>NC_091422.1:1819813-2426418 GCF_032191515.1 Phaenicophaeus curvirostris | reverse complement strand
CCTCCAGTTCCACCCCTGCCATGGGCAGGGACACCTCCCACTGCATCAGGGGCTCCAAGCTCCATCCAACCTGGTCTTGAGTGAGAGGTGTCCCTGCCCATGGCACAAGATGGAACTGGATGGGCTTTGAGGTCCCTTCCAACCCAAACTATTCCATGATTCTATGATACTAAGAAGCCATAACACGAGCAGAAGTGAGAGATCTTCTCAACGTTCTCGCAGGCAGCTGGTAGCACAAGTATCAAACTTCCAGAGCATTTGCTGTCCTTCAAGTAGAGACTATGGGCTCAGAAACTGCTTGTTTTGCTGGCTCTTTTGAGACTGGTAGCAGCAATGCAAAGAAAAACATTCCCTGAAGAACCTGTTTGCCTCCCTCTTCTGGCTTTAATACAGGATTAGGAAGAGGTTTGTTTGGGAAACAACTGTAACACTTTAGAGTCCCACCTCCCAGCTGAGAGATGAGAACCAAGTAGCTCCAAGCCTACACCAGAAACAAACCCCGCGTTGTTCACGCTCCTTTGGGCAGTTTCACTCTGGCAGGTGATAATTCCTAATACTGAATCATTTTGCAAGTGTAATTGATTGCTCCCAAAGGGCTGGGAAATGCTCCTCTTCATTTCTCAACGGTTTATGAATCCAGAAGCAAACCTCTCAATTGTTCCCTCATAAATCCTAAAAAACCTCTTGTAAACACTGTTGAACCACTGTTCCAAGATGGATCTGTTCTAGGTACAGTTCAAGCCCAGCCAGGGCTGGCCACATCAAGTATAATTCAATTTTCCTACACTGAGCACTTCAACAAGGTGGTTTCTACCTTTACACTTTGGATTCAAGCCACACACTACACTGATTAGGTATTCAAAGGACCCGGGGACTTGGGAAAGGTGACCCAACAGGTCCACCTGTGCAGGTACCTTCTCCCCACTTATCAAAGGCCCAAAAGTGCAACGAGAATGTAAAAATAAAGTGTGCCAGGCATCCATCAGGAATTCTAGAGAGGCTTGAACTCTTGAGTCACAAAGAGGGGAGGACACAAGAATTCTGATAGAGAAGTCCCTTTCCTGGCCTTAATGAGGGTCGGTGGGTATGGCAGCCTCACCATTCAGGCTCCTCCACAGAACTTATTACACCTGGATTTAGTGGTTTATTGCAGAGCCCTCTCCAAAACACACTTGTCAAGACAATTATTTCTTTGAAATGAGTGTCCTACTCACTCATCACACTCAAGTTAAAATCCTGGTTGCAAGGAGCAATCGGATCACACGCTACAAGGACAACTTCTCTACAGCGAGAAGTCTGTCCAGGGTAAGGAGGAGGAACCCAATCGTGTTCTCTCAGGAACCACAGTCACCACTAGACAGATGCACTGTTCCAGTTACTGTGTCATGGTTTTATCTCCCTGGATGCTGACAAGGATGGAAGTCATTAGAAAAACGAAAACATTTTACCTTTGACTTGGATTCTGCTTTGGGTGTCCCATCTGCCTTATTGTTCAATTTAGTTGCGGGTGTTAATTTGACATCCCCAAGGCCTATCATTTCAGGGCTTGCTGCCATCCCTAGGAAGTCAGAAGAATCTTTAACACCGATTCTCAATATGGGACAACGAAATCAATGCAACATTTGACAGATGGTACCGGCTTACCTGCAGAGTTATTAGCCATGTTCCCACCCATCGGATAGGGCGGGCCCTGGGGGTTCATCATGCCAGCCATACTGTTAATTCCCTGTCCGTAAGGAGGTCCAGTGCCCATCATCCCACCTTGGTTCATGTTGGGATAACCAGGAGGCCTAGAGAAAGCAAGGATAAAAGACATTCACTCCAAATACTGAGCATTAAGATCTTGTCCTCAAAAGAAGCAGGTTTGCTAAGAGAAGTCTACAAAGGATGTGGAGAACTGACTTTCCCCAGCTTCCTTCTCCAGCAAAAGACTGGTGCTACCTGACAGTTCAGCTGCGCTAGAGTCTCATTCTCAACAGAAAAGGGGATGTAAACTAGCTTGCAAGAGGGAGCTCAATTCTGAACCTTTTCACCATCGGTCTTGTTCTGCTGCACCCGTAAAACAAACTTCATTCTAGTTGTTGTCTTCACAGGGAAGAACAGACCTGCAAACACCTCAGCCCTGTGAGAAGAGTTTATTTGTAGAGATCATAGAATCATAGAATAACCAGGTTGGAAGAGACCCACCGGATCATCGACTCCAACCATTCCTATCAAACACTAAACCATGTCCCTCAGCACCTCGTCCACCCGTGCCTTAAACACCTCCAGGGAAGGTGAATCAACCCCCTCCCTGGGCAGCCTCTGCCAGTGCCCAATGACCCTTTCTGTGAAGAATTTTTTCCTAATGTCCAGCCTAAATCTCCCCTGGTGGAGAGGGGAGGTTGGACAGTGACATTGGGAAGGACAAATGGGGGGTACCAGCTGCATCACATTCTGTTGTTGGTTGCAGCAGAACCATCTTGTCTATTTTAACAGTGAAATTTGATCAAAATGCTTCTACAAACACCGGCAAATGCTACGTTTGAGCTGAAAATGCCAGTCTGTCAGTGGGGTGACTTAGCACATCGCCCGTCCTTCCTCCTCTCCATTACTGCCTCTGTTAGAGATCACTTCCTGCACAGCTATCTTGGAGGTAGATTTGTTCAAACATTACCTTCCTGGAAAAAAACCCTTTGTTTTATTTCAATGAAGGCTAAAAAAATGCCTAAAAAGCCTAAAAATAGCGTCTAAGATCTCTTGCAATTTTCACTGCCTTCCATTGTAACATCAAAAACGTTGCTCATTTACGCAGCTCCTTGTTTTCTTTTCCTCCTGGTCAACTTTGACAAAACCCACATTCCTCCCATGGAAACCACTGGAAGTGGGAGTAAAAAGACAGTATTTTCAACATTTTGCATTAAAAAGCATCAACCAACACAAACAACCGAGACCAAAACACTCCTCTCCCTGGGACTCGCTGCACCTAATTCTGCCTCCGGTGTGAGACCCACCTCTCAGCTCCCCTCTGAGTAGTGAAGGGATCAGAATGTCCAGAAGCCAATTCAGTCCAAGCTAAGATGAGACGGTAAAAAACAGTATTTCCCTTAAACACATTAAGGTATTTTTAGTCTGAATCACCAAATGCGGTTTTCATCATCACTGAAACAAAGCTGGAGGCCAAACCCCTTTGCAGGAGATTTTAAAATCCCCGCCCCAAGAGCTCGTGGCATTTCAGAGCTATCAAATCCTCAAGCCCAGAGGGGCAGAGCCCAAAGCTACAGAGATGAGCTATTTCTATGCTCAGAGGGAAAAACACAATATAAATGTACACCAAAGAAAATATAAGCCTGAAAGGACAGATACACAGCAACGGTGCAAGGTGAAACGTGAATATCCCCTTCCATTAGCAGGAGTGAGCAGCCTGCTTCTCCGAGAGGCAAAGGAGAAGGTTTGCCTCCAGGATCTGAGAGGGGTCACTGGAACCAGGAATATTCATACATGAACCAGGCAGAACGAGGGGATACAGCTTAGTAACGCCAGCCAGGAAAAGATCTGCAAGATGTGAAGCCAAACAATGTTAAAAACAGTTTGAAAATTACCTCCTAACCCACCAGCTAACGACCTTTAAAGCTGATCTCGTCAACTTCACCTATGCATCAAGGCTTAACCTAAGTACTGCGAGTCATTTAAAAACGCTGGTTTAATTAAGCAGGTTAATATAGGGTTGCTTTAGACGTGTAAGCGAGGGATCCCTGCCTTGCTAGCGCACCATCATGGACCTCGTACCCAGGAAGACACCAGCCTTTCAGCTCTGAGATCACAAACAGGACCATCAAAATCAACTGGTGAAGTGACTTTCACCTCTAAAGATCAGTAAGTTTTACACATTCAAACAATAAAGCCATTTCCCAGCTAAGATGCCAGCACAGCAGCGTTTACCAAGTGTTATCCAGCAGGACTAAGTTTCTTGGAAGCGAGACTGATGCAAGGGGAAGGTGAGAAGCCAGGACTGGAACGCCTAAAAGCAACCAGCACATCCATAAGGGACTCTTTTCAACCTATCAAGTCATTTTTTTCCCCATCTATCAAGTAATTTTCCCAGGATGCCGACCGTCAAGGCACAGAGTAGAGTTTTTAACCAAACCTGACGGGTGCCATCCAGCTCCCATCTACTCAAGAGGGGAAATAGAACTCAAGGCTACCCATAAAATGGTCTGTAGAGAAACAGAGAAGCCTTTCAAATAGAGCAAATCTCATTGAAGTCATGGAGTCCCGCTGCCGGCAGCAGGTTCTGGATCGAGCCCAAGAGGAGAGGGCCAGCAAGGTTTTATTTGCCTCCCACAGAGCATCAGGAGGGGACCTGGAACTAGACGGTGGCCCCAGGAGAAGGGCTCTCCTCTCCCCTCCTCCCGCCAGCGCAGCCAATCGAGCCGAGCCGGGAGGTGAGGCTCCACAGCCGTAACTCTGCCAACTTGAAGGAAACGTCAGGGGCTGGAGAATTTCCTCACGTGTTTCCAATGTGGTTTCTATGCATTTTATTGCTCATTTGCAGATCAAAAATGCTGGAGGGATTCCAACTATTTCACACAGAATCTCACACTCCTGGCTGGCTGCAGCCCCAAAGCCTGAGTTTCTTCCCTTGAAATACTGCCCAGTGTTACTTTGGGATGTGACCTGATAGCGGAAGCCCACGGGGACCCTGAAACGATAATCGTTCCAGCTGCGATTGGTTGCCCAGCGCTGGCTGATGCCAGCATGGGTTTGTCAGTGCTGCTGACAAACAGGGACTCAGCAGCTAACGCCTCCTGTTCACACCACAACAAAAACCATGCCTGGAATCACACAATCCGGTACCCAACGGAGGAGGCAGGGAGTTCTTCCGCCTCAGGGAAAGGGTTGCAAGTCCTGGCATGACCAGCCCAAGGGAGCCTGATGCTGGAAACCGCCACGTTTCTTTTCTATGAAAAGAGGAACCACCAGTTTGCTATGTGATAGCAGCTGGTTTGTTAAACAGGGATGAAACAACAAGAAATACTTCACATCAAAACCTTCGAGGAGAAGGGATTGAAGGCTCCGCTCCAGCCCAGCCCACCGAGCCTCAACAGTGGGAAGACTGACCAGAAAGCAAAGGGATCTCCTCGCTGGGGTTTGCAGCCTTCCCTGCTCATTGGAGAAGAGGAGGCTGAGGGGAGACCTCATTGCTCTCTCCAACTACCTGAAAGGAGGTTGTGGAGAGGAGGGAGCTGGGCTCTTCTCCCAAGGGACAGGGGACAGGATGAGAGGGAATGGCCTCAAGCTCCACCAGGGGAGGGTCAGGCTGGACATTTTCACAGAAAGGGTCACTGGGCACTGGCAGAGGCTGCCCAGGGAGGGGGTTGAGTCACCTTCCCTGGAGGGGTTTAAGGGATGGGTGGACAAGGTGCTGAGGGACATGGTTTAGTGATTGATGGGAATGGTTGGACTCCATCATCCGGTGGGTCTCTTCCAACCTGTAGATTCTAGGATTCTATGATCTCCAGCCTAAGAGTGGATGGCGAGGGAAGGAGCCGGACGACGCCGTCAGATCACTAGATAGCACTCAAGGAAATGATGATCAGGAGACGAGCATGCGGCAGAGCTTAGAAATTCCATAAGGCCGGTTGTTTCCATACAGGCGCTCACAAGCAAAACCAGAGAACAACAGCTAAATTTATTCCCTCATTCTTTCTGAAAGGGAAAAAAGCTGCTTCATTGCCTCTGACTAATTGAAACACCTACTTTCTATTACAATTTCATTTTCACTGCAGTTTCTTTTCCACTTAATTCAAGAACTATCAACACTTGGAAATCACAAGCTTGTCCTTTCCTTCCCCTTTATTTCCACACCCAAAATACCTCAATCTCCTCTATCACAAATTACACAGCTGACTGGCAGCAATTTTGGGGAAACGGGTAGACTTGTTTCTCCTTCTAAGGCACAGAAAACAGAATCCTGCATCTCATGCTTCACAAAACACTTTAGAGATAAACGCTAAGAGACCTGGAGATCTTGCCATGCTCTGTCCGCACCAAACTTCTCATCCAAGGCAGCACCTGGCAAAGCTGACCTGACATTTCCACAGATCATGGAATGCTTCGAGTTGGAAGGGACTTCAAAGCCCATCCAGTTCCACCCCTGCCATGGACAAGGACACCTCCCACTGGATTAGGGGCTCCAAGCCCCATCCAGCCTGGCCTCGAACCCCTCCAGGGATGGGGCAGCAACCACTTATCCAGATAACCTGGGCCAGGGCCTCCCCACCCTCACAGGAAAATATTTCTTCCTAAGATCTCACCTCAGTTTTCCCTCGTCCAGCTGAAAACCATTCCCCCTTGTCCTATCCCTGCACTCTCTGGGTGCCCTCAGTAGCACCACGTTTTGGGAGCGTGGTAGGGACACCTGAGGAGAACAGGATCAAAGAGTCGATCGCATCCATCAGGAAGGCTGCTCAGGTATCAGGCCTTGGAAAGGAAAGTGCCTGTGAGGGACTAGCGTGGGTCTGAGACGACAGACTACAGTCACTTATTTATTAAAGAGCTTTTCTCTTCCTTCTAAAGGTTTTTAAGTACCCCGCTTCACTCTGAGGACAAACTCCAGCCCCTTCGCAATGCTACATCACCCAAGAGGCAGGAAGCTCCCCTCTTTTTGCCAGCCATAAGGATCTTCCAACTCCCCAGCAGTGCTTCCTCTGGAAGGCACTTTCATCTCCAACATGTTCAATTTAGACTCCAAAGCGTTGAGTTATCTCGGCATGTGATGGTGCCACCATGCCAACCACAGCAGCTTGGGTGGGCAAAGTACCGGAGCAAAGGCAAGAGGCTGAATAATCACAAACTTAGACAGGCGTCTGCTCAGTGCAACGCTTGGGATTTTGAGACAATTCAGCTTTTGGTATTGTTACCTGCCTCTTTGAAACAACCGAGTGACAGAATTCCTGAAATAAGCAGAAGGAGGAAAGATTTTAGGAGAGAATAAGGTTTCGAAGGTACCAGAAATTAACTGGTGGCAGTGGCAGAGGGCTCTGCACAGCCCAGACTGGGCCCAAGTGCTCCTGCCTGATGGCTCGGGCAGTCCTTTCGCTGGAAAAAGCTGCTAGGGAGAGAGCTGAAAGCTGGCAGCTCCTTTCCAAAGTCCTCCCAAAGCAGGGATGCAATGATGGAGCAAGCTGAGGGGCTACAGCTGAGACCCTGGACACTGCCAGCTGGGGTGGCTCTGGAAAAAACCATTTGTGTGCAAGGATCTGCTTGCAAAAATGCACCTGCTGACCCAGGGAGCATGGAGAAACTGCAAACACATTAGGAAAGAACTGAGGGAATTCTCCTTTCACCCTTCCTCAGCGCAGAGGAAGGGGTAGCATAACCATGGAAACCTGGCCCATGCCAGACATTGATGTATGCCCAGCGCTACCCCTTGGGCCAGGGTGCCAGAACAGTCAATCCCTAAAAGTTGCCCCCTTCTCCCCCTTCTCCTTTTTCGCCCCCTTCTCCCCCTTCTCCTTTTTCGCCCCGCTTGCTCCCTTCTCCTTTCAATACACATTTCTATTTTCTCATGTAAAATCCTATTCAAAACCATAACCAAACCCAGTGACACAGCTCCTCCTCCAATTACCCGGCCTTGTTTGAAATCACGGCATGAACTTTGGACCCACAAGGGCGCAGGCACCGGCCCATCCGAGCCGCGCAGCCGCTGCAGGACGGAGCAGAGCAGCCAAGCCCTGGGCCCCTGTCCTGTCCCACATTTGAGCTTCATGTGGAAGCAGTTTTCTCCAGGGCATTTATGATCGTGCACGTCTCCAAGACGAGTCAATCCAGCCCGCCAAAAGGAAAATGATTCCCATAAACCAAAAGCTCAGGTGTGGCAGCGTTTAACACACATGAAGTGCTGTCAGCTGAAGTTAAACACCTTTGTTTTCCCCTGCGACTGCCCCACGCAGTAGCTGAAGGTCACACCACCACGGGCTTTCCCTCCCTCACATGGTGCAGGACCTCTGGCAGGTTAAATTTGAATGGAAAGGGAAGAGGTCGAGGTTAGTGTGCCCGACAGACTGACAAGAGGCTTCCGCACCATTTCAAGTGTCTCCAATGACACCAAGTGAGCAGCAAAAAGGAAGGGCCAAACTGATTTCCCTGCTCTACAACAACGAGCTGCTCAAGAGCGAGGGTCACCAGTGAGGTGCGTGCTTCAGCAGCCACGGCGCAGGGAGTGGCTCCGTATTCCCAGGCTGCGGCAGCGCAGGGGATGCGTGTGACGGGGCACACGGCTATTGTTCAGGATCCCAGACCAGAACTGGTCACCCTACAGCAATTTCCTGATTAAACACTGACCCGCCTTCTCACGCCGGCCAGGCTCAAAAGAAAACGAGCCCGTCCTCTCCCGAGCAAGCTGCCAGGCGTCCCTGCTGCCCACCTCCACACGGAGGTCGCCGTCTTCTTTTTCAGTAGTCTCCGTATCAGACATCGCTCCTAAGGAAACGAAAGGCTGGGGGTTAGGGGAATGTGTGCGAGGCGTGCAGGCAGGAAGCAGAGCTGAGCAGCTCGAGACCAGAATAGAAACAGGAATCGAGCCCGGCATCGAGCGCAGCGCAACGCGCTGCCGGCACAGGCTCCTGCGAGGCTGCATCGGCAGCTCCACGCGGCATCATCTCGAAAGGGATGCTGATCGGAGGCAGAGGGCTCCGCGCAGCCTGGATTGGGCTCAGGAGCTGCAGCACGGGCTGGGGAGTTTCCTCCTGGAGCACCGGGGCGGATTAAGCTCCGTTCAAACCCAGACGAAGGGGCGGGAGGAGAGAAAATTGCCACATGGACAAATAGCTGCGCAACCCAGAGAAGCAGGTTGCAGTGTGAAACACATCAATGGGGTGGCTGGAAGGTGAGGGTGATTTTGCAAGCGGCAATCCGAGCCCTTCGCCACTGGAGAAATTATTAGTAAAATTAAGAATTAAAACAAACACACACACAGCCTTCCCAAGCAACCAAACAGAAGTGATGGTCAGTATTGCACATACAATGAAAAGCGCTGGCAGAGAAGCCTTGGCCAGGAAGAAAATATTTCCAACTCCCAATATTGGCATAATTTGGGATAAACACCTTCCTATCAGCATAAAACACCATTCACTGATCCTGCTAATCCCAGTGTTCCAGGTCCTGGGCTCCCCAGGGCATTTCTCTGCACATCCCTGGTGATGCCCGGGCACCCAGCGTGCAGCCACCCTGCTCTGAAATGCACACAGCTCTACTCCCTCTCCAGGCAAGCAATAAGACAAGCTCAAAAGGCAAAATGCAAACCAAACAGAAGCATTCCGACATGGAAAACGGAAATAAAAAATAGTTACAAGGAGCCTGAAGTGACCAGCAAGTTCAACTCGAAAAGGTTCTTTTCCCCTCTCCCAAAACAGATAGCCAGAATGATCAGTTTTGAGCTCAAATAATATCAAGAAAGGGTTCCTTTCCTGGGCTGCCCCTCCCTCGGCAGCACTCTCAGCTCTCTGCTGTGTTTCTGCCTGTTGCAGCGATTATTTCCAGGTCAGGGCACGCAGCTGACAGAGCTCAACTTTATTCCACTCCAAGAGCACACAAGCTGAAGTGGCCACTTTGGAAGAATGGAGGATCCAAACGGTGCTCCCCCAACAGCCTCCTGAGTACCCAAATTCAGAACCTACCTGGCTTAAGAAAGGAAGAGGCAAGCAAACACAGAAATACCCCTCGCTGCTGGGGATATGCACAGGAGGGCTCCTTCTGCACCAGCCAAACCCTGCAGCCTCACCCTTCTCCCCTCCCCACAAAATCCAGTTTCGTTAAACCCATTTTAGATGGGTTTAGATCCAAGACGAGAACACCTTTGGAAGTTAAACCTGGATCAGGAATTTGGCTGCAGTCGGTTATACCCCTTCCTGCCATTGCCAAGACACTTTAAGGCTTGAAAGCAGAGAGGAACCCAAGTGAAACACAGCTGGAGAAGCAAAAGCGTTTTCCAAAGAGTGCAAAATAGCAAGAGTAAAACAATTCCCATTCCACAGCCAGATGAAAAGAAGTTGCCCAGAGAAGGGATGAGGTTTCTCCTTCAGGCCAAAACAAACTAAGGACTTTCTGGGGTGGGAATTCCAAAACTTTTATACAAGCTGCCCCCGTTTGCTTCATTCGCCGCAACAAAAACTCAAAGACAACCTTGCTCTTTCAGGACCCCCCATAACCCTGTCAGCATCCATCCTTCTGGTTTGGCAAGAAAAATTTGGGGAATTAGGGGGAAAATTGCAAAATTGGGGGGAAATTTGGGGAGTTTTGGGGGGGAAATTGAGGAATTTGGGGGAAATTTGGGGAGTTTGGGATGAAAATGGGAAGTTGGGTGGAAAATGGGGAATTTGGGTGGAAAATGGGGATATTTGAGGGGGAAAATTTGGGAATTTGGGATGAAATTGGGGAAAATTTGGGGGGAAATGGGGAAATTTGGGGGGAAATGGGGAAATTTGGGGGGAAAAATGGGGAATTTGGAAAAATGGGGAAATCTGGGGGAGAAAATGGGGAAATTTGGGGGGAAAATGGGGAAATTTGGGGGGAAAATGGGGAAATTGGAGGGAAAATGGGGAAATTGGAGGGAAAATGGGGAAATTGGAGGGAAAATGGGGAAATTGGAGGGAAAATTGGGGAATTTGCGAGGAAAATGGGGATTTTGGGGAGAAAATGGGGAAATTTGTGGGGAAATTGGGAAATTTGGGGGAAAATGGGGAAATTTGGGGGGGAAATGGGGAGATTTGGGGGGGAAATTGGGGAATTTGCGAGGAAAATGTGGATTTGGGGGAGAAAATGGGGAAATTTGTGGGGAAATTGGGAAATTTGGGGGGAAATTGGGGAATTTGGGGGGGAAATTGGGGAATTTGGGGGGGAAATTGGGGAATTTGGGGGGGGAAATTGGGGAATTTGGGGGGGAAATGGGGAAATTTGGGGGGGAAATGGGGAAATTTGGGGGGGAAATGGGGAAATTTGGGGGGGAAATGGGGAATTTGGAGGGGAAATCAGGGAATTCGGGGAGAAAACGGTGAATTTTGAAGCAAAATCTGGGAATTCGGGGGGGGAGAAGACGCAAAGAAGGTGGAGGTGGTGGAACTGGGATGGTGGCCAGAAGGTCTGGAGATGCCGGGGGCGGGAACTGGGAGCACTGGGAGGGGGACTGGGAGGTAGTTATGGGGCACTGGGGTGGACTGGGGTGAACTGGGAGCAACTGGGAGCTACTGGGAGGGAGATAGGGAGGAGGAACCCGTGGTGGGATGGTCTTCAGAAGCCTGGGAGATGCTGTAGGAGCTACTGGGAGCACTGGGAGGGGGACTGGGGGTGACTGGGAGGTAGTTATGGGGGACTGGGGTGAACTGGTGTGAACTGGTGCTTACTGGGGGGGTCAGGTGGAGGTGCACGAGGCGGACGTGAACGCGGTGGCGCTGGCAGACGCGGGGGGGCAGCTGGTGCTGAGCAGGGGGGACGACGGGCTGGTGCGGCTCTGGGACCGACGGAGCCTTGGCCACCGCGGCCACCGCCCCGTCTGCCGCCTGGCCGGGCACCGTGGGGGGGTCACCTTCATCCACAGCCCGGTGAGGGGGGGCACTGGGAGGGACTGGGAGGGGATTGGGGAGCACTGGGGGGGACTGGGAGCACTGGGAGTGGCACTGGGAGGGGATTGGGGGGCACTGGGAGGAGGATTGGGGGGCACTGGGAGGAGGATTGGGAGGGGAAATGGGGGCACTGGGAGCACTGGGAGGGGCACTGGGAGGGACTGGGAGGGGGAATGGGGGCACTGGGAGGGGGAATGGGAGGGGATTGGGGAGCACTGGGGGGGACTGGGAGCACTGGGAGTGGCACTGGGAGGGGATTGGGGGGCACTGGGAGGGGGAAGGAGGACACTGGGAGGGGGACTGGGAGGGGACTGGGAGGGGGACTGGGAGGGGGACTGGGAGGGGGACTGGGAGGGGGACTGGGAGGGGCACAGGGAGCGCTGGGAGGGACTGGGGGGCACTGGGAGGGACTGGGAGGGGGATTGGGGGCACTGGGAGGGACTGGGGTCACTGGGAGGGGATTGGGGGGCACTGGGAGGGGCACTGGGAGCACTGGGAGGGGCACTGGGAGGAGAACTGGGGGGACTGGGAGGGGAATGGGGGCACTGGGAGGGGGAATGCGGCCACTGGGAGGGGGAATGGGAGGGGGGGAGGGGGCAACTGGGGGCCCTAGGAGGGTGCTGGGATGAACTGGGAGGGGAACTGGGGGCACTGGGAGGGGGTATGGAGGGACTGGGAGGCACTGGGCGGGGGGAGCGAGGGGACTGGGCTGAACTGGGAGCTACTGGGAGGCAACTGGGGTGGGAGGAGCGGGGGTGGGATGGTTTTCAGGGGCCTCGGGGAGGCAACTGGGAGCTCGGGACTGGGATTTGGGGCCTGGGGGGTGGGGTGAAGGGGGTTTATACTGGTTTGTACTGGTTTATACTGGTTTGTGTCCCCCCCCACCAAGGGCGACGGGCGGCACCTGGTGTCCAACTCCAAGGACCAGACGGCGAAGCTGTGGGACCTGAGGCGCCCGGCGGGGGACGGGGCCGTGGCCGCCGCCAGGAGGGCTGTGGCCACCCAGAGCTGGGACTATCGCTGGGAGGAGGCGCCCCCCCCGTACGCACTGGGAGCACTGGGAGGGATTGGGAGGCACTGGGAGGGGATTGGGGGGCACTGGGATGAACTGGGAGGGGGAAAGGGGGGATTGGGAGGCACTGGGAGGGGATTGGGGCGGACTGGGTTGAACTGGGAGGGGATTGGGAGGCACTGGGAGGGGGAAAGGGGGGACTGGGATGAACTGGGAGGGGATTGGGAGGCACTGGGAGGGGATTGGGGGGGATTGGGATGAACTGGGAGGGGGAAAGAGGGGACTGGGATGAACTGGGAGGGGACTGGGAGGGGGAAAGGGGGGACTGGGATGAACTGGGAGGGGACTGGGAGGGGATTGGGGGGGACTGGGATGAACTGGGAGGGGGAAAGGGGGGACTGGGAGGGGATTGGGAAGAACTGGGAGGGGATTGGGAAGAACTGGGAGGGGATTGGGAAGAACTGGGAGGGGGAAAGAGGGGACTGGGAGACACTGGGCGGGGATTGGGAGGCACTGGGAGGCACTGGGAGGGGGAAAGGGTGGACTGGGGGGGAATGAGGGGGAATGGGGGGACTGGGAGGGGGAATGGGGGGACTGGGAGGCACTGGGAAGGGGACTGGGAGACACTGGGCGGGGATTGGGAGGCACTGGGAGGCACTGGGAGGGGGAAAGGAGTCACTGGGGAGGGGAAAGGGGGAACTGGGATGAACTGGGAGGGGGAAAGGGGGGACTGGGATTCACCCCTATTTACCCCGATGACACCTTAATTACCCCCATAACCTCTGAATTCGCCCTTAATCCGCCGTTAATTACCCTTAATGACTCCCCTAATCCCTTAATGAGTCTCCTAACCCCTTAATTACCCCAATAACCTCTCAATTTCCCAGTAATTAGCCCTTCATTAAACCTTCACTACCCCTTTCCCCCCCAATTACCCCCATAACCTCTCAATTCGCCCTTAATCACCCCTAATTACCCCATATCCCGCCTCTATCCCCCTATTTACCCCTTTAATTACCTCAACAACCGCCCCATTCCCCTTTAATTACCTTTAATTACCTTTAATTAACGCCCCCTCTCCTCACGCTCCATTTCCCGCCTCGCCTTTCCCGCCCTTTTTGTTGCCATGGCGGCCGCGCGCGGGGGGGGGGGGGGGGGGGGGGGCGCGCGCGCGTGCGTGGCCACGCCCCCCTTTTTTTACGTGATGACGTCACCCCCCAGCGGCGGCGGCGCTGCTTCCGGGGGACCCGTCGCTGCAGACGTTCCGGGGTCACGTGGTGCTGCACACGCTGCTGCGCTGCCGCCTGGCGCCCGCCGGGGGGCGCGCGCTGGGGGCGGGGTGCGCCTCGGGAGGCGTCATCGGTGAGCGACGCGGGGGGGTTGACGTCATCGGGGAGCGACGGGGACGGGAAGGGGAAAGCGTGGGAAAAGGGGCTGAGGGGGGATCTATGGGGCAGAGGGAGGGGTCTGTGGGGCAGAGGGAGGGGTCTGTGGGGCAGAGGGAGGGGTCTGTGGGGCAGAGGGAGGAATCTATGGGTCAGAGAGGGGTCTATGGGGCAGAGGGAGGGGTCTGTGGGGCAGAGGGAGGGATCTATGGGGCAGAGAGAGGGTCTATGGGGCACAAGGAGGGGTCTATGGGGCAGAGAGAGGGTCTATGGGGCACAAGGAGGTATCTATGGGGCAGAGGGAGGGGTCTGTGGGGCAGAGGGAGGGGTCTGTGGGGCAGAGGGAGGGGTCTGTGGGGCAGAGGGAGGGGTCTATGGGGCAGAGAGAGGGGTCTATGGGGCAGGGAGGGGTCTATGGGGCAGACAGAGGGTTCTATGGGGCAGGGAGGGTTCTATGGGGCAGAGAGAGGGATCTGTGGGGCAGAGAGGGGGGTCTATGGGTCACAGATTGGATCTATGGGTCAGAGGGAGGGATCTATGGGGCAGAAGAGGGGTCTGTGGGGCAGAGAGAGGGTCTGTGGGGCAGAGAGAGGGGTCTGTGGGGCAGAGGGAGGGGTCTGTGGGGCAGAGGGAGGGGTCTATGGGGCAGAGAGAGGGTCTATGGGGCAGAGAGAGGGGTCTATGGGGCAGAGATTGAATCTATGGGGCACAAGGATGGATCTATGGGGCAGAGAGAGGGGTCTATGGGGCAGAGAGAGGGTCTGTGGGGCAGAGAGAGAGGGTCTGTGGGGCAGAGGGAGGGGTCTGTGGGGCAGAGGGAGGGGTCTGTGGGGCAGAGGGAGGGGTCTGTGGGGCAGAGAGAGGGGTCTGTGGGGCAGAGAGAGGGATCTATGGGGCAGAGAGAGGGGTCTATGGGGCAGGGAGGGGTCTATGGGGCAGACAGAGGGTTCTATGGGGCAGAGAGAGGGATCTGTGGGGCAAAGAGAGGGGTCTATGGGTCACAGATTGGATCTATGGGTCAGAGGGAGGGATCTATGGGGCAGAAGAGGGGTCTGTGGGGCAGAAGGAGGGATCTATGGGGCAGAGGGAGGGAATCTGTGGGGCAGAGGACGTGACCGCAGCGCAGCAAAGGCATAAAATGGAGGGGTGGGGGGGGCGTGTCTCTATGGGTCCGGGTGGGTCTCTATGGGTCCAGGGGGTGGATCTATGGGGCAGAGGGCACCCCCTGACCCCCTCGTTCCCCCCCCGGCCCCCCCCCCGCAGTGTACGACGTGCTGACGGGGCGGGTGCTGCGGCGGCTCAGCCGGCACCGCGGCTGCGTGCGCGACGTCTGCTGGGGACCCCAGCCCTGACGCCTCGCCAGCGCCTCGGTGCGCCCCTGGGGGGGCACCATGGGGCAGCTATGGGGCAGCTGGGGGGCCCCATCGGCTTCCGGTGCTTTCCGTTGGGTTCTATGGGGTCCCCATTGGGTTCTATGGGGTCCCCATTGGGTTCTATTGGGTTCTATTGGGTCCCTATTGGGTTCTATGGGTCCCCATTGGTTTCTATGGGTCCCTATTGGGGTCCCCATTGGGTTCTATGGGTCTTTATTGGGTCCCCATTGTGTTCTATAGGGTTCTATGGGTCCCCATTGTGTTCTATAGGGTTATATGGGTACCCATTGGGTTCTATGGGGTTCCTATTGGGGTTTCTATGGGTCCCCATTGGGGTCTCTATGGGGTCTCCATTGGGTTCTATGGGGTCTCCATTGGGTTCTATGGGTCTCCATTGGGTTCTATGGGTCTCCGTTGGGGTCTATGGGTCCCCATTGGGTTCTATGGGTCCCTATTGGCTTCTATGGGTCCCCATTGAGTCCCCATTGGGTTCTATGTGTTCCCCATTAGGTTCTATTGGTTCCTATTGAGTTCTATGGGTTCCCATTAGGTTCTGTGGGTCCCCATTGGGTTCTATTGGGTCCCCATTGGGTTCTATTGGGTCCCCATTGGGCTCTGTAGGGTCCCCATTGGGTTCTATGGGTCCCCATTGAGTTCTGTTGGGTTCTATGGGTCCCTATTGGGGTCTCTATGGGTCCCCATTGGGTTCTGTGGGTCCCCATTGGGTTCTGTTGGTTTCTATGGGGTCCCCATTGGGTTCTATGGGTCCCCATTGGGTTCTATGGGTCCCTATTGGGGTCCCCATTGGGTTCTATGGGTCTCTATTGGGTCCCCATTGGGTTCTATTGAGTTCTATGGGGTCCCCATAGGGTTCTATGGGACCCCATAGGGTTCTATGGGACCCCATTGGGTTCTATTGGGTCCCCATTGGGTTCTGTGGGTCCCCATTGGGTTCTATGGGGTCCCCATTGGGTTCTATGGGTCCCTATTGGGGTCCCCATTGGGTTCTATGGGTCCCTATTGAGTTCTATGGGTCCCCATTGGGTTCTATTGGGTTCTATGGGTCCCTATGGGGCAGGGGGAGGATCTATGGGGCAGGGGGAGGATCTATGGGGCAGGGCTGGGATGTGTGGGGCAGGCCCTCTGGCTCTGCCCCACAGTGGGACGGCACCGTGCGCCTCTGGGGCTACCGCAGCCCCCAAGCAGAAGAGGACGAGGAGGAGGAGGAGGAGGAGGAAGGCGCCCCCCAATAAAGGCCTCTGCCCCACAAGTGGCTCCCGGGCTCTTAATTGGGGGGCAGACGGCGGCCTGCGAGCCCCCTGCCCCATAGATCCCTCCTCTCTGCCCCATAGATCCCTCCCTCTGCCCCATAGATCCCTCCCCAGCCCCATAGATCCCCACACAGACCACGACCGCGGAGAAGCTTTGAGATCTTGACGCTCGCCCCACACTTATGGGGCTGGGCGGGGGGGGTGGGGGGTGGCTGGTTATGGGGCAGCGCCGTGGGGCAGGGCCGTCGCCTCAGGAGGAGTCGGCATCTGGGGGAGAAAGGGGGTGGTGTGCCCCATAGATCCCTCTCTGTGCCCCATAGATCCCTCCCTCTGCCCCATAGACCCCTCCCTGCCCCATAGATCCCCCCCCACACCCACCCTGCCCCCCGGCGGGTGCCATCTTGGCTCGGCAGGTGACGAAGGCATCGAAGACGAAGGTGAGAAGGAGGCTGAAGGTCTAAGAAGGGGGGGGCGGTCACTTAGGGGGCATCCGTGGGGCTGGGGGGGGGGGATCTATGGGGCAGGGGGGGTCTGTGGGGCAGGGGGGGGGCCACTCACGAAATCTTGGCAATTTGTTAATTAGCACTAGAAAGGGGTAATTGTTGCCATTTCGGTTGTTAAGTTGTCACTGGAAAACAGGATTAGAGGAGGAAGGATTTCTCTAAGCCTCGGGAGAAAAGCTATTGCCGTGGAATATTGATGCAAGAAGAAATTCTTATATTCTGTGCTCTTCAGTGTACTTAGGAAAATAGTTCACTGCCAGTCATGATTTACTGTTATGATATTTCTCTTCTGTAATTCATAGGAACAATCAGAGAAGGCTGAGTTCTATTGAAGCCAACCTTTTTCTGCTCCACCTCTCTGGTGATTCTCCTACTCTGTTCCCGCTTGGCAGCTGACAGCAGCGAAGCTCTCCTGGCTCCAAGTGCCCACTGTCTGCCCCTGCTCTCCTGAACTCCTGCTATAAAATCTTCCCTGGTGAAAATATCCCAGCAGAGGTGTGCTGCTTTCTGCACTTGGCGTAGGTGCCTGGAGAAAGAGGCTATTCACTTCAGCTAATGCTGGCTGGTGTTTCCTTAATCTGCCTTTTCTTCTTCTACAGACAATTTTCTTAGGTCTGTGTTTGTTAAGAAGAGGTAAGATATCTTCTTTAGGACTAAGTTGTCTTTGAAGTTCCTTTATGAAGTTAGCCTTGTACGTCATAACAGGTACTGGGCTTTATTCAATGGAACTACAAAATGCTTAGACAAGCAAATGATGTAAGGAATAGTGGAACTGTGTGTTGTTTGGAAAGAGCTGTGCAAACTGCTGCCCAATGTAGATTGATGTGCTGAAGATTTATTTCTCAAAATTCAACATTTTTTAGAACACCTCAGTATTATCTTGGATAAATGCAAGATGTTAAATCAAACATGGCTCTTACGAGGGGGAGCAAATGGAACTAAAACAGTGGCAGCGACGAGATGTTCTCACAGTGATTACTTGGGTCCTCGGGGAAAACCATGAAATGGGAAATAAATCACATTCCGGCCCCCATCAGCGTGCTATGTATCGCTTTTCTTAAGCAGGTCTTGGGGTAAAGAACATACTAAAGCCTGAAAGGTTCTTGTGTGGGCAGAGGAAGAAAAGCATCACCGTCAGGATGTCAGCTGAGAGGGAGTGAAAGAATGGGAAAGAGAATAATTTGTTTTACCAGCTCCGGGATGGAGGTATTCTAAAAATGACTAAAAGAACAGGGTAAGATGTATGTAGATAGAATCCATCCCTAGAGACTTCTTATTGTTTCTCTGCTCCAATCTTCATGTTAATACCTTTGGGTGAAAGAACTAATAATTATTTGTGTTGTAGAGGAGTGGTTTTCAAGGCTCGTTTTAATAGGAATTGTCATGGCGTTGTGAAAGAGAAAGAGTTAAAGGTGTTGTGTTAACAGGACTGGGAAGCAGACGAATAGTCCCGAGAGCTCTTCTGAGAGTAGGGGATTTCATCCAGGAGGAGAAGGCGGCTGCATAATCCTTTCCCCGAAGAGGTGAGTGCTAGAGGATGTAGGAGGAGTCTGAAGATGAGCTCATATTGCAACTTCTGACACCTACTGATTGTTTTAATTCAAGTATTCCAGAAAATCTGTTAAAAATTCATGCAGTTCGTTTTACTTTTCTAGTTTGGAATAATTGCAGTAGACTAGTAGGCTCCCATTTGGTTATAAGCTCTCCTAGATTTCCCCAATATAAACTACTTCATATTGTTCCCCTGGGAATTTAATTGCATTAAGAAATGATTGGCCCTGATAGACTTCTATGGTCTGTGATAATTATAATGAAATAAGATATCCATATAAAAGCATAAAATGATGCTGAAGCACGTGCATTTTTGATCATCAATTAGTGAACTATCAAAGGCATTGCAGATGGAACTGGTTTTTTGCTTTTTAGAACAGAGCCTGACCACTGCAGCCTCAACTGTGTAGTAAGCTTATTTTTAGTCCTTCTTGCTTTAGTGAATACATCTGAACGTGTATTTATGTACATATTCAACTCTGCTGTGAACTTTGTAATGCTTTAAACCTTCCTGCGGAGAAGTCTGAGAGGTAGGTTTCCTTCTGGAAGAGGCCAGTGAGGCTGCTCCGTTGGTCCAGAAAGCTCTTTCTGTAGCAGTTTATTGTTTTCTTAGGGTGATACCAAATCTCCCCGTACTGGTTAATGGAGCAGCTGGGACCTGCTAACGAGCTGGTTCATATGGAAACAGCTTACTCGTATAAAAGCAGCAAAGCTAAAAGCCGTTTGAAATCTGTGGTTCAGGAGTACTAGGGTTTTTATTCTCCTGTCCCCCAAAATCACTCTGTGTTCTGCCCATCTGGATTACTGTCAGGGGGGTTGGATTAATTAGATGAACAGATGTCAGTGTTTTATCCATTGCCTGGCATCCTGTCCTCTTCAAAAGTATCCACAGCTTCCAGTTGGGACCTCCAGGACACTAGAAGGGTTTCCTCAGAGAAAGGCTAGGAGCTGGCTCCAGTATTTCAAAACCCACGTTACGGCAATCATGACATTTTACTTCTGATTCTGTTGCATTGGGTACAAACTGAGGGAAAAACACGATTGCTTAAAAAGTGTGAGTGGAAAGGGGTGATTTGGATCTAAATATCTCATAGCATGTATTTCTACTTGTGTTTGTGTATTTGACAGCAGGTATGCATACACATGTATTTTTTCCCTTTTCTTAAATAATGTATGCTTTTTTATAATCAGATGTGCCTTAAAATATGACGCAAAAAGGGATGTTTGTCTTGGCTTATCTTTTCTGCCACACAGACATTCCTGAGCTTGAGCATGCGGGTGGTTAGAGGGTATTTTGATACGGTCTGCTTTCAGTAACGTCCTGTCAGGACTTGGGACTCATCTGCTCCTCTGATGGAACACTTAGGGCAGCAGCATCTTCTGTCGATATTTAGTAGCTGCAGGATTTCAGGTGCCATCACGATGAACCTGAATGTGACCTGAACTGCACTGAAAGCAGGTTGAGGCAGGAATGGCTTTTTATCTTCTTGAACCATGTTCGAGGTTGTGATCGTTCAAACTAAACATGGATCTATGCTAGCAAAGTCTTCCTCAGGGTGGATGTTCCCAGCTGTTTGGACATGTGCAGAGGGTGGGTTTATGCCTTGTGCTGAAGCTTGCGAAAAGAATGTAAAGGTGCACGTCTCTTAAGATTTCAATGGCATTTAGCTGTCAGAACTATGTAACAAGTGCAAATTAAGAAGAACGTAAGTGCAGCATCTGCCAAAAAGGCAGTAAAGATCTACCTGTGTTGTACGGCTGGCCTGTCGATAACTTTAGGACATGACCGCAGGTTTGAACATTTCAATCTGGAACAGATGTTCTGTTTCCAGGTATTCTTTTTGTGGGCTTTTGTTTGGTTTTTGTTTGTTTGTTTGTTTGTGCTTGGGGTTGTTTTTTCTGTTATTTTAGCCGTGTAGATATTGACAAAAAGCAAACAGACAAACGAGCCCTAAACTCTGCCCCTACCCCGACACATGCTTGTTCCCACCCTAGGACCGTGGGTTAGCACTCTGCCTGCTGGGGGACTTGCAGCGCTTGGGCTCCTGTTCGTGTACTGACACAGCTCTATGGCCAGGACTACAGGACTCTCTTCTGATTATCCTTAGAGCGTTACTGGATTTGCTCCAAGGAATCTAACTTAGCTGGAAAAGGACAAAACTGAATTAAAAAACAAAATGAGTAGAAAATTGCTTTTTGTGTTGTAACGCTTTATTGCCCTGGTTCTAGGCTTTTTGGCTCTGATTTGGGAGGTAGGGTTGTAGAGAAGAAGTTGAATGCCATGTCCTGCTGTCCAGCAACCACATATGTTTAAGGTGCTAGTTTGAGAAAAACCAAAAAAAGTTCAATAGCGTCATGGGATTCTGCCACCTTTCCATCAGATCTCTGTATCTCGGTCTGTCCCGAAGCTCAGATCTTAATCGGACAATATTTTATTTTCACTCCCCTGCACGTGCAGTCATTTGGAATGATGCCTGGCAGAATCTGCCTCCAGATGGGATGGAGACGTTTCTTTCTTCCCATACCCACCTAGAGATGCTCTGCTTACTTCTGTTTTGTAATTCTTGTCACAAGGCTCCAAAATTTTTCTAGTCTTAACACCTGCAAGTCTGAATGAGGTAACGTGATAACGTTACCCAAGTGCAAACTCCAATTCTGTTCTTCTGGACCTTGCAATCCAGAATGTGAATTTATGATGTGAGGGGAGATTCTTTCAATGTGGCAATTAATGTCTTTGTCAATCCCTTTCTTTTACAGTAGTACCCTTACTACTCCTCCAAAATGTATTTCTGTGAATTGGATTCAGTTATGTATGTTTTAAATTAGGCTGGAGAAGAAACATTGGGCTTTTAGGTATGTACAGATGCTCATGGCAAAAGCATCTTCGGTGGTTTTAGTATGAAACATCCAACTTAAATTCATGACTGCCTCAGCCTGATGAGCCATCTTGCATGCAGTACATCTGTAAAGCAGAAGCTATATATGCACCCCAGCACTTTATGGCTAATCTGGAGTCTTTCTTCGCCAGCTACTGGAGGCAGATTAAAGTGCGCAACAGCCATGTGACGTGTCATGCCAGTACCGAGTTGCTGAGAAATTTCATGAGAGAAGATGTATATTGGGATAACACAATTTTTAATTATTCTGTGAAGATATACCAAAACTCACCTGACTTTTCCCTGAAGTCAACCCATCCCAAATTAATGGCTAAATTCCCCTCGCTTAGATTTGTGAGACAGATGCATGTGTTCTTGTACTTTAGAGAAATATGAGACAATATTTACTCAAGTATTTGAAAAGTAAATGCATGTTTTTCTCTTGCTAAGGGTGGCTAGAAGTTCCCAAACCAATCTTTGGATCAGTATTTGTATTTTGCTTCTTGAATACTCTTGAATACTAGAATTGGAGTGCAGCCTAATTCTGAGTATTTCAAATGAGATTTGTAATTCTTTTTCCCTATTTCCTTTGTATTTTCAGTCCTGTCACTCCAAGTTGCACTTGATTTTAAATTTTGCATATGAAAAAAAATAATATTCAGTATTGGCAGTCCTAAGTACTACCTTAAGTGACACTGTCTTACTTTGTCAAATTGGATCTATATGTCATGTTTTCTCTGTAACTACAGTAGATTACTGATTGGATGAGCACCTCGCTTAGTCACGTTTCCTTTGCACACGTGTCAGCGTCTCTGGGTTTTTTTGTTTTGTTTCTTTTTCTTTTTGCTTTTTGTCTGCAATTCAAGAATGGATTTCTGTCCAAGTAGCTCAACACATATTTAAAACCTTCATAACTGACACAGCAATGTGTTCTGTTTGCACAAACATTGTCTGTATAATGATAACATACTTTGTGTGAATTTTACACAAATTACAATAGTCCAGTAAGTTCTGTTTGCTTTACCACATATCTGTTGTAGGTTTCTGCTTTGGATACATATCTGAATTTCTACTCAGTAACTTCTTGTTTGTCAGAATGATCTGTTAAATATCTTAAAAACCAGTCTCTGTCTGAGTTGTGTGTTAACATATTCAGAAATTCCCTGAGTGTGCAGTATTTCTGACACCTCTGAGTCTATCTTCTTTCTAAAAATCAAGTAGAAAAATGCATTACAGTCCTCCAGTTCACTCACTGTTTAGCAATAAGTAAAATAAGTAAAAATTCAAAGCCATTTTCCATGAGAAATAACATTCTTAAATGAATGTCATTACTGTCTTGTCAGCTTGCTTGTCAGGCATCAATCTTCAGGGTGCTTCAGAGTGTCCTGGAGAAAGAGAGAACCAAATGTCTTCTTCTTTTCACTGATGAGCTATAGCAAAATTTGCTCAAGATGGGTGAAGAGAATATGAATATCTGGTCTAAGAAAATCTGAACTGTGGGATAGGCACAGTAAGCAGATGTTGAAAATTTGGGGTTCAGTTTCCATTTAAGAATACATGAATGAAAGAATGTCTTATGTTTCGGCGCAGCTGAGTAACAGAGGAGTTTGGAATGAAACTGCCTAACTGAAGTGATCAATAATGGCAATTAACAACAAGCAGTTTATGACAATTTAAAATGTTGCTTCACATTCTGGAAGTGAAATTAAATTGATCTTCTTCTGCATTTTACTTCACCTTTCGTAGTTTTAACTTTCTTCTAAATGGTTCATAGCAAGGGATAATTTTCTCTGAGCTAATTTGTACTCCCAATAATTTTATTGCCTTACTTATTTTAGTGCTTCAACTGCTTTTATAGACTGTGTCTTCTCTTCTACTCTCTTTGGTCGTCCTTATTTATCCAGATATCCATGATGCTTTTGTCCCCACTTATAATCTCATGGTTGAAATTTTTCACATTCACTATGCGTGCAATTAAATGTGACCTTTCTGAACCTTGTGTCTTGTTTCAAATCTCTACAAGAATTATTATGCCACATGCTGCAGAATAAAAGATAATAAACAGAAAAGGATGATGACTGGGGCTAATTCATGCCGTCAAGAAGAAACATAGTTAAAGACAACACCACAGATGTCCTGCGATATTTCAAACTTGACACTTCTGTCTATGAACTTTTTAGCTGGTCTCCATGCCAAGAACAGGTAAGGAAATAGTCTTTCACACAGACACAAGACATGTCAGGCAGGTCTCTGACTCAAAGGCAGACCAGGAAAGGAGGCTGCAGGAGACATAATGGAGGCTTTTTCACATAGTTAATTAGTGCCATAGTTGTAATAGGGGGTTTTTTGTGTTATAAACCCAGATACTCTTAAGGCTTTTATATAACAATCTCATAGTGCACTTCTGGCAGTAATGAGGAGTCTGGATGCAGAGAAGCTGCTGGTTTTCATTGTAGCAGTTAAGAATTGTAACTGACAGTATTGCCTTTTGGTTCTGCAGACTCAGTGAATGGAGTCTCAGACATGTCCCTGAGATTTGTTACATTTAGAGTAGCTGTATTAGAATACCTGTCCACTGGATATACCTACAATTTGCTGCAGAAATAGTTACTATCTTCACTGTGAATTTCATGCCAGGTCAATTGTAGCTAACAAAGTCACAGATTAATAAGATGAATTACTGATATCTCATGGACTCAGGTTTTGTTGTTAAGGAATATTTTCAGACTTGGGAGCACTGGGTTCACTGTGAAATGTAGTCTCTTTTCAGAGATCTGCCCACCACATCATCTATAATTGCAGGAGTACTTCCAGTTTACTTTGTTCTGTTTACTGAAGACATCTTTTGTCATTGTGTAAGATGATCCAAAATTAGCTAGCTATGTGTGTGTGTGTAAGAAAGAAGGAAAGAAACGAAGAAAAAGATATGTTTGGGGGTTTTCTAACATTACTATACTTTTCTTGGAGCAGTTCTGTAAAAATATACAAGAATGGAGGCAGGAAAAGTGCAGTGTTTAGCAAGACAGCATGAATTTTGTTTTACCTTAATTTGTTAGATTTTAAAGTATTTTTTTAAAATACGTTTTGGCAGGACATTTGAATTTCTGTCAAAACCTATGTACAAAGGTGTTAACTATACACTGAATAATCTAGCAGACCATAATGGTAATATGGATGTGGTAATATGTTGTGGGACATGGATATAACCCACTGATAGGTAAATTTTCTGGATTTCCTGACTATGTTTATTGTATTTACCAATACTTGACTGCTTCTTACATTTTCTGGAAAAAGAAATATTTTTTGGAAATGAGACACTGAATATGAAAAAATAGCAAAGGTATCCAACAATTTTAGCTTAGTTGTGTCAATTATGAGTAATATAAAACAAGTGAAAAGGAGAATACCTGTTTGAAAAGATATTGGATTGTGCAAGTTTATATCTTTTTTGCTTTTCTGTTTTGTGAAGGCATATTTACACAAAACCTTGTATGAATATTAGGTTTAACAAGAAAATAGGTTTATTTGATTTGGTAGTTTTCTCTGTTCTTTCATGAAATTTGTCGATTTGTTGTTTTACTAATGAGCCATCAGCTGTGTATAAGGTCAAGAAGTTTGCAGAGATTTGTGATGTTGGCAAAAATGGAAAGGTCTTTAGTAAGTCTTTAAAATGCTCTGCTTGATGTTGTTGATTGATATTCTTCAAAACTCTGTGGGTGATAGTATATCATCATTTATTATGTTAGAAAGCTTTTATAAGAATTAGGACTTCAGTGCTAAAATTTATAGCTTTTTGTGGGAATTTAATATCAATGTAGTGTAGTCTCTGATAGACTTTTCAAATTATATTTTTAGCAGATATCTATAGTTATTTTTTCTCTAGATTTTTCTTCTTTGTTTCACTAAATTAATTAATTTTCTTTATTTTTAATTCCATGTTCAAAATATAACTGAATTTTTAATTATATCTATTTGTTATGACCACTAATTGTCTCTTTCATCCATGGCCAAGGCTCACTATTCTCACTTCTGTACTAATGTTTCACCTAAACTTTATTTTTTTATTTTGTTTTACTTTTTTAAAGTCAAGTCAGGTTTTATAGTATTATATCAAGAAAGTGACCTTACAATTAAATTCTTCACGTGTTCCACTTTTTCCTAGGGGAAAATTGGGATAATCTTGCTTATTATCCATCTTTGAAATTTTCCTTTTTCCATTCGAGACTAAACTCATTCTGACACCATTATTTCACTCCCTCTTTAATCCAGTAATGACACCATGAGATGTGCCTGTTCTCATGGCGATTTATTCCTTTTTGCTCTCTCTCTTGAGCTAATCTAAGCTTTCACATGACTACTCAGTGAACTTGATTGGGATTGACTGGTGGGACAAAAAGACAAACTTTTTTCTTTTCCTAGTTGATCAGGAAGATTAAAGAAGAGGTTGACATACTAATTTTAAACAAAGTTTTTCCTGAAAGCTGCCTAGTCTAGTTTATGGTGTTTATCATACGAACTTACATCAGCTTTAATTAAGGAGCACTATAAAGGTAGAAAAGTTCAGACTGAGACTGGAGGAGAGAAGGGCAGCTGTGCTGATTAACATCAGTTTAAACTAGTTAGATGCTTATGATATAATGTAGTGCAATAAATTAATTTCAGGAGATTACTTATCTTTAAGTGGCACCTTTCATAGCAAAGGATCCCCAAACTATTGCATAAAGGTGTTATTTTATCTGCTCCCTGTAATAAAATGCTGTAAAGCAGAGGAAAAATACCACCATGTAGTTTGTTAAACCAAGCAGTACTATATATTAATGGAGAACACTTCAATAGTTGATTATGATTTTCATGTCAAATTAAAATTTTAATCTTTCTGTTCCGAAGAGATTTTAATCCCAATGTTAATGTTGGTAATCAGTAGCTTACTGTAAGCTGAAATGATGGCTACTTGAAAATGACGTGTAAAATGTGTACTTACATAATAAATTACACAATATAAACAGACCTTTTATTGTCCAGTTTACAAACATCATCTATTTTAGGCTTTATTTGATGTCGCATTAGTATGACAGGTAAAGAGACCCCAGCCAGTAAATACTGAGTTTTATCTCAGAAGAGTTTTATAAAAACTCAGTATATATCATCAGCTGAGCTGTATGAAGCATCCCAGACAAGAAAGAATGAGAAAGGTAATTTTGAGGAAGGACAAAAGTCAACAGAGAGGTGGATGGTGGATGAGAGTTTCACAGAGAAAATAATTAGCCATTATAAAAATAGGAGCTTTGGCTGTTACAGTATTTCTTTCATTGAAGAATGAGAATTATTTTGTAAATAGCTTCTTTATGCTAATTTCTGAAAAAAAGAATTAATAGATGTACTAGAGGGACCCACGTTGTTTATTTAACTGAGTGAAAGTGAAATTGTTAACATTGGGAAGCAATGGCTTACCTATGAAAATCATTGCATTCAGGAAGTTTTCTGATGTGACTTCAGTTTTGCTGGCTTTCCGTCTCAGACCCAAACCTTCCACCAGCAGCACTTGTTGGGAGTGCCGTATGCGGAAGGCAGTGTTCTCAGGTAAATAAACACTTTGTAGGAAATAAACTGCAGCTGTGTAAGTGGTTGTCATATAAAATGTAGGAAACAAAGCCAGCATGTGCTTTAAAACGTGTCCCTTATGTGTGTACAGGTCAATAAATTACTTTAGCTTTACTTTTCCTTTCCTGTTTTGGAGTTTGGAACACTTATGTAATAAGTGGTGTAAACTTGATACTGAGGCACAGGCATTCAAGAAATCCTGTATTTCAGAGTTCACGCTGATGCAGAGAGGAGAATAAACAGAGCCATTTCTAAAGGTCCGTTAGCAGGTCGCAAGGTTTCTTGATCAGCAGCTTACAGCACCAGCACTCACTAGGCTTCTCTATGGCTTCACAGTGGGAAGGCTCGCGAGGCTGTCCACCCTGATGGCCATAACAGAAAGCAAAAGCCAAGACAATCTGAAAGGAGCACTGAGCGGTGACATAGACTTTGGTGCCAGCTAGCACTCTCTCTACGCTTTAAAATAAAATCTGCCATGAAAATCAGAGCAGGCAAACACTTCTGGAGACCTTCTGTGCACTGATGAAACTGCTGCCTCAGCATTTGTGAAGCAGCTGCAGATCTATAAAAGAACAGATCAGTCAGCAGATGTGCATGTTTACAGTGTGAGTATGATCTTCCAGAGGGCTCTTCAGTTGTTAAGGAGGACCAGTTAGCATTTTGCCTTGTGAAGAAGCTGTAACATGTTTTCTAAAGTATTGTATAATAAAATGTATTAAAATGGATGCCATATTAAATTTATTTTGCCTAATTTTAAGTGGAGCTGAATGATGACAGTCCCCACTGAAGTCAGATTGAGTTTCCGACATCAGGACAGTATCAATACTATGGAAGAACCTGCTTGCCTCATTTTCTAATGATTTTGACCTCTACGTTTTAATGTTTTTACTAATAATACACTGTGCTGATGGATTTGTGGCTTGCTACACAAGGGGACAGATTTCTATGCATGTAGCAGTGAATCCTTAAGTAAGATAAAAAGTAGTTGCAGAAATCTTACCAATTATAGAAAAAAATAGAAATTATAAAGGAAATTGCAGTTTTATTTAAAACTTAGAAAATCCAGTTAGAAATATACTTGACCTGAAACTCCTGAAGGTAACTGTCGTAGCCAGGATAGAGGAATGAGGAAAAGCAAGATCTTATATTACTCTTGGTGCAGTTTAAATTCAATTCTATATATTAAATGACCATTTGATAAAGTTTACTTAGCTATATGTTTGTGATTTTACCTAAGGAATTTCTTTCTTCAAAGCATAAAATTTTATCATAGACTTTTATGAAGATAACACTAGCTAACAAAAGAAGTTGTTGGTTTTGTTTCCATTTAGAACAGAGTCCTCAAAGGCAGAAAGAGACTCCAGGGATAAACTCCCTTTCTTTCCCCCTTTTTACATTTGTTAACAACTACCAGATTTCTTTATTTTTCAAAAAAACAGGTAACCAGATCTTTCTTTCAGAACTGCAGGGAAGAAGTGTGCTGGAAAGTAATAGTGAGGTTTCTTCTCTTTACATCCTATGTAACTTTACAGTAGGATCACTCAAGTTACTTTCTGCATTGATGAGTTGCTAATTAATGTAATTAGGTTACTGAGTATGGACATTTAATCATACTACTTTTGATTTACCTAATCAGGTTTACATATTGCATTTTGAATGATATAAGGATTGGCATTTAAAGAGTAAACATTTCTCCATTTTCTTCTTCAAGAATTGCATGTGTGTGTGTAATATAGACGATAGGATTGTAGTCTTTTAGCCATATTCACTACCAAAACCAGTATTTTAAATACTGTTTTGTCTATAGAGGGCTAAATTACTTAAGTTTACAGGACTTTTTTTGCAGTTATTAATATCTTATGGATTCCTAATAAGGGTTTTCATACTTTCTTACTAAAACATTTTAATTGCATAATAGTAACAATATGGAAAAGTGTTGAGGGGTTTTGTGGGGTTTTTTTTGTTTTGTTTTGGTTTTTGCGTCTCTTATGGATTTGGGATTTTTTGTCAGCATGTGTGTGATATGAAAAATAATATATTGTGTACTGTATGATGTCATCCCTGCAGCCATAATATTCTGTTTTGCTATGATCTTAGCACCAAAATCAGCGTTAAGAATCTCATTGAATTGAAAGTGGACCTTACTGAGGAACTCAGTTATCAGCCCATACTGCCAGAGCAAAGTTTTTTCATTATTTCATTTGAGCTATCACACATATTAGCATCTCTTCATGTTGGTTTTATTTTCCACATACCATTCTAATGGCTTACTTTATTGCATGTTTTAATGAGTTAATGACAATTCTTTTTGATGCTAACAAGAACTTGAAAACATCTATAATGTTTAAAGTAAATGGTTGCAGTTAACACTGTAGGGAACTGAAATTGAAACCATCCTTTTATGACATGGAACAAACTTGAGATATTTTTGAAAAAATGTTCTTAGCTCTAAGAACAGATGTATCTTGGTAAATTTATTTCAAATGTCTTTATTTTTTCGGAACTATTGGTAATTGCTTGGTCAGCAAACACTAGAGTGTATGTTAAAATGTGGAGGGCAACCAGCTGCTATTCCTTCAAATCACAGTTAGAGAACTATTTTCCTTTCAAGAAAATACTGTACCTTTTCCAACAGGAAGAAATCTGTAAGCTTTAACAGTTTTTAGCAATTTAAGTTACTTTATTTTCTAAACTATATAGGTGAATTATATAAGAAATTTATTCATGGGACACACACTACTTGCCCATTCTGATTAATCACTTTATTTCTTACAGCCTTTTGACTTTAGCACTAATGTGAGCATTATGTGAGCAAAGAGCATTCAGTCATACTCTCATTATTTCAGTTTCCTCCTTGAAAAATGAATGCAGTGGCTATGACATCCCTAGAAAATACAATCTTTGAATTAATGAGTAAAAACTCTTTAGGTGCTTGTGTATTTTGAACACAATGAAGTGACAGCACTGTTTCTTTCAGCTCTCCATTTCACCAACTGTTACTTACTTGTTTCCAGTGAACTGGAATAATGTGTTATTTTTAGGAAGTGCCACCCTAAATGTCCTCCAACCTGAGTTAGTCTGATTTTATGATTATATTCTTATGGAAGATAACAGTCTGTGGATTATGGAAGAAAGTTTATCATGATCACTGATCTACACAAATAATAGACTATAAATAATAAATGGACATTTTTTTCACTTTTCCACTCATATTGGAAATTATTTTTGACAGAGGATAAAGATGGCAGGTGGCAAAATTTAAAAGTTAATTATAACACTGCCAGAAAACAGGTGAGTTTAATAACTAAAATAAATATGTCCATAGAATTTACCAAAATACGATCTGGACTTAACCAGTGGCATAGGGTTTTCACAGAGTTTTTAATAATTAGCGTATTTCTGAGACAGTTGTTCCAGTGCATGGGAATGGCCAAGGGATAACATGGGCCAGAGACTATTACCAGCTGTCAGGCTGAACAGCATCTCTCTGACTTTGTTGGAAGGGGGAGAGTTGAGCTTTACAGATGTGAATAAGGCTGTTTCATGGGTCTTCATCTGTCTTGTGTATTAAGATAAAGCCTAAGTGCCTCTCAAAAACTATGGCATTATTTTGGTAACTGTGTGCTGCTAACATCTTTACATCAGCTGTGAATGAAAAGAGCTTGCACGTGTATGGGAAAAATCTAGGAGATTTGTAGGTCGGGAGTGTCATTGTACTAGGAAAGAACTGCTTGAACTTGATTTTGTTGACTGTAAAAGACTGGTCTGTTGGTTGCGGGTTGCTGGTCCATTCAGATTCAGTTAGCTTCCTTGGTTGTGCTGGCAAAAGCTAAGGCCGGTCTTAACTCAGCTATGAGCTTCCTAAGAAGGCTTCATTAGTGGAAGAAAAAGTTACGGTTCATTTTCCTCATTCTGTGAGCAAACAGCATGGCACAGTTTGCGTCTGTACAACTACAGCCTTTCCCCTCTGAGTGGACAGGGTTGCAATTTATCCATCTGCTTACTGGAAACAGCTGCTGCTGAGCACTCTCAAATGAACTGTGCACAGAAAATGTCAAAGAGGGTCCTAGTTGGACAAAGAAAAATACTTTTGAAGAACAGTGGTTTTGCTTTTGGATAACACCAACTCTCATCATGTTTTCAGCTCTCCCTTCCCTTCTGTTTAAACTCAGTTTCCCAAGATTACTTTCTTTTGACATCAAGAGTTTTTCATAGGGAAAAATGTTCTAAAATTCATGGTAAAAGGCAAAAGCAATAAAATTACTGCATTGTTCAGAAACTGTGAGGTACAGATTTTTATTAACAGATAGATTTTGTATTATATTTTTAATGACTATGTCCAAGAACTGTAAAAAACCAAAGATGTTAAGTTTTTAAGAAGACACTCTTGTATTTGCTCAGCAAATATCTTGCTGGTGAGAAATAGTGATACTGCTTTCACATACAAGTTTGAATTTGAAACGTGTTAAAGCAGTTAGGTATATAGGCAAATATTCATTACATTCAACATTTGTCTCATTTGTCCTTGAGCATGCGCTGCAGGTGTTTATTGCTGTTCCTTTCTAATTGAGATGAATATTGATTTTAGATATACAATTAAGTACAATTTTCTGCAGCATGCAGCTAAATAATCTGGTAATGAAAATTAATCATGAGTTTCCTTTGCTGTTATTCATAACTGGCAATTTCACCAGAAATATTTCACTACCATATTGAAATAAAAGCATCAAGAGTAAGCAAATGGTTGTCCCAAGTAACCTTATTTCACAACATCAAAAGATATTTAATAAAATCGCAATGGCGTGCATGGATACCATCCCTTTTGTAGTCTTTTTTCATGTTAGTTTTTTATTTTAAGGGCCTGTGAAATGAAATGAAGAGTACTGTTGGCAGATCTCCCTAAGAATGTGTGCCTGTCACGTTACGTATCTAGGTACCTGTGTAGTCTGTATAACATTGTGTATAACATTGTCATACTTCTGGAGACATTTCATTGCTGGACAAAGAACAGCATAGATTTTGGTATACAGATACCACAAAATACAAGTAAACTCTTGGGGATATGTGGCAAATATGGAGATAGGATTTAGAGAGGCAGTGTAAGCCAGTTGTTGGGGGTTTTGTTCGTTCTCATGCAAGAATACCAAGCTGAAGATAAAACAATGAAAGGAACAAGCAAGTCTGCAGTAGACAGCAGTCTAGTATCTTTCTCAAGGTTGTGTAGTTCTTCAGGTATGATATTCCAGCCCACTGACAGTAACTCCTAATTGTGTCATTTGTACTTTTCATTAAAACAGCACTGCATTTTTAGGCAAGGTTAATGAAATACAAAAATCCCAATAGAAGTCCTTCAGATGCTTTAGTAGGAATTTTTCTTTAATCTTCATTTTCACCACTAGTCCATTATTCTCTTCTTTTACTAGTTCCCTACTAATTTTAAATTCTTGCACTAATTCACATATTCTTCCATTTAAGTAAGAATTTCTCATGCCATATTGTATGATGTGAACCGCCAAAGTCTAGATAGGTGGTTCCATTTAAAAAATCTATTACCTTATCAAAGAACTATCAAGATAAAATAACTCAGCGTATACTTTATGTGTTAACATACTATTTATTTCAGAAATCTGGAATGGAAATGGGAGTGCCTGATAAATTCAGTATTCTTTTCATCTTGAAAATGGTAATTCCTGCTAATTCTTGTTACCTGTTTTGCTGTTTTGTCAGCTTCATTAACTGCATTCACAGATTCACAGAATCACTAGGTTGGAAAAGACCCACAGGATCATTGACCATTCCTATCAATCACTAAACCATGCCCCTCAGCACCTCATCCACCTGTCTCTTAAATACCTCAAGGATGGTGACTCAACCACCTCCCTGGGCAGCCTGTTCCAGTGCCCAATGATCCTTTCTGTGAAATTATTTTTTCTGATGTGAAACCTGAACCTCCCCTGGCGAAGCTTGAAGCCATTTCCTCTTGTCCTGTCCCCTGTCACTTGGGAGAAAAAAACAGCTCTCTCCTCTCCACAACCTCATTTCAGGTAGATGTAGAGAGCAATAAGGTCTCCCCTCAGCCTCCTCTTCTCTAGTATATTTTGTGATTACACCATCCCAGTGTTACAAGGTATGAATATACTACTGGTTGTACAGTTTTATTGTGCTTCCTCTTCAATTTAAGGCATTCTTTTATTAGTTTTTTCCCTGCTTAATACACTTATAATTTATATGAGTCCTAGACCTTCCTTTTTTAAATTTCTTAAATTTGTTTTTAAATTATTGTTACACATTCTTAGCAAAGCACCTCCTCTTCTTCTAGATTTACTGTGTAGTTTAACCAATTATTACTTTTTGAGCAGGATTTCCTTTTTCTGGAGCTGCTTTGCTGCTTTTTGGGGTTTTTTTTACAACAAATCTTTCCTCTCTTCTTCTCAATTCTCAGATCATCATTTGAGAAACATTCTCATGATAAGATTGACATAAACATGTATGTAGGCTCAATCATGTTCAATTCCATTCCAAAATAATTTTCATCAGTTATCCACTGAAGGAGAATTTATGTATTGTAGATGGGGGCAGCTTCTGCTCCAACTTTTGCCATTTTCTCCATTTTTAGGCTTTTTTTCTCTCCCTCAGTAAACTGTTCTTATGAGTCTTCTAAAAACAAAAAAAAAATCAATCCAAATATTCTAGCAAGCTTCCTGAGCACTCCTGCTTTGTTCTCTTCTGATTGTCAAGCTGTCTAACACTCTCCACCACATCGTTTCGGCACTATTTAAGATGTCAAGTCGACAGTATTGCCCACATAAAAGAATAATCTTGATGGAGAGTTAAAACATAATGAATGTAGAAATCCATTATAGACAGCGTTTGCTTTAGTAGAACTTTGACACTGAAAGTTTGAAAGATGGCAGTACATTCCTTGTACAGTGTTAATGCTCTGAAGTTACTGAGAATTCCTTCCTGGGCCCTGAAGATACAGTAGCTTGTGTTCTGGCCAATTTAATTCTAAGCTATAAAAGAAAGACCCCTAACTGAGATCTGAGTTCTAATATTGATTTAATAGATGACTTACTTTTGAGAAGGTAGAAATGAAAATCCTAATAAAGCATTAGTAGATATAGCTGTCAATAACTTTTGATTTTGTCCTTGCTGACTTTTTCACAGTTTCATATGTGATACAGGATTGAGACCAGAAACATTTGAAATATTTTGTGATATTACTGGTAAGGTAATTCCTCTGCTTTCTAATTAAATATTGTCTATTTTTGATCCTTAAACTTCTGAATCATCTGCTGCTGAAACTAAATTTATCCCATAGCTAATGCTGAGCATGCCAGCAGTGTCTCCAATGGTAGGCACCCACATGTTTCAGAATAGGCTTGTGCTTCTCTCTTTCAGTGTATATGGAGGCATTTGCTTAAAATCATAGTCACATGAACACACGGTATCATATGTAAAGAATACTGACTTCCATTTGTAATTGGTAACTCCTAGACTTTGTCCAATACATACTAGATAAAAATTCTCCACATCGAACTTACTATGATTTTTTCCATCCAGTTTCATGGAATCAATAATTCAGCAGTAATATTTCATGAAACAAAAAACAGGAACAAATTTGCATTTTTATTGTTATCCCTAATAAAGAAATAATGACAAAGAGGATAGACTCTATTGTCTGGTCTATGTGCACATTTTATTTGTATTAATATCAAGGAGAAGGCTTTGTCTTTCAAGACTTGAAAAGCTTTGAGGGATGGAGGCTGCACAGCCTCTGTGGAGAGGTTATGGCCTCTAACTAGCAAAGACAACACTCCATTACAGGTCTGTGGTGGCTAGAGATGAAACTCGCCAAAAGTAAATCAAGTTTACAGACAGAAATGTCTAATTGGAATTTGGAATTTGCTCTGTTTAAAGGAAGATGGTAGCTGACCACTAATGTCTCTCAGTCTTTTCAACCAAAACTCTGTAATTTCTCATGTACTGACAGCTTTTCTCCATCATGATACTTGTCAGAATTTATTATCTGTGCTGGGCTTATTTTTAACACCATTGAGCTTAACACTTGCAAGCCCTGAAAAAACTAGATTGTTACAGATCACAATCAGTCCAATATCAGGTAATTATGCATCTCATCGAGAACAGAAGTTGGATCTTTGGTTTCCAAGAGATAGTGTATAGGAGTAAGAAAAAATCCTGGGCAATTTTGCAACTTCAATAAAACACACCAACAGAAATACAGAATAAAAAATAATACAAAAGTTTAATGTTTGGTGTTCCACTGAATGTGAAACCTTTAGCTTAGGGAAAACAAGCTCTGAAACCAGAAGTAGAAAATGTGACAGAATGTATTCACAATGACAATAGCAACCGAGGATCAGCATGGCAGTAATAATAACCATAATGACTTTAACAAATCTCAGTGTATAAATAGAACCTTGATATCATGATCATGCTTATATGATCATAACATCAGAATCATGCTTACAAAGAACAGCACTGCTGTCATTCATACTGACAGTATAATGATTCACGATGGTTTCTCCAAGAGCAGACAGAGAACAATTATCCCAGTGGGATATTGAAAGCAAATCTGTCCTCTTGCTATGTTACTGCAGGAGAATGGTTAAGGGCAAGATCAGTGGAACTGACCCATAAAAAGTTAACAAAGATGAAGCCAGAGAATTTAGCAATGAGGAAGTTTTCTGATTCTGAAGAATCATGTGAAAACAGAACAGAATAGGTAGGACTGTGAGCATTATAATATTTGTAAAGGGTAAGCTCAACAAAGCTGTTTCTGCTATATGAAAGTGTTCCAGGCAAAACTCAGGTCACTGATCCTAACCAAGAATCAGAACCCTGGTTCTAGGACAGTTGTCACTTTATCTGTTATTTTCTACACAGTGCAACACCTCTAGTGCTGGGGTTTTTGTTACTGTTTTCAGTAAAGTCTGTTCCTGTTTATAGCTCCTCTGGGGTGACCAGAGAGCTGTGTTACTTACCGTTTAAATTACAAGGAAGCAAATGGAGAGCAGTAAAAATTACATAATACTGGACATATTTCTGCAACTCCTGCTAATACTTTGACCCAAACACTTGTTCAAAGACATTGTGGCATATCTGATGAATTTCCTGTCAAAAGCAAGAAGGTTTCTTGACTTGGGAAATGACATCTTATATGACAAAAAAACCCAAATTATCTGAGCGTGGAACAGAGGTCTAGGCTTGCTCGTGGTTTTCATGTTTCTTATCATGAATGATTCATGAGTAGTTTAAAGTGAAGAGAGCATTTAAAAAAGCTAACAAACCATCTTTGCAAATGAAGTTCAAATATAACTATATTTTACTGGTAGAATTTACGGTACGTTGAGTGGTGGTCTTTCTCAAATGCTTTCCTTTAACTCATTAGTCTTCCATATATGCCATACTCTTCTAGTGTGACAGAAAATAAAGCTGATTGTGTAAAACTCTGAGATTAGTTAGGTGACAATACTTATTAAAAGTAAAAACTCAATGTACTACATATCTGAGAATGACTGGTGAGGAACTAACGCACATAGATGAAGTATTCTCAGAACCAGATCTGGTTCTAAATTTGTACAAGGTCAAGACTAGAACTTTTTGCTGTTTTTTGAGTATTTTTCTTGTTTACTTACTAGTTTCTTTCAGAATATATACTCCCTTGTTTTTCTATGGCAGAAAATAATTATTGTTCTAAAATGAAAATGTATTGAAATCAGTTTATTTTCCTAAATTTAGCTAAAGACATAAAATCATTAGAAACTCCCAAGCTAGTTACAATCCTTGAAAATACCATTGCTGTACATTTAGTTATTCCAAGTAAAGTTTTGATTTTGAGCAGCTGTTTGCAAACAAAAATTCTTACGTTACTGAAGTACTGACTTGTCCGGATAAACGTGTTAATGTCTTCATATACTCTTGCAAAGGACAGTCCAATGCCTACATTGTTGTTTGTTTAATTGAGTATCATGCAAAGAAAAACGTTATTATCTGAACATATTCAAAAGTTTGTTGTTCTGTTTCAGTGAAAGCTGCTGAACTGTCAGGCTTCTGATATCTTCAGTGGAGACTCCCGAGGCTGACAGACTACATATTTCTGAGCTTTTTGTTAGTCATCAACTGGTAAGTAGCTTCTTATATTTTCATAGTTTTCATTCAAATCCAATGGCGTGCTTAAGTAGTCTGAGGTAGATAATAATTTTTAATTTTACTTTATTGTTTTCCATTTCGTTTCTATAAATGCATGTTTCTGTAATGTCTGACACTTTAGCCAAAAAAAACAAACAAAAGAGCATTTTCTTAGTAATTGTGCTCAGCATCTATCAGAGTGTGGTTTAATGACCTGTATTACTTCATTAGCCTTATAGAGTAAAGAATGAGGTGGTCAAGAATTGTATTTGGCAATCAATTAGTAGAGTTTGAAAATCCAGTTAAATGGTACTTGAACATACAGGTTCTGTTATTATCCGCCTGTTTGTTTTGGTTTTCTCACTAATTTAAAGACTTTGTTCTTGATACCAGTATGATCTTTAGTTTTTTTAATTCCTTTAGGAAAATAGTTACACACTCATTTAAAGAAGATGCTCCAGTGGTCTTGTTATATCTGCTGTCTGGCATAATAATTTCTTTTCATTCTTTTTCTTTCACATTGTTTCTAAACTCAAAGAAGAAAACTGATAGGAAAGCAAGCAGTTTAAGATTTGAACTAGGGAAATTATAGGGAAAAGCAAGCCCAACAAACTGCAAAATTAGGAGAAGATAGCTGCAACATTTGAATGTTACTTACTAGTTCTGCTCAGAAAACAAATGTAACTCTTCAAAAACGATGCTCAAGGAGATCAGCAAATTGATGCAAGATCTAGATCACTTTTCATCAAATCCCAGTGTTTTAGATTTTTTCCTCTAGAATATATAGATGTTATTTTACTTTTCAGTAAAAAAAAACAAAAAACCCAAAGCAACAACAAAAATAATAAGCTATTTAACAGTTACAAGTCTGAGTTGCAATTTTTTAAGATCTCAAAAGTATGTATTTACATCTATTTACAAAATGTTCTTCCATTCTTAACAATCACAGTCCATGAAAACTGGCAATTCTTTTTTATTTATTTGCCACTTGAAGAAATAGAAATTACAATTTTAGCAGTGGAAGACTTTTCTCATGAATCAGTTAAATAATACAATCTATATTCATCATTTAGCAATATAAAAAATAAAGATATATTCCTCTGTAGGGAACAAGTGCCAAGATTATTTATTTTAGAATTTGATAGCTGAACTTGATCATGTCATTCATTACTGTTTAGCTTAGAAAATAACAGAGTAAGATTTATAACCTCATTTTTAATGCTGTTTATTAATTTAAACCTAACAAAAATACATCTTAATTGATTGTATTGATGGGGAGGATGGTGAAATTAAAATGTTTAATTCAGTGACCTCTCATAGAAGAAGAGACTATCTAACCTTAATTTGGAAAGCAAAGCTAGGTTTAAACTCTGAAAAATAAAGCAGAAATTAAATACTAGAAATCAAAGAAAGAAAAATTAATTTTTTAATCATATGAGTTATCTAAACCAAGATGTAGCTGTAGCAATTAGTTAATTTGGGTTGTTTGGGATTTTATAATCCTCTACGCCTTCAAATGCAGTCCAAATGTATACATATATTTTTAAGATGGAATGGAAAGGAATAGAATGGATTGGAATAGAATGGATCATTTGGAAGGGACTTACAGCAATCATCTAGTCCTGCTGCTTGACCAACTCAGGGCTGATCATAAATTAAATTATATTGTTAAGGGCATTGTCCAAGTTGCTCTTAAATACTTGCAGGTCTGAGGCACAGACCACCTCTCTAGGAAGCCTGTCTTAGTGTTTAACCACTTTGTTGATAAAGAATTGTTTCCTAATGCCCAGTATAAACTTCCCCTGATTCAGCTTTGAACCTTTTGCCTGTCCTGTCACTGGATACCAGGGAGGATATTTTTTCTAGTTTCACAATAAGTTAATGGCAACTTCGTGGATTAGCTCACGGGAGCTGCCTTTGGTAGGGAGCCAGAAAGGGGGTCTGTGCTGCAGTTCGATTTGCCTCCCTCGGCTGTGATTTTATTATGGGGTTTGATGTGAAGTCATTTTGGTAGGAATGGTTGGACTCGATGATCCGATGGGTCTCTTCCAACTACTGTGCAGAAAGTAATTGGTTGTCATATAGAATCTCTTTTTCATCATGTGTCACAGCATGATCTAATGGATCAATTTATTGTGCAAAAGAAATGAAGAGCAGATTAAGTAATGGTGATTCTTTTTGGTTTTACTTAGCTCATGTAGCACTCATTAGCTGAGCTTTTTTGATTTCCAAATTTTGTACAAATGTTGGTCAACTGTTAAATGGTCAATGTCTAGTTATTCTGCAACCCCTCAAGTTGTTTTATATGTGTCCACTTCAATAATGGCTGTTGTCTATTGCAGAAAGATGGCCGCAACACTTGTTATCTTCAATATATTTCCATTATGAAGATTTTTTGATCCAGTATTGAGCTGTATATTTGACAGTCACCTGGGCAAGTGTTTGGTTGATACTAGCAGCAGGTGTTGCTGCTTTACATCTCCTTCTGAACTCAACAAATATGCTTGAATTTGCTTTTATTCCATCTTAAATTTCACAGTATAGTCTAAAGTAGAATAAACAGTGAAAAAAAAATAATTAGCATGATAAGTAGCACGAATTTTCACTTTCAAATGATATACGACACAAATACGGTTAAATAAAAATGTTATCCAAAGTAAGCATCACAGTTTGCAGTGACAAAGCCAGCAATTATTGTTACGCCAACCTATTAATGACATCAGAAGAGTTATTATAATTGTAAGAAATGTTATACCAATTTTGTTTGAAAGACCTCCATTTATAAGGAAGAATGAAATCATTGAATCATAGAAATCATAGGATCCCTAGGTTGGGAAAGATCTTTGAGATCAAGTCCAACCGTAACTGTCCACTACTAAACCATATCCCTAAGCACTTCATCTACCCATCTTTTAAATACCTCCATGGATGGTGACTCAATCGCCTGGGCACCCAGTTTTAGTGCTTGATAACTCTTTCAGTGAAGGAAATTTTCCTAACATCCATTCTAAACCTTCCCTGGAGCAGTTTGAGGCCTTCCCTCTCATCCTATTGCCTATCACTTGGGTGAAGAGACCAACACCCTCCTCTCTACAACATCCTTTCAGGTAATTGTAGACAGTCACCCTTCAGCCTCCTGTTCTCCAGTTCCCTCAGCCGTTCCTCGTAAGACTTGTTCTCCAGCCCCTTCACCTTCACTGCCCATACAAACTGTGGCACCCTACTTTTCTGATGCACCCCACAATTGTTTGCCCACTCCCCTGCCTCGTCAGTCACCACATGGCAGCTGTCACTCTAAGAGTCAGTCACCTGCCCCTTGCTCTCTCATGGGTTTCCTGGGCTTCCCCTGCTCAGGCAACCGCCTTCTAGCTTCAATCTAGTGCCCAGCTGCAGAATTTACTATCCCTGCTGCTGATTCTTGCTGATTGAGCGAGATGGGTTTTCAATTAAGCTTGTCGCAGAAGTGTAATATAGAACTAGATTAGCAACTGTCACCTCGTTTTATGTGAAAACAAATGAAGTGGAGGTACATGTTTAGAAATTAATGCGTATCTTTAAGAATGTGGGAGCTTCACAGAAACACGATGTGCCAAGATTTAATTGACTGATTTGTGATTAAAGATTAGAAAAGTGTATGTATACACGTAACAATGACAAAAGACGACTCTTTCCTGTCCAGACTGCAAAACCAGGTAACTTAAAAGTAATGCAGACAGAGGAGATTTTCAGTTCTGTTTCTTTCTGATGATAGACTGTGAAGTCTACACACAATGCTGACTCGATTAGTCAATTTTATAAAATATCTTCAACAAATGAGCTGACAAAGAAAAGTTGCTAGTAAAAGCATATTTCAACTTGCAAGAAGTACGCCTGGCTAACTTCTTTTTTCAGTTTGTTAAAAAATAAGTAGTCTTTACAGTACATAGTTTCTCATCTACATTTGGATCCAGTGCTCTGGGTTGTGGACATCACTCCTTCTGTAGAACGTGGTAGATACCATCTCTTATCCTTGTGGTCTGTTTCACCGCTTTCCTAAATATCATATTGGGAAATAATAAAGTATTGTGGATTTTGCCCTGTAGTTATTTATAAAATAATATATTTATAAAAGGACTAAAAATGCTAATTTATATAATCTATAAGCATATAAATATATAAAATTACACAATGAAATTTTCTTTCACTATTTGTAAATAACAAAAAAAACCCAACCATGAAAACCTCATTAAATTTCCCAGTCGTAAGGTGCACTATTCAGCTGTTGCGAACTTTATATGTGACCACTAAGGTTGAGTTGTTTAGATGAAGGCTTGACTGGTTTATTTTATTTTATTTTTTCATTTATTTCATTCTTGGAGTTTTTTTTCCTGCATAAATCTAATGTGAAATGAGTGAATGGCAATCAAAAGGATAAATACAACATTGTGATTCTGTGATTGTACTCTTGCTGTTGGCATGTCATTCCACTTTATTTTAGCATGACATGTGTGTTTAGATTTAAACATCTCAATGCAGGATATGCAGTTCTAAATAGATGTATGAGGAGAGGGATTTGAGGCAGACATGCTGTCTATGAGAACAGGAGAATATTTTGGTTTCAGTAAGAAGATAAATGGTGTGGGTGATTAATAATCAGTAGGGCTGATGAAAATTTAATTTGACTAATTTAGGTAACAGTGTATCTCATGCTCTTTTACACTCCCAGTATAAACACTATTTTCATCTCTATACTGGCTCATATCAGCTAATTTCTGCACAACTACAGTTGCTGACAGTGGGAAAAAATTGTCTTTGCTCTTACAAGTACTCTTTGAAGACTACAGAGCGACATTGGCACAGACTGTTAGTAATAACTGAAATTACTTTTTGGAAAATAACTTATCTCATCCTAACACACCTTATATATTTGTCTGCTATAATTTTCTTTCTTGTGGCCCTTTCTGCAAATACAAAGAAAGCCATGGTGAATATGTATAAAGTGCAAGATTCATTAAAAGCTGTTTGAACATTGTGCAGAGGATGTGCTAAGAAAAACACACAGAATGAATATTGATTTGTAATATGTCTTGGGAGTGGGAGAGTGTTGTATTTCAGAAGAAGTTTCCCTTTGATTATTTAAAATATTCCTTCTGTTTTCACTGTAAAAAAATCCTGTATAGAACTGTGTATTCCTACAGGACTGTGAAGAATACTCTATACTTCTAAACAGTTGTTAGAAATGCAGTAGCAAGAATCTGTGTGCTTGTTAAAGGATAGTAACTATATTGCCTTTTTGCTAAGAGGGCAGCAAGTATTTTTCTTGATATTTTACTGTCAGGTTAAAAATTCAGTGCTACTGTTAGAATGCATACTCAAGAGAAGAAGAATATGAAGTTTTTTCTCTGCACTTTTTTCATGCATGGTGTTCTGGGGGTTTTTTTTATGCGTATGTGTGTACAAATCACAGGTAAGTGTATCTGAAATCTCGTTAAAATAAGTCTGTCATCATTGTGTGCTCCAGGAGTCTACACATGGACTGTGCAAATGTCAACAATCAGAGAAATTACAACTTTTAGGAAATCAGAGCAGCGAAGTAGGTGAATAAGGTACAAGATATGTTACAGTGTTTTTCTTTAAGTTACTAAGGTTGTCTGTCCCTTTTCCTCTCACCTTCCAATAATAACCTGATAAACAAGTTTTTAAAAAAAATTCACATTAAGGTGAAATTCAGTTTATTACCCAAGAGTATAAGTCAGTATACATTACGCCCTTGCTCTTTCATGCTCTCCCTCACCCTGTAAATATGTTCTGGGCAGAATTTAATAGAATTTCAGTTGGACAGGGGCTGTGATTTCCCCTCCTGTTTCAAGGTGCAACTGCTGATCCAAGGGTGAGTCTCCTGGGACATCAGGAGGAGTCAGAAGAGAAGAATAGGATTGAGCCAGGTTCCTCACATTTTAACTGACTGCTCAAGTCACTGACCTACTATCAAAACACAGAATCATAGAATGGTTTCAGTTGGAAGGACCTTAAGGATCATCTAATTCTAACCTCCCTGCGATGTGAAGGGACACCTCCCACTAGATGAAGCTGCTCAAGGCCCCATCTAACCTGGCCTTGAACACTTCCAGGGAAGGGGCACCCACAGCTTTCTGGGGCAACCTCTTCCAGTGCTTCACCACCCTCATTGCAAAGAATTTCCTCCTAATGTCTAGTATAAATCTTCCCCCCTCCAATTTGAAGTCATTCCCCGTAGCCCTGTCACTACATGTCTGCAAAAATTCCCTCTCAGGCTTTCTTGTAGGTCCCCTTCAGGTACTGGAAGGTCACTATAAGATGTCCTCAGAGTCTTCTCTTTTCCAGGAATGAACAACCACAGCTCTGAGACTGCCCTCATAGCACAGGTGTTCCAGCCCTCTGATTGTCTCTGTAGCACCCCTCTGGACGCGTTCCAACAATTTCATATCCTTCTTATGCTGACAATGGCAGGCCTAGACATAACACTCCAGGTGAGGTCTCACATGAGCAGAATAGAGAGGCAGAATTACCTCCCTTAATCTTTTACGTCTTTTGATGCAGCCCAGGATATCGTTGGCTTTCTGGCACATTGCTGGCTGAAGTCATGCTTCTCATCAGTCAGCACCCCCAAGTCCTTCTCTGCAGGGATGCTTTCACTCACATCATCACAGTAACAAGTGGTGTTCCCCAGGGCTCACTGCTCGGGCCAGTCTAGTTTAGTGTCTTTATGAATGATCTGGATGAGGGGATTGAGTGAACCCTCAGTAAGCTTGCAGATGAAACCAAACTGGTCAGGAGTGTCAATCTGTTCAAGGATAGGAAGACTCTGCAGAAGGATCTCAACAGGCTGGATTGATGGGTGAGGTCAGTTGTATGAGGCATAATGAGGCCAAATTGCAGGTCCTGCACTTTGGTCACAACAACCCCATACAATGCTACAGACTTGGGGAAGTGTGGCTGGAAAGCTGCCTGGCAGAAAAGGACCCGTGGGTATTGGTCAACAGCTGGCTGAACATGAGCCAGTAGTGTGCCCAGGTGACCAAGAAGGCCAACAGCATCCTGGCTTGTATCCAAAATGATGTGACACACCAGGGAAGTGATTGCCCCCCTATACTAAGCACTGGTGAGGTTGCACCTCGATTTCTGTGTTCAGTTTTGGGTGCCTCACTACAAGAAAGACGTTGAGGTGCTGGACCTTGTCAAGAGAAGGGCAACACGGAAAGTGAAGGGTCTACAGCACAAGTCTTGTAAGGAGTGACTGAGGGAACTGGGATTGTTTAGCCTGGAGAAGAGAAGACTGTGGTGAGACATCACTCTCTACAGGAGGTTACAGTGTTGGTCTCTTTTCCCAAGTGACTAGCTAGGACAAGAGAAAATGACCTCAAGCTGCACCAGAGGCTTAGATTGGATATTAGGAAAAAAAATATTGGCTGAAAAAGTTGTGAAGCACTGGAGCAGGTGGAGTCGTCATCCCCAGAGGTGCTCAAAAAAACACGTAGACATCACACTTTGGGACATGGTTTAATAAGCATGATGGTGTTGGGCTGATGGCTGCATTTGATGATCCTGGAGATCTTTTCCAACTTCTATGATTCTTTGTGAAGTTTTTATGATTAACTCACTATTCAAAGACAATTAAGTATCCTTTGATGGACTCTTGAATTGTATTTAGTTATGATTATTGCTGAAATTTTTTTGAGATATTTTGGTTTAGAATACTAACTGCAGTATGTTCTTAACCTTATCTAAATATTGTGAGAAGAAAACAATAAATGGTTAGTCACGTACATATAAGTATTAAAGATGTTATAATTTCATGAAGTAAATTGGCACTGTCCTACGTATTATACTGGCTGAAATATTGAAGAAATAATCTGCCTTTGCTCTGTGGACTGTAATTACGACATGTGTCTAGTGTAATTTTCTGGGTTTTTTTGTTGTCAGAAACTGAGTGTTTAGTTATGGGACAGAGAACAAATGGACAGAAGTAACAGGATATTTCATTATATTGATATGCTTTTCCGTTACATTTGTTTACCTTACACGTAATATTTTGAAACTCAATGAGATTTACAAAGAGAGATACTCAATCCAGGTTGCATATCAAGCCATTGTGTGTGAAGATTTCCTAATTGAGTCCTCTTGGACAACTCACTGGATACCTGCCTTTCTTCAGAATCTAGATTCTTTTTCTCTGCGGAGATTGCCTTTCGAAGGTAGCGTACAATTTTAAGGCTGTGACCTATTTTGAAAAAGTGAATTTTCATTAGCCCTCTATACTTAGTTTCTTCCAAATGCATATTAGAATTGCTTTTTTCACCTGTTCTTAGTAGCTTACTTTAAGAGATACTTTATGGTAATATGTTGACCCTGAGCAGTAGGACTTGAGATAGTAACAAATGTGAGTACGTGGCTCTTCGACACTATTTATCATATATTATTTTAAAAGGATTACCACACAAAATCAGTGGTCCTTTTAGTTTTCCTCTGCAAGCCATTTAAGGCAAGCCCACCCTACTTCCATGTCCTCGCTCTGTATGAAATGCTTCCACATGCTTCCATTTTTACTACTAGCCAAAATGCAAACATGAATTTTAAAGACTGGGATCTCTACTATCTTACTCTTGTTTTGACATTTATGCCACAGCAAGCGAGAGTCAAGCAGTACTAAATTAGAATGATAGCCTTTTGTTTCCCATTTGTATCAATGTAGTTCACTTCAGAAGGTGCCATGTGGTGTAAAGTCATTTGGTAAATACTGATGTGCTCCAGACCTAATGAGCTCCTGTTTTGACTCCCAGGAGCAAAAAGTGATTTATATAAGCTGTCACAGTATTAACATTAGTAATGGTTTATTCCTCAGCAGCCTGAGAATTAAGTAGCTTGGCTTTTGAACGTAAAATGCAGCAAAGTAGGATCTGTATTGAATGGCAGAGTGAATTTTTAGGTAATGAAAATGGTGAATCAGCAGATAATGGTTGCATAGCGGATTCCCCTAAAAATATTTTACTGATTTTATTCATGTTTTTCCTAGCCAGTGTCATGCCATTATAATTTAATTTTCCCTCAGTTATGTACACATTTATTATCAAGAGTTAGTTTAATTTATCTTTGCTTTCTTTCAAAGAAGAGAAGACTCCTTCTCCCCCCGCCCCAAGATAATCACAGTTAAACTAATTCAGTTCATTGTTTTTTGTTTTAAAGATGTCACAACAGAAGCCGTGGAACCCGTTCAGGACATTCATTAGAATCGTACTTTTACAGAATTAATCTCACTGCATTGATGTAATAGAAATTTTATGTATAAGGAAGAAGGGTACATTCCTCACATTGCAAACTTTATTCTTTGCCATATGCTCAGTGAAAATATACCTTCTCTCTGTGAAATTTCAGTGGTGAATTCAGACCTATTAGTTTGTGGACATTGTAACCAAAAAGTTCCCAAACAGATTCTTGTTTATTTTGGTTTCCTCAAATTTAGTTTATTTGAGACCCTACATTTCTAATACGTTTGTGAATCTGTTTACTGATCTCAGGTTGACTACACATATGTGAAGGAATTCAGAATAGTAAATGTATTTATGAAAACATCGAGACTCAGGTATTTTCTCTGGAGAATATCCCTTGTCTCTAGAATAAACTTTGTTTTCTAATGCTATTTTCTGTCACAGAATTCTACTTGCAGAGAGTGCCTTATCATACTGATACTCTCTTATTTATATCTCTTCTCACAAAACGTGGTTATTGTTATTCCCTACCGTGCTCGCTAAAACAAAAATTACTGGTAGCAGGACTTTTCTTTCTCATTACATATTTTTCTTCTTTTCAGATACTACTTCCTGAAACATACTTTCCCAGTTTACTAACCAAAATATTTGTGTCAGTAGTTTATAAACAGCTAAAAAAGAGGGATATTGGTAGAAGGGGAAAGCCTTGGCTTATTGTTCTTATTGCTTGTCATGAACACTCAAACAAAAGTTTCCAATCAACTCATGAATGGGAACAGTGCCCACACAGCAGATGGCTGAGTGTAAGCATACAGAAGACCATATCCATGTATTAAGTGTGTTTATGGAGGGCAGACTTCTCAGGGTAAAATTTCATGTATCTACAACTTTTGTGGCAATGATTAAGAGCATATGTTATTATTAATCATTTTCTAAAGATGCTGAGTCTTGAGAAATAGCAACATTTCTTTGTCTGCGCAAAAAAATCTTCTATGAGGATGAAATAAACTTTATTGGTTTATTGCATTTGAGATTAACAAATATTTTTAATATTTATTTTTAAAATTCTTACGCAGGAGTTTATAAATAAGATTGAAATTAAGATATGTATTTGTACCCGAATAGTCATAGAGTTAACAAATGAAAATGAGAAACATTGGTTTCCCCGATAATCCTTTTGTGTCTGTGTTGAAAGACTGTCTTATAATAAGATTGTATAATGCTTATTTGTATTTTTAGACTACTTTAGAGGAACTTGCCCACATAGATATATTTGCAGAATGTCACTATTAGTTTGCACTGTGAGAGTCTGTTCCTCTTTTACTTATTATGGGAGAGACCTTTATCACTCATTTATTTCACAATACTGTTGTGTCTGTTGATAAAATCAGCAAACAATTGCAGGGGTTCTAGGTACTTGATCTTGAACAACATTTTTTCTTATTGGCTACACATATTAAATCTACCTAGTAATCCTGGTCAGGTGAAATAATCAAAATTTGATCATGGAAACCTTACATAAAAGAAAAGTAATGGAAACTACAATGTTTGTATGAGTATAGAATTTTTATTGTTGTTATAAGTAGAACTAGTATCCTTATACCTTAAACCATATAAAAAGTGTAGATAGGATGATTAACTGAAATTTATTATTTTAATATTACTGAGGTCAAAACTATACTATTTCAATTATGACATTATTTAAATCATTATTAAATGACTTTTACTATTAATGTTAATGTAATAGAAATAATACTTTACAATGTGATTTTTACTATTCAGTTCTGCTGTGTTTTGGAACTTCTCAAAGTGAGCTGTTGCAATTTTTAAATATGTATTTAAATATATTTTTTATTGTTATTAAAAAGATTAGACCATTAAACCTCTGATAGATTGAAGTCTGCAGAATAAAACTTCGAAATATGATGCTCTTTTATTCCTTTGGGCTGAGGAGGCAGTGTCCGCTACTTTCTTATATGTGAAATGTTATTGGCCTTCACTGTTCTTTATGCTGGTGAGAATGTCATCTTCTGGGGAAATGGAATACTGAGACACCAAAGAGTCTTGGTTTCCACCAGAAGATCATTTTTTTGTGCAAACAAATGTAATCTATGGGAGGTATATTTTTAAAACCCCATTCAAACCACAGACTGTTTTTCTTTTGGATTACAAAAGCCTATTTGACTGGGCATAACATTAGATTAAAACTACTATGTCTTTTTGTGTCCGTTACACACATTCAGCAGAGGCTGGTTGACATCAGAAGGCAAGTCCCTAGCCATGTCCTAGTAAAGATGTAAAAAAAAGTAAAATCTTGTACCTTAACAAGTTATTTAGAGAATGCATAATTTACTTTAATACAGGGCTTTCCACTGCCTTATTTGAACTTCAGCACTGAAAAACACGTTTATAATTTGAATTTTGTATAAGAATGTATGATATCTCAAGATGAACACAGAACACCCTAAAGGAAAATGGGGTTATTCCACTAAGAAGCTGATGTGGCAAACGACCCAGCTGAAGTGCCTCTATAGAAACTCACACAGACTGGGCAACGAACAGGAGGATCTGGAAGCTAATGTGCTGCTAGAAATCAATGATCTGGTTGCCATTGCTCAAACTTGGTGGGACGAATCGCATGACTGGAGTGTGGTTATTCATGGCTACAGGCTTTTAAGAAGCAACAGACTGGTAAGGAGGGGTGGAGGCATTGCCTTCTGGTATCAGAAAATGAATAGAGTGTGAAGATCTGTCTTTGAAGAATAGCCACAAACAGATAAAATGTTTATGGGTCAGAATAAAAGACTGAAGCACAAAAGGAACGTTATGGTTTGTGTATACTACAGTCCACCTGATCAATGAGAGCCCACCAAGGAAGCTTTCGTCTTCCAGTTACAGGAGGGTTAAAGCTCACAAGCTCCCGTCCTACCGGAGGACTTCAACCACCCTGGCATCTGCTGGAAACGTAACACCAGCAAGCTGTAGGCAATACAGGAGACTCCTAGAGTACATGGAAGAAAATTTCTTAACCCAGGTAATAGACATCCCTACTGAAGGGGATGCAACACTGGACTTGATGATCACCAATGCAAGGGAGCTTATCAGCGATGGCAAGAACGGAGGCAGCCTGGGCTGCAATGATCATGCATTTGTTGAGCTCAAAGTCCTGAGAGATATGGAACAGATGAGGAATATAGGAAAGTAAACTTCCAGCTCTTCAAGGAGTTAGTCAGTAGGAGCCCCCTGGGATATGGTCCTGAGGGGCAAGGGAGCAGAACAGAGCTGGCAAATATTTAAGAATGCTTTCCATAAAGTGCTAGAGCTCTCAGTCCCCAAATGCGGGAAATCAGGCAGGGAAGGAAAGAGGTCAGCGTGGCTGAGTTGAGACCTGCTGGTCAAACTGAAGAGCAAGAGGGAACTGCACAGGCAGTGCAAACAGGGACAGGGAACCTGGGAAGAGTATAGGGACACTACCTGCTTATGTAGGGATGGGGTCAGGAAGGCGAGGGCGCAGATGGAACTAACTAGACAAGTGAAGTGAAGACTAACAAGAAGGTTAGGCTTATATAGGCTTATATATATGGCTTATATAAGGCTTATATAGGTATGTCAATGAGAAAAAGAAAGCTAAAGAAAGTGTATCCCAACTGGTGAATGAAAATGGTCACCTCGTATCAGCAGATGAGAAGGCTGAGGTATTCAGCAGCATTTTTTCCTCAGTCTTCATTGATAATCACTCTTCTCAACCCTCCTGGGTCAATGGACAACAAGATGGTCACCATCTGGTGACTTTTTATGATGGGATAACCACAGCAGTGGATGTGGGAAAAGCAATGGATGTCATCTATCTGGACTTCTGTAAAGCCTTTGATACGGACCCCCACAACATCCTTCTCTCTGAATTGGAAAGATATGGATCTGATGAGTGGACTGTTCGGTGGATAAGAAATTGGTTGGATGGTTGCATTCTAAGAGTAGTGGTTAGTGGCTCGATGTCCAGATGGAGATCCGTGACAGGTGGTGTCCCTTGGAGGTCCGTATTGTGACCAATGCTGCTTAATATCTTCATCAATTATATGGACAGGGAGATCAAGTGCACCCTCAGCAAGTTTGCAGATGGCACAAGGCTGAGTGGTGTAGTTGCCATACTGGAAGGATGGGATGTCATCCAGAGGGACCTGGACAAGCTGGAGAAGTGGGCCTGTGTGAACCTCATGAGGTTCAACAAGGCCAAGCGCAAGGTCCTACTTCTGGGTTGTTGTAATCTGCAGTTTTGATACAGGATGGGTAATAACGTGATTGAGGGCAGCCCTGAGGAGAAGGACTTGGGGGTGCTAATCGATTAGATGCTCAACATGAGCTGGCAATGCGTGCTCACAGCCCAGAATGTCAACCATATCCTGGACTGCATCAAAAGAACTGTGGCCAGCAGGCTGAGGGAGGTGATTCTGCCCCTCTACTCCACTCTTGTGAGAACTTGTCTAGCATGTTGAGTCCAGTTCTAGAATCCTCAACATAATAAGGATATGAAGCTGTTGGAATGAGCCCAGAGGAGGGCTACAAGGATGATCAGAGGGACGGAGCACCTCCCATATGAGGACAGGCTGAAAGAGTTGTGGTTGTTCAGCCTGGAGAAGAGAAGGCTCCAAGGAGACCTTATAGTAGCCTTTCAGTACCTGAAGGGGACTTACAAAAAAGATAGGGACAGACTTTTTACAAAGTCATGTAGTGATAGTACTGGGGGAAATGGCTTTAAATTGGAGGAGGGAAGATTTAGCCTAGACATTTGGAGGAAATTCTTCACAGTGAGGGTGGTGAGGCACTGGAAGAGGTTGCCCAGGAAAGCCGTGGGTGCCCCTTCCCTGGAAGTGTTCAAGGCCAGGTTGGATGGGGCTTGGAGCAGCTTAGCAGCTTCATCCCCCTTCATGACAGGCAGATTTTAACTAAATGATCTTTAAAGTCCCTTCCAACACAAACCAGTCTATGTTATAAGAGGTGTGAGAGATGTTGTTTCAGGTACAGAGCAATTGGATTTTAGGCAGGGTGTAGGACCAAGGACTTCATTCTTAAATTTAAAATTTCTTTTCTTCTCCTCTTCTCAGTAAATATACACTGTGAAGTGATTCCATTCTCTTCTCCCCTACAGAAAACATTGGTTCTGAACAAGTCTTATAAATGATTCTGTGTTCAGTTTATCCATAGCAAGCAACTTGTTCTGCGCTTTTACATTGTACGGTTTCAAAACAATAGCAGAGTTCCTTTTTTTGTTGGTTTTTTTTCCCATTTTGTTTTCTTTTGTTTGATGTTTTCTGTTTGTTTTACATTAATCATTAACATCTGATTACTTTATACAATGTGCAGTCTGGATTACAACAGAGTTGTTTATATTCAAGTAAAAATTTATCAGTTTAGCAAGCTATGTAAATTTTTTCCTTGGTTTTAATAAATTAGATGTATCTGCTTGTTTACTTTGCAAATATTGATAACTTGGAGAACTACTTCTTTCCTTTGTAAACAAATGATTCACAAATCTTTGTCTAAACAGTGAATTAAAATATGTTTATTTAAGACAGCATTCAACAGCATTTTAATAAAGTGAACAATGTTTAGTACCACTATTACAGCCTACTACTTTGTCTAGAGAAAATCCTTTGTAGCAGCGCTTGCTTTTCCAAAAGAAAGCAGAGTGAAAATTCCAAATGGTATGCTGACATATATTTTGTAAAACCTGCTGATTCCATTGCATATGTGTGGATAAGGCATCAAGACATTCTCTTAGCATTATTTGTAGCTGCTGCAAAAAGGAAATGATAAGTGCACTCAAGTGTGCAGAATGTTAAGTGTATAAGATGGCAGCTTAAAATGAGATCTATGTACTCAGAGGAGAAATAGCCTTTAGGGTGTTCACGGCAGGACGAACCCCAGAGTGCAGATGAAAGCAGGTGCAGAAATGACAAAGTAATTCTTCTTTTCATTGAAACAGTTGAGAGTTTAGTTCAAGGGATTGCAGTTTCAATCTATTAATTTTTCAGTTTCCTTTCTTTGCTTTTTGCTGTTATTAGAAGGGATTATAATAAAATATTTAGTTCAGAGAAGATGCAAATTAGTCATCTGCCACAGTGATCTTGTAGTATGATGAAACCTTCACAAGAAAACAGCCAACAAAGGAAAAAATAAAGCAATGAGAATCCATTGGGGAAAACAAGACTTTAAACTAGACAGCAACCTAGAACATCTACCAAATAACACACTTACATTCAACATAGACCATGATGCTTTGATGAAAGGTTAGCAAAATGTATAGAACATACATAAAAGGAAGGTATTTATATACCATATGCAGTGACAAACAATGGCTAACACATTTGCCTGAAGAAAACTAGGCTGAGTGACACCAAGCTGAGTGGCGCGGTTAACAAACCTGAGGAACAGGATGCCATTCAGAGGGATCTTGATAAGCTTTAGAAATGGAGCCGCGTGAACTCCATGAGGTACACCAAGGCCAAGTACAAGGTCCTGCACTAGGGTTAGGATAATCCCCCCCGTATCAATACAGGCTGGGTGGAGGGGAAGAGACTGAGAGAAGCCCTGCCAAGAAGGGCTTGGGGGTACTGATGGAGGGGAAGCTAGCAACAGATGTGATCCAGCAGTGTATGTTTGCAGCCCCAACCATATCAAAAGAAATAAGGCCAGCAGGTCAAGGGAGGTTATTCTACCCCTCTGCTCTGGTGATGCCCCACCTGGAGTACTGCATCCAGCTCTTGGGTCCTCAGTACAAGGAAGACATGGACTTATTGGACCAGGTCCGGAGTATGGCCATGGAGATGATCAGAAGGATGGAACACACCTATGAAGAAAATCTGTAGTATATTCTAGCTACAGTTTTGCCTCATAAGACTTCTATTAGGGCTAGATTGAGGTAATAAATATAAGAAAACCTTTTAGTATATTTCTCTTCTAAATACTAGAATGTATTTAAAGAAAACTTCACCTCATTCAAGTGAATTGTTCTATGTGCACATGCAAATTTTATCATAGTAATTGAACTACCAGATATTCCTTTCAGAGACATTTCAAAACGTTCATATCCTGCGTCTTACACATTGAGTTTATTTTCAAAAATGTATGTTTAATTAATGTTACATAAGCATTTCTTACTGAATTCACAATTAGTAGGAAACAATGCATCAACAAGAAAACCGATCCACATTCTTTGTAATTTAAAGAAATACTTAAGGCTAAAGCTTTCAGTTTTCATTTCTTCTGCTGCCTAATGACAACGTCAGGGGAACTAAACTGATCTTGCTTCTGCATTTCCTTCCCACAACTGCCTGTATAAACCTGTGTGATACTGGCTTGTGGATGCTGCAAAAAAAAAAAGACTGACATTATTGGACAGTGAATGAATGGTTATTCTAATAGAGTATAATAACTGCATTTTCTAAGTGGCTCAGAAACTTAGCCTGTCTCCCCATGTGTTTGCTGAAATTGTAATTTTTAAGTTTTTTGGCATCTCAGAAATTTACTACTTCACTCTGCAACACTGGAAAAATCCCATTTCTGTCTGTTTTCAGCCGTACTAACAAATGCCAAAAACTTTGTTGAAAAAAAATTGCACTTACTAAGATTTCTGTCAGTGCTTCCCTCCATTTTGTGTTATAATAGCAGAGAATCATCATCCACACTGCAAAGACCAGGTAACTCAGCAGCCGGAGGAGGTTGTAATTTACTGTAGGGCAAGGAACAAAACTACCTAACAGTTGCTAGACTTATATCTTACAAGTACAGCAAGAAGAGAGGAATGTGGTTTGGTTGTTTTTATTTTTGTATAATTTCTGTATAATGCAGAAATAAGATAGTGATAAGAATGCATTGTAACTAAACTCTGATGTTAAGCTTTGATTTCCCTGCTTACAGTATACATGCAGAGAACAAGGCCAGTGAGTAAAAAAATCCTCATCCAAACCTTTGCTTCCCAAGTGGCTGCTACGATAGCTTACAAGCTACTCTGCAGTGCTACAACATTTTGTTGGATGATTTTATTTGTCTGTTTATTATTATTAGTGTTATACATTCTTACTGCTGAAACATTGGTGGCCATGCATATGCAGATATTTTTAATTAATTAGCCCAGTAATTTCTGAGCTGCAGGTGTCAGGGCTTGGCCCTTGAGGAAGTAGCAACAAGTCTTCTCTCTCTGGAAGCAATTTTGATCATGCCTAGTTTGGTTGTAGCTTAAAGTTTAGACACTGAATTACAGGTTTTCTGTGATACAAACAGGCAGAAGTGTTATCACTGAAGATATAAGAAATATTTACTGATTTTGCCTGACCTTAGAAGCCTTAAAAAAGCAAAGAGTAACAGCTAGCAAATTCAAAGAAGAAAGAAGAGGAATTTGCATCTGAGACTGTAAAAGAGGAAAGGCAAGAGAAAGAAAGAGGAAGGGACCTCTTACTGGTTTTAATGACAGAGAGTAGGAAAATATGTTACTGGTTATTGGTAAGAAAAAAATGAAAAATTAAATGTAAAGGGATGCAAAAGTTGCAGTATTCTTTAATATCATCCAAGAACCTATGTGGAAGAGAAGAACTGGAGGGCAAAGAAACAAAAGAATAATCACAACACTAAGAGACAGCAAGACAAAGCAACATATAGCATGTAGCAACATACCATATAGCAACAGTAAAACACCAATAGGCTCCAGGCAAATTAAAGAAGTAGAATACAGGAAAAAATATTCATACCCACATAAGAAAAGGTACAAATTTATGTAACTGAAACTTTTATTCTTAAGATGCAGAATATATCCTTAAAATACCAAAGGAGAACCAGAAAACAGATGTAAGGGTTATATTTGGAAGTAGGACATAGGATACAAAGTTGGATCCTGCATTGAGATTGTTTCAGATAGTCAAAAAAGATAGCTCTACTTTACCACTATATGTATACAATCTGCATGTATGTGTTTGTGTGTGTGTGCGCGTGTGTGTGTGTATGCATGTGTATGCATGCATATGGAGAGTAGGCTGTGAGTCCAAATCTACTGTAAATGTTCATATTATTTATATATATCGGAAGGGGTGGAGTTAGTTGTACTCATTTATGTGTTTGCCATGATTTTATTTCATTCAGTTATGTTGCTTTGTGTCCAGAGAAGAGCGACAAAGCTGGTGAAGGGGCTGGAGAACAAGTCTTACGAGGAGCAGCTGAGGGAACTGGGGTTGTTTCGCCTTGAGAAGAGGAAGCTGAGGGGAGACCTTATTTCTGAAGAGGGAGCTGGCCTCTTCTCCCAAGTGACAGGGGACAGGACAAGGATGAATGTCCTTAAGCTCCACCAGGGGAGGTTCAGGCTGGACATCAGAAAAAAAAATTTCACAGAAAGGGTCACTGGGCACTGGAAGAGGCTGCCCAGGGAGGTGGTTGCGTCACCTTCCCTGGAGGTGTTTAAAAGATAGGTGGATAAGGTGCTGAGGGGTATGGTTTAGTGTTTGATAGGAATGGTTGGACTCAATGATCCTGTGGGTCTTTTACAACCTAGTGATTCTGTTACTCTGTGATCCTCTTTTATGTGTCCTTACTTATTTTGTAATATTAAGGCATATTTATATTTATATAAATATTTATATATTTAAGGAATTTTGGAATAATAAGGGAAAAAGCATATGTGGTTTAAGGTGAATTTTAATTAGTTTGTTGCAAACACTATGTGGTATAGTGCTAAAACAAATTAAGGTGAAGACTGGAAGACTAAGGAGGTCTTTCTAATCTAAGATGTTTCCTAAATCCTGTCATAAGAGGCTAGTGCTTCCCACAGCCTGCTTTCCAACATTAAACTGATAGAAATGTAGGCATGATATTCTCAGTCTCTTCTCTTTAAGACTGTAAACCTACATACACATATGAAACCCCTGTTAGTTTATTGCTCTAAAATTTATCATCTAGGCCTTATAGTTAATCTTTTAAAAACAGACAATTACTCAAAGGAATGACATGTCTAATGTCAATAACTATGTAATACCTGTATGCTTGATGGAGATCTACTGAGTCAGAAGGTATCTCTGCTAATTTCAGTAGAATTTTAATAAATCCTTCGTATACTTGGCCCACTTGTAGGTGATACCATTTTGCAACTTGTTGATTTTAGACCTTAAGCTAGAAAGCTGCACTGAAAGCATTCCTTTTGTTTTGCATGCTAAAGAGAATTAGAAAGGGACCACAGTGATATTGAACACAGAGTGTTTCAATAAAAAAAATCATATTAGCAGAGACAGATTTTTAGACTAGTAGGGTATTTGTATTTTCATCCTGCCCTTTCGAGCCCTATTACGAGTTCACCTAAAGAAATAATTCACCCATGCATATGTTTGACAGTTTTCATATATTATCTTATTTGGGTTTTGTGGGTTTTCTGCTGAATATGTTGATGCTACTCACCTTCTCTGAAGTAGCCATTGTAAATGTGCCATCTTAAAATGAGAGCTTTCTTTAATATAGTCTCCTCCAAGAAAAACATACCTAGACACTGCTATGCCTTCTCAGAATTTTGTACTGCCTGCTATGTCTAGTAAGGTCATAGTTGTTTTCTAGATCTGATACCTTTCTAACTGCCTTACCAGAGGTACGCCTTGTTCTTGCCTTTTCTCAAGTTGCTTCTTTCTCTGTTTTTGAGGAATTCAGTGGGGACTGATAACTTTTTAATATAGATTTAAAAACAACCTATATAATTATATTCTTGGAACATAATTTTGTGAGTTTTTTGTTTTCTGTAGAATGGTTTTAACATTTTTCATGCAAAATACTTCTTTTTACTGGTGATCAGAATTATTTATAAGGGAATATATTGTATGAACAGGATGCTGTTAAGTGTTGACCACAAGAACAGTCAGGATGATTTTTGGCAATCTTTTGTTTCTCCTTTGGGGCTTCTCCTTAACTAGATGCAGTCTACCATAAATGCATTCTCATCAGAGTATGTTTATGCATAGCTATGTTAGAAGTAATAAGCACTTGGTTTTGTCCAGCATATGAGTCAGTAAATGCATAAACAGGTACAGATTTATGACTCTACACTTCAGAGTACCATGGTGCTTGATATACAGTGCAGTCAACTTTATCTGAATGTCACAGAGGGGAGTGAATATATCAGTAATACCAAGGTCATTTTTCATGTAATTAATAGGCTGGGATTTCTTTTGTACCAGAGTTTCAAATAACTTCAGTTCTCCTAATCAGGATTATTGGATATGGAATAGGTGCCCTTGAAATATGGAAATTATCCTGTGAAATACAGTTATAGAGATATTAAGCACAGGCTGATGTCTTCTTACTAGAATGAATTTTCTAGTGGATAGCATTTCTCTTGGAGACATAATGACTCTTAAGCAAGTAACACATATTCCAAATTGTTCATTCACATTACTGGAGTTAGTGAAGCATTTTTTTGGTGGAGCCAATGGAAAACCTCTTGCTGCTATCTTGCTTGCTATATTTCAGTCTGCAAAGCTGCCAGCCATCACTGTTCACAAGGTAACTACATTTTATCTCACCTTTACTTTTCTCCATCCTATAACTTTGCTGAGCATGCTTGAACTATACTTAATTTTCTAGGAGTTCTTTGTTTTGTGTCAATAAAGTATGCCGCAACTCTAAAAGCTCCTGTAGAAGATCAAGATCTCATTTTTCTTTTTAAATAGTAGGGACGAGCTTAAATAATATTCTAAGAACCTTCATCTGCTTATCTACTTTTCTGAAAAATGTGAAAAGATCAAGATAAATTTTCTTCTCTTTACACCTCACTCTTCTTCAGTTGCCTGTGTGGGGCTAAAAAAAATGGCATGCATTTTTTTTTTATTATTCTCTTTAAGCAAATGTGGAACTTAAATAGCATGTGTAGCTATAACAAATGAAAAAGTGAAGGGAAGATCCATCCTAGAATAATGTGTGCTACTTTCTGCACAGTTCTAGTAATTACAGAAGAAAAGCCTGACATCTGCTAAAACAATTGTAGTGCTTATGAATTTTACTCAATGCTACTGTTTGTGATCGGACTTTGGTTGTTCATGTGCCAGGTGAGCCATTACAAGCTGGTTTAGTTATGGACTCTTACAATTTAATGTGTGGATGTAATGGGGTAGTCTGAGATTGGTTTGGGAATTTTACCAGAAAGAAATATTACTGAAGGAAAGATCAGCTCTATTTCAAATAAATGTTAAGTAAACTTTGTATTGTGTATAGTTAATTAGATTTCAAGTTTGTAGAACACAGGAAAGGAAGCTCTTGTGAATACCATATGCATAGATTATCATCTGCTCTGGCAATCATGCTTGGATCACCTGGGGAAAAATTCCCAATACTTGGTAATTTGTAAATTAACTAAACTTACAGCGTCTTTTTTTTATTTTAGGAGCAAATAATTCAAATCAATTTAAGCAAACATAGTACCAAATCACTGCTTTTCTATTCACTGGAGGTTCTGTCTGAATACAAGGAAAAACTTCCTTACCATGAGGATGACCAAACACTGGCACAGGTTATCCAGAGAGGTGGTAGACTCTCCATCCTTGGAGATATTCAAAAGCTTGCTAGACATGGTGCTGAGCATGTGATCCAGCTTGAGCAGAGAATGAAACCAGATTGTTCAACCTAAAACATAATATTAATATTTGGAGTACTTTGAATTGTTTGTATTGTAATCATCTGTACACACTAAATTTCCTGGTTCAGCTTTTTCACTCTGTAGTAGAACTGCATTTCACTATCAAGATCTCTATTTAACTAAGTTACATGAGCAATTGGTACTTAGCTAGAAATAGAGGTAGAAGAAGTGAAAAAAAAGTACATGTGATGTCATAGTTTGAATTTTCTAAAAGCAAAATCTGGTTTTAGGGATTATTTTTACCATATCTTGTCTTGTTTTCATGCTGAATAGTAAAAACTTGTCTTAATGGAGACTGTACTTTTCAGCAGCTTGCTTGTTTGCAAACCTTACATCCTCAGCAGCTTTGTTTTCAGTAAATATCCCATTCTTAAGCTGTAATGTCAGATGGGTTTTACTGGGGGATTTGTCATCACTGTTATTTCCACAGGTACAGGAATAGTATCCTGTAGCTATGAATAGGACTGTAACTCCTGGTTATAAGGGTGTGGTAGAATACTGGTAACAACATATCCCTATATGTGGAAGGCACGCTTTAACTTGCCTCAGTTTGTCTATGCATCATACTAAGCAGTAGAATAATTTGAAAGTAGTTTGGCTTCCAGTCAGTCATAACAGAGGAAATATATAGAAAGAAGCATGTACTTATGTAAATCAGTTAGCAATATGTATATAGATAGTTCCAGTTAGGTGCTGCAGCATCAGGATAAGCCCTCATCTGTAGAGGCATGAAAGGGACTGCAAAAATATGGATTGCCATGGTACATTACCAGGGAGACTGAAAACTAATGCTGCATCTGAAATAACAAAGTGCAGCAGAAGTAGCTTGAGAGCTTAGGCTCGTGCCATTCTAACTTTGATTGAAAAGATTCCTTGAGTTTTGAGCATCGTAGTAATAAAAGCTAGAAGGTCAAATAATACTTAAGTCAACAGTGAGTAGCAGTAATGCATACCACAAATCATGATTTTGCAGACAGATTTGTATTTAACTAAGCTATAAATAATGAGGCACTTAACTTATGTAAGTCTAGGTTCTGCTATGGTTGATTACAGCAGTAGTGTCTAGCGCTTCTTGCCTTGTTATACTATCACCCAGCCAATCATCTGCAGCAAGAATATGTCACTAAAATTAAACTTACTTTGGGGCAGAAGCAATATCACACAGTTAGCAAAGCTGAATATTAGGACATGTAGTCATTAATCTGAACCACTTATGATCACGACAGTCATTGTTCCTAAGAACAGCTGTGATCATGAAGTTGTTGATTTGACAAAGGTGGAAGATTGAGTCATTGCACAGAATAGACAGCACCATTTTTACCCAGCAATCAAAGGCTGAGTATTTATCTATGTAACAGATAAAGTTAACTGGAATTTAAATTTCTGAAAATTTGGATTAGGGAAATTAAAATTTCTTACATGGGTGTCTTTCCATTTCATCTGCCTGCTCCCTTGACTCTTTTGCCTTGTCTCCCTAGTTTTGCTATAACACTTCATTTCAGCCACCTATAGTTACCTGACTGTTGTTTACCATTATGATTCTTCAAATGTGTTTTCATAAGTATGTTGACCTTAAATTATATATTAAATGTTTCCATGTTTTCATGATTTTGATGGTATCCTAGTTTTATTATGTGTATAATGAGTAGCTAAAGTTAGTAGCTTTCATAAACGGGTATTTATATAGGAAAGGATAAGTAATTTAACTACCTGAAAATTTTCAGGATATGTCTGAATGTTGGAATAAAACTGGTTAATACCAGTTGTGTAAGCAAAAACAAAATTAATACCCTATACTACCAGTTCTAAAAGAAACCATGCAAATAAAATGGGAATCACATAAACAGTAGACTGTGATCAAATCAATTCCAGCAGACCATATAATCAAATTTTAAGGGCTGTATTGCACATGGAATTTTTGCTGATTGAATATCTCTGTCTAACTCCATGCATAATGCTCTTATTCCAAAGTAAGAGTACCTGTAGGAGTACCTTTTTTCTTTTAATCTTAAGCTTATTTTGATGGCACAGAACATTTTATGTTTATGGCATCTGCATATAGAATGATCCAGTGAGAGCTAACAAACTGTATTGTAAATAGAGAAGAATTCAATGGGTTAGCTCTCTCTGGATTGTAGTCATCCAGCTAAGTAAAATCTGTAAATTGGGAGAAGTGTACTTATTAATAGTTGATCTGAATAAATTTCTCAGCATTTGAAGTCAGTCACAATTTTAGATAGAGCATATTTGGAATTTCAGTGATATAACAGAAATATTCAACTAAATATATTTTTGTTCTTTTTCCTTTTGGTATTGTAGATTTTACTTTAGTTTGTACATACATGACGATTACAGTACATAATCTGAACTAAAACCAGTAGTACTATGTTTATATTCTTAAGATATAAAAGTGCAGAATATTCTCATGTGTGAATAGTTTAGTGTTGTAGTAATTAAAGCAAAGCAAATATATTCAAAAATAAAAGACTGAATCATCCAACAAGTAAATTTTTTATGAGTTGGAACCAAATGTCATTTTTGTCATGAGACATTGAAAACAGCATTTTCTATCTGTTGTCTACCCACTGTTCATTGCTCTATTTAGTCTTGGTTTTGTTCATCTCTTTTCCAAAGACGAAAAAAATATTATTTTTTTTTGTCTCTTCAAATGAGCATTTTACTTTTATTAAGGGCACATAATTTTATAAATTATTATTTCTATTTTCTATGCATATTAATTGCAAAAAAAGCAAGGCACGGAGTATGACAACCTCTTCCAAATTCACTGAAGTCAATATCCTTGGATCATGTTCCAAATTTTTGTTCATTTTTTTCAATTATACTAAGTAGTCCTTCACTTCATACTTTTAAAGGCTTTTGATTAAATGCCATTAAGATTTAATGTACACGTGCCTTGACAAGGCACTAAATGAAATTCTGCACGTGTCAGTTAAAGCTTGTGTACGCAATAAACAATGTAAAATTATTTAATGAAAAGAATGTTTAATGTGGAATCAAGTTTACTAAATTTATATTACTTTATTTTTTTAATAGTCTGGTAAATACATTCAAGGAAGGATTGTCCACCTGATATTTGTTTCATGGGTCTTTTCTTATTTTCCTTTTTTTTTATTCTGCTCTCACTGAGGAATCCTGTTTGGCATAACTATTTCAAAATCGTATGATTTCTTCGGCGTGTCTTATGCTCTGTGATCCACAGTATGAATTTCTACTATCCTTTCCTACTTGCATGAAATTGATGCTCATATATTTAAGTTCCTGTGTTCATGTAGTTAAGTTTTGGTGATCCCATGTTTCAGCAATGGAAATAGTCTAAAAATGTAAGGTGTAAGTGGAAGAGTTTTTTCTTTAAATCGGGCAGATTATTGCAATGGAAGTATATTTTACTCAGATGTTGTTACTATAAATGGAAAATAATATTAATATATTTTCGCTCTTTATTTTCTTCAGTAGATGCTTTCTGCATTTTTTCTTGATAGCTGGGCTGTTTTTGACAGCAAACAAGTAGTACTTGATTAAGTCAAAGAATTCTGAATAAAGGCTTCACTTAATTTAATTTTTGAATTTCTGATACTAATTGGTCTTTATTCCTACAAGATAAAATCATTTCCCTCAAAGATTCCTGTTGGAATGATTACTTAATTTGTAAGCTGCTTGGATCGTCTTCAGTATGATGCATCTTGAGTTTCAGTTGAATGATTTTTCTAGACAAAATGTCAAGGAACATATTTCAGGATTTGTGACTTTAAAATGTTTTGCCTAAAATACTCTTGACTAATTGTGTGCTCCCTAATGATCTCAGAGTGTTTTAACAAATGTGGAAGTAGCACGCAGGGAAAAATAAAATTGAATGACACTCCAAGAGTAACGAGAAATTAAAAGCTTTAATTATTACTCCATTTAATGAACAGTGCGTGCAGTGCTAACTATAGTTTTGAAAGCCACACACTGCTAATTGTCACTAGATGAGACAAAAGGCATGATTCACACAGTGTGGTGAACCATTAGTTTAAGAAGTGTCAATAAGATAGATAAAGATTGTTTGTAAGGTGGTGAATCCAAACCTTTTCTCCCTTGATTGGTCATCAGCTTGATATTCAGATTCTCCAACATGACACACAGGTGATAAATGACCTCCTTTTTCTGTGCATTCATGTTTGATTTATTGTTGTCCTGATTTCAGCTGGGACACAATCAGTTTTCTTCTCACAAAGTTACATTTCTAAGTAACTACACTTTTCAGTAGCTAAAGTATTTCAAACTCTGTGAGAATAAAAGTGATAAGACAGTCTGTTATAGTTTTGTTATCAGTGGAACTTCATTTCCATGGAAGCCAAGTACTTAGGTAGTTTCTAAGTACCAGGTGTATAATTCTGAGAGAAATGTGTCTTGGATATCTGACCTAAAGTAACCAAAGAATGTATTCCATACCATAAACATCACACTGCCTATACAAACAGGGAAAATTTTTCAAATGGCCATTCCTCTCAATCACCGCTATCTCTTGAGGACCCACTTATCAAACTGCTTAGATTCCAGTTGCTGCTCTGAGAATTTCACAGAACTTTTATCTGACCTATCCAATGGTTGCTTTTTGTTTTGGGATTTTGTGGGTTTTTTTTGGGGGGGTGGGGTATATATTTTTTTTTCTGGAAAGAGAATAGCTGTGATTTATTAGGACTTCTAGTTTTTTTCTGGATCTGATCAGGATAAGAAATTCCTACTTCTTGATTTTTTTTAGATATATTTCTTTCCAGTAATTCTGAAAGGTTTTTTTCCTAAGGTAGATAGACTAAATCACGGATTCTTCTTGACTCAGAAGTCTGCTAATGGACAAAAAGTGCCTCACAATGACACAGAACCGAGCAGCCTGCAATCATGGATAAACACATTTATTTATAAGCTTATTTTTGCAGTACTCAATGGCTATCTACAACTGTGAGTATTGTAAATCTGACCTCAAGATTAGTACCATATATATGAACAGATGAAAAAAAGTTACACTGTGACAGAGAATTTGTGGTTGCCTGTGTGGTTTGGGTTTCAGTTTTTGATTTGTTTTTAAACATACTTTTAATAGTAGTCGATATGAATTTCCTGAGAGGTTAGTGATGTGATATTTACTTCCTTTTCTTCCTGTCTTGAAACACAGTAGTGATGACTTGTCTTAGATTATAAAGGTGGTAGATATGTTTTGTGTGGGTGTTGACAATTTTGTAATAGTTTAATTTCTTTTTTTTCTCTTGAATATGCAGAACTGTGAATAGTTTCCTGTCTTTCCCTTGTAAAATACATGCATTCCTATTCTTTATTCTTCGCAGGAGAAAAGAACTCTGTTACTTTCAAAAACTTGAAAATAATTTTTACTTGGAACTCCAACCGTACACAAGCAACCAGTTTCTTAAAAATTTGTTGAATATTTCACTGAGTCTAGCATTGCAATATTACCTCTGCTAGCTGGTGTCTGTCTGCCAGCAAACCAGAGCATTGCATGCTTTTCCAAGACAATGTCCAGAGAAAGGATTTACCTGGGATTCAGGGGTTTCATATTTGAATTTTGGGATTGAATGGGGTCCTCTCTTATCCAATGTCTGTACCATCTGTGAAAAAGCTATGGATCATTTCATCCTGTCCTTCTGTAGTCTTTCAAGACTTTTCTATTTTTACTATGCCACTATTGCGTCTTAGCTAGCTCACTGTTCTAGATTCAAAGTCAAACACAGCTGTTTTCTCTACTTGTGTTTTGCAGCTGCACTCTCCAGTAGGTCTAGACTGAGATCTAATTCAAAATTTTCTTTTCCTCTAAAAAAAAAAATTGGTTCATTTTGTTGCAGTTTGTCTTTTTTATTCAAGACAAATTGAGTATTGATGCAAGTAGACAACTTTTTGCCAACTCTTCAGTTTAGAGATAGAATAAGGTGGAATATTGATCTGGGTATTTTCACACAAAATATAGACTTCTCAAAATATTATAATTTAAAATTAAATTGAATCTTAACTCAATTTATTATTTATTCTGAAATTGTTCTTTTTTCCTTCTTTTCTGTTCTTATTTTCAAGTATGACAGTTTATTTGGCTGAAAGTCTTCTCTTAAAACTCATAGTTACCATTTCTGGATTCCCTGTGGAAGAATCACCTTCATTATAATTTCATCATTTCCAGGGCTCATTTCATTCAGGTGATGTGCTTTTTTTCCCATTGACTACTTTCCCAACAATACAGAACGAGTGGACTTTGAGGGGACCTCAGGAGATTACCTCAGACAACCCTCCCTGCTCAGACAGGGTCAGTTAGAGCAGGTTTCCCAGGACCATGACCAGCTGAGCTTTGCATGTATCCAAAGACTCCACAGACTCTGTGGAGAACCTGTCCCAGTGCTTGAAATCCTTCACAAAAAAAATATATTTTCTTGTGTTTAAATAGAATTTCCCGTGTTTCCATTTGTACTTGTTGCCTTTCTTCCTGTCACTGGGCATCAATGAGAATAGTGTGCCTGTGTATAGTGACATGGTGTTGATGAAAACACAGAGCTAATTTACTCAAAAGGAAATGTTTCTTGATTGAGTCTTACTGTCTTTCTCTTTCCTTACACCATTTCTTTGGAAGTGTTTTTTGTCTTTCTACAAGGGAAAGATTAATCGGTGAGATTTTAATTAGATACAAGAGAATTCTGGACACAAATCTATTCCAAATTCCACTGCAGTAGTAATATTTTGTAACTGTTTTAAAATCAAGCATTAGGGTGATTAAAATGATGACCCTGCTTCTTCAACCTCACCATCTACTTTAAAAGCTGTCCTTAAGGGGCAGTCTGCAAGACTAGCTTCTGTGATTCTTTTTAATATGATATATAGTTTTACCCTTCCTTTGACAATGAAAGAATTAACAAGGTTAATGATGTTGACATTTAAAGTATCATAATTGACATCTGATTTACTGTCCATTAACATGAATGAGTCCTGTTACTCTAAAATTATTCACTCATTTATTCTGCAAAGCTGGGTAAATGGCTGTGTGATTAAACTAAGCATGTTCAAGTTTTCAGAATTTCTTAATAATCCTAATTCATACAGATTTCATAGCCATCAGGCACAAACCCCAATATCTGACTATTCTAGATGGCTGCCCATATCTACTTCCCAAAAAATGTTTTTTCATCCATGCGATGATTTATACACTTCACAAAAGTCACTGGTACAGCATTTACCATTCTGGTTTCATAGGTGTAATTTTGTAATCTTTGTTTTGTTATCTTTCTGGACTCTATACCTAAGTCTTATTTTACCTAAACTTTCTAAGAATACTTACGTGATTGCAACAGTAATTTCCCCACTCTTATACCTTCCAGCAAGAAACTGAAAACCCTAGTGTGGGAGACAAAACCCAGAAATAATGCGAAGCCAATTGGCCTACTTAAGTCCGTGCAGTTAGGGAATTCTTACTTTAGTGAATATTTTGTGGAAATTCTGTCATGAGACCAGATGAGAGAGGGTATGTAACATGAATTAACAGTTATCATTTCTAGTCAGCCTGATGAGATTGGTTTGTCACCCATGTACCAGCTGACTAGCCAGCATAGAGTCTCTGTCTTGCCCCAACATGTGCATGCCTCCTCAAGGGAGTCATGGTCAGTGGAGAAAGGGAAGTCTGAAAGGAGCTGGGAGACCAGGCTTGAGGGATGCAGGAGGAGATCTGGGAAGGGGAGGGGACTGCAGAGATGTGGAACACAATCTGCAGAAAATTAAATTTTAGTAATTAATGAAATAACCTCTGGTTTCTTCCTAAGTATTTCATGTTTCAATACTCAGCATTAATTAAAACCTCGGGTGTCTGATTTAGTTTGAAATAGTTGTGATAAAGTGTGACAAGTCTTACAAGGAGCAAAAGCTATGCCTTGAAGATAGATGGAGTTTGAGTATGTTAAAAAAGCCAAGTTAGTTAGCTTTATTTGTCCCTCTTGCATGAACAGTATCTGTCAAGGATGCATATTTTCTCTATTTTAAAATAAGTAAATTTACAACAGAGGGGTCTTGATTTTGATTCAGATTTTCAGACTAAACATATCTATCTAGAAGAAATATATTTGGCTATGAAAAGTAGCAAAGTGTTTCTCTGTGGCAAACAAGGTTTCTGTATGTAAATGGCTGTTTGTTTCAAATTAAAATTTATGCTCATCTCCAAAATGTACACCATGAAACTCAATGTTGTTTTACACAAATATGTGTAATAATATTTCTCATAATGTCCTCTGACTTGTCATTTATTACAATTCAAAAACTCTTTGTGAACATCCATTGTGACATTTTAGAGCTTCATTGAAAGAAGGGTGGAAAACAAAGAAAGGAACAGCAACAAAACGCTTTCATCTCATTCAATGCAATATTAACAAATGAGAAGGAAAGGTTGTTGTTATACATAGATGAGAGTTATTTTAAATATAAAGAATGAAAAAGTATTTATAAATTTGAGTTCACTTTTATTTAATCAAATTTATATGTTGCATTCCAGTTTCTCTGTACAAAAGACTTTACAAACTCTTCAACTTTAAGTCTTGGTCACGAAAAAAAAGTAAGTGTTGTACTATTCTTATTTATGAAAAAGAATTTAAGAAGTTTAGTTCAGAAAGTGGTTATTCAGAAAAAGTTGTAATGAAAATCTTTAATAAAAATTTCTACATGCATCCACTGAGATGGAAGAAAAGCCACACAAGAACTGGTCAGTCATCACCTTCTGATACAGAAAATCTGAACGAAGCAATGTTGTGCCAATAGCTACCAGAAAATGGTAGGGATGAATAAGGAGCTTTAGAAAGTTATTTCTTAATGTTCCTTAACTTGTTGATTTTATCTCCAATTTCCCTTCTCCCAGGGAGAGCTTCCCATGCATTGTCTTGTGGGAAAAAGATGTGAAGAGCAGGTAATACGTTAGGAAGGAATTGGTATTGCATGCTTCTAGAAACCCTTCTCTAGCTTTGCTGGAGCAGGTGTGTGTGGTGTGTATGTCTGTACAAATGTTTCAGAATATAGGGGAGAGGGTCCTGCCAAGTACAACCATCTCAGTCACAGCTAAATGATGAACCCTTTGCCTGCCAGATAGGAGTGGTTGGTGGATATCTGACATCAAACAAGAAACACATTAACCATCGATCATGGCACCTGCATATGGATTGATGGGAAACACAGAATGGGACAGGCAGCATTAGGTTGATAAGGTGACTTTTTCTGAGGAACAACTTCTGAAAGTGTCTGCAGGTGAGAAAAGTGCTTATGATGTGTAAGCAAGTATGAAGAAAAAAATTTTTCCTGATCACACATGATGGGATAATATCTCTGAAGATATCAGAGCTTGTTCCTCAGTAACACTGGTATTAATTGCGTATTCTAAATATATATTAATATGATATTAATTATTTTGTTTAACAGTCAGAAGACTTCTCTACTCTAAACCATAATTTTAAGTAGAACATGTAAACAGGAAAAAACCACAAAACAATTCTTGCACTGGAATTGCTCTGACTGGAGCTGCAACACCATTTAGCCATGATGCTCAGGATGCCAAGATGCATGAGACCTCGCACTGTACAAATGGAGCTAATGTTTTGCTGTCGCATCTGCATGTTGCTCTTGCAATGTTCCCTGCTACTATCTTTGATCAGTGAAAACACACCTATGGTTTTGACTTCTCTTTTTTTTCACTTCTGCTACCAGCTAGTTGTTATTTTACACTGTCCAGATCCTGTAAAAATGTTTATGCAGTATTATTTGGCTTCATGTTGTACAATTTAAATAACATGGCAACTTGTTTCCATCTGAAACAGGACGGAAACAAGCAGGTTGGCAACTACAGTCTTTCTATACTTATCTTTCAACATTAACTTTTGTCTGTGGGTGATTATGTACTCCACTTCTAGTTTACAACTAACTTCTCATATTTTAATTTAAAAAATCATAATAATACAATAGATATTTCATGTTATTAGTCCAGGAAATGAAAGTTGTACCTGTACGTATGATTACATCAGATTGATTAAAGTCTGACATTAGTTCAAAAAGATAGAACAATAGTGTGTAGATACATGCATGTAGGCACACAGATGGTAAACTATCTGCTTTTCTACAGGAAGAACAGTGCACAAATAAAAATTACTGACATCCATTTGACAGTTACTGGATATATCCAATGAAACAGAAGGAAATACACATCCCTCCATCTGTCATTATTTTAAACCTTGGATGAACAGTAAAATGCATAGAACTATTTGTTATGCTGCAGTATTTCACATAGAATAAATTACTGTAATATTCAGTGGATACTAGATATTTCATATATTAGAAAAAAATTATGACCACACAAAAGTGAGCACTAATGTTTGTAAGTAAGTGATGCTATTTTCTACATTGAACCATAATGAAGTGAATCATAGAATCATAGAATCATAGAATCATAGAATCATAGAATCATAGAATCATAGAATCATAGAATCATAGAATCATAGAATGGATTGCATTGAAAGGGACCTTGAAAATCATGTATTTCCAGCCCCCCCTGCCTACCACTAGATCAGGTTACCCAAGGCCCCATCCAGCCTGGCCTTGAACACTTCCAAGGATGAGGCATCTGCAACTTCCTTGGGAAACATATTCCAGTGCCTCACTGCCCTCATCATGAAGAATTTCTTCCTAATGTCCAATCTATATCTTTCCTCCTTCCAATTTGAAGTTATTCTCCCTCATCCTATCAGTACATGCCCTTGTAAAATGTCCCTCCCCAGCTTTCTTGCATACCTCCTTCAGGTACTGGAAGGCCGCTATAGGGTCTCCCCAGAGTCTTCTCCAGGCTGAACAAGCCCAACTCTCTCAGCCTCTCCTCATAGCAAAGTTGCTCCATTCCTCTGATCATCTTTGTAGCCCTCCTCTGGACCCATTCCAACAGTTTCATATCCTTCTTATGTTGAGGCTTCCAAACCTAGACAAAATACTCCATGTGGGGTCTCACGAGAATAGAAAGTGTAATTAATCGAATAGGGCATGTGTAGTCCTTTCAAGGTATTCTCTTATCATGGAAATTTCATTGGTTATATAGATGGATGTGAGCCAAAATTATTTACTTCTTATATGTATTTCAAATCCCCAAATCCATCTAAGTAGCAAAATCAAATTTCACATGCAAGATTCTAATTTCGTTTAAAAGGTTAAGAAAAGTAAAATTAATACTCTTACCAGTTCTTATACACTTTGATTTCAGAATATATATATATAGTTCCACCATTTAGGGTGCAAGTAACAGAAAAGAAACGAAAATATAAAATAAAACCACAAAAATAAGTATATAAACAGGAATGAATATACTTATTTCTGTCTTTTCTTGTATATTTAACATAGATCAGAGCCTTGATTTGTACCATAACACTTTTTCTTTCCATATGGTAGAACTTCTAAGTTCAGGCTACACTGCCTTTCATACTAAGCACTTAAAATTTCAGTTCCTTAGAATCAGAGTCTGTTTGCTTTCCTCATATGTAACATATATCATATACAAGAGGTCAGGTCAGAAATGAGGGGGGTTACCTGAAGTTTCCTTACCATATCAGCCATCCCTATGTGATTGTATGAATAGACTTACTCCTGTTTGGTTTTCAGTTATGGGGTGCATGGGCACCAGTCTTGTTTGGGAAAAGTCATGAGGGGACATTTTCCAGTCAATAGAAGAGAACAGGATAGAATAGCTCACCTGAATTTCATTGGGTAGATTCTAACGTATAATTTAATATATTAATTAAATTAATAAATACTATGTCAATTTAGGCACATTTAAAAAGTCTATGAATGTAAAGGAGTGTGTGTTTCTTCACATAGTTTTTTTTAAGAAAGCAATAAATCCAAAAATATCTTGTACATTTTCTATCAGGCTCATTGGACTTTTAAACATATATTACCATTGTCCTTGAGAGTGTTTATAATTTTTCCAATAAATGAGACAGGCAGGGAATCTCTGCCTCAGTGCCTGAAACACGTCCTTCCCCTCCTGATTCCCATAATTTTTAGTCTGCATTTGTTTCTGCCACATATTCTGAGTCCTCTCTGTGCTGCTGTTGTTAAACAGCAATTATTTTCCCTTCTTAAATACATTATCACAGAGAGGTGCTACTACCATCGCTGGTTGACTCAGCCTTGGTCAGTGGCAGATCTATTAGCTCTACTGGACATAGGTGAAGCTTCTAGAATCTTCTCACTGCAGCCACCCCAGAAGCAGGCTACCCAAATCTTGCTACACAAACCAAATACAGCCATGTAACTTCTGTGTAGAATTTCTTGGTTGTCTTGCAAATATGCAATCAATACAGAATAGTGGATAAATTTTAGCTTTTGGTTTCCAGAGGAGGGAAAATAATATTTGACTTTATTTTGTGCCATCTGCAGTGAACTGGGTAATGACTGCTACATAGATGGTCATTTTCTTATACAATTAATTTTAAGGCTTTTGCTTTGATTCTTCACAGCTGCATGTATGTTATATTTAAGGCACGGGTGGACGAGGTGCTGAGGGATATGGTTTAGTGTTTGGTAGGAACGGTTGGACTCGGTGATCCGGTGGGTCTCTTCCAACCTGGTTATTCTGTGATTCTGTGATTCTGTGATATTGTTTCTATCATCCCAAGGTGTTATATAAAACTACAAGCCCATTTTTGCTTGTGAAAACATTTGGATATTATTTCTGCTGTTAGTTGCAACAGAAATACACATCTTATTTCTGTAGTTCTGGTATTTCAGTTAACTTGCAAGTGGTAAATGTGAGTCACTCAACATGATAGTTGCAAAATTTGAGATCCTAGGATCATCTCACTTGTATTTAAAACAAGAGCTCTGAACTTCTAGCTGCCTGAAAGTACAGACTGATACTAGTTAAGAAAAAGAAACCAAAATATGGTTTGAGGAAAAGATGTATTTTCAATGGAAGTGATTCTGTCCCTCTATTCCTCTCTTGTGAGACCCCATCTGGAGTACTGTGTCACCTCATCTGAAGTACTGTGTCCAGTTCTGGAATCCTCAGCATAAGAATGATATGGAGCTGTTGGAATGAGTCCAGAGGAGGGCTATAAGGATGATCAGAGGGCTGGAGCACCTTCCACACAAGGACAGGCTGAGAGAGTTGTGGTTGCTCAGCCTGGAAAAGAGAAGGCTCCGAGGAGATCTTATAGCAAATTCCAGTACCTGAAAGGAGCCTACAAGAAAGCTGGACAGGGACTATTCATAAAGGCTTGTGGTGATAGTACAAGGGGGACAAGAGCAGTACAAGAGCAGATTTAGACTAGACATTAGGAAGAATTTCTTCACCATAAGAGTAGTGAAGCACTGAGGCAAGTTGCCCAGGGAAGCTGTCGCTGCCCCATCCCTGGAGGTGTTTAAGGCCAGGTCGGATGGGGCCTTGGGCAGCCTGATCTAGTGGGAGGTGTCCCTGCCCTTGACAGGGTGGGGTTGGAACTAGATGATCTTTAAGGTCCCTTCCAACCCTAACTATTCTATGATTCTATAAAAATTTCATAGTTAAAAATAAAGCATGTGATTTATCCTGTAATTTCTGAATGTTTGTAGTAATCAGCACTGAATGCTGAATTGAATTATGACTGCAATTAAACAAGCAATAGTAGCAGGTTATTTGGAAGAAACACGGTATTTTTGTTGTAAAATAATACCAGTTTCAAGAAATATGTGTAACTGCTGAGTAATTACAAATGGATTATGTAAGTCCTTCAAATATAACATCTAAAATCACTTTTAAACCTTTCTACAGCGTATGTTTCTCACTAGTTAGCTAGGATCAATGAAGAGTGTTGATCTAAAATTTTCTGTAATTCAGTTCTCTGATCTCTCTTTGACAATTTTTTTGAACAACACAACAGTTAATGTCAGTTAACTGTTTCAAAAGCTGTTGAAATTAAAATTGCCCATGTTGTTATTTTCCAGATGACTGTAAGAATAATAACCATGAACAACCAGTAATGACATCCTAGATAAAATGGAACTTTGACTACCCTTTCACTGCCTACAAACGAATTACCTTCAATTAGTTTCTAAGTTTAGTTTCACTGTAAGCCAATAAATACAGGCTGCTACTAGAAGGGGATGTTCCCTGCTCTCAGCTGTCCTGACCAGCACTACTGTCACTACACAGCTGAATGAGGGAATTGCCATTCCTGCATGTTGATCTTTTACTTTGGTAGTGGTTGGTAAATAGGTAGAGAGGAAACTAGTTCAACAGCATCCTGCACTTGGCTCAGGGTAATTGTTTTGTTCACAGGAACTGTGGTTTCCTAAAACAACCTGCAAATAGCCAGACAATGGTACGGGCCCTAATTCTTGTTACACAAGTTGATGGCTTTTGCTGTCTGTGCTTTCCATATTTTTTTCCTGAAATTTCTGAGACAAAATAACCAAAGGCACAGTTGATTTCTGTATATTTAATACAGTAAAAGAATTCACGTGGTGGAGAGACTGTATGCTTGATATCTTCGTAACACTGCATGCTGGTCTTCACTAGTAGATAGACTTTTATGATGCAGTAACATTTTTAAGCTACCATATAATTTCAAATATGTTTTAGTTGTTGCTGTTCATGCCTTTTATACTTTCATATATTTTTGGTATTCAGAAGCTTTTGTTTGTTTCTGCTAATACAAGTCAGATACAGTCTCTTTCTCTCTAAGGATCTCACACCAAACTGGCATTTTTTTTTTTAAATTAAAAGAAAACAAACAAAATAAAGATATTCATATAGGGAAGAGAAGAGAAAAAGACAGTTTTCTTTGTGAGCAGTTCTCACAGCCAATGAGGCAGGAGAGTCACTTCATTTTAACAGGAGTAGGAAAGAGTTAAATCTTCTTGCTGTTACTAATAAGACAGAGCTTCCTATTTTTTTGTTTCCCAGAAAAATAAAAACCTGAATCTGAAACTCCACATTCATGTCCCTGTGGTATTCATTATATTGGCAGTCAAGAACTAGCAGTCCTCAGCAGGTATTCCAGTTTTCTTTTGTGTTGAAGGAAGTATTAGCAAATAACACTGTAATAAACCCCAGGTTTGCTGCTGTCAGTTTAATGAATATGAATTAGAGTGTGATTTTAGAAGCATTTGCATTAAGATCATTAATAAAGACCAATAATCCATCCATCTATTGGCTCAAGCGATGTTAGTGATGTTGGGTCTAAATCTGTGTTTCAGTCTTGGCTATTCAAATTCAGATCATCCAAAATGTAATCATTTTTCATACATACAAATTCAGGTATACCCTATATAGACTGCTAAGAAGTTGATGTTGTATGCTTAAAAAAAATTGTTAAGGTATTTTGGACATTTGATGAAATTGATAATAATAGTGGGTTTGCATTTGCCTTTGACAAATGCATCATTTCTTAATTGCATTGCAACAAAATGCATCGTATTTTTTCTTTTCCTTCCCCCCTCCAGGAAGGTTCTTTAAAAAAAACCAAAACAAATTACTTCTTTTATTTAAAATACCATCATGATAAACCCCCATCATTTCCTTGAGGCAACCATAGTGCATTTGAGGATCTTCTGTTTTGTTTCTACCCCTTCATGACCTTTTCTTATGCTTTTAATGCATTTGTCTTCCATGCCCAAGGAAGCATTAAATTGCTGCCACTGCCAGTAAACAAATTATAACCCAGCTAATTATTTTAAACTGAATAGAATCACAGAATCATTGAGGTTGGAAGGGAATTCTGGAAATCACCTAGTCCATCTTCCTCCATTGAAGCTGATTCAGCTACAGCAGGTTCATGAGGACTGTTTCTCATCAGGTTTTGAATAACACTTGCGTATCAACCTGTGCCCATTGTATCTTTGCCTGTCAATGGGCACCACCAAGAAGAGTCTGTTTCCATCTTTTTTACTCCTATTGCATTAGGCATTTCTGGATATTGTATACTTTTCTATCATACACACGCATTTATATATTTACCTTTTTTTCAAGATGGGTTGATTTGTCATTTTTAGTTAGCATTTAAAAATGTTGTCTTCTATTTATTACAATCCAAGGATTAAGTTGACAAACTTACTACTGTTTGGATAGAGCACCTAGCTGCTGAACAACCTACTTGAAAGAACTGATGCAGGCCAGACAGATTAGAAGAATTAGAAGAAATTGTTAAACACACAGAATAATAGGGGGGTTATTTCCTGGATAAGCACTTTAATGGGAAATTATTTCTCATGTTACTTTGCTTCACAGCTCTGTTGATTCCCTTGATATAGAATGAAAAATACTGAAGAAATAAAAGATGACCATTTTTCCCATTTCTATGAACTATAAAATACTGTGACCTCAGTAGGTACTGTGAAATTCTAGAAAGTGGAATTCAGGAAGTAAGAAGCCTCTCTTCAAGAACACAGTAAGAGTTAAGAACAAAGGATTCTGAAGTTCAAACATCACTGTGTAAAGCATTAGAGTTATGTTGAATTCTGAGCAAGTTCCAGAACATGATAACTACACAGACAGATGTGGAAAGAAAAATTAAATTACGCCAGTTAGCATATTTTCTGATGTCAAAAAATGTAAAAAAAATATATACCTTCTCTTCTTCTACAAGTAAAAAATATTTATAAGACCATCACACATTTCATTCCTTTCCTGTAAGGCCATCTGTTAATGAAGATAATTTATAATTTTCAGTAGGGTCTTCTAATGTTAATTTTAAGGAACTACATAGCTAACTTGATAAATGCTCTATTTGCTTCATAACATGATAGCAAAAGGATGCATTTTCAAGTAATCTTAGTATCTTACCACTTAAATAGAGGCTCCAGTGAAATGGACAGCTGAGTAACATGATAAAACAAATCAAAGTAATTTTTAATCAATATTTTAGCATAGTAAAATGTGTTGATGAGAATATAAAAGGCATTATTTATATGAAATCAATTATACTGAAAGTAAAATTTTCTACAACTTTACGTACATGATCTGCCCATACCTAACTGAATGGCGCATAGCTGTTGGAGTTCATGAGGAGTATAAATATTGAAATGAGGAGCATGTGTGGAGTGGAGGTTTTTTATTGTGTTAGAAAATATATTTTTACAAAAAATTACCATTGTACTTAAACTTTGGTCAAGACAATAGGGAATATAACTTAGAGAGAGGCTGTAAGGTCAAGAGAATAGGGAATGTAGCTTTTAGTGAGGCTGTAAAACATTTGCTATTTCTTTGCCTAGCAACAGAAACAACATCTAGGTTACCTGGTTTTCATTTTCACAAAATATAAAATCCATCTGTTTTGGTTTTCAGGATGTGATGGAAATAATTATTTTCATAGTCACTGTGAAATCACTTTACAAAGTTCTCAGCTATCATTGCCACAGTATTTTATCAATACTTGCATGAACTGCAGATCATAATAATAATTGCTCTACTGCAGATCAGTCACTAGAGCAATGCAAAGTGGTTATCACTCTAATGTGCCTGGCATCAGGCACTTGGATATAAGAAATTATCTTTGGTTTGAATCTGGAGTCTTTTTATTCTTATTTATTCTGACATACCTTTGTTAGCTTGACAAGTAACAACTCTTAATTACAATAGGCAAGCTAAATGTTAAGTTTTGGTAATATTGCCCCCTCCCCCTATATGTCATGAACTCCTACAGATGAGTATATGTGTTCCTGTTTTAGCTATTTTTTATGGTTAGTTTTCTCCAAACATCCTAGCTTTACAGGACTAGTAACTGCAGTATTGTGATGTGTTTGGCTTCATGGACAATACTAGGCTCTGATGGATTCGTTTTAGACTTTAGAAATCCTTAAACTTTTTAGCAGGCCTTTTTTTGCTCATGCCTTTGAAAATACCCACATAGTGTTCTGAGATCTACTCTCAAACATTATTCTGAAAATATTAAAAAAACCTCTAAATCAAAATCCATTAAACGAAGATGCAAAAGCAGAGCTGAAGTGTGCAGTCATTCTAGTTATCATTTCATTGGTCTCCAATGAGTCACCAATGACTAATTATTTACTGCTTAAAATGCTGGTTTCTTCATGTACTTAGTTTAGTTAAAAAACATTTCAAAAAATGACAAAATGAGTGCTATCTTCACTTACACAGTGTAAATAAATATCAAAATTTAGGGCTTGCTAAAGCACAAAATACAAACGGAAACAATCTGGCATTTTGTAAAATTAACCCCCATGAGAAAGTAGCCTGTGAAGTGCACAGCTGTGAGCTCATACATGATGCTGAAGTGTATACCCTCTACTTGCTGAAGTGTATACCCTCTACTTACTGAAGCATCCCCACCTACCTAGCACAATGACACGAGGCACACCTTTATGTGAAGTCTCATGACAGAAACAGGGCAGTGATACGGGATTTTAAGCAAGAGGAAAAGAGTGACCAGTTACTGAGCCCTGCCTCTACTTCTTTAATCATTCACATGCAAGACACAATTCTGGCAGAGTGGCAGACTGCATTTAGAGGCCTTAAATGTGACCAATGATCTAAAAAAACTGTACAGCAATGTGCTGACTATTCATGTGTTCCTTAATGATAATTAATTGGAGTAATCTCTGAATTTTATATGTAGAAAAATTCACATTACTGGTTATGCTGTTAACAAATATGGTTTCATTACTGATTCCTGTTCACTTCATACTCTTGGTAGTATGATACAGAGATATATACCCATACATAAAACCTCTCCTTAATTAAGCACTTATGAATTTTCTACAGTAAAAATAATGCTTTTGAACGTAAAATGGATGTTATTTCACTACTGTTTTCAAGCTTCTGCTATGAAAATAACAGTGTGAAGAGGGCAGGGAGAAACAATGTATTAACTTTCACTTCAAGTTTGCTATTTTTTGCACTGCCATAATATTTTAATGCCTTACTTGGTATAATAATGTACGTTGAATGTGTGATGCTAATGGTAATTTCAATCACCTTGAGAGCTATGTATAATTATCTTACCAAAAAGAAAAAAGTAGCAGATTCTCTGACTTATTAAGAACTAAGTTTGCTTTATTTGCTAAATGAAGTATGCCAAGAATACTCTGCTAAAAGTATTTTTGCTTTAATCTTTAGTTGTTTCTTTGATAAGCCTTTTTTCTCATTTGTTCTTGTGCAGCTGATTTTTGCATTGACAATTTTTAACTAGTTTGTAGGAGCTGCAAAGAAAGGGAAAATTAACGTCTGGCAGATGTAGAGTGTGAGTATCCAGTTAAGTCTGGAAGAAAAATTGGTTCTAAAGAAATGATGAATGGGTATATTTGTGCTCAAATCAGCACCAATTAGTATATTCAATAACTGAAATTATTTAAATCAACATAAAGTAAATACTAGGATAAATGAGACAAACCACTGTTGACATCACTCTAGATCATCTGCAGAATGAGACAATTGGTTGTCCAGGTTTTTCTTCCATTTTCTAAAACGTTTTTTAAAGGATGTCTGAATAATAAAATCCACATAGTGAGAGCTTTAAATACAGAATGCATTTCTGATTATAAGGAGAAGTAGCTTTCTGTGTGGCAGAGATAATGCTCTAGTAACTAGAAGGGGGTGGGCTATGTGTTTTGCTTGGTTTTTTTTGTTGTTTTTAAACATGGCTTCAAACTTTTTTCTATGAATCAGGGAGGAGATAGAGTTGTCCAGTTTGTTGCTGCTGTAGTACTGAATATGACCACAAACGTTGCTGTGTTGAGAAGAAAGCAAGCTTCCTTTCCAAAACATGTGCACAGATACATGCATACACTTTCCTCCCTCAACAAAAAAGATGGAGGGCACAGAGGTTAGAACTTACTTCTCTCTTTCTTTTGTCTGTAAATTTTATTTTAATAGTGCTGCTATTATCAGTACTAACAGACACTCCGTTCTTTTGAAATCAGTTAGAGATGTGCTTCTGCATTTGCATGGTTCTCTTGGGCTATTCCCTTAAGACTGAGGGATTTATCAGATATGAAGTTTCCAAAACTCTAAAGTATGAAGGAAGCAAATATACTTTACAAATACACATTTCAAATATATAATACTCAATTTATAAATTAAAATTCTGTTAATATAATCTCTAATTAGGTCTAAATTACCAGTTTTAGATAGACTTTGTTTACAGAATCAACTTGATACTTATGTTATGAATGTTGTTTGAACTGCAGATTAAATTCACTTTAGAAAGTCTGAATGTGACCTCTGCTTATTCAGCAGTGACTTTTTTTCCACTTTATACTTCCATCATAAATGGCCACTAAATAGTGCCACAAGGACCCTGACTGAATTTCCTGTCTTTGTCTCTTTGAGGTATATGATCCAATTCTCTAAAAATTTTGTTCCCTGAGTCCCGATTGATTTATTCATATTTACATTCACATTTAGCCACTAGAGCTTATTATTATAGGGACTGCAGCAGCACCAATTACAGTGGCAGGTCAACCATTCCTACAAAACATCCCTTCTTCACAGCTGCAACACGCAACTTCTGGCTAATGCTTCATACCAGCTTGAAGCTGTTTTTAAAAGCAATGCTGTTTAAAGTTGTGTCCCAGCCTTCTTAATGTTTTTCACAATACAGCTTCTCACATTTGTGCTCTGAAAACTAAACTGTGTGCTTTCATTTCACTGGCCAAGTAGTTTAGACTATCCTGTTACTGTAATCAGTTTCCACTCTTTGCCAGTTATAATTGCTTACCAATGTGGTGGTTAGACCTTGGATGGCTGTCAGATGTGCTCCCAGCCATTCTCTGAGTCCCTCTCCTCAACAGGATGAGGAGAGAAAAGGAGATTGAAAAGTTTGTGGGTCGAGATAAAACCAGGAAACATTTGAGGAAAATTAATTTGATTTACTATCAATTAAAAAAAGATGTGGATAGCAAGAAACAAAATTTGAATGCTAAACCAACACCTCTCCTCTCATCTCTCAAACACAACTTCATTTCTTCAGTCCTGACTCCTCCACCCTCTCTGAATGGCACAGAACAGAAAGTGGGGATTATATGGTCAGTATGTAGAGGTCTCTGTGCTGTTTTATCCCTCTCTCCTTCCTGCCCTGCTCCAGCATGGTTTTTCTCTTCAACATTTTACTGTTGCAATTCCACCACTTCATTTGGACACAGACTAGAATTTCATGCCAAAATACCGAAATCTGAAATACACACAAAAATGCTGTTTTCTCTCCTGTACATTTCCTGATAATGCCCCGCATTGTCTCCTTGATTCTTATTTGATGTTCCATCCAGTAATCTTCCAGGTGTATTCTCTCTCTCTCAAGTACTTCAAGTTATTCAGAAAGTACAGGATGAAAAATTTTTGGCCAAAGTTATGTTCTACATGATTTATCAGGTCTATTGTACTTTATGTACAACAACACACTACATACGCTTTAGTTTTTTTTGGGGGGGGGTGATAATTTACAGCATTTAGAACTCTATCTTCTGCTTTAATTGCTATACATTTTAACAACATGAGCTGGCATTGTGCACTCACAGACTAGAATGTCAACCGTGCCCCAGACTGCATCAAAATAAGTGTGGCCAGCAGGTCAAGCGAGGTGATTCTGCCCCTCTACTCCACTCTTGTGAGACCTCATCTGGAGTACTGTGTCCAGTTCTGCAATGCTCAGCACAAGAAGGATATGGAGGTGTTGGAATGGGTCCAGAGGAGGGCTACAAGGATGACCCAAGGGATGGAGTACCTCCCATATGAGGACAGGCTGAGAGAGTTGTGGTTGTTCAGCCTGGAGAAGAGAAGGCTCCATGAAGATCCTACAGACACCTTCCAATACCTGAAGGGGGCCTACAAGAAAGCTAGGGAGGGGCTTTTTGCAAAGTCATGTAGTGATAGCACTAGGGGGAATGGCTTTAAATTGGACTGTTTACAAACGCTTGTAGTGATAGGATTAGAGGCAATGGGTAAAAACTGGAGAGGGGCAAATTTAGACTAGACATAAGGAAGAATTTCTTCCCTATGAGAGTGGTAAGGCACTGGAACAGGTTGCCCAGGGAAATTGTGGATGCCCTATCTGTGGAAATGTTCAAGGCCGGGTTGGATGGGGCATTGGGCAGCCTGATCTGGTGGGACATGACGCCCCATTGCAGGATGGAACTGGATGATCTTTCAAGTCCTTTCCAACCCAAACTATTCTATTATTCTATGATCTTCAATACAGTTTTCATGCTGCTACTGAGATAAAGATAAATACCAGCTTATTCCTACAAGGAGGAAAAAAGGTGACTAATAATTATGATCTCTAACGATTAGATCTCTAGTGATCAGATAAAAAATCAGCTGAAACTCACATCTGTGATCATTTTGATATAGAGAAGAAGACAGATAAGTGTGTAGACATGTTTCCCTTTTTTACCTTGCCCCATGAGCTTTGTCATCCTACTTTCTCACCCCAACCTGCTGAGGAGGGTGAATATGTGAGTGATCTTGTGGGAGTTTAGCCCTTATCCAAGATTAACACACCACAATTAGAAACAGAGTCTTAAGCTAACTCTGAGATATACAAGCAGGAAATTACTAGAAAATTATTTTGGAAGTAGGTGAAATTTGGTTTTGTCCCCCTTGAGATTGGTTAATGAACTTTTGTCCATTTCCTTACCTGAAAGAAAGCTGGACATGTCTTTTCTTTTTTGAGACTAGGGAAAATATGATGAAAAGAGGGTAGGAGGGGGAGGGTAGAGGCCATCCTCTCTTTAAACTTGAAAAAAGGAGTGATTAGTCTCTTTGGTGGAAAGAGAAGTATCCTCCAAGTCTGAAAATGTATATTATTGCTAAAGCCTGTAGTACAATACAATAATTTATCAATAATTCTTCAGCATATTGCAATACTACAATCATCAAGTGGATTGATACAGCATTTATTTTCATTGTTAATTCCACACCAATTATAAATATTCATGGTTACACGATATCATTCACCATTCATGGTTTACTAATGTATTTTCATATTTACATTTGAGATAAAATTGTGGATATTCATAATATGTCAGCCTCTAGCAGTGCAATTTGGGAACAGCAAGGTTTAATTCTTATACAAAACACATAAAAAACATTATGTAAAATAATATATTGGTAGTCGAGAGTCTTATAGTCTCCTTCAAGTCACCTAAATGAAGTAAAACTTATTATTATTTGTTATATTTTGCAAAGTATTAATCATTCATTATTTTTCATAACACCATGGTGCTTGTAGAACTTCTTGTAACAATCAAAAATTGTGCCATTGAGGATAATCTCAGATATAAATAACATAACAGCCTTTACTATCCTTTTTTTTATTATTCTCCTACTCTAATAAATGTAGAATTCCAATCAATTTTTATATGCCTTTCTCCTTTTCATACTTTTTCATTGCTGTTATCTGAGGGAGAAGACAGATATGTTCTACATAAATCCACTGTAGTACAGGATGATGCTAAGGGCTCTTCATTTATTGTGGTGGTTTTTTAATTAACTGGACCAGGCTTGTTGTTGGAACCTGTCAAAGTAACACAATCAGAATGTAAGTATGTTTAGCTGAGCATAACTAACATAAAATAATGTTGAGCTCTATGGTCTATGAGAAACATAATGCACTCAAGAGTCTTAACTGTTTCTGGTTCATAGCTGGCCTTTAAGATTTATTACTACTGTGATGCTTAAGTATCAAGCACTACTGAACATTCAGAATCAAATAAGAATATTGAAGGAATTCAATAATGGAAATAATTATGAAAATTAATGAAGTACTTACAGTGAAATATAACTTCATTTGGACATTTAATTCAGGAGGAAAAAGTAAATCTTTTTGTAATTTTTTGCTCAGTAGAGTAATTACACTGTGGTATCACAGATATGCTACATTCATCATTTTGTATTTCTTGCATGTTTTACCTCTGTTGAAAACAATAATTATTTTCAGTGAAACAGATGCTGCAATTCAGTTAATTTTCCAAGAAGGTAAACAGGTTACATTTTCTACTCAGTAACATTAGACAATTTTAATTAGCATATCTTGTAATTCATTGAAAATTAACAAAATTAAAAAGAAGATAAAAAGTGCCATTCAGAGGCAGTCAGTTTACATGCAAAATTCACATCAAGTATTGTAGCACAGGAAGAATGAAAACAACACAGTTCTAATAAAGGAAAATATCTTCTATACAGCTGGAAGCGTTCATTGGAAATGTAATATACTCTTCTGATTTTTTTTATTCATTTATGTATTTTATTTATTTATATACTACACAGAAGCATAGATCATGCCTAGATGTTTTCCTTATGTCTTCTCTTTTAGATGGTGATTCTGAATTGCTTTAGGATTTTTATTCATCTTACAAAAATTCTTGTGAGAGGGGCTATAAAGTAGTCAAGAAAATGCTACTATCTTCCAGATTTTTTTAGCAGTTTACTTTTAAATAAGGGATATATAAATGCTTAGTATTTTTGCCAGTTGTGCATGTGCTGTCTTTCATCATCTACAGAGGATGGGAAAAATTTTGCACACAATGTGATTTCAATTTCATCATTTTGAAACAAATTTGCTGATGTTATGTGATGAACAGTCAAACCTAGCAACATCTCTTCCAAGCTGTACTTCTGATCCTGCTTTCCAAAAATACTCCATGCCACTGTTTCTGGACCTGTTTAACTCTTTCATAGCCTCTGGTAACACTCAAAGGCATATATTTCTTTGGATTTGTATTTTTCACTGGATTATGTCTGTCTCAACAAAGCCATTTGCTGGTGGAAAGATGACTCTTTTAATAATTAGACAGTAGTCTTTCCTTTCCCCTGTGGAAATTAGTTTGTGTTTATTCCTGAGGTAGTTTTCTTCACAGTTTTGGTATTTGCCTTTATTTGGATGAGAATAGCACCTTACTCATTACAGCTTTTCCTTTCTGTGAATCATTTTACTGTTATCTTCTGCTCTTGAATTCAGACTCTTTTTCTGTAGAAAGCAGCCCTGCTGGATTAATTGATGCATTCATGTATGAGCCTCTCAAAGAGGAGCAGAAAAGCAATATTTGTTTGTTGAATTTAAGCTTATAGTTCAGCCTATTGTAGTCACATAGCCAGACCTCCTGTGTTATAACAGTAGAGATACGTGCATGTCCACAAGCCTATGAGGTAGATTTGACCTGTAATGCCCCATTGTTTAAGAAGCAATTGCAAATAGTTATGTACCTAAGTAAAAATTGTCTTTAAGGTCCCTCCTAACCCAAATCACTCTGATTAGGTGATTGTACTCAACCTAAACCAATATGATAATATGGTCTGAAGTACATGAAGTTACTCTGAATTTCTGTCAAAAAGATGAAGTAATAGCAGATCTTAGAGGACATTAAAGAAAAAAAATTTTGAACATGTAGAAAATGCTGCTATGGAGAGGATAGATGTTAAACTGTGTCTGGTGATGCAGATTATCCACAGAAAATTCTGTAATTGTTGATCATAATTTGGCATTTTTGGGTAAAGTTTACATCAGCCTGCAGGAAAAGAACAGTAGATCTTTTACCCTTTTTCCTATAACTGAAGTTAGGAAACTCTTTTCAGTAATGGTGACAGGTTATTTTTGTGTATTTGACACTCTGCCTAAACATGCACGGTCTTTTTGTTGCCCTTACTCAGTGGTGCACTTTGATTTAGGTCTGGACTTTGCATAGAATAGCTTCTTTAAAGCAAAATGATCTTTAGTAGCATAAACATTTGTAAATATTAAGAAGTGCATGGATAACTCCCCTTTCACATGTTCTGACATGTTATTAATCCTTTCATAGAACTTAGAAGGCTTAGACTTTACTTTAAAAACGTAAATGACATTTTATTTATGTGTGTATTACTTGTTTAGTTGGGGGGGTTGATTTTTTTTTAAATATAGCATTTAAATAAACTTAATATATTAAGACTACATGTAGTTGTAAATAATAAAGAAAAGGTAAAACCAGAAGAATGGACTTCAGTGCAATTGTCAGCAAACGTATAGTAAAGATTTAATTAACAAAGTTGCTAGGTCTCTTGGGCAACATCAGGGAATCATCCACACATCTCTACCAAATATTACTACTAAAAGAGAAATTCCTTTCTAATCTCCACTTGTCAGATGTAACCTTTACTTTAATCTTAGGAAGAAAGAAATGCAGCAATCAAACACTGTTTTCTTGAAGTACCTAGAGAAGATAGATTGACACAATGGAGAGTAAAATTCATTCCAGATAAAAAAATAACCAACCAAACAAACACAAAACCAAAACCAAACAACAACCATAAGCAATGGAAACCATGCATCCTTGTGTAATATAAATACAGGATATTGTGTTCAATGCTTAAATCATCTGTTGAATGACGTAGCCGAGTATTTGCCCCTTAATGTTTTTGAGAAGTCAATAGTACAATTAGTACGTCGATTAGTACAGTTAAGTATTAAGTACCATTGAAGAAATTGTACAGTTTTCATCAATTTGTTTTCACTCCAATGATCAGATACAAGATAAACTGAAACTCAGAATTGTGTCTATTTTAGCAGATAAAAGATAGACAGGTGTGTAAACAGGTCTCAGGTGATTTTTTTCCTTTTGGCTGGGGATGGGGAACATTTGGGGTTTCTTTACCATGATGGTCAGAATCCCTGCTTAAAGGCGTTGTTTATGACACTAGTAAAAGTAGCCAGCATGAAATTCTGGCTTTACAGAAAACTGTGCCAGGATTTCATTGCATCTTTTTGCAAGAGAGCATCACTGCAGTCAGAATGCAATGCGATTTTTCATAGATTAGATATTGCTTAAAACTAATGTTATTCCTTTCTAGAGACAAGTTGTGTACTTTTGAGGGAATCATTTAAAAATATTGCTACTGGTTAAAACACCTTTGGAGCTGTTACAGAATACGAATTGTTAATTCACTAGGAATATGTGGGCTTTATTTGGTTTTTATAAGCAGCAAATTTGTACTCTTTCTGTGTCCTTTGCGGCTGTGCCAAACTTTAATGCAATACTCAATAACTGTCTAATAATGCACTATTGGATAGTCCCTAGTCAAACCCAAATGTGCTTTTATGTGAAACTTAAAAAGTTAATTTACAGATTGAAATAAATATATAACATTAAGAATTTTGCTTTTAAATTGGATTTGAATTTGATTTTTTAATTTACATTAACAACCGCATTCCTGAGGGAAAAAAAAAATGTCAACATGAGATCGCAACATACAGAGGAGAGTTGGTTGCAATAGCTAGTTACAGTATAAAAGTTGTAAAATATTTATAACTGCCTGAGCCCTACAGTCAAATACAGGCCAATTTCACAAGTTTGTCAAACAGCTTAGAAAAGCTGTGGTTATATAGAAGCAATAGTAGACTCTACATTTGGGAGAAAGTGATTGGAACCTTATTTCTTAAATGTACATTGGGAGTACAAAGGAAGATTTTTGTGACCACATGAAATAAGAATTTGAAATAACAAAACCCTTTCCAATCACTGTATCGTTCACAGTTCCAGGAAAGTATTTGGTGACAGACATTCAGTTCCCTTTTAAGGGTGAGAGAGATGATGTGTCTGCTTTCTTGGAAGCTGCCTGACATCCAAGTATTTCGTTGATATACCAAGTCCATGACATAAGAACAGTGTCTTTAGAATCTCCTGTAGTTAAATCTCTCTGTCATGAAGGTCATACTTTGCAGGCAGTACAAGCAGTCAGTTAAGACACATGAACTTTGTTGTATTGTAACCTCCATTGCTTCAGCTTACAGAATTTCTGTGCACTACGACATTTTTTTTGTTCACATTTTCATGTATATGAGCAGCCTTGTAATTAACTACTAGAAAGATAATTTCTTATGATAAAGAAATAATTACATCCAAGCTGCATGCACTCAATAGTAGTGAATAACATTCCATTATAGTCAGGTCAAGTATTTATTTGTCTTCACTTATTGAAAATTCATGTCTATTTTGTTACTTTAAAATGATTTGTGACTCAAATTACTAAAATATTTGCACTTGAATTATATACATTGAATTTATTCCAGCCTTAGCATCATTTTACAGTTTGGGCTTTTCACTGACAAGAGAGGTTAACTGTACTTCTCTATTGCCAATAAATTTAATTTCAGTTTTTCAAACTCTTAGCTGACTGGAATTTGTTTTGGCAGAACTGTGGGTGAATTAAGTCTTGTCCTTCTTTTAAACATCTCTCAAATCTGTCAGATGCAGATTCAATGCCTGTTTTTTTCTGGCTGGTTATTCATTAGAGAATTTTTGTTTGTTTTAAACTTGAGTCCAATTTTTTATTGAAATATTTATAATGCTGTTCTGAGATCTCCTGTATCAGTCCTGTCAATACTACTCTCTCTGAGTGGCAGTACTATATGTGTGCTCTCTCTGGTGTCTTCTGCTGATTTCTTTACTTCTTGACTTCCAAGTACTTGCGAGACTGCGAGATGAAAACAAGCACAAATATCTCACCATCTAAACATGCTATGTTAACCTTCTGTATACATTGCAAAAACTAGCAACTATGAAACTTAAAGTGCTTTTTTAAATGCTTCACATGTCATCTTTTAGTGATTTGGTTATTTTAGTTCTTTGTGCTCTGGACATTTTACTAGGCCCCTTTGCAACTGAATGCAGACATTGATTGTTAAGATGAAATGATTAAAATAAAAAAAACAAATGGATTAGCTGCTCCTCAGCAATGAAATTTATTTCACAACCCTCCCTCCCCTCACCCCTCATTTTTTTTTCCCTAATTTAAGGAACTATCACCATTCTGTGGACTTCTCTGGTGATGAAGTATTCAGTGTTAACAAAGTCTTACTAACATACGTGTTCCTTACTAATACTTCTTTTTAATAAAACAGTAGCTTATTTTTTCTTGAGTCAGTGTTATGCCAAAGCTTATTCATGCACTTGCCCAGAGTTGAGAAAAATCAGCAAAATTCTGTTGGGTGGCAGCATACAACAAGCAGCTGAAGCACTGTGGCTGGGAGGAGTTGAGAAGCCATAGCCAGGGTCCTCAAGGTTAGAAAAGGTTATAACGACTCTGTTGTGTTAGGCAAATTAGGAAGCTAACTGTTGAAGGCGGGCTAAGGTTAAACAATCTTATAAAAGCAGAACGAACCCAAAGTAAAGCGGCTTCACTTGGATGACATTGATCGTTGCGTGTTGTCCCGTTGCTTCCGTCAAAATTCATGCATATTTTAGAATCTAATTACTTTTGGACACAGGTTAGTTTATCTTGTTTTGCTTTTTTTCAGATTGTTTATTTAGCTTTAATTCTAGTGGAAGATGTTTTAATGCTATCTTTAAGAAAAATTATATTTTTTGCTGTTCAGCAAAAATCTGTAAAGTATAACAAGCAAAACTAATTGAAGACAACACTTTACTTTGATTTATCAGCTTATATGTGTTTACTTTCATCTTCCAATTTAAGAGTTGGTTTTGAACTTAGTGGTTTGACCGTCATCTGGGAAACTTCTAAGGGAATCCAAATGGATACATATTCCTACAAATTACCTATTATCTCTGCAGAATTTGTACTCTTTCTGTGTCCTTTGCGGCTGTGCCAAGCTTTAATGCAATACTCAATTACTGTCTAATAATGCACTATTGGATAGTCCCTAGTCAAACCCAAATGTGCTTTTATGTGAAACTTAAAAAGTTAATTTACAGATTGAAATAAATATATAACATTAAGAATTTTGCTTTTAAATTGGATTTGAATTTGATTTTTTAATTTACATTAACAACCGCATTCCTGAGGAAAAAAAAATTTCTTAAGTCTTTATAAGATGTTTGTATCCAACTATGAAGTTTCTGATAATAACTTAAGCTCTTGTGTAGAAATTTCTTATTGCAAATAGCAGATATTTAACATGGAAACATTTTCATTTACATTTAGTAGTGTTTAGTGTGCTTTTTTGTCATATTTAGCTACAAAAAAATTAAATATTTTGGGAACAAAATGTCATTTGTAAACTGTACAGAAAGACATCCTTAATTTAATTTTTTAAGTCTAAATATGAATTTAAATAAAAAAATCAGATCTAACTGGGAGCAATAAAGTGAAGTGTTGGTGGCCGGCTTGGTATAACTCTTATTTCAGGTTAAGTGTAGTAAGGATTTACACAAGGTTCTTTTCTAGCAGGATTCTTTTCTAACTAAAAGGAAATTCTAGAGCTCCAGGTCTATACTTTAGCAGTGCATTTGATATTATGCAGAACAGGAAACAATTAGTGGAAAAAACGAATAACCGTATAGTGTTATAAAATGGATAGAAGTAGATAAAGCTGAAGCAATATTTTAAGAAAAAACACGCCACAAGAGAAGAAGTATTTTTCTTTATTTAGTTTATTAATATTTCATTTAAGAACTTTGTCTCCAAACCAAGAAATGTGAATAAATACACACAATTTTGAGATATTTTTGCTAGAAATATAGTTTGAGATATCATTTGAAAAGTCATGATCTTGAGACTTGAAACAACTGAAGTGTAATGAAACAGAAAAAAAAAAAAAACAAGTCCTGCTTTTTGAAATTATAAACCATCACACTTTTGAAAGGCAGTTTTATGAGCAGATAAAGATGGAGAAAGGTAATGCTTATCTGCTTGTCCAAGGAAGGTGTTACAGGCCTTAAAGTCAGGAGAGCTCAATTTGTAAAGGTGATGATCAGATAAACAGATAGTCCTCCTTTCCAGTTAAGGCTTAAATAATCCAACCTAGAAAAATGATAGCAAAGGGGCAAAATAACTGCTCTGCTCTCATATCTTGAGTGTAAGAGAAAAAATACAGTAAGCAAGAAGTCTGAAATTGGAAGGAATAAACTATGGTTTAAAATTAAGATTAAAGTTCTAAAGAGTTTAAACAGGAGAAATAAAGGAAAATAGCTCAAGTAGTTTGAAAATGTAGGTTTATTTGTAATCAATAGAACAGACCAGGCTTCATGACCATAGAAGTTCTTTTTCCTGCCATGCTGCCCTGTAAATACTGCTCTTTGTGTCCTCCAGATTAATGACTCGGTGATTTTGGTTTTATCCTATTTTATTCAAACATTCAGTTTTTAAGTTTGCTAATGCATTTCTTCCAATATATTTTGGGAAAAAAAATCTCTCACCTAAGTATCACTGTAGCAGAAACAGATATCTGTTACTCTAGACTTGAAGAATTTCTCTTTGTCACTATGGACGTAGAGTATCATTACACTGGCTGAAACTTAAAGATGTTTTATATTGTAAAATTCTTCAAGTGGTGATTTATGTTCATTATATAGTGGCATAGATCTGCTGCATTGGGTACACTGTGTATAAGGGTTTTAACAACTTAGTCTATAGAAAACATAGGTATGACCCTGTATGTATTTTTATGAGTACTGGTGCATGTATAGAAATAATCCAAACCAGGGAACTTGAAAAGTTTAGAAGCTTTTTAGTGGCTTTGTGACAACTATGTAATCAGGGTCCTACAGAGTTGGGCAGATTTTGGTTTTCAGGAGGTGGCTCTGAGGATGACCTTTTCCCAGGTTATCTACATATATGGACAGATGCCAGAAATGCTCCAGCTGTCACTCCCAGCTTTTGTGTTTTGACTGAGTTGATTATCTGAACTCTTCTTTTGACAACATATTTCATTCCTATGTTCATCATAAAGCAAACAGACACGTTTAAAAATAAGGTCTCAAAGCACATTTTTAAGAATACTGCATAAAGCTAAGAAGGTAAATCAGATATTGAACTTGTTTTCCTTTAACATTAAAAAAAAAATAACTATGGTAGCAAATATCATTGATATAAAGAGAAGACGGAAGGTTCATTGAAAAGAAAATAGTTGGAGAAGAACAAGATGCTGTTGGAAGCGGGACTACTATGTTTTAGGTCACTAACCAGAGAGTCTGTGGGATGTTTTAAGATTGTGAAAACTTCTCACTGACTTCTGATTTCTTGTGGTTTTCTCTGAAAGCAGGAAGAAAATGTGTCTAATTCACCATTCAAAATCTGAACTTTTTTTTATGAAACAGAATTATTTAACTTCCTTTCTCTTTCAAACAAATTTACATCTAATGCAATTTCATAAATCAGCATATTTTTAACATTAAAAAACCCAAAATAAAGTAGTGAATTTGACTTTAAAAGACCTCCCCTTAGCAGAATAAACCTGAAACATTTTCATAGATATCCATAAAATTTGGTTTCAGGCTTTATGTGCATGAAGGAAGCTACCTTTACACCAAAGCAGGACCAGATTTGTGTAATTCAAGAGTTCTTTGGGAGTCTGGGGGTTTGTTGGGTTTTGGCTTTGGTCAAATGAACTTGCTAAGTTTCAGTATAAACAAAGCAGTGTTTATTCTTGTGAGAAGACCACCTTTATGCTCATAAATTCTTCTTTGGTGGCTATTGTACTCTGTTAAATAACCAAGGGACATAGAAAGACTATCTCCAATTCCTTAGTTTTCAGCTCACTGGCTTGAAATATAATTAAAATCAGCAGTATAGAATGCACAAAGCTAAGCATAGAGGAGAAACAGAAATTGTGACATCTTTAATGACTGTCACAGTCAGTGTTTAGTTTTCTGTTTTTTATTAAATATCTGAAGGAAGTGAAATTAATTTCTTCCCATTCACTGTTACCTCTTTCACTCAGCCACTTAAATCCTTATCAGTACTAACGATGGCAGAGTAGAATAACTCCTCCAGTCTTTAGGGGTAGCTGTGAGGGAGTAGAACATGAAGTCAGAAGTCCATTTTTCTAAAGGAAATATAGAGAACAATCCATTGAGAGCTACTGGGAAGTCTGTTGAGTGAAGCTATGTTCTTCCTGTGAACAGCTTCTACTTTGTGGTCTCTGTAGGCTTTCCTAAATTATCTGAATGAGCTATGCAGCCTTTCTGTTAAGAAAGAAAGTAGATGGCAATGTACTCATAGAAATGCCTTTTATACATAACAGAGGTCAATTTACTTAAGAAAAAAAACATATCCATTACAAAATATGACCTGAAATACACCTAAACATTTCTTGAGTAGAAATTATTTCAGACTAACTTGCACAGAGGACAGAAGCAAGTCCTGAAGGCAATGAGTTTATCACTCGGGACAATTGAAAACAGAGAGAGCATTCCCTACGTCAAGTAATCAGAAGGAACTGAACAGTAGTAATCACTTGCTTTGTGTTTTTATTCCTGTTTGTTGAAAAGGCTTTCATCAAAGGCTGAAAGAAGTTGTAGACAAGGCTTCCATGTCAACTTCCATATCATAACCTATCATTGCTTTAAATGTTATTTAACAGTATTTTAATATGCAGTGTCAGGTTTGTTTTGTTTTGTTTTTTAATTTTGGTTGCTTTAAGTGTTAATGTGACTAGGATAAGAATATCTACTGTTACTGAGTAATCTAATTTCATTATCTAATCATGTTACACAACATTAATTTCCTTAATGTGACAAATGTTTTACTCGACTGTGTTTGAAAAGTCACTTTGCAAACAAAGTCCTAACAGACTCACCTGTACAGAGACTATCAACTAATGTCATATACAACTGTATCAGTAGCGATAAAATGTAATAATAATGTCTTTGAGACATTTTTCACCTTATAAGGAATGTAAACACTTTTAAAAGGGTCAACTTTTCCTTTTGTATTCAAGTTTTTTCAAAAGGTAGTGAGCAGCGTAAAATAATCTCTTGCCATAATTTCAGTCCTCTAAGAGTTATATTCTGTTGAGCTGTCAGTTCTTGTGAGAAGCAAGGATATTTGGAAAGAAGCTGTTACAGTCCTAGCTCACACAGAAGAATACAAAACCAATACCAAGAAAAACTGGACATAAACGAGACAGAGCATAGTAAGGTCAGACTATGTGTTCTGTCGGCCTTTGGAAAGGAAAATATCATGACAGCAGAAAAGGAACTGTGAGTATCAGATATAGCTGGGAAATTATATGGAACTCTAAAGATTGTCAGTACGATGCGTGAATTAGAAAGAAGGAAAAGTGGGAACTGTTAACTAGAATTATGTTGCTAACATCAGTGTATGATTTTATGTATAAGAAGATGTAAAGTTTGAAGCACTGGGTGATATATTTTTTTTCTATTATTGAACTGAGGAATGTATTCTGATATTTTCCTTTCATCCCAGCCCTAAAAAATTCTCTGTGCTGCCTTACATGGTCATTAAACTCTTCAATTCTATTAGATGTCCTTTATTTTTTAAGAAAATCCTTACTTAATTCATCCATTACACAAATAAGAGAAAGCTGTACTGATTAATCAAATGTTTGAAGAGTGACAGAGAACACTGGAATTGTTGACTGAGACTGATTTTCTGCATATAATCTCATGTGAGGTAACTTATTTGCAAGAAAACATGGGAAAAAAAGAGAATGTTCTCATTTCGCATTTCCAAATATAAAAAAAATAATTACATCTGAAATAAAATTGTGGCAGTGGCTTTATGTTTTACTCTTTGCCTCCAAAGATTTTTCTCTCTAAGTGACTTTTTTTCACTTTTTACCTCAGAAGGACATGTCATGCCAGGAAAACAACTTCTAGAATATTAATACATATGTAATCAACATATACTTTCCTATATAAGGGTACCAAGCTCAGTGAATAGTGTGTGCATGAGAGGAATTTTAAATGTGGGTAGCAAGTCATCTCTTCCAGCCATACCCTGGAATTTTCTAGGTGAAGGTCTTATCAGAGTTCTTTGCAAACTTCTTTCAGGCTCAGCAGCATATCAGTGAAGACCAATGCTACGCCATACCACTGTTACATGATCTGAATATTTTCCAGGCACTGAGGAGAATGCAGAAGGGGGTTAAAGCCATGTAGTAGAATTGGGAAAAGTAGTGAGCTTCATTTAAGTTTAAGATGGGGACTTGGTGAAAGTATCAAAGAAAGAGTGAAGGACTCTATCCAGAGCTGGTGGAGACTGATGCATACCCTAAACCAGTAAATTGAAAAAACTATCTCATGATGCAAAAAACTAGGAATAAAGAGGGTACTGTAAGTTTTTACCTGTTCTGAAAGATTTTTGAACAAACGAATCTGAGCTACTTTGCTCTTTCCCAAGAATCACTCGTTGATGTTTAGATCAGCTTGTGTCGTAGACCTCAAATACTGCTTACAAAGTATTTGTAAAAATATTTATTTTGTGTCATCAGAAATTTCAAGGACAAGTGTTTTTCGCTTTTAAATTAAATGAAATATTTATTTGAAGTGTACTTTCCAGTGTATTTATTCCATCTAGAAGAACAGTAACTAGAATAGATTTTTATAATAAGGGTTTTTATTTCATACTGCATGTTTTGCACAACAAAACATTTGTGTGATGGACTACAGACACACAATATGCTTTGTATTGTCCTATCAGAGGTATTCAGCCCTGTAATTCTAGACTAATGTTGAGACTAAAGTTTACTCAATCTCAGCTCATTAAGCTGCATTTTAAGGTGAGCCATTCCTTCCCCATCTTCTTTTCCATAAGGTTTCCCTTTCTTCCCCCTACTTTTACTCCCTAAAGTGTTACAATAGGAAATCTTGCTATCTTTTTGATTAGTGTAAAAAAGAGTTTGCATGGATCAGTTAATAGAACATTAGCTTCTGTAAGGCTTTTTCTGTGTTTTGTCTTGAAGAAGACTGAATTTGGATTCTAAGGTGGAATTAGGTAATAAAAATAATTCTGATGTATCTTTTAAGATGCAATATGGTGAAAGCTGTAATTGTTTCTAAGAAATGTTAAAATACATAGAATAAGTTATCATCTGCAAGTAAAATAAAAAGATATGTCAATGTGAACCACGGTCACTGAAATTGACTTCATGTTTTACCACCATGTATCAAGGTGGTAAAATAATTAATTTTGATTCCTGACCTTCACCTATGAAAAAATTACCTTTTGATGCTGGTGGACGTGGGACAAAATCCTTTGTGTTTTAAAAACAGCGTATTAGCTCCTCTTTAAGTTACAAAAATTATGATTGATTTTGCTGAAAAGAGAGAATGCTTTTCTTTCACATCACTGATGCTTCCCACAAAATTATCAAAATATTAGAGACTTTTATGTTGTGGTATAGCTGAAAAATTTCAGGACAGCAGTGAAATCATGGACAATATTTAAAAAATGTGAAAAATATTTACAATCAAAGTATCAAACTAGTATGTTTGACTTTGTGAGAAATTGCTCCATATATAAATTACTGGAGAATTATGATGTATATTTGTCTATGGTTAATTGCTCAATTTTTGTACTGCACAATAAAGTGAGGTATAACAGATAACTCACCATTTGATCGCGAAGTTTGTGTAACCAAAGTTTTCAATTATTTTTCCCCACCAGCCGAAGCAGTTTCAGAATTGCAGAAGATATTTCATTTTGTCACAATTAAACATCAGGAAATAATGAGGCATGCCCTTTGAAGATGACTACACTTTGCAGCTGAAAGGATATTAAAATTTATTCCACATATTGGAATTTATATTTGTTCATTAAAAAGTACTTGCCCAGAGTTTGTTTGGGCAATGGAGTAATTGTCTTCTCATTATTTTTATTTCAACTTTTAACGTTAGGAAAAATTTATCTTTTTAATTATTACTGAAATGTTAAATGGCAACCCCTCCACCCCTGCATGGCAGGGGGGTTGGAACTAGATGATCTTTAAGGTCTCTTCCAACCCTAACTATTCTATGATTGTATGATTCTTTGTGTAGACAGTGATAAATTAATGCATCACTAGTATGTAAAAGCAGTTTCAGAAGTAGAACTATGTGTCATTTCTGGATGTATTATGGGCTCCTCCCAACCATTACCTTCTAAAACCATCCTGCATTATTCATTTTCACACTACTATAAGTATTATTGATCTTTCCTATATGGCATGACTCACATACTAGGTTTTATGGAAATACGGAAACACGGAAAAAAGTGTTAGAAGTAGTGTCGCTACTGATTGAATTACAGAGCATCTTGCATGATAGTTTTTATTAAAATATCAAGGATCTTATAAACAAAACAAAAAATACATCCTACACCAGGCACCCTGCACTTCTGATGGCAATTATTCCTTACTATAGTCTTACACAGGTGCAAAGAATGTTGGTAGTTTTAAGATAATTAACTGCTGTTTGCTCTATAACTGACAATTTGATGGTTACAACAGAAAACCTAGGAATGATATTTCAACACAAGATGTTTAAAGATGAAAAAGCATAGAACATACATTGGAAGACACATTTTCCATTTTAAGAATACCACTTATCAGTCTTTTCTCTTGTTTTTTCAGTTTGTTAGATACCTAAATTCAAAAAGATCTAGCACTTGCATTGTGCTATAAGGTTGTGAATTACCAAAGTGGATGACTTCATGAAAATTAAATTGAAATTTAGTGAATTTGACATTTGCACTTTATTAAAAGCCCAACAGATAAATTTACCAAATATGTCTCAGTAATAAATAAGTTTTGGAAACATTTGCTCCCTACCCATCATTAATTTATCTTATTTAAAGATCTATAGGACATCTGATTAGTTAGTTCTGTTTAGTAGTAGAAGTTGCCCTGAAAAGGACGTAAATAGTGTAATGGGTACATTTTTATACTCTTCAACTTTTATGGCCCTTTTTCTTTGTGGCCCTAATGATCAGAATTGAGTTTGAAATTTAAGTGCTTCCTGCACTGAAAAATCAAACTGTAACATACTCAGTAAATGCAGTCTGCATCTTTTTCCATGTTAATGGCTACATGACAGACAAGCACTTGAGCTTATGGGGCAGCAAGACCTATGGATAGGTGTGTGCTTGTATTTTGCGTTTAAATGATATTATGAGACATCTAAGAAGCCAAAACATAAGTATACAGTTGAGAAAGACTCATTTTATGGAACTAATTTCAGTACACAACTTGCCTCATTGAGATGTTGACAGCTGCAGTGCAGGTCTGAGGCCACCTGCCTGCACCTTGCCCCAGCACAGGGTGTTTCCAAGGCTTCAGATAATTAAGCCATTGCTATCCAGCGTGCTGAGTTGTGGGATATGAGAGTGCAGCACTGCAAGTATGTAAAGTGTAGAGCTGTCTGGTAGAGATGAGTACATAAGGCTGGCTGTAGTTCCCTTTATAGCAGGAAACAGAATTCCCAAATTTCCTTTGAAGAATCATGGAATGGAAAGTGTAAGAGATACTACCAGTTTGTGGATGAAAATGTGGTATGTTTCAATACCTATTAATATTTCATTTCAAAGACTGAAGACGACCATTTTTTCTAGTTTCATCATTGCCTTTGACATCAATTAGTGTATAGCTTCATCTTTTTCTCTCTTATTTTTCTCCTTGATTAACTAATAAAGTGGTAGATAAATAAGAAATTACTTTTAAAAAAAAATGGAAGAAAGGTATCCACTGCAGTTACCTTTTATCTTTGATGTTCAACATCTACTTGACTGCCTTCCAGCGAAGCAGCTCCACGAACAGTTCAGTTTCTACTGCTGTGAAATTTGTACTCTCCTCCAACCTGCTAGATATACTGGCCTTATGAACCCATTGATTTGCTCATTAACCCTTCACCAGCACTGTTGTACCCAAGTGTCTGAAGTTGGACTCGGTTTTGCTTACTTCCTCAGGTAGCTGCTCTCACTTTACAAGAGATTACTTTGTAGATTGTAAACTGCTTACACCAGATATACATGTATGTCATTTGCTCATGGAAAAGTGTTTATACATATGAACACTGGTTAAATAAACAGGGAAACCCCTACTTCTAGCTGTACCTGCAGTTCTGCACAAGGGCTAGTTGCTTAAGTGCTCTATCTGTTTGTGTTCAGGAAATCTACTTAGCTTCCCTTTCGTAGCTTGAGAGAAAAGATGTAGCAATTTTGCTTTTTTTCAAGTAAAATTTTTAAGTTGCCTTTTTTTTTTAATTTTCTGCAATAATTGAATTTGTGTAAGCAAACATTATGTGAGTATTTAACTGGCTTTTATGACAGAATCTTCTATGAAAAATTAGAGATTGTCCTTTAGAAGTGTTTCCTTTACTATTTTTTCATATGTCTCTGAGAGTGTGCTATATTATGAATTTATTTTCCAAATGTGAGTTGAATAATGAATGTGTTTCACAATATAGCAATGAAAAATTATTCCAGTGTCTCCTTTGCATAACTCTATTGTATTAAGTCTAATAAAAAAAGCGAAATATTTATTTATCTATGCTTTTGTTCAGTAAAGGCAACACCAGGAGCATTTATTTCATTAGACATCAAAGGATTTTATTCAGGGCCTCAAATAACTGTAATCTAAAAGATAGAAGCAAGCATTTAAAACCATTTTGTGCTATTACTATTTAAAGACAATTATGCAAAGATTTTGCTGGCCATTCTTATTGTATAGAAATAAAGAAAGCAGTATATTCACAGGGAAGATGGCAAGCCTAGATAAAGTGAACATGAAGATTTCAATAGACAGCAAGAGCAATTTCTGGTTTTAATCAGAAATATGGAATTGGTGTAATAATTGTATATATTTCTGACTGATTATTGACATTTTTACTGCCTCCTAGAATACAATAATTATAGGTTTAAAAGGAAAACTTCTGAAGTGATTTGTGTGGAGGCCTAGGGGAACATTACCTTCAAATAAGAAGTACTGAAACATAAATTCAGTTGATTTCAGCTTCAGCTAAAATCAGGAGCTAACTCTAGGCTTGATAAAAAGTTCTGTGAGGAATTCTTCATCAAGCTCAATTCAGAGACAGAATTCTAATTTATTCATCTGTTTCCAGGTTCCTTTTTCTTTCCTCTATATCAATTGAAAGAAAATATAATATAATCCTCTTTGTCATACTGTTCCTAAACTTTGAGAAAGCTAAAAGAAATCAGTAGTAACTATATCAAGGCCTTTTAATAACAAAGAAGTTTTACTTTTCCGTCCATTGTTCATGTCAATTAAATATATAATATATAAATGTTAATTAAATATATAAGAACATATTCTTAAGTGCTTAAGTTCTTATTCTGAGTGCTTGGGAGTTGCAAGACCAAGGCTGCTCCACAAAGGAGGACAAGCAGGACACCAAGGATACCCAGAAGCACTGACAGGGCCATCATGAAGAGTGAGCAGTCCCGCAGCACCCAAGCAGGGCTGGGCTGGAGGTGGTGACAGGACTTTCTGACAGCCCCAGGCAGGCAAGCTGATGATCTATGGCCAGGACCTGGTCATAAACAGCAGGAGGCAAGGCCAGAGGCAGGGTCAGATACAAAGTTGTTTTCAGTAGAGGTTCAGGGTCTTTACAGGAAATCTAGTTGGTAAGCCAGAACTGCAGGAGACGGGAACAGGAGCAGGCACTCCTGCAGCAAAAATAGGGTGGGACTGAGAGCTCCAGGGCCTAAAATGGGGTCCTGGGCTGTTGGGCAGGGTGAGGGGACACTCAGGGGAGTGGGCAGGGATGGTCAGTGCTGGCAGTACCTTTGGGGTCATGGTACTAAACCTGAATTTCCCTGCCAGCTACAGTATTATAAGGCTAAGTAGAGTAGTCTTAAAAAGGTGCATTAAGTACTTTTCTTTCATGAGAAAATGCTGGGAATAATGTAGGTCTATTGAATCATTTATATAACAAACTATTGCAGAAAGAGAACAGGTTAATTATTATTTCATATCACATATACTGTTTCATGTGTAATTTTTGAAAGAATATTTCTGCCATATTTTGTAATGGGAAATGTAGTTTTAAATTCAGACACTTTCTCATGTTGACTAACATTTTAAAATTACTTTTTATGAGAATAATAGTTGCAACAACATTTGCTTCTTTGAATTCAGTGCAATATTAAAGTCAGTAATACAAAAATTTGGTTGACTGGATGTTGGGTTTTTTTTTAGATGGACATTTCAATGTTTGAAATTAACACTTTTATTTTAATACAAGAAGTCTTTTCTAAATATTGTCTTGAAAAAAACCCAAAATGTTGTTATTTCAGCTTATGCTGAAATTTTTCTTATCATTTCCCCTATATTCAGTAAGCAAATCGTGGGGCAGAAGACAGATAAAAAAAAGTAGATGGAAAAAGGTATTTAAAGTATGAAAAATGAGAGGGATAACATTTGGGTTTTTTGGAAAGACTTTTCTAGGTTGTAGAAAGAAAGTCTCCCCCACACTAAAACAGTCAGTAATCAAGGTAGGAATTTGGAAGACATATCATACATAGAAGTTTTTCCATGTGTAATGGGAACATGTTAAAAAATATAATGTGAATAACTGAGAACCCTTCCTCCTCAATATTTTTACCTTCTCATTCTTTTCTTTAAAAGCAACTCTTCTCTAACTTGGTCAGTTTACTTGACCAAAGCTCAGAAATGAAAACCAATTTAGAAGCAGTCATTGCTTACCTGTGGTCCTTCTGTCCACTGTATGTTTATAAATACTGAATTCCTTTATTTATCCCCAGAGGACTGCTGAAAAGAATGTCGGATTAGCTGCTTTACTAATCATGACAGCACCTTTCGAATGGGGCCACAGTGAATTAAAAGTCATTGGTAATAAATAGCTGATCTCAAGCTGTTAACTTATTTCAAATCTTTTCATAACACTTCAATAACAGTAACAGCAAATACTTCCTAATGGAGCTAATCTATTACTAGAGGCAATGGGATCTGTTCCTTATAAGATCTCTAGGAAAATTTATAGTCCAGAAGCCTTATTTTGCAGCTTTTCCTTTTGGAAAAATATTGAACTTTTTTTTACCTTTATCTTCTGTGAGTTATGTCATTGTACCTGTCCTCCAATGCAGCAAGAAAACAAACACATAAGAAGCATGAACGCTAGCTTTCAGCATGGTAGTCAATGACAAGAAAATGGTTTATGCTGCCAGAGGCGGGTGTTTGGATTGTTTGGTTCTTCACTGTGAGGAGTTTAAGAGAGGTTTTGTTTTGTTTTTTAAATAAAAGTACTTGATCTTAAAAATGAAGAAATTGAATTAATGCAGCACCTGCTGGCAAGTCAACAATGGGTAGTAGCTCTACAGGCAGAGCACAGTCAAGCAGATAAACTGAAATGAGGCTTTGTGTTGAGATGTTTTTGTTTGCTTGGAATTCTGTGCATGTCTGGTTTTGTTTCAGTTTCTAGAAGGCTTATTTTATATAACAGAACTTCTGCCTGAGGAATCAAAGATCATAGAGTAATGAAACTTATAGATCATTTGTGATAGGAAGAAAAATCACTGAGTTCAGAGTCTAAAATTGCCTTGTTTTCTAAGCTTTGGCTGGAAAACAATAGGCATTTCTAACCTTTCTTTATCAGCAAAATGAAGAGATGAAAATCAGCTTCTGACAACATTGAGGAAAGCCAATTTAGTATTTCAGCTCTCCAATTCCTGTTGGGTATTTCATCTTGCTGTTGCTGCAAAACCCTAGTTTTTCCGGAAAATTAAAAAATACTTTGGTGGTTGTTGTTTCTAAGCTATTTAATTTGAGTTTTTTTATTTTAATTTTTTCTGTCTGAAATAGATTATTAGACTGGAGTTACCAAAAACAAGTGTCTCCTAGCTATCAACTATTTCACCATTCATGCCATCACTGACTTGCTATCCTGCCTCACCTGAATTGTTCCTTGCTTTTTAAATTCAGGTAGTTCGAAGTAGCGTTAAAGTGCACTTTTCTGACCTTCTCACTCAGACCAGCAATTTATTTATCATCAGAACAGAGACTTGGGAGGGACCCTTGGCCAGTTAAACTTATCATCACCAATGCATGGAACTAGCAGAGCGCACAGAAAGGACCTTTGCACTGGCTGGAATGTGTTAGTAGCATGTAGGTTTCTGATAAGGATTGACTATTGCAGGGGAATTAATACTCATCTGTAAATTGCTCCAGTGCAGTTTCCAGCAAAGTGTGGGCTCCTCCTGCATGAAACAAGGAGAAATTTTGTATGATGCTGGGGGACTGAGTAATCATTTTCTGTGATGGGCACCAGGGGACAGGCTGGCTATGGTAACAACATCACTCAGAAATGTAGAGCTGTAAGAAAGTATGACAAATTTCAGTTTTCTGTTCATTGTAATAGAATTTGAAGACAGTGAAGGTCATCTAGATGGGTAGAGTAATGGTATGCTGTAGTAGTATGCAGGATTATGTCTAGAAAAGGAAGCATTGTGGAATTCAGGGCTTCATGAAATCAGTACTATCCTATTTTCAAATGTCAGCTTTTTCTTGAGTTGATGTTACACAGTTTAGTGCCTTTTTAGACTCTCAAGCCCACATACGTACACTTCCAAAGCAGCACAAATCCCTGAATTTCTGAAAAAATCCATACGTAATCCAGGTTGAAGAGACTCTCACTTTCCATAGTGCACATGGATTTGGAAGAAAAGTTGTGTATTCTATGAAAGTTAATGAAAGATGCCTAGTGCTCATAGCTCCTGGTCAAGAAAGATATTTGTGTATTTATTGGATTTGATTTACTGGCCTTTTGCTAAAATCTATTTTCTGCACCATCCAAGGTAGCTGAAGAAGAGGGAGAGGAACAAAAGTCAACTTTTAGACACAGAAGTTGCTTTTTATCTATGCTTTGTAAAAGTATTTATGCTCTTCACCAACCAGTGAAACAACACCATTAGAGTCTGTTATTTCAGGAGAAGAATTTTCTGTTCTCCTTCTTTTGTTTGTGACTAAAATACAAGGAACAGCGGAGGTTTGTGGGGTTTTTTTGTTTGTTTGTTTGTTTGTTTTTTGTTGTTTCCCCTCTCAGCCCAGTCATTTATTTCAAATCCGAAATGTGATGTTTATCAAAGGACTAAGTACAACTTCCGGGGTGTTTCATGTGTTAGAGATATGTACTGTTAAGAGTCGTTACTGTACGTTAATGTACTGTTACATGTGTCAATGTAACAGCAGGATTATAAAAAAATGGTACTTTGATGGGTTTTGAATTCCTGACAGACTGCCCACTTTTGTGAAAGACCTTTGCCTTGTAAAAAGCTCTAAATCAGAACTAATTTATTGCATTTGATTATGCTGTCTCCTCTTTCATGATAAAAACCTGGGTATCCAGAGATACCTCCTTCAGTTTGAACTGTAGACATTTAGTGCATTGTGACAGTGACTGTGAGGATTTGTTTGTTTCTGTGATTGTAAACATGATATGTTAAAAGTCATTTGTTAAAGACTGTCATGGAAGAAAATCTTACATGTTCTTCATGTGACTTAGGCAGCACTTTGTGTTGTTCCTCTCTCTTAAGGAAAGAAAAAGAACGTGTTATGGAAATATGGAAATTATTATTAGACATTCTATTAAATTTGTAAGCTAGCAAACTGCTGATAGGATGCTGGTTAGCAATGAGTTAGCAACAAGTTTTCATCTTTGCAATCCGGCATATACAAGTATATCAGATTTTCCTGAATCGTAAGTGCTGTTGAAATAACACCATAGCTCTTCATATTATTGTGCAGGGAGTTTTTATAACTGTTAATTATACTTTTGTCCTTAAAAAAAAAGATGACAGCAATTTAGCCAATATTTTCTTCTACCTACTCTATCAGTAAGATGACATGCTAATTGTAGTGTATCTGAAGCAGAAGTCACATCAATTAAACAGCAATGTGAAAATGATTCATCTGAGCAAACAATATGTTCATGGTGCTAGTACATTGTTCTCTGTGTTTCAGACTGTTAATTACATTAATTAGCAAAGATCAGTTTGCAGTTGAAATCCTGACTGTCAAATCTAATTTGTTTTTAACTGCTGACAGCTCTACCAGTATAGTCTGGTAATTCAAATATTATCAGTACTTTCATAGAATCATAGAATAACCAGGTTGGAAGAGACCCACCGGATCATCGAGTCCAACCATTCCTATCAAACACTAAACCATGCCCCTTAGAACCTCGTCCACCCATGCCTTAAACACCTCCAGGGAAGGTGACTCAACCACCTCCCTGGGCAGCCTGTTCCAGTGCCCAATGACCCTTTCTGTGAAAAATTTTTTCCTAATGTCCATAGTAAGACATTTTAGCAGTGTCATTGAATGCCTGTTGTAAAGTATATACATTGCATATTTTAGCAATAGCAGCAGTTCTGTGTTGCTTGCAAAATCCGCGGATTTATTCTAGAAACTTTGGTTACTTTTAAAAAGAGGGCACTTACTGATCACAGAACATCTGAGGCTGGCAATTTTTATGTACTAATAATCTTATTTTTATAGAGCTGGATTATGACTAATTTATCAACATTGTTGAAAAGCATTAAGAATTGTTTTTCAGAAAAAAAACCAAAATAAAACAACTGTTGACTGAATCATAATCTGATTCCCTGTCCTTCTCTGCAATGATAAAATATACTTTTAGCATGCCTATCTTGTGTGACGAGCTTGCCTCAGAGATCTCTGAAGCACTGGAGACACACAAATTTATTAACCTGAGGAAGACCTAAACTGTTACACCAGTTTAGGCACTAAGTGTCCCTATGCTGGACCCCGTCTGTCAAATTAAAATTATATGGGGCTCCCTCTCTTCCTTTTCCTTTTCACTTCTAGGCAAATATTTCTTAGGAATTAATCTCTTGTAAGTGTAAAACAAGGGAGTAAAATCTGTAGATCTTTGCAGGACTTCCATAGAGTATACTTAGAAAGGTGTTACTAAATGAAAAAATAGATCTGCTGGACAGGAGATCATGCATCTCAAAATAAGCTTTGGCAAAAAGAGAATTAAGTAACACAGGTGAAAGTGGATCTGTTTCCTTTCATTCAAGATTTTATGTTGAAGAGAAAAAGCAGGAAGGTTTTTTTGTTATCTCATAACTGAAAACTACAGTTTCAATGCCTCAGCTATGAATAGTTGTGTTTTCTTCTGTATACATGTTTTTATGGGGAGTAAATAAATCCAGAATACATGGATGCATCCCTAAGGGTCTGGCACGTGTATTTTAGGTTAAATTCTCTCTGCTGCTGCTGTGGTTAGCAGCAAGTTTCACTGGGCAGCAGAGCATCTGCTCTAATTCTCGAAACGTCTGCTATCAGTGTTACCAGCAGAACTGCAGTTCAGCCTGCCCACTGTGGCATGTGGGCTTTGCACAAGGGAACGTTTTCATAAAAGATCTCTGTGTGTGTGTGTGTGCGCGCACGCGCATTTAACAACATCCTTCTGTAAATTTCAAGCAAAGCATATAAAATTATCTGATCTTTAGTACCTAGCCTTTCTGTTATAATTTGAATGTTTTCTCCCAAACATCTTTCTTGAATACTAAAGCATAACTGTTGAATAAAAAAGAGCTTTGAAAGCTTCTTGTAAAGTGCCTAGAAACACACAAAGAAGCAATAAAAAATTCATCTAGTCAATTAAGGGAGGAATTTATCAAAAGAATGCTTAGGAACTTGGAATCAAGCCTGAGTTGATCTGTTTCTCCCTGAGTGTTTCATAGATCAAGTCTGGGTTTTGTGTTCCTGGAATGTATCTTCATAATTTTTAGATTGTGACTCTTGTTAGAGATTGCAACAAAAGTAGATTACATTGGAGTAATTCCTGATTTTATTGCTTTGAGGACAGATTGTTGTATTTTTAAATGGAAAGCCACTTAGTAGAGTAAGTGGTCCAAATAAAGATAAAAGATTCATTTTACCATGCATATTTTAGGGATTTTCCAAGTCAGGAAAAGATTAATTTTAATTGATATTCAATTTCAAATAACTTTCAGAATGTATTGGAAAGATTCAATCAAATACAGCAGATAATTGTTGTAATAGAATAATAGCTGATAAGTAATAAAATATTTTGTCCACCTCTCATCTCCTTATCATGCTATGATTTCAAGGGACTATAGTGTTGCTCTGGTACAAAGAGCAAGTTGCAGTTACTTCATTACGTCCCTGTTTCTATGATGCATCCCAATACTAAATTCTGTTTGAAGATGATAATATGTAATACTGTCTTGCAAACCTAAAGTCCAGTGTTGGCTTGGTGTGGTGATTTTCTGTTTCATTAAGTGTATTCCCTCTTTAATAGTAAATGCAGTTTTAGAGGAATGTAGATAAATAGCCACTTAACATCTGGGTTTTCACTCTACAGAGGTGGGGAGTGAGGCTGGACAACCTGTATCCCTGTAAGGCCTTACAACAATTATTACTGAAAGATTAACTAGTGACATGACACATGCTTTGGCTTCAACCACTTTTGTTAGAGATCTCAAAGGGGTAACATCTTGTAATTTGAACAGCCCAGTTCTTACTTTAAAGCTCTTTGTTTTGCAACACTGAATTAATCTCCTGTGTTTTAGTAAAGGGGAGCTATTTCTAAAAGTTAATCACGTCTTCAGGCTGTGAAATTTTATGAACTTTTTTTCCCGTGACAATAAAATTCACTTGGAATATTCATGAGTATTTTCATAATTTCATTTGAGCAGTGCATTTGGTATTTTTGCTGTTAGACATTACTGAGCTGGTTTTCATTTTTTTTAATTAGCGTGAAGATAGAGGCATCTCCCCCAGTGAGGAATACCGGCATTTACTGAGATCAATTGTCTTCTGTAGTGGTCTGATTGTTTCGGAAAGCAAAAAAGAGATTTTATACTTATGTGCAGCTGTGAGCTAAACTAAGCAAGATGTACTAGCCACCATATGAAAAGTTTGAGCACAGGGAACACTGATATTAGTCTTTTTAAAATATAATAAGAACAACAGATGAAGTGTAACTTGACTATATACGTACATGCGTGCGTACTTACAGTGTTTGAACTGTGGCCACATCATCCTTTTTTCCAGGGTTTTGGTTTGTTTTTTTTTAAATTTTAATCATGATGGAAATTCTGTCTGCTTTTCATTACTTTTCATGAGGAATACGGTAATATTCAGCAGTGGGGACAACTCTAGAACCAAAATCTGACCTTTCTGAAAGTTACCTGACACTTAGGAAAGGCAGCTTCTCCAGCTGACTAAAGTTGTCCTCAAGTGTCCCAGTCACCTCACTGAGAATTCCCTTCTTCTGTCAGGCAGCTATTCTTGGCTGCACATGTACCTAAAATTTTTTAACTCTTCAGTGTCTGGATGCCTCTATCCAATTTTCAGGCTTTGCTGTTCAGCATCATTACCCTGTGTAAATTAGGAGTTTCTGCCAGTTTTGAAACCAAATCGTGTCTTTCTCCACCTCCCAGTGTAAGCACATATTTATTCCCAAGCAGCTAGAGCACCTTTACAACAAATATATTATTACTATAATATAAGACAGTTAGTAATGATTAACTTTTCAAAAAATATTTAAATTAATTTTCTGTTTGAGCTATCATAAATCAAATACGTCCTTAGATTATCAGAAGGGTCTTCATTAGAATAGCATTGATTTAGGAAAGTCACATAAAACAAAAGGAATTTTCAGACACAGGCAGAACATGTGAATATTATAATGTCATTACTTAGTTTAATTATTTCTTTTATCTCTGAAATAAGGTAGTGGAGTTGGAAGTGAAAGTGATGACTATAAAATTATTACCAATTTGTTGCATTCAAGTTAGAGACTTGATTGCTTGAATTCCCATCAATTTGTGAGAGACAAAATCTTGTTGAGCTATAGTTTAGTTTTTAGTCTCATAAGCAAATTATTATTAATTCTGTTACAACAATGCTAACACTTGTAGTTCAGTTCAGTATATTCAGTTAAAATGGGATAAATATGTTATTTCTAAGGATCTACCCTTTATCTAATGTTCTCATCTTTTCCCTGCCCTTTGGGCTCCCAAGGCTCAGTCTGGAGGGCTGAAGAAGGGCTGTGGAGTGAGAGGACTTGCTTTGTGATGTTTTCCAGGGACCAAAGTTAGGTTCACAAGCCTGTAAGTTTCATGGACTGTTCTTATTGCTCTTCTTGAAGATGGTTATGACACATGCCTTTCTGTCATCCTTTCTGTGGATCTGTGCCCCTGGCTTTTGCGGACAGTCCCAGGGCCTGCTCCCTTGCCTCAATCACAATGGACAGATTCCAGCTCCTACTGTTATCCCAGTGTTCTTCATGCACTGCAGGGCAGCTGTTCCATGTCATTACTCCAGTGTGGTTTAAAACAGTTCGAGATATTCACTAGGGTTTTTTTTTTTGCCAGTTCACATCAGAAGAAGAAAATGAAGAATGACCTGCATTGGGTAGCTGGTTTCTGCTTAATGGTCTCAGTTTGTCTCTCTGCTTTGGCATATTGGTCTTATTTCTGCCCAATTTGAAATTACATATCTGAACAAGTATTATGATCTGTCCAGGAATAATTCTCTGCTGATATACAATAGCATGATACCATCGAATACATCAGCTTAACATAAATAAACTTCAGCAGATTGTTTGTAGATCTTAAGAGACGCTTTGTAGTGAACCAGTTATATATCAGATACAGATATGACTAATAATTTCAGCAAAATTTCGAACATATTCTTGCCTTTCCACTGTTTTATATACACACGTAAGTATTCCGCAGTGTCTGAATAATTACATCTGAAACTTCTGTTGGCTGTATATAGGAGGAAGTAGAAAGCTTTTAGTTCCATTTTGTGTAGTCTTGCTCTTTGCTCAGGAATTCCCTAATGATTTAAACTGACTATATGTGGACTGTAAATGACTATATTTAGTTAATGAGAGTCATGCAAGTCAATATTTATTTGGTTTGGTTTAGTTCGGTTTCTATTTCTTTTTTACATAATTGAACGATAGCTTTATTAAAAGTCTTGATCCTGTCTCTCTTAGGTATCTTTTGTTTCAATTTTGTTCTTTGATTGAATTATTTATTCTTTGAATGGGATATTGGGGTTTTATTCTCATTTTTTTTCTTTTTTTTCAATTTTTTTTTTTTTTTTTTTAAATGATTAAGTCTGGATTGAATTTAAACATTGTTTAGGAGTCATGTAAATTAACCTGTTAATGAAAACCCATGCGACAGCAACAGCAGCTGGTGCAACACCAACATCTTCCCTCATTCTACATAGCCGGTATCACAGAGGATGGTCTCTTGCTTTGGAGTTATCCCATAGTGGGCAGTCCTTTGCAATATACACACATTAATGTTCCCTTCATGAGACTTCAGAATGTAGAATGCAAGTTATCAGGATTAATACTCCAGCTGTGTTCACTTAGTTAATTATTATTTGTATTTTATGCTCATAAATGTCAGCAAAACATACAGGAACACACACTCTTTGCTGAAACTTTAGAAACAGATTTGTGTATAATATAAAATAAAGACTTTGCTGGCAAAGCTCAACAACCATTGCAGCTGTTTAGATTGTAAGCATGACTCATTTTGAAGACAAAGTAAAATCACATTCAGTACCAGTTTAGTTGCAGCTGTTGCTAATTTTTTTGCCAGCTGTGTATCATTTGTAGCATAACTGAGGATATACTTTCCACATCTTGCATGCTGTTACTTACCTGAGCCACAGATCTGAAGTTCAGTCTATCCTTGAATATGCACAACTGTGTATTGCATCTTAGAAAATTGAGTACTTAGGTGGATAATAAGATGGTTTAATTGCATTCATCATCCTTATAATTGTCTCTCCCTGGGAAAAAAGCTGCTCTAAATTTTCTGGATTGGATTCAAGACACAAGTCTAGGTGGCCTTTTTGGGGGCTGTGTTTGGTGGTTTGTTTTGCTTGCTTTGGGTTTTTTTAAAAAAAATTATATTGATAAATATTTCACATTTATCTCATTACTGTAAACTAAAATATTTGTGTTGATCTTGAAAGTAATATTTTTAATTTAGAAACAGAAGGAAAGAGGTTTTTTCATTTTCTAATGTCGTGAAAATTTATTTTTGCTTCTATGCATGTTTCATTCTGATGTGCTTTTTCGTGATTTTTCTTCCTAGATTTCTATTTTAATTCAGTCATAGTTTCAGCTCAGTCAACTCTTTAGTTTCACTTTTTTTGTTCTAAGTAAGGTTGTGATGAAAATGGTCTTTTCCAGTTAAATTAACACACTAATGCATAATATTAACATACTTCTGTTCTTTGGTAATTTTTAATGAATAGTTTAATTTTCTAATTCCCTTTTTATATTTGATCCATCTTTCTCCACACTGCTAGAGAAGAAAATCAATTAAAACTTCATATATTTATTCTTCAAGAAGTCAGACTACAAAAAAAATGCAGCTACTGTTTGTAATGGGGAAAAATAAACTTTAGATTGTTCACTTTAAAATAAAAGGAGTAATCATGATTAGAAAAGTAGATTTTATTTTTCCTTAAAAACTTTTGTGCTGTATTACATTTTCTTTGAAAGACACTTAGATTTATACTTGTTCTTTTAGGTTTTACTCAGACATTGTATTGATTTATTGTATTATGCCTGTGCTATTTCATTAAAATGATATTGATTGATTAAAATGCAAGTGATGGATTATAAAGTTTATTTTTCAAGTTAATGCTGTTCTGGAAAAATTTTAGACTACTTATTACATTTACTCCACCATTATGACCATATGGTCCTATGAATGCAATCATATGCTTTGAATTTGCATTCCATTTCCAAGCATGCTAAAATTGTATTGACACCTTGTATGGCTTATTTAAGCAAAAGGCCTGTACAGATGGCAAGTGTAGTGCTAAGAACAATTTTGCAGCTAGTTCTCATGCACGGTGCTGTGTTGAGCCAAGGCAATCGACATTGTCTTTGTAGAGCAGCAGAACAGAATCTACTTAGCTGTTACAGTCCATTAGTGCATATTATCCTACAGTTTAATTTATGATTTCTTTTTCACTACTTTTACATAAAGAGTCTTTCATCTGTAATTTTGTTATATGTTTAGGTTGTTCTTGGCCTGTTTTCCTTTTCACATGTGGTTTAATGAGGCTGCCTGCTTCTATCTGCCAGTCTCTCCTTCTAGAATTCTGAGTTGCTTTGTCGGTTTCTGTTGAAGTTTAAAGTAAGGAAGAGGTGTAAAAGGTCATCCTGTTTGTACAAAATTTCTGTGAAAACTGGTTAACAAGTTGAATGGGAAAGCAGCATTAGTGTTCCCTTCATGGGAGGACAGGTAGGCCAGGACTTGAGCATCACACATTCTGTTTGTAGCAGCTAATCCACCAGTCATTGTATTTGTTCTAACTCTCCTTTCAGTGTGTAAATGGCTGCAGGCACAACATGTGCCAACTTTTGTTCAGTAGAGGCGTGATAGGGACATTGGAGAGCTGATGCCATTGTCATAAAAACAGGAACAAACACAAATCTCTAAGAAGAATAATTTAGATTATAATTATTTGTGTTTGGGACAACTTGCTCATACTGGTTAAAGTGGAACTGGTTCTCTACAGGTATCAAAAATCCTACTGCAGTTTCTTTGAGCGGGGCAAGTAATTTTTGAAGAAAACAGACCCACTGAATTGGTTTGCCTTAGCAGATTTGTATGCCCATCTAAAAATAATGGACTGATGAGTTATTTTTTCTTCTGAAAGATTTTCTAAACATATATGCAAGAATTTTAGAATGAAATTTTAATTATACTTTGAGTATCACAAAATAGTAGAAAACAGAATGTAATGCTAGTGAGACACGGATTGGAGAACAGGATCAGCATGCATGAAAACCTCTAGGAATGTGTGTCATTTGGAGGTAGGGCAAGGTATGCAATACTGTTGGAGTAATTAGTCCACGTGTAGTTTACCTTCCAAGACTGACTTCAGCTGCAATAAAGCAGTTGTGAGAGAACATGTCTCAGCTGTTCAGTTCTGGAAACTTTTAATCTGTTGTGAGACAATACAGAGTACCAGACCTGTAGATGTAATATTGTCCTGAAGTTCCTGGGAGGCAGAGGTAGAACTAAGCTGCATATACTAAAGAGGTCTTCAGGGACCATCATGAGGAGCACAATATTCACCTGAAAATCATTTTTACTAGTACTATTTTCCATAATAGATGGAAAGAAGTAAGCAACTTCTCCTATCTGTCTAGGCTAGGGTGAGTTGCACAGGTGTCTGTTTTCCTCGACTGACCCTAAAGAGAGTCTAAATGACTAGCTGAGGAAGACATTTTGAAGGTCTAATTTTTGGCAGATTAATCCACCCACAATCTGCTAAGATATTTCATGGAGACTGAAGTATGAGTGTAAACAAAACCCTTATAGCGTTCTATTTTCAAAACCCTTGGAATGTGTTAATGCTAATAAGAATGTTATGAGTAAATTCAGATACTTAATATGATTACATTAAAAAAGTGCTTTACTAAGATAAACAAGCTATAAAATGTAGAAGCTGCAATGACAAGGACATGATTTACTAGAAGAACCTGATAAATTGACTCAATTTTTGTTTAAGATTTATACAGAATTTTTTTTGGTACTTCAATACCAATGAGAACTTAGAAATAACTCAGCTGCTACTGACTGTAACAAGTTTTTATGTTGCTGAGCATGTGAAGGGCAGAGTTAACCCACAAACAGGAGGTACTGTAGTGTAGCCTGGAAGTTCTACATATTTAGTGAAAACATAATTAATCTAGAGTTTCATCTTACTTTTTTAATGTGCACAGTATTTGACAGAGATTTCATATAATTTGTTTACATTTTCTATGTACTTGAAATTTTAGGTTTTGTTCCCTTCCAGATTCTTGGGGGAAGAGGGAGATTTCTAGTATTTTACTGTGCTTTATGTGCTATTTACTATCTCTTCAGTCCTTAAGACGAAAAGCCTCTCCTTTCCCCTGCAAGGAGAAGTTACTCTCTATGCGTTATTCTTCCTTGATAAGTTTTTACTCCACTATGAAAATGAAAGAGCCAAAGAGTAGCAACCTCTCAGTCTTGACTTCTGTATTCTTCCATAGAAAATGAAGAAGTACTTCAGTAAGAAAGTTGTGCTTAATACCTAACCTGATTTCTGTTCTTATCAACTAGCTGTATTCCAGAAGCACAACAGGAGAAAGACAGGACCTGTCCTAAGCAACAGTATCTCATGACAATTCAGACTGCAAATTGAAAGGGAAACCCAAGTATGTCTGGTTTTCTCTACATTCATTCTCCCTGCAGAATTATTTGGCATTATTGTGAGTGGAAGTATTATGCTTTTATTTCAGAGAAGTTAGGACCAACTTCCAGGGTGTACAAAGATTTTACGGACACTGCAAAAGCAGAATGCTGGATGTCAGCAATAGTAGATAAATTTGGAACTAATAAGAGAATTTGAAATTTAGTTAACTAATTTAAAAAATTATTTAAGTACCAGTTTCAAGCCATCACTTTTTAAAGTGTGGGAGAGAGTCTGTCCAAGGGAGCAGGTGATGGTGATGCTAACATTCTTCCCATGCTTTTTTCCAAGTTTTATTCTTTTAATTTTACATAAGTTTTTTAGTAAAATTGGCTGCTGAACCCATATTACCTACTTAAATCAATAAATTAAATTAATTTTCCTTCTTAATCTAAGAGCACAACACTGTCATTCAAAATTATCAAGATGCTGTCTATTTAAGCATGGGAGTATATTGTACAAAATGTGTTTACACAGATGACAGTTTGCTTGCTTAGATTTGTTATGTGATTTCACATGGGCACCAAGAAAGGAAATCTTAAAATGGGGAAAAAAGCTCCCTACTAGAGGACAATCATTGGTTGTATTCTATGCCCCTTTTACATGTATTTTGTCCTTCACAAAATGGACTTAAGAGTCTGGCTGAGATGCTAATTCATTCCTTTACTATAATGTTTTGTATTCCTCAGGAATGGCCACATAGCCAGATCACAATAGAACAATTCAGGTAAATGTAATTGTTGCAGTTACAGTACCAAATGAGTACTGAAGGCTTGATCTTTTACTTCTTTCTCACATTGTGCAGTTCTTGCACTTTTGAAAAATGCATGTAAAACATCACGAGAATTGAGAAGTGTCAGTAACTAGCTGGGTACAGAATAAGTTTTTGAAGCTCCCCAAGTGCTGGTACAGCACTTTGGAAAACTCCTTAACGACTGAGTAGCGGTTCTTAAACCAGTGATTCGGGAGTCCCCTGCTAGCAAACTAATGATTCAGACAGCAGCATTAAATCAGTTGCTTTAGTTTAAGTACTTCTTGAATGTACATAAAGCCTTACTTTACTGGGAATTAAACTAACTACCTGCAGTCTGAAAAGAAGTCAATTGGGCACTTAAGGTGAATTACTAATAAAGAGCAAAAAGTTTCCTCCTGTATGCACTCTCTGAAAGCTCTTAGCTGTTTCAATAGAAGGTTGATACAGCAGTTGTTGAAGCTTAAAATGTTGAAGCTTGACAGTCTTTTTACACTTCTTGGAAATAAGCAACTCACAGGAATACCACAATAAAGTCTTTTGCAACACTTCAACAATATATCACAGATTAATTATATTTCCTTAATCTATTTAGTAGCTACACTGTTTTTTTTTCTCTGTGATTTTAGAATAAAACAAGAACTATCAGCAGTCTACCTCCTACTTATGTAAGTGCACTCTTTGTATGCATATATAAGTGAATTTTTCTCTCATGGGTTACACTGCTGAGACAATGATTTGTTAAATACTTTAACAGTTTTATCTTCCATTGTTGTTGATCTATCCCTACAAACAGAAGGTCAGTCAACAGTACCAGGAGCACTGCATGGATGAACAAGGAGATCTGGGCAAACTCAGACACAAAAAGGAAGCGTACAGAATGTGGAAGCAGGGACAGGTGATCTGGGAGGAATATAGAGGCAGTGTGTGAAGTTGCAGAGATGCTGTTTTGTGGGACAAAGCCCAGATGGAATTCAAAGATGTCCAGGAACATCAAAAGTCAACAGGAAGAGCTTCTATATGTGCACCAGTAACAAAAGGAATACTTGGGAAAATATGTGCCCACTGCTGAATGAGACAAGGGACCTGCTGACATGGGACATAGAAAAGGCTGAGGTTCTGAATGACACTTTCTTAGTCTTTACTGGCAAGTCTAGCCTTCAGGAAGCTCAGGCCTGAAAGACAGGGGAAGACTGGTGCAAGGAAAGCGTGCCCATGGTGGAGGAGGAATAGGTCAGGGAGTATTTAAGCAAACTGGATATACATAAGTCCATGGGCTCTGAGGGAAAGTCATATTTGACCATACTGGTAACCTTCAATGAGGAAATTACTCTCTTGGTAGATGGGAGTAGAGCAGTGGACATCAGTAAGGTTCAGAAACGCTTTTAACACTGTTTCTAATAAGATAGTCATAGAGAAGCCAATAAAGTATGAATTTGATGGAGACAGTGAGAATGACGGGGCAGTGTAGTGGTCAGTGGCATGAAGTCTAGTTGGAGGCCAGTAACCAGCAGTGTACCCCAGGGATCAATACTGTGTCCAGTCCTGTTTGACATCTTCATTAACAATCTGGTTGATGGGGATGAACATACACTCAGACAGTTCTGAAAATGACACCAAACTGTGAGAAATGGCCAGAGGGTCATGCTGCTGTCCAGAGGGATTAGGTCAGGCTGGAGAAATAGGCTGAAAGGAACTTCATGAAGTTCAACAAGAGGAAGTCCTGCACCTGGGAAAGAACAAACCCAGTCACCGCTACATGATGGGGACTGACCAACTGGAAAGCAGCTTGGCAGAAAAAGACCTAGGGGTCCTAGTGGACACAAAGTGAATCAGAAAGAAGGCTGGTGGTGACCTAGGCTGCATTAGAAGTGTTGCTACAGCTGAATTGTGTACCTTGCACAACAAATTTGGACAACCTAAAACAGATCAATGTAAAGAGGTATGTGTACTGTTGGATACAAACCAATATAAAGACAATAGATAAAAGGATGCAAGGCTAACAGGTAAAGTTTAGCTGGGAGAAAGGAATCACAGAAGACTCCATTGGTCACACAAGTAGACTGGGTTCATCTGGCATGGAATAATGGAGTGTTACTCCAAGAGTAAAACCAAAACTCTCTTGAATTTAAAGATGAATGACATTTGCTCTCACAAAAATGTTTTAGGTATATGATCATATTTTTTTTTCTTTTGGTATCAAGCTAGCAGCATCCTAAAATTTAAGTGTTTCTTCTTATCTTCCTTAGGCTGTTCTACAGTTTCTTCAGTGATACTGAGGATGCTTCCTTGACGGTTACTGTGATTTTCTTGAAAAGTTAGTCAGAATAAAGACCGCCCTTGCATCTGCAGACTCTGATCTACATTGTCCCAAACTGCAAAGAGAAAAGTTAGGCTAGAAGAGGTAGTGTCTCCATTTCTTTTCCTTTATCAGCCATAGAAATAACAACGTTTACTTCTGCCCTATAGTATAAGGGGAGAACAGAAAAATCTTTCTTCCCAGAAGTCTGTTTTCTTTAGTCAGTCTTCTGTTCCAGGTCTATTGAAGGAGACATTTCTAAGCTTCAGAAGTTCAAACCCAGGTCTTCAGATCATCTGAATAGTGTGCAACTCCTTTGCTGCAAAGAAAAGAAAGAAAATTCTGAAAAAAACCCCAATTGAAGCAAGTAAATTTGTGCTTTCTTGGAGGTTTTTTTGCTTTTCACCTTAATTTCTCCCGAATATGACAAGAGCACTTCCCAACACAGGTAGGAAGGCATGCTTAGTGTTTACACAAAAATCTCACTGCTTCCTGTTTATTTTGCTGCATTTTTAGGGATTTGGAAAGCAGCTGACAGCAGTACTATATTGTTTTCTAGTCAAAAATCTTTTCTGTGTTTGTACTCTTATCTTTAAAAAAAAGAAGTGGTTGAATTTATGAGATTGAAGGAGAACAGTAATTTTAATCAATTTTATTAAACACAGATTTCATTTAGTAAACTTCTAAGCATTACTTTTTTTTGAGGGTTCTTTTATCTAGTAGAAGAGATAGTTACCCTTTATTTGTAATGTATTTCTGACTGCAGCATGCTAAAATTCCAAGAGTACTTCCTTAGTATCACCTTACGCAGCCCTTGGCAAAGGAAAAGAAATGCTGCTGTTCACATCTGATAGGTTGGAAAACTAAAGCAAAATCTGTGTAAAGTGTTCATGATTATACAGCAGTAAATGATTGATCAGATCACAGAATCACAGAATAACCAGGTTGGAAGAGACCCACCGGATCATCGAGTCCAACCATTCCTATCAAACACTAAACCATGCCCCTTAGCACCTCGTCCACCCGTGCCTTAAACACCTCCAGGGAAGGTGACTCAACCACCTCCCTGGGCAGCCTGTTCCAGTTCTCAGTGGCCCCTTCTGTGAAGAATTTCTTCCTAATGTCCAGCCTAAACCTCCCCTGTCAGAGCTTGAGGCCATTCCCTCTTGTCCTGTCTCCTGTCACTTGGGAGAAGAGGCCAGCACCCTCCTCTCTATAATGTCCTTTCAGGTAGTTGTAGAGAGCAATGAGGTCTCCCCTCAGCCTCCTCTTCTCCAGGCTAAACAACCCCAGCTCTCTCAGCCGCTCCTCATCAGGCCTGTTCTCCAGCCCCTTCACCAGCTTTGTTGCTCTTCTCTGGACTCGCTCCAGAGCCTCAACATCCTTCTTGTGGTGAAGGGCCCAGAACTGAACACAGGATTCGAGGAGCAGTCTCACCAATGCCGAGTACAGAGGGAGAATAACCTCCCTGGACCTGCTGGTCACACTGTTTCTGATACAAGCCAAGATGCCATTGGCCTTCTTGGCCACCTGGGCACACTGCTGGCTCATGTTCAGTTGCTGTCAACCAACACCCCCAGGTCCCTCTCCTCCAGGCAGCCTTCTAGACAGACTTCTCCTAGCCTCTAGCACTGCATAGGGTTGTTGTGCCCCAAGTGCAGGACCCGGCATTTGGCCTTTTTAAACCTGATGCCATTGGACTCAGCCCAGCGGTCCAGCCTGTTCAGATCCCTTTGCAGAGCCTCCCTACCCTCCAGCAGATAAACACTTCCACCCAGCTTAGTGTCGTCCGCAAACTTGCTAAGGGTGCACTCAATGCCTTCATCCAGGTCATTGATAAAGACACTGAACAGGGCTGGACCCAGCACTGAGCCCTGGGGAACCCCACTTGTCACTGGCCTCCAGCTGGATTTCACACCATTTCCCACCACTCTCTGGGGCCTGCCAGCCAACCAGTTTTCCACCCAGGAGAGCGTGCGCCTGTCCAGGCCAGAGGCTGACAGTTTCCGAAGCAGAATGCTGTGAGAAACTGTGTCAAAGGCTTTACTGAAGTCCAGGAAGGCCACATCCACAGCCTTTCCCTCATCCAGCAGCCGAGTCACTTTGTCATAGAAGGCGATCAGGTTAGTTTGGCAAGACCTGCCTTTTGTGAACCCATGTTGACTGGGCCTGATCACCCGGTTCTCTTGCATGTGCTTCATGATAGCACTCAAGATCACCTGCTCCATGACTTTCCCTGGCACTGAGGTCAGACTGACAGGCCTGTAGTTTCCTGGGTCCTCCCTGCGACCCTTCTTGTAGATGGGCACAACATCAGCCAGCCTCCAGTCCAGTGGGACTTCCCCCGTCTTCCAGGACTGTTGGAAGATGATGGAAAGGGGTTTGGCCAGCACATCCGCCAGCTCCTTCAGTACCCTTGGATGAATCCCATCCGGCCCCATAGACTTGTGGGTGTCTAGTCGGGCTAGCAAGGCTCTGACCACCTCCTTTTGGATCACGGGAGCCTCATTATGCTCCTCTAGTTCCTGGGTTAGTACACAGACGGAATGACCCTCCTTACAACTAAAGACTGAGGCAAAGAAGGCATTAAGTACCTCAGCCTTTTCCTCATCCCCTGTCATTGTTGTTCCTTCTGTGTCCAATAGGGACTGTATGGTCTCCCTAGTCCTCCTTTTATTATTTATATATTTGTAGAAAGATTTTTTGTTATCTTTCACAGACTTTGCCAATCTGATTTCTAGCTGAGCCTTAGCCCTTCTGGTTTTTTCCCTACACAATCTTCCCTTGTGATTATTGATCGATGAGTTCTATCACCTCAAAATTGCATGCCTGTCTTCATTTCTTCTTTATATATTTACGTATTGTATTTTTGGAATTTAAATAACATTGTAGTCAGAGATAAAACTCTCTTAATGGAAAGCATTTTTGTGGTGTTCTTCTGCTGCAAGCATTTTTGTATTCCTATCTCTTCCATTTTGCTTCTAAGCCAGGCTAGCTTAGGCTGCTCTGCCCTCCTGATACACAGACAACTGCGGTCAGAACTGTGCACTCAATAAAGCCTTCAGTCATTTTGAGTTTTTTCCTCTTCTTCAAGTCACAAATTGTTTTCAACATTAAGTCAATTTGTGGGAAATAGAAAATTATTTTGTAACTTCACTGAATAGACTGAGACACCATTGTATTTTATGAAGAAAGATTGTATGCCAGTGTGCAATGTAGAATATGCTGTGGAACCTTCTGTGAGCTCAAAAACTATCGTCTAAGTTGTGACTTAAAATTATTGTTTGCTTCATTTACCTTGGGGTGTCTCTTTTTATGTGAAGAACATCATCAGACTTCAAGCAGCCTCAAGGAAACTAGGCCTTTTACTTCTGTATATCCAAAGGGAGATGTCTAATATCACCCTTGATTGTTCGACAGGAAAGTAAGGTCATATCATTTTTTGTTTTCAATTTTATTCTCTGAAGAAAATTTATGATACTGCAATGATGAATCTAAAACTATTCCTTTGCTTTTTGTTTTGTCCTGTTTCTGCTTAACACAACTGTATTCCTCTTTCTTGCAGATTTGCTTTTTAGTAAGTCTGGATTTCTCTTGGTGTTAGACATTTAGATTTATTGCTTTGGTAATATAAATTAAAATGTCAGTGCAGCCAGAAGTCTGAGAGTGTGTCTGAATTGAGAGTAAGTCATGGTTAGACTCATCTGGAATTTTAACAACAGAGTATATGTGTGTCAAAAAGTGCAACTTTGATAAGCAAGCTACACTGAATCTGATCAAATTTTATTTTGGGAAGAAATGTGATGGTCTGATAATAGCAATATTGAATGTTCTTACATTTTCCTGACTCTGTTATTAAACACATAATGTCTATAAAAGCATATAGTAGTTACAATGACACACGCGCATCTGTATATCTATAAAGTACAGAAAGTGTAAGCTGAAATGAAGCATTCCAATAAACTTCCCATTTATTTAGAACTTTGCATTCATAACAGTTTGATTTTCCCCTCTCACTAACAATATATTTTACTGGGAACTCCTACTTCATTTGATTAGATAAGAATAAATAATAGAAGTTCAATTTTATTTAAAATATTAAATGTATTTTAATTTTTCTCTTTTCCATGTCTTTTTATAAAAAACCAAAACTTTTTAAAACAAGTTGTGATCAGTGGTTAAGTATTGCTACGTGAATGAGAACACTTTACATTCACAATGAGTTGGGAACTAAATCACTAGAAACCATTTGAGGTTTTGAGCATTTAAAGGTTAATTGTTAAGACACAGCTATGATCTATTTCAGCAGGAGATTGAGCTAACTAATTTATTATGGCTTCCTTGAAAATTAGATGTAATACTTTAGTAAGTGAAGGGTCACCTTTTCCAATAGAATACTAATGTGTTCTCTAAATGTTGTTTGCTAATGAATATACATGAGTAAGTACTAGTGCACGTAACCTTAGAAGTTTTCCAGTAACTTGTGTCATCATTACAGGTACCTGAACACCATGGTCTATGCCCACGTTTTGCTTCCAGTTTTTCCTAATGGATGTTTGGATAGACTATTAAGAATTGTCTTGACAGTATAAACTTAAGCACTAGTAGAATTTCTTTTAAGTGTTTAAGTGAGAACACAATGTAGTATATTTCATTCTGGTGTTGAAATCATGAACGATTTAAAAAATGAATAAGTTAAAATACAGATATCTATATATCTAATGTTTTCCATTCACCGCTTAGAATTCATCTATAAAATTAAAATGTTATTCAGTGCTTAAAAGTGTAAGCTTCTAAGGCTTCTGTCAAGTTTTGCCTGCTTTTACTGGGAAGAGAAGCATAGCAATCATGTATAATTGCTATTTTATTAAAGATTTATTTCCATTTCCTTCTTTCACCCTTCAGTTCCTTTCTGCTTTGCATTCCTCTGAATATAAATTTGAATCTGTGTATGGGAACAAAACAGAAAAATCAATACAGCTTCCCCCAGTACCAGTCAGAGTGGCAGCAGAAACAGATTTGTGGCCCAAACTCATAGCAGAATTTCGGCTGGGGTTTGTTCTTCTGTCAGTGAATAACTGCATTGCTCCTTACTCATGGTAGATTTCCTGGTGATACACTGGTTCCTAGTAATTCACATCTTATTTTAATCCATTATAAGGAAAAAAAAATCAGAAATTGGAAGAAAGCAAGGCTGTATGAATCATAACAAAAGAACTGGAAAACATTATAGAAAAAGTGTAGCACTTCCCTTACTAATCTTTATGAAACAAGAGTGATGTCTTGAATATGTAAGGCTGTAGACTACAAACAAATTTTTAATACTACCATAGCTTTGTTTTCTACAAAAAATGTTTTTAGACTGTTAGTCCAAATGATTTCCAGATTGTTTTTCTTTTGAACTGCTGAATACATAGATTTTGAGAACCTTTTGTACTGCTTTGAACTGTGTATACACTTCAGTGTTATAGTGGCATTTATATTCACCAAAATTTTGGCTCTAAACTCATATATTTAAAGTTTAATTTGTGTAGTGGTATAGCTAATTTTCATTTTTTTTTTTTATTTATTTGGATGCCATATTCTGGGCTGCAACAAAAGAAGCATAGCTAGCAGGTCCAGGGAGGTGATTCTGCTCCTCTATTCCCACCTGGAGTACTGTGTCCAGTTCTGGAATCCTCAGCATTAAAAGGACATGAAACTATTGGAATGGGTCCAGAGGAGGGCTACAGAGAAGATCAGAGGAAGGGAACACCTCTGCTATGAGGGCAGTCTGAGAGAGTTGGGGTTGTTGAGCCTGGAGAAGGCTCCAGTGTGACCTTAGAGTGACCTTCGTAGTTCCTGAAGGGGGGCTACAAGAAAGCTGGAGAGGGACTTTTTACAAAGACGTGTAGTGACAGGATGAGGGGGAACATCTATAAGTTGGAAAGGGGCTGATTTAGACTAAAAATAAGGAGGAAACTCTTTACCATAGGAGTGGTCAGGCAATGGAAGAGGTTGCCTAGGGAAGTTGTGGCTGCCCCATCCCTGGAGGTGTTCAAGGCCAGGTTGGATGGGGCCTTGGGTAACCTGATCTAGTGGGATGTCCCTGCCGATGACAGGGTGGGGTTGGAACTGGATGATCTTTAAGGTCTCTTCCAACTCAAACCAGCCTATAATTCTATGATTCTGTGATTCTATGATTCTCTGTTTACAGAAGCATCTATATGAGAATAAACTTCTAAGAATGCCTGTTCAGAAGTAAGTAGCAATACTAGATTGGGTGAAACAGGAGTACTTCTTTTTTTGCTTTATTCTTCACAGTTAAAAGAAATAATACTAAATGTTTAAAGATTCCTTAACTGGCGAAGTTCAAAATCATGAACACTGCATTCACTTTCAGTCAAGAAATAGGAATAATGGCAATTCACCATGTTAGAGACTTGTACGCCATTACAGATGTTCATTTCTTATAAAGATCAAATGATGGACAAGTGGGATTTCCCTTATGTAGTGAATGTCCTTAAATACACAATCTAGTGGAAAAAAAGAAAAAAAAGATGCATGACAGGTTAACTTGCCCGCCTTTTGGTAGGTATCAAGCAAGGCTACATTTTATAGTTACTTATGGTCTGTGGAACTAGAACTGTAAGAAATAATTACAACTGTATTCCTAGGTTTAACTATATTCATAAGTTTTGTTATTGTCATGTAAGTTAGTGAATTAGTATCTGATTTGTAATCCTGAAATTTTTAACCTAGAAATGTTTTAAATTTTCTTCTGCAATCACAATCTCATTATAATGGGAATTTAATTGAAAGTATCATCTGAAAGGTGACAAAATTAAGTCCTGAAAGCATTACTGTTTAGGGTCTCAGACATCCAGTGCCCCACTGTGCATTTGGTTTTAAGAAAGTATTCATTAAGTTTGGTGAAAATACCTTTCTAGGGTGTGAATTGATATACTTTTTAGGTTCTTCTAAAAACCTGAATTTGTTCAATGAAAAACATCAAAATACTCTTTGTTCTAAGTAGAATCAGAAAAGGAAAAAACAATTGTAGCATCCTTGAACTTCAGAAACTAAAGCAGTTTTAGTGCATCATAGTCCTTTTGTAAGTAGTTCAACTCTGCATTTGATGAATAACACCTTATAATGGAAAATAAGAGGAAGAAAAATTATGCCTATAGGAGAAAAGATATAGATATGAGGAACCTTGAACCTCATTTTCACATAGAACATTTTAATATTAACTTTGTTTTCTCTGGCATAATAAAAAAATAATAATTTAAGTAGAAGATTATCTATTTAAGTTTTCTTCACACCACTTCAGCTTAAAATCCTCCACAAACCTATGAGGCCAGTGTTTTGAACAAAGGGTGTGATTCATGAGATAATCCTGTAAATTCATCTAGGATGAGTAAATTTGCCTTGCAACTATCTGTCCGTGCGTTGTTAGTACACGGCTTTAATCAACAGGTGTTTGAGGGGATTTCCATTCCTTTTTATTATTTTGTCTTCTGTCTTCTCTTTAATGACACCAGACTTTTTTTGATTTTAAGATGCATTACTGCATTACTGCTTGTTATATAGATGATTAAGTGATGCTAATGCTATCTATACAAACACAATTCCTCTGTGTTGATGCTTAAATTCTTTTTCTCTTTCTTTTCTCAGGTGTTTGTAAATCAAGTATTTAGGAGTAAAATTATTTAGATCCTTGTTCCCAGAAAGCGCATTATTTCTAAGAGAAAATCCAGGTTTTAAAGATGTCTTCTTTTTTTCTGGTTGTTATTAGCGGGGGGAATCCTTTTCCACATTAGAGTTATTATAAATGAACTAAGCTATAATCAAAACGTGGATGTTGCTACTTAGCAATGACACTAGTAAGTACTCACAATTTCAAAATAATAAAAAAGTAGTTAATTATAGTCTTGTAGTTTTATTAATATCTTCTGAGTTTTTTCATTCTGTAGATATGAATAAATTTACTGTTAATTGAATCAGTATTAATTGGTAGTGTTTCTAACTTATGAGCCATAACTTGGCATTTCACATGACACAAGACAGCAGAGCCTAAAAGGAAAGGGTGAAGCAACAACAGGGATCTTCAAATATCTAGAGGGACTAGACTAGATCCACAGGTTTCTTTCAATCTGAGATCATTAAGAATAAATACCCTAAACCTTTCTTAAATTGCTGAACAAATATAGATACATACAGTACTGAAATTGTGGACCTCAAAGTACTGTACAGAAGAAAATATCAGATTTCATATTTATGAACAAACACATGAGCAACAAAGATGCCAGCTTAGAAGGTGCCTTTAAAATACCAAAACAAACAAGCAAACAACAAACCCCAATCAACCAAAATCAGCAGAAAAAGAAACAGAAAAAAACTTAGCAGACTGAAGTAATTGGGCATTTTCTAAAGTCTCAGCAAACACCATAAAATCAATAAATCTGATTAAATATTCCACCTAATCTTGCAGTACAAAGGCATTTTAATGATTTGTGTGAGATTACAAACAACTTTTAAATGTGTGCTCTTGCTCTATGAAACAACATTTGAAGATGTGTACTTAATGTATCTAAATAAGAAAAAGAAAGATGTCAGTATGAAAGAAAGGATCTGTTTTGTTGCCACTTTTCACCTAAACACTGATTAAAAGATAGGTCATTCAAGCAAGAGTTATTTTTACTGCTGTCACTCCATTATCTCATTTTCAATGGACCATGAAAATGTTATAGCACTCAGCTGAAAACAGCCCTTGGATGAAGAGACATCAGTTCAGTTTGAACCTTGCAAGTCTCAAAAACTGTTATCAAAATGAGCAATATGAAAAGTTATATGAGACTGTGTTCTACTACTGTTTGAAAAAGTAATAGAAAATTCTCAAGACAAGGCCACTTCGACTTATAAATATTATAAATCGAGACCTGGCATTAATGATAGTGGTGTGATTATTTTAATTTTGTGAACCTGCAATACACAGTCTTATAGCTCTTAAGAAACCTTACATGATAATCTAATATATCACTTCTTGCATCTTGTTGTGCATGCCGGATGCCTTGTTTCAGTTTCTGCAGCATGCATTGGCTTTCATCTGTTCTAACTCATGTATGTGTGATGATATCCTTTTTTTTTTTTTGAGAAATATTGATGTAAAGGACTTAGAAGTAACTTTTGCCAGAAATTAGTTTCCTGACTTCTTTCTGACTTGCTACATTGCCAGTTCATGGGTATGACTGAAGCTCTGATTAGCTGCCTTTCTAGTTGCCTTTCACTTGTTTTGGTCTTATCTGCCTTTTATCACTCTACATGTGAACACCATCTTCATTAGGTTTTTCTCTGCACTGTACTAAGGTTTCATATGACACAATCATCTTCCAGAGCTTTGTTCACTTAGTTTTCTTATTCTTGCATACTCTTCAAGCAAAACGTATTGCTTTCTTTCAAAATAATTTGATTGTGTTGGTACAGATATAAAAAAATATAATAATTTTAATTAAAGAATAATTCACGGGATGATTAAGAAGATTATTCTAAAGTGAAGATGAGACGATCAATACTAATGAAGCTAAAAATGCAAAGGGCAATTTGTTTCTCTAGAAATATGTTGTTTCCTTTTAAGTGAATGATAAAGTTATCACTTCTGAATCAAAAAAATCTTTGTTGCAGTAGTACTGATTTTTTTATAATTATTTTTTTCAAGGAACTGATGCTCCGTGTTTTCCATTTCTAACTAATATATAAAAAAAGCTTACAATTGTTGAACATTTTGTGAGAAAACATATAATATTCTACAAATACTTGTGACTACAGGAGTTTTTCTCTGATTTCTCTTTATGGCATGCATTACTTCTTCACTGCTTATATACTCCATGTGCACTTCTAAAAATGTATAATGTTTGTTAGGATGCACATTGACATTATTCCTCCCAAATTGTCATGGTTGTAGAAATAAAATTAAAACATAATACCCTCTTTTTTTTTCCCAAGTTCTCCTCAGTAAATTAAACATTATGTTGACATGTAAGAGTGGGAGGTATAACAATTCAATAGCCACTCTTGCTACATTTTACATATCTTTATAATATCATTCTTTCTCTAGAATCTAAATGAGTAAATTTTTTTTTAGACTCTTGAAAGTTTGTGGTAAACGATGTTGACACATTTTATTTTAAGCATTCGTGAAATCATAGTTGCATACACATCTGTTGAAAATCTGCCATGGATTGCCTGAAAGGCATGGTTTTATATAGTGCCCTATTTATGAGTTTCCTTGCTGACTGCATTTTAAGAGAATGTCTCCCTGCACAGACGACATTCAGTTTTCTAATTTGCTTTTAATAAGGTAATCCTTTTCAGAGATTTATTTGCTTAAGATAATGAGGTAGGATTACGGAGGAATTAACTGCAATGCTATTAAGTTTTTTTCCTTGGGTCTATCCTTATGCTTTCAGTTTGAAAGTAAGCTGAGATTTATTTTTCCTAGGCTACATAACAAATTCAAGACCAGAAGACAAAAAGGCAGCTGAAGTAGTAATTCTATGGAAGAATTAAGATGCCAATATCTTTGAGGTATGTGTATTTTGGAAATGTTAATTATTTGTTAATCTTGCTGCTGTGTATAAGAGTAGTGGTGAGTACTTTTGAACATTAGTGATGTTTTCACATCTTCAGATGTGGCTTGATTTGAAATGAAATTCCAAAATATACTTCTTTTTTCCCTCCCTTTTTTTATTAAAATGGCGCATTAGTTATAAATCTGCTTCTGTTTTGCCTGAGACCATCCTTCTCTCTAGAAAATTTGATACAGCTAGATGCAGAGCTAAAAAATCCAAAGATTCCATGTTCTTTCTGGCTTCACAGTTACAACTTTCTTCATGTACCATAGTTACTGTAAAAAAATTCCAAATAGGAATGTTCTGGAAAACGCCATAATAATTTTTCATTTTGTATGCAATATTGGTGGCTTTGTTTTTAGTAGGTGCAAGAAGCATTTGGATCAGCTATATGTAAGGAAAAGCATGATATAGAAACAAACTACAAATAACTCAGAAGGGGAGACAATAAACAGTCATCAGTAATGAGGATACACTAAGAAAATTGATCACTGCCTTTCCATGGGTTTAGAAGTAGCCTATTTAACAGTTTCTCGATTACCGGAATTGTCAGTAAGTGGGATTCCACTTTTGTAAATGTACCAGCAAATCTTGTGGTGTATCAGTAAATGGAGTTTATGTTTATTTCATTTTAGGTCTAGTTATCATTTATCTTGTTCAAGAGCTTAAACAAAGCAAATAATGGCCTTCATACAGTGAAAAACTGGGGCGCAGAAAGCATTATTTCTATTATACTTGGGAAATGTTTGTGTTGGCATGAATTTTTCTGGAACTCCTTTAAACTCTAGTTTTCTCTTTCCTCCAATACATTGAGTTTCCAAGAACAAGATTTTTTTCTCTTAGAGGAGGCATGTTGTCACAGCAGTAATACCCCAATTCAGCAATCTTTGATAATTTCAATCTTCATCTGAAACTCCCTTCTTTTTTGTATCTCACCACCATAAACTATTATCTTTTGTACTTTCTTGTCAGATCTGTGCAATTTTGCTCATGTTTGGCTTGATAGAAAGACCACATAGATAATTTGACTAGTGACATCATAGCCATCTCATAGCTTATTAAGTTATGCAGATCTATAGTGTGATGCATATATTTTGTCTAAAAACATATCTTTTGCTTAAAAAAAAACAACAAATACTGTCAGTTTCCTCCTCCCTCAAAGGCTATATTTATTTCACCTTTCTTAAAAGACTGCATACCTACCCAAGACTATTGACTTCCCAGATTCTTTGTTTTTTCTTAGCTATTTAATAACAGGTTTGCAGCCTTTGGGGTTGGAAAGTTGAGTTCTGTAAACTATCTTTGTATATTATTATTCACAATGAATATATTCCAAGTGTCTTTTTTGCATCCTAGCATTTGTAACCACTCCTAATGTCAATCTTGTTTCTTTGGAGAAGCAGTATTTGAAGTACTGTAATAAATGATGATAGAGCAATCAGCAAATATATTTTCACATTTATCCTATTATTCTGCTGACAGGATGCTTAAATTTTATGTTGGAAAGAGGAATTTAAAGCTGCTGTTGAACTTTTGATGAAGGTCTACACATGTGTCAGTGACATCTGAGAATGATATTTTTAGATAAATGAAAAATCTCCATAGCTTTTTCACATCTCCCATTGCGACACATACTTGTTCCTCAGGGCACAATTTGTCTCATAGATTGCATTTGATTTGAAGTGTAAGGATAGAAGCTCATAGTATCAGTGTTAAATACATGTAGCCTTGAGTAGTATGGTAAGGCAATATTTTGATATTCAGCCATTAGAAAAAATGTTTAAAGAAAAAAGGATTTCATTTTACTGGGTCTTCTAAAGTAAGGCACCAAGCATGATAATTAATATTTAATCTATACTTTTTAGCTTTATATGTATTTCTGAAGTGGGTATATTTTGGCCTAGTCTGAGAGCAAAATGTTCCCAAGCAGTTTTTGTTAGTATATATACTTTCTAGGCCTTTATAAAATCTTCATTTTCTCTCATAATTGTAAAACACCAGGCAAAATGCGATGTATTATGAGGAAAAACAAAAGAACCAAAACATATCTGCCCTTTCTCCTTCAATTTGCCACATTATTTAATCATATTCAGTTTAGTATTTCTATCATTTCACAGTTATTATGTAATTTCAAATGGATTCCAAGTGGATTATTTAATCTGCGTTTCAAGATTTCTGACACTTCAAAGAACAGCATTATGGTTAGGTTGCCCAAGTGACTTCATATTACTCAATAATGGTAGTTTTCATGGTAAACACAGTCCTTGGTGGCAAAGAGGACTCTGACTTTCCTGTGTGAAGGTCTTTATATTATGTAATAATTGAAGTAAGGGAGAGAGAAATGTTCTTCTGAGACATATATCTGTCTTTCCTCATTCTCATATATGAGACTCATATAATTGTATGATTATATGAATATCTGCTTTAATACTCAAATACTCGTGTATTTGAATACTCGCGTATTCGAGTCCTCGAATACCGTGTTCAGTTCTGGGTCCCTTACCATAAGAAGGATGTTGAGGCTCTGGAGCGAGTCCAGAGAAGAGCAACAAAGCTGGTGAAGGGGCTGGAGAGCAGGTCTTACAAGGAGCGGCTGAGAGAGCTGGGGTCGTTTAGCCTGGAGAAGAGGAGGCTGAGGGGAGACCTCATTGCTCTCTACAACTACCTGAAAGGAGGTTGTAGAGAGGAGGGTGCTGGCCTCTTCTCCCAAGTGACAGGGGACAGGACAAGAGGGAATGGCCTCAAGCTCCACCAGGGGAAGTTCAGGCTGGACATTAGAAAAAAAAATTTCATGGAGAAGGTCACTGGGCACTGGAACAGGCTGCTCAGGGAGGTGTTTGAGTCACCTTCCCTGGAGGTGTTTAAGGGACAGGTGTATGAGGTGCTGAGGGGCATGGCTTAGTGGTTGATAGGATGGTTGGACTCTATGATCCAGTGGATCTTTTCCAACCTAGTGATTCTGTGATTCTATGAATAACCTCTCACAATGATATAAGCCTTCTTTAGCAAACAGTTGAAGGAACTAGTAAAAACGTTCATGGTTATGATTTTTAAATAGTCTGCCTTAATTAATAACACTGAATGAAATAAATAAATGGAAGCTTGCAAATGCATTTAAACCATACTTGTTCCTAATTAAACGTATGTATACATTACTGTTGGTTTGTAGACGCTCTGTGCCTGAGTGAAACTTTTGTATGTAGCTTATGCATCTATTCTAGTTTACTCCATGACTAATACTCCAATTTGCATTTGTCAGTTCCAGGTACTCAAAGAACATAAGATGTGCATTGAATTGTAGAACTTCGAGACTCTCTGAACACTTAGGCTCCTCTTTGTGTGATGATTTTTGCTGTTCTGACAACTGTAAATAGCAGAACTTGTGGAGAATGGAAAAAAAATAACAAACCCAGTGATTTAATTTTGCTTCTCTAATTTTTAACAGTTATCTGATCTTATCAGTGATTCCATGCATATATTGTCTTTATAAAAGTTTGTACATACGTAAAGCAGGTGTAGAGTTTTGCTATGGTACCAAATGCATATTGTATTCAAAGTTTTTATAACTTTCTCTGTGTCTGTGTGAAAACCTGAATTGGTAAATGCAAATGGAAGTTTCAGAGCTACCTTATTGCAGACATATATTTATGATGGAGCTTAAGAAACTCTCACTCTTCTTGCAAGGTCAAAATACGAAACTGAGATTCAGTGTTGTGGGGTGCTGGCCTCACTGTTATAAACAGATAAATGAATTGATAAAAAAAATGGGCTTTTAGTCACCAGTGGATTTTAGCCTCCCTTAGCACCATGAGAATAATTGACATTTTACTTCCCTGAAAATTCAAAAATATTTCAGAACGTTTTGAGTGGTTTGTCAAGTCAAGCTGAAAAACACTTTAAAGCAGGAAGTTGACTGAATCTTATAAAAAAAGCTAACTTAAATTTTGAATATATGAAAATTAAATATTCTGAGCTTTTCAAGGTTTTATACTCTACAAATCATTTTAGAAACTGAAATAATATTGAGAAAGTCTGTGCAATCATTTTTGTTTAAAAGTACAAGGTGGTTTTTATGTCTTTTGTTAAGTCAATGTCAGCTTCACAAAGCCTGTGTACTCCCTTTTGGGGCTGTAAAGAAAATCTTTGGATACTTGCCATATTGCTTTCCTATATGAATTCAGTGGCATGTGCTTTCTGCTCTGTAACTAAAGCAGTGGAACTACAGTTGAGGATTGCACATGAGATGTAATGACGTAAGGAATCTGGAAGAAAGGGAAGAATTGATTGTATTTATCACTTTAGTTGAAGGAAGTGACTTAGGATTCCTAATCAAAATGGCCAAGCTGCCAACCTACCTGTGCAGGGCAGGCATATGTTCATGCTGGGGCAGCAGGGCAGTGGGTGCTCACAGGCCAGCAGAGCTGTGCCCTCCCTCCTCTTCCAGGCAAGCACAGTCCCACCATACCAGGGCAGAGGCAATGATGCACCCGCTATGATGTGGTCTCTGCTGCAGAAACCATCCCCTTTGAAGCAGCTTCAGAGGGAAAGGTGGGTTTGTTTCTTGCATGCAAAGCATGCATTAGTTGTCATCTAGGCAGCATGGGGTCACCAATTTTGTATAAAGGACTTTCACGGTGACTGGCTATTTCTGGCACCTGCTAACCTGCTATTTGTATTTGCACAGTGTTTGACTTAATTTAGAAGAACTTATTTAAAATCTAAAAGGTCCAAAAAGACACTGAAATGCAAGCTTCCATTACCAGTTTTCTCTGGATCTATATAAATCAAAATATTATTGTTTTTGCCCTTGCCAGTGACATTCAAGGTGAACAAAAATACATGCATATTTTTTTTCTTTCAGAACACACAGGAGCATAGGTTAACATATTCCATTCACAGCACTTGAAAACTAGGACTTAAAAATATACAAGTGTCATTTTTTACCCCAAATTTTATTTTTTATGAGTTCTGTTAATTATGTGAGTTTGCTTGTAATATGAATTATTTTTCCTAACAAATATTTTATTGTCCTCATGATATTTGATTCTTGCTTCTTCTGGCTATATATAGTGTGTTTGGGTTTTGTGTTTTTTACACAGAATCTTCCTACAGATAAACAGTTCAGTGTAGCTCAAGAAAATTAAGATTAAGAAAGAACACCTCTTCAGCATAAAAGAGTAATTGGTATTTCTGTTTCTCACAGTAAATTTAATTGAGCTTTAAAAGATAGTCAAGTTCAAACAAAATAGTGCTTAAATTAATCTTAAGGGTGCCTGAACAGGAATATAGACCAAAATACTCCAAAATTACTGTGTCCAGATTTCACCCATGCATTGTAGAAATTTTTCTGTTTTTTTTTTTTTTCTAATGGATCTGTTTTTTAATGATGAAGCTGATCAATCCCTGCTCTTGAGATAACATCCTAGCTATCTATAGATAGCACACAATTAACTTGAGGAGAGAAGGGGAAAACCAGGAAGGAAATATGTGCAATACATAGAGCATCTCTCTGTGTTCTGTATTCTGTGTCAATTTTAATGGGTCCTTAATTAGGTCACAGGACTGATTGATATCAGCACTTAGCTTTCTGGGTGACATCACCGTCTCCTTCATTCCCTATTAGGGATTAAAATGTTGATACATAGAAAATTCTGCTTCCTGGACAGAGAAAAATAACTAATTATACCAGTCGTAAACTTGACACTAGCTGAATTATTTACCAGTACAGGAGTGAAATGGAGACTAACACGAAGGAAGAGCACAGGGAGCATATGGAAAGAGCACAGATATACTAGCAGCCCGCGTATGTAAAAGAATTTTGTTTAAAGAAACAGTGACAGGACTAGGTTTGGACATGAACAATCGTAAGTAAAATGATGCTGCATTTCAAATCCATACGCAGAAAAGGTAAGGAAAAAATTAGAAAAATATTTGAGATGAAGCAAGCAGACTACTACAATGTATGACCAAATGCATGGAGATCTTGGCATGAGGGGAAAACCGTGAGTGGACAGAGAACATGCTGTTCCTAGAAAGGTTATCAGATCGAAAGAAAAAACTAGAAGGGTGCCTAATACATATTTCTATACATAAAAAGCTCATAAAGGCAGCAGAGGACACAGCTTGAAATGGTGCTTCTTAATTTAAAAACAGCTCCAACATACTGAACATAAAAGTTTGTTTCTGAAACTGTATATCCCAGCAGAAAACTTCAACTCATCTTTATAAAATGTCTTACAATTGAGTTGCTGTACAAAGCCACTGAAACAGCTTGATGTCATTGTTACTACTTTTTATTATTTTGCTGTCAGGGAGTCTATCCCATTTTTCAGACTTTCTTTGACTTTTGGGCGATCCTTTTTGCCTGGTTTTAATTTATAAGATGGAATACTTAAAAATATTACCGTTGAGATTTTTAGGATTTGTTTAATAAAGGATGAAAAACTGAGGACATGTATTTTTATGATCTTGTGTGTTGAGATGTATTTGTGCTTGAGAGAGTCTGCTGTCTGGTATAAGATGACCTTGACTTCACAGAGGACTATGAGGAACTAGGTCAGACATGGCTATAAGAATGCACATCTGACCATTAGAGCAGGCTGCAGCAGCACAACAAATGCATGGCTATGAGAACAGAATAAAACAAATTTGTTAAATGTTGTGGTGCATTACACTGGTGCAAGCGTTGAGCCTCAGAGATTTCTATTACAATTGTGAGCTAGTACATAGTTCATAGACAAGAATCATAGAATCATTTAGATTAGAAAAGACCTTTAAGATCATTAACTGCAATTGTTAACCTAGCACTGCCAAGTCCACCACTAAACCATGTCTTATGTGCCACATCTACACATCTTTTAAATATGTCCAGAGACGGTGACTCAACCACTTCCCTGGGCAGCCTGTTCCAGTGCTTAATAGCCCTTTATGTGGGCTACATATTAAAGGTTTGTCATGTTTTTGATGTTCTTTATATAGATACATCTGCTGTCAGTTTACTACTGCAGCTATGCTTTCAAATAAATTAGGAAAGGTAGTGGAAATAGTGTTTCGATCCTATTTCATACAGGCTTTCATCTCATATATCTATTTGCCATTTGTAATTTCTAGGCTTCATGAAATGCACTGACTTTCTTTTTAACAGCTTGTCTTTTCTTGAGTTTTCAAATTATTTCTGCTGAGAGGTCTTAGCGTTAGTTTAGTTGCTGGAAATAGTACGGATGTCCTATGAAATTCTGTACTACGGTAATATTTCTGATAAAATGCAAATCAAATACACTGGTTCAATTTAGAAGCACTAAGAATAGGCTTAATCCAAGTCTTCAAACTTTAATCCAAAATGTTACAGAACCTGTAACGAACAAGATGAATGGCTTAATGGCACCTGATCCTACAGATGAAGAAGCATAAGTTAGATACAAACTGTATCTAAGAGATTTAAAACAAGTGGCTGCCTTCATTTGATTTTTAAGGATAGAGTCATCAGAATATATTTTTCCTTGAGTCTCTCCTTTCATGCTCACCTTTAAAGTAAGACTGTATTATGTGAGTCAGTGAATGACCTGAACGTATCAAATATCATGAGTTGTAGTCTTCCTAAAGTAGAGGGAGAGAAAGCAGAAATGAATTTGAGTAAAACATTCATGCTTCACAAAACAGTCATTTAAATTTGCATGTGTTTCTGAGCAATATATTTGTATATAAATCATTGGTATTAAAAAAATAAGTTACTACTAAACAACCTTTGACAATTCATATTATTGGTCATTAGCCAGAGGTATTTCCTTTTTACTTGCTTCCAGAGTTAAAGTTGTGAGCAGAAATTGAGCTGTGAGTGAGAAGACAACTGCTGCCCAGAATTTTCAGCCATACAGTAGTTTGAATAGATAAAACAGAGATACACTTCAAACTTCATACAGTCTAATGAAATTAATCTAAATATTTGCGGATTTTTGCTTTGCACTCACTGTGGAGTGTTTGACTAATATGTTACCTTCACAAGAGGAGCTAGACAGGGGTCACCCTTAGTTCAATTTCTCTGGCTTTCAGGAGTATATAGGATCACTTAAAATAAAATTAAATTAAAAAAAACCCACGTTTTTTCTCAAATGTTTAAAACTTGTGGGTTAGAAGATGTCACACTCTCCCTTTTCACCTTCCTGTGCTTTTGAAAAACAGGTGTGGGCTAATGGGGAAATCATTGATCCTTGACAACCACAAGTAAGTATCTTCTCAGGCAAGGTTTTACTCTTCTGTTACAAACCTTTTTATTCAGGAGATCTTGTACCAGAATTCCAGAAATAAATGAGACACTCTGCTACTTTCAGGTTTGTTGCAGATTCATGTTGGTGTTTCTTTTTCTGTACGTGCTTGTCACTTTTTTAACCACCTTCTACAGCAGTTATTCCCAACCTTCTTTTTAAGAGGATCTTCACTACTCCCTTCCTGAACTCAAGGCTTCTCATTAGCCCTTCTTCTTTCCCCATCTCTGAGGACTCTTTCTGATACTTCATTCTTACTTCCTCCTACTAACGTTTCTTCGTTATGTCCTTGTTGCTGACTGGCCAATATCAGTGCAGCTGTCCAAAGTGCAAGTCCTAGCACAGAGGTTTTAGCTCCATAGCAGATCATAGCTTTTCCGGACAAACTGTGACTGACAGAATACTTTGCTATGGTTGGGACTCTTTCTTCAAATTGATTTTTCTATTTTTCTGTGTAAGGGTAGATTCTGAAGTAATCGTCTGATTTCACAAGCTGTATTAAGGTCCTCTATTACCTATATCCTAATTTCTCTCCTATTTCAAAGAAGATTCTTAAGCTGAAAAAAGTGCATGCTAAAATATTCACTGAACATTTTAATACCTTTATTTTAATTGAATTAAACCAGTGATCTATTAATGAACAGGTTGATTTGCATCTTTTTGCAGATAGTTGCTGTGAAGAGCTACTTATTTTCATTTATATCAGACTTTTTCAGAGTACATAGAGAATTTTAGCTCGTCATGGTTTGTTTCCTAAAAGTCCTCAGGGAGCCTGAATTAGGAGACCTTGTGTTCAGCTCTGCAGTGTTCTGTGTGGTACCAGTGAAATAGTTCTTGGTATTTGGAAGGTAGAAGCCAGTGACCCAATTGCATAAATTCTCATCCCTCTTCTTAGTGCCACAGGATTCAACTGGACCTCATGTTTACAGAGTTGCAAGCAATTACAAAAAGTAATTGTTTTCAAAAGCAGGTTCATACATCATCCAAATTTGCGAAAAATGCATTATGCATAAAGGGCTTAGTATTCTCTTCTGCCGTTGATAGAAATGTATAATCCCTAGTTAAAAGATTTATGCTGAGCATTGACAGTTGATTGATACTGCATGTAAATTTGAAGTGCGGAATTCCACAATAAATAATAGTTACTGGGATCATTCATAATGTGATGCAGAATTGTTTTTACTTTGGATGTCTAGAGTAAAGTGAAAAAAAATATATAACTTATCAATGGGTAAAGTACATGTGTTTTATATATTGTCCAAGGTGATTTATGCATCATCTTACAATTGTGACTGTGTTGGGGGAAAGGTTGAGAGACCATATTTTGGGGAAGACTGACCATCTTAATCTTCAAAGGTAGTAAGGGAATGAGTTTACACAGATAAAGAAAAAAGCATGGATAATAACAACACATTACTAAAGGCTTTAAGAGTAGACAGACAGGACTTAATTGAGAAATGGAAGGTCGGTGATGCAAATGAGAGTAAAATGTAAGCATCCCGAAGAAAGCACCCACTCAAGGCTTTCTGTACAACTAATTTTGCTGTAGAAACATACCTACACTGCTTCTGTCATGAAGCTAGTTTATGTCTTTAACAATACTTGACAGCTGAAAATTTGCAGCTGACTGAACATTGCAACTGGAGATTTTAAAAGGAAAAAAAACCAAAATCCATCCATCTCAGAAATTTTTTGGTAATGTATTACTGTTCCCAAGTAACTTACAAATAACATTTTTTTAAGAGACTATGTATGATAGGTAAGGTCCTTGCAATGTCCCCATTTCTTTTTGTTTGGATTTTTTAGCTTAGTTTGAGAACTTGCAGTTTATCAGTACTCCAGGCAAAATGTGAAGTCCTTCCTAGTCCCCACTCTTCACCCTGCAAATTGCAGAAAAATGGCATTTAGTTTAGAAGGGAACAGAATTTGAAGGAAACATGTTGTGACCTATTTGTTTATATTAAATTAGTTGATTATGGAGTGTTATTTATATAGAGAACATCTAGTGAAGAGAAACAATAGAGTTGTGATACTGAACATTTTTTGTTAGTATTTGTGTACTTTAGGAAGTTTTACTTTAATAAGGTCATTGATTTTGGAATTTGACAGTAACTATGATGTTCTATTCAAGCAGATTTGGCTTTTTCTATGTGTAAAATGCCAAGAGTGTCTGTTCTCTTTTTTTTTTTTTTTTTTTTAAAGACAGGAGCTTCTATAAATTGGAAGTGACACAGAGTTAACTAATTACATTATAGAGCATAAAACAAGTCAAATGAAATGAAGGCCCTGCATTCAGCAGCACTGTTTCATTTTATTTCACGTAAGGTATTTTGGATTCCCTAAATTCTGGTGTTTTGCTGTAATATTTACTGCAAAGGCAAGAAAAAGGGAAAATATATATGTACTAAGGAAAGCCCCTGAAAGCTAAATCAGCTTGGTGAAATAATTTCTTAGAAATTCTGTATTACTCTGTTATGAGAGAGATATCTGATTAGCATATAATGTCCAGACTTCCATTTTCATGGCACATTTTGGAACAAAGTAACATTATCCTTCAGCAAGATCTTCCTCAAGTGATCCGAAAATTCTGTCACGTGTCATTTTTTGATTGCCTACATGTTTTAAATTTTGATAGATTACATTATCTACGATCTACTTTTCATAGAAGAACAAGTAATAATTTGATTGCAGTTGCACAGTCTTTCAAATCCTAAGAGTGTTCCATTGTGTTTGTTCTTCATAAATTGACTTTAACAGTTCCAGAGGAAGAAGGTTGAAGCTTTGAACACTTATTGTTCATCTTTGACATCTACAGTTTTCAAGCTCTGTTAAGGTTAAATGGGAGTTCATTTGCACTCTTTTTCGTTTAGTAAGTGCTCTCGTAATTGAATGCAGATCCATGTAATGTAGTGGTGAAAAGGGAAATTCATTAAGATTCCTGATTAGAAAAAAGAGTTAACAGAATTGCAAAGGTTATAGAAATTTAGCTCCTGCTGAAGTTAAATTAAGCATAAACCACACCCGGGTAACATGAAGGAGCTTGCTTTAACTGTAACTAACAAGAAATTTTAAAATTCATATACATCATCCATGTACACCAAAAGCAAAAGCAAAGATACATTTACTAAATCAGTATAGTGGATAAAATTGATACAGATTTCATGCCTTTTGTAAATTTTTACTGGTTTAGTTGTATTAGGTACAAGGTTAATATCACAAATACCAATGAAACTGTCATAAGAATATGATGATAAGGAAACATAGAGTATCTTCTTACTCTCTTGAAGTTAAAACTGCTCATATTTACAGGCACAAACTGGAAATGTGACTCATGATATTTGGGTTTTGTTTGATTCTGGAACTTTAAACATATACTTAGATACAGCTACATGAAAGCAGCATGCTTTTCACCTAACCCTTGCAAATATTTTCTAGCCATTTTCATAGCATTCCTCTGGTGATCCCTTTCAAATATATTTTGACAAACAATTAATTCCAAAAAGTATCTCATGCTTCCCCTGTAAGGTGAAAAAGGACATTGATAATCTGTAATAGGGTTCCACTTGAACTGCTATAAACTTACTCTGTTCAATGATGTCAGTTTAAATCTAGGACACTTTTTTATACTGTGCTTGCACCTCAATTATGTTAACCTTTTGGTTAACCATTTTTCTTGATCATTTCTATATCAGCTCAGTTTATGGGTTTTTCTTTTATACAAAATCTCTGTCAAATGTATGTGGTACTAATAGGTATGGACTTGGAAATTTGCAGAATTATTATAAATGACTTGATGACCTGTTCTGCAATGCTGTGCATGTGTCAATATGCCTGTGTCCATATGCCTGTGTATAGGTGCTTTTTGCTCCTTGGCTGCTATAATGCAGATCAGGGTGGGGGGGAGGGGGGCGATGTGTGGAAAGGCGGGCAAAGAGCTGTGGAGATAGGACTAGGTAGAGTTCTGGCGGTCCCTTGCAGTCTAAATGGCTCTGTGATTCTGTGAAGATTTATCTGTGCACAGTAGCACTCCCTTAAGGTATATACAGTCTCAATTACATGATGCTGGAGCATAGAATCATAGAATAACCAGGTTGGAAGAGACCCAACGGATCTGTGAGTCCAACCATGTGATCAGCATGTGACCAGCACTGAAACATTCCCTCCTTCCTCTACTGTGTTCTGGCCTGTGTTCAGCTCTTAGTATAGTGGCACCGAAAAAATTTTGTCTAACTTCCTGTTCACCACTCTTGTCTGCAAAATATCTTTCATTAGAACAGCCTTCCATTTTTCATTAAAAAAGCCCAAACAAACAAACAAGCCCTACCTTAGTTGAAATTTCATTTCTGCCCTTCATTTTTTTAAAAAAACCTGTCAGATAATGGAAAATTTTCCAAATCAAGGACAAAAAAAGGAGATTCTCTCTCCCTCACATTCCAAACTTCTTTGTGTTGTTTGGACTGTAAGGCACCTTCCAATTTAGATATGTGAATCTCATTAGCATGCTCTTTATATTCTTTTTCAGATCACTAATGAGGAATTTAATTAAAACATGACCCAGCACTCATCCCAGCAGCATTCACCAGACACCTCCTTTTGACATGATACATTGCTGTTTTTCACTGATCCACATTTTAAATACTAGCCAGTTTTCAAAACAGCAGTAAGCAGAGGTGAGATACCACTTAATTAGGGACAACTTATTGAATTAAAAAAAAAAGAAATATAAAAAGGTCTTCATTGAAAGAAAATGAATAGAATTATATTCTGCCTCTCTCTGTGCAATAGCCTTGCTAATAAGCTACCAAAACCTACTACCCCATAACTCAGGTTCAAATACAATGATATTCTATTTTTAGAATTAAGGAGATAAGAACAGTCAAAGGCAAATATTAACTGACAAGCTCTTGTCAGATTTTTCAAAGAATTATGTCCTCAAGGCCTAAATTTACAGCTCTTCGCTCTGAAGAATAATATGTGGTAGCCGGTTTGACCAGCTGTCCTAGTAATGTAATTAAGTTGGCCACTGTTCACATACTATTTCAGGAATTCTCATTATGCAAGGAATTCCCTTCCTTTTCTTTTTCTGCATCTATTAGCACCCAAATCTCTTTACTAGTCACAATAAAACATTTTTTGTTAGGTTAAAATGTAATTTCTTGTACTTCAGTTTGGGCCCATTGTCTGTTGGTCTGTCACTGGGCGTGGTGGGGAAGAGCCACTCCTGGCCTTCTTTATTGCACACACACACCCTCCATCACCAGGCATTTAGGTGTATTGATCATTAAGGCTTCATTTGGAGATATCAAAGGTTGTTGCTCAGGGTGCCCTCAGTTTTCCATCTCCACACACGGGAAGGAGGGACTGAAATGACAAAGGGTCTGTGTGTTACTGTGCCGCTGTTGGATCATCAGTTCTCAGACACAATGGATGGCTCAAATGACAATAATGCCCATGCTCTGGAAATCTGCTTGATCTTGAAGTATTGGTACAAAACATTTCATGAAACTTTTCAAAACATAGTACATAAATTTGTTCGGAGTATGCTTGTCCTCTAGTTACTATACCTAACCATATATAATGAAGCATGAGGTATCTTTACCACTGCTATACCTCAGCATATGGTAAGTTTATTTTTTAATTTTCTGCAGGAGCCACATTGATTATGTGTGGTGGATTTTTTATTCCGTCACATGCTGATGACCTCCGGGAATTTTAAAATTGTGTTTTAGTGATCCTAATGAGTGTATGGACCTATTGTACCATGTCTCACTAGAGCTGTACCTACTATGTGTTTCCAGTGCCTGTAGTCCCTTATGTTAAGCAGGAATGATATAAGTAAGGGTGAATTTATGCAGTTACATTTGGATAACAGATTGTTAATAAGCAGTCATTTGGAGCATTGAAATGGTAAGACTGATATTAACTACTGAGGCACACTATAGAAAGAGGAGATATAAAGCTGATTATGAAGACATAGTTCCTGAAATCAAGGGCTGCTATAGTATATTTAAGTGAAATAGTTGAAGCCCATCTACTTGTGAAGTGGAAACTTCATGGTACTTTTGAATCTGTTCAAGCACGATTTCAGAACTTGAATTTTTATGGTATTTTAGAAGTCTGTTTTATTAACATTATCCCCTAAGACACACAAAAAACATCCTGTGCAAAGATGATAAAGTGGCATAAACATTCTTTCAGGAGCAAGGCAGATCTGGAACGTTCACAAGAAAATGTACATAGCTTTTTAGGTATAATAATAACATGTAATGAATGCCATTTAAGAAATGCACTTGAACATCAGTTAGAGCACCAGGTTTCTGTCTTTTAATGAAAAAAATTGTATAACAGAAAAGTAATTTAAATGTGACAGTATGAAGAGTATCTAGATCTTTACATCTCTTATACCATTGCATCTTCATCTATTATTTCCAGTTGCACTCTATTTTGGTACTGTTAGTCTCTTTCATTCTCATTTGAAAGTTTAATCACTTTCTTTTTTTCTTTTTTTTTTTTTAACTTTTTTCCCATCCCCTAACATCTTGCTGAAGGTTTCAAGATTCAACTTTCTCTCTTTCTGTTAAATTAAACTTTTTTAGAAGATACTCTTCTGGCATTTTTCAGGAAATGTGGTGTGATGTGCAATGAAGCTTAAATTAAATCTGGATTCTCCCCTTGTGGAGAAGGCAATTGCCTGAGATGACAGAGATGTAGCCAGCTATGTAGTGAGAGAAGAGAAAGAGCAGTCTGAGTCCAATAGGTAATACTACAAAAACTTTAAAATGCTTGAATTAATTATTCCCTCCTCAAAAAATCTTGTATGAAGTATCTGTATTATTTAACAATTCATCTGAGGTTAAGGCCTATGTTTAAAAATAATGATGGCAGTTTGAAATATCAAAGGGGTGACTTTCCCTTCGTGCTATGCACCTCAAAAGCTATGTACTTTGAGAGTGATTGTGAACGTCAGTATTAAAAACTAGACTGATCTTACTCAAGTTAGACAGTAAGAATAGAAACTCTTTGGGTTTAGTTCAAGTATATTTACTTGAGACAAAAAAGATTTTGTGATTCTTGATTCTTCATCCTGTGTCTAAAACAAGAAGGTGGATATCATTGTTATAATGCCTAAACAGTACACCTTAGAAAAAACAAAGTTAGTGTAATATATTCTTCCATGATGTAACCCATCAGCCTGGGTTGAGGAACAAGATATTTATTTCAAGTCAACAGCTGGCCTCTGGCTTACTGTGTATACATTTTCCATTTCCTCTTCCAAAAATGCTTGAAATACATAATTACCTAGTTTTAGTTCACGTGGTTTGGTTTTTTATCCAGATGCTCTACAAGTAATCAGCAGATTTGTTCTAATTCTATGTGTGTTTGCTCTAAGAAGTGAATTGATCTTAGGCATTTCACTTATGTATATAATTCTGTGTCATGTTTGCACCACACAACATGCAGCGAATGATAGATGAGATTGGAAATACTGGCTCAATAATGTTTATTGTCTGCAGTGTATAATCTCCATTGCACCTCATGAAAATCTCCTTAAAATGCTAGTTCTTGGCTGATAATTTTGTTAGCAAAAACACAGATAACAAGAGAAAATGAAGCTCATGTACAGATTCTTCTTTCTTTGAAAGATCTTTATGTAGAAAAAACCCCTCACACTTTACCATTTATCATAAATTCATTGTTGTGCTGTTCACAAATACATACTGGATTAATTGAGGTGAATTTTCGTTAGTGAGGCTCACATTCAGGTCAGGTCATATTCCTGCACAAGCAAAGCACTGCAACTGCTACTAGTCTTTTCCCTCTTACATTCTAAGCATTACAATCACTAATAACTCTTGAAGTTAGTCTTCCTAGTGGTCATTTGTGATATTCACTAGGCTTTCACATATTTCATCTATATAGATAAATAATATATTAAAGACAAATAGTTTATTATATATTTTGGTTTTGATAAAATGATTATATTGGGCTTAAGACAGCAATGTGATCATTTTTCATGCAGGAAAATTATTAAATTAAAGAGTAATAAATTTGAGTGCAGAAATTCAAACTAGGCTAAATCTATTAACAACAGATTTCTTGGTTTTATTGTTTTTGTTTTGTTTTCTTTGGTTTAGCTTGGTTTGTTTTATAAGTAACTCTGTGGATGTGATTACTGTCTGTACACCTTTTCCATCTTAGGCACAGTTTCTGTTCTAGTTACGCTATAGTAATGAATATTGGGAACCACTGCTGAGGACAGAACTGCCTGACTAGAAAAATGTTCCAGTCTGGATGAATGAGCTAAATGTAAAGGAGTTAAGTGCTGGTTGTATGTAACATCTAAGCTGGCGGTGCACTTTACTGATGGATAATGAAATGGGACCAGCTGAGACAGTGTGGTGTGACAGAATCACTACTGAGTCATCAGTATTAGTTCATATACGGATTTTGTGACAGATTTTCTTTCTTTCTTGGTGCTGTATGATCCGTGAGGGGAAAAAAAAGGAAATATTGAAAATATACATATAAGAAGCTGGATACCATTCCCATTGTAATTTTGTACTCTTATTTCTGTGGCTTCCAAACAGTAGCATGCAAGTAAGCAAGTATATTGTACTCGTGTATTTAAAACGTAATTTAATACTGAAATTCTTTAGATAAGCAGACTATTTGATAATATCAGGAGAGTGTAAGAAATTTAGACATATTTTTCTGATTTTATGTAAACTAACTTAAGTGGATTAGCATGGAGCATGCAGCATGTACTGCGTGCAGTACAGCCAGAATGATCTGCATTGTTCACCTACTTGTCTTTTAGTCCCTAATGATTTATTTTTGTATCTTAACAATTACATGATATTTGTACAAGCTGTCAGAATGTGATTTAAAAATAAAACCAAATATCTCTGGGTATGTTGTTTGCTTTCTTTTCTTTATTTTAATGAATAAGTTATTTAGTGATCACTTTTTGGTCTAGTTACATGCAAACCAATTTTTTCAAACCACTTCTTCCCTTTAAAGTATAACCTTTGTGCGGACTTGTTTGCCTTTTCATTATGATTGTAGTTAATTTTTATCATCAAACTTGTACACGATTACTGCAACAGTGATGTTTGAGTCACACACACACTAGAAAAATTAACTACCCCTCACAGATATAAGCTGTTGAAAGGAAGCTTATTAAGCCCTTTCTGCATATGCAAAATAGAGGCCAAGATAGGAGAGGGATGTGATAAAATGTCCAAACTACTTTGAATCATGGAATCATAGAATCATGGAATGGTTTGGATTGGAAGAGAACACAAAGATTACCTAGTCCAACCACTCCTGCACTGAGCAGGGACATTTTCAACAAGATCAGGTTTCTCTCAGGCTCATCTAACCTGACCTTGAATGTTTCCAGGGATGGGGCATCTTTCACCTCTCTGGGCAACCTGTGCCAGTGTTCCACCACCCTCAGAAAAAAAAACATTTCTTCCTAAGATATAGTATAAACTTCTCCTCTTTTAGCTTAAAACCATTACACCTTGTCCTATTGTTACAAGCCCTGCTAGAAAGTATTTCCCCATCTTTCTTTTAAGTGCTCTTTAAGTACTGAAAGGCTGCAGTAAGGTCTCCTCGGAGCCTTCTCTTCTCAAAGCTAAACAACCCCAACTCTCTCAGCCTTTTCTCATAGGTGTTCCATCCCTCTGATAATCTTAGTGGCCCTCTGGATCCACTCCAACAGGTCCATGCTTTTCCTGTGCTGAGGGCTTCAGAACTGGACACAGTATTCCAGGTGTGGTACCTGAGATCGGTGTCTTTCTTCCCAAGGGAATGATCTCTGCTTGAAAACAGTCTGTCGAAGTTGTAACATTTTTATGTTTACTGATATGCATGCATGTTTTAAACATACACAGGAGATGCAAATATGTATGTGTGTGCATGTGCACATATGTATGTGCATCTGTACAAATATGTAGAAATATATAGTGTGTATGTCAAATGTAGTGATAAAAATTTAGCAGAACTAAGAAGTTTAAGACTTAAATTCTCATGTAAGGACACTTGCTTTCATTATCCCAAAGACCATCACATCCTCCATAATAACAAATAATTTTATTTACCTACGGGAAGTACCCACCACCCATTAAATGCAACTGCTATTAATTTCAGTATTACTTCCCTTCAGTATCTTTTTTCAGTATCTAGTGCCAGCCTATGCTCAGAGATGATTAACTTAATTGGTGTAATACTTGAAATTCTGTCTCACTGTCAGGAGTTCTGGGACCAGTACTCCCAACACCAGGAGTGGCTCTAGCAGCTGCATGACAAATTTAATAATTTGAATTTTGTTAGTATCAATTTAATTCTTTTGAGAGCTTACTCTCCTCAGTGAAACAATAGATTTGTTGTCTGAAAATTTTAGAACACCTTAAGGGTTGTGATTGAAAAATAAAGTATGAGAGCAAAACTAGTCTTGCTTGCCTTAGTTTAATTAGTTTGGAATTGTTTTTAAAGATAGCAGTGAAGTCTGAAACATGACACAGTGACAAGTAAATAGAATACATAGGGGTTTCTATCTATTCTTTATTCCTTAATCTCACCACAACCCTTTAGTATGTAATGTATCGGATTATATTTGGCTTTGAAATACAGATTTTTATAAGCATTCTTATAACGTTACAGTTACACTTCTGTCAGTATCATCACAGAAAGTTAAAGAAGTGACATGGAGTACACTTGAGATTGTGTGTGTGATAGTGTTTTTATTTCCTAATGTAAGCATAATTCAGTTCATAACTATCTTTCTGGTACACATCAATTCTCAACATTCAGTTTTGCCATTTGTCTAGTGTTTTACTCCCCAGAAATCTTCATTTCAGCTGATAGGGTTTATTTTTAAGTATGGGGCTGCATAATTCAGTGTGTTTGCCTATGATTTCAAAAACTGTCTATTTATGTCTTAAAATCGTTACAGTATTTGTGCCCATTTTCAAAATGTCTGGGACATAATGAAATTTTTCAAGTTACAGAAATAGATGGCATTACTTAAAAAATGGACCAAGAACATTTATTTTATTATTGTTGCTAAGTTTCTTGTACTATACGCAGCTATGTCCTTCAGCCTATTTTTCCAAGCAGAGTTATAGTCAGCAGGAGTTAATAAAGTTTGGATGCAAAAACCATTAAATTATCAGCTGATAAAACAAACTGTATTTTGTGTATATGTCTAACCCAAATTATAGGCAGTACATGTCACCACATAATTTTAAAATTGTAAAAGCATTTATTGAGAGCTGCTGTAGAGTTATTAATTAGTCCGTATCCACAGTGTTTGTTAAACTGAGTTTTCTTTGTTTGCGGTTTTTTTGGCACTTAAAAGGATGTGAATGTGAACTGTTAATTAAAACTGTTACTTGCTCATTTATATATGATATTAGAATGCTATAATGCCAATTCATTATTTCTGGTTGTCTAAGACCATAATAGTTTAGAGTATTATCTATAAAGTGAAAAGGAAATTTTGTTAGCTATGTTGTACATTTTAATGATGGTCATCTATTCTTTTAAAACTGTGTAATGAGGACTTACATAGGTACTCAGGGACATTAAACAGATGGTGATTCACCCTATATAAATTAAATTTTAGAGCTGTTAATTAAAATGGAATATAAACCATTATACAGAAAGATTGGAGTCTACTATATTACATCAGTTAAATGTATTTGTAGAGAACTGAATCTAACTTTCCTATGGTGTTGCATTTGAAAACTGGTTTTCAGCTTGCTTGCTTCAATGGAAGGATTAAGTTATTTTAACAGGCTTTTGTGAATGACTTGAACAAGTATTTTCATCAGTGATTTGCAAACTTCATCTATGGCACTTTGTGTCATTCTCAGAGGAGGAAAAATAAAAATGTATGAACATCCTTAGGGAAGAATATTCGTACTTTGTCAAGTGGCAAGAGTCCATAATACACAAGATGGCACTGTTTCATTTATGAAAATATCTCATTTTCACAGATAACAGTGAAAAGTGTGATGTGAGAGTGCAGAAGGTTTTATATTTCTGTACGTTGAAAATAAGATATTTGCATAGTTGAATAGTTTTGTTTATTATAGACAAACCAAAACATAATGATGTAGATACAAGACCACATAACTGAGGCAAGTGAAAATGCCTCTAAATCAACTGTTGAATGCATCTGGAACTGGAGATTAAATGTGAGCTAAAGTTTTTTTTGACTTACTGTCTTGCTTCTAAAAATTCCAGAAAATCTAGAATTTAGCTTTCAGATGATAGTTTTTCCCTGAATCTTCACAGCTCCTCTGACATGTATACCATCTAGGTTTCTACACTTCACTATTAAGGTTAGCTTGTTAAAAGCAAATTTTATGTCCTGAAGTGCATGGGAATTTCCTGTAATGTAGAACGCTTCACTTTTTAATTAGGTCTTAGTCTAATGTAGGTTTTAATTTGTCATTGAAAAAAAATCCATCATAAAAATTATACAGCATATTTTCAAAGATTATTTTCTACTGTGGACAGTTTCTGCCTTGGGCAATCTTCATATCTCTAGCATTTGTGAAAAACAAGCTATGTCTCTTACGATGCCAAACTAAGATATATGAATATAATGTTAAATATTTCTTAACATTTCACCAGAATTTGTTAAATAAACAGAAAGCATTTATATATCGTATTATTCTTCTTAGGGGTTGACTAAAAAATCTGCAAGCCATTGACCAGATTAGACACAGTAATTGCAATAATTTTTCAGCAGTTTCAACTTCCAATGTCTAAATTTAAATACACATGTACTGATAATTTAGTAGTCTTCAATCTGCTCTTTCAGATGATAAACATCCTTAGATGTTTTGACATAGAAAAGTAGGATAAACTCTTACATCCTTGTTTTAAAATTCAAAAGTTCAAAATAGTATTCATATATAACATATATATATGTATAAAATAGTGCATAAGAAAGCATATTCACAGGAAGGACCATAGAAATTGAAGGCTTGTAGTTCTGTTTGTTCTTTACTGCAATAGTAACTGTTATTTCTAGCATAAAGATGACATTTTTTTTCATAAGAAAATGTCAGAATTCAGTCCCTCTAATTTTAGACAAATTTTGTCAAGGTAGATGTCAGCTTACTTTCACACATTTGAGTTCCTTTTAAAGACATACAGAAAGACATTCATTCAGTAGATGAAGACAATATTCTTAACTGCTTCTGGATTTTTCAAGGCTTAAGTATATTTGTTCTGAAATTTCAGCTGTTAGTCATTTGCAAAGTATTGGTGGGAGTGTATTTGAAGCAGGTCTGCCCTTAAGGACTGTCTCTTTTTTGTTTGCATTGCTGATCAATTTCAATGTTATTTTCTCTTAGAGAAGAATAAATTGGAAGATGTACTCTGTAAGAACACGTCCCTGTGTTTTCCATCTGTTATATGGTACTTCATTCATAGGACCAGATTAGAAGTAGATCCCATGAAATGCCTACACTATGGTTGTAGGGACTATAGTGCTTACAGCTTTACTCTGTGGTCTGCTTCTATTCTACTTTCTAATGTACCCAGTATCTGTAGCTATTGCTATTGTACCTGCCAGACAGGTGGGTTTAGAAGTTAATTAAGAATCTAGCATTAAATCCGTAAGTGAAGTTGCATAACTATTGAAAGCTGACTGTTCATTTCCCTTTTATAGTATTTGTGAATTTTCATTGGCCTGAATATTCATATTTTTTCTCTGCCATAATCATGCTCTTGCGAAATTGCTATAGATAACAGTTCCGATTTATAGACCTTAACGTACTTTATGATCACAAGATATGTGTAATTTGAAATACTTTTATTCCTGTTTCCTGGATACAGGAGTATGACTATGAAAAGAAATTCTGCTTTGACCAGCAAGCCAGTGACTAGGTTTGGTAAAAGAACCGCTTCTGGTAACTACATTTTGTAGGCCTTGACCATGTACTGACAGTAGGGGACATACTACAAGTGTATTGTAATAAATAAGTTTTTCCATGGTTTGTTTATGTGTTTATCCATTTAATATGAATATCTAAAAGACTTACGTTCTTTGTATTGAATTCTTTGCAGTAATTAATTTTATTTTGATACTACTGCTTGATATCAAATGCAGTTGAGATCCTCAACTAGAGTTGTGTATGGCTGTGCAAGAGCCAGTGACCCTCTGATGCTATCACTCAGTGAAGGTTTTTATAAAGAACAGCAACAAATAACTTCAGTTAGTCTTCTGCATTAAGTAAAACTGTAAAAAATCTTCAACCATTTCTATATAGACACATCGCGTAGATCCCAATTTAATATTAAAAAATGCATTTTCTGTTAATTTTCTTTTTAATATAACTATTAGTTCTATTTTGATGACTTCAGAGCATAATTTTGATATGATTTTAAAACTAGTAAGTTTATACTGTAAATGATAATAATAAATTTGCTACAGAATAATATAGAATCATAGAATCACTAGGTTGGAAAAGACCTCCAGGATCATCAAGTCCAACCATTCCTATCAACTACTAAATCATGTCCTTGAGCATTTCATCCACCCACCTTTTAAGTACCTCTAGGGATGGTGACTCGACCATCTCCCTGGGCAGCCTGTTTCAGCATACGATGACCTTTTCCGTGAATTTTTTTTCTGATGTCCAGCCTGAACCTCCCCTGGGCTAAGCTTGAGGCCATTCCCTCTTGTCCTGTCACCTGTCACCTGGGAGAAGAGGCCAGCTCCTTCCTCTCTACAACTTCCTCTCAGGTAGATGTGAGAGCAATAAGGTCTCCCCTCAGGGTCTGCTTCTCCAGGCTAAACAATCTCAGCTCTCTCAGCCACTCCTCGTAAGACTTGTTCTCCAGCCCGTTCACCAGCTTTGTTGCTCTTCTCTGGATGCGCTCCAGAGCCTCAACATCCTTCTTGGAGGGAGGGACCCAGAATTTGAGGTGCGGTCTCACCAGTGCTGAGTACAAAGGGAGAATAACCCCCTTGGACCTGCTGGTTATGCCATTTCTGATACAAGCCAAGATGCCATTGGCCTTCTTGGCCACCTGGGCACACTGCTGGCTCATGTTCAGTCGGCTGTCAACCAACACCCCCAGGTCCATCTCCTTCAGGCATTTTTCTAGCCACTCTTCTCCTAGTCTATAGCACTGCACAGGGTTGTTGTGCCCCAAGTGCAGGACCCAGCATTTGCCCTTGTTAAACCTCATGCCATTGGTCTCAGCTGTTCAAATCCCTTTGCAAAGCCACCCTACCCTTAAGGGCAAGGGAGCCCAAGAGGGCTGAGTACTCTTCAAGAAGGAAATCCTGGCAGCGCAGGAGCAAGCTGTCCCCATGTGCCTGAAAATGGGCCAGCAGAGAAAAAAATCCAGCTTGGTTGAGCAGGGAGAAATGGGTGGACATGAAAAAGAAGAGGAATGTCTATGGACTTTGGAGGAAGGGACAGGCATCTTGGGTGCACTACAGGGAGGAAGTGAGATCATGCAGAGGAAAAATCAGGAGGACTGAAGCCCAACTAGAGCTCAGATTGGCCAAGTTGGTGAAAATCTTTCTCTAAATGCATTAATAGTAAAAGGAGGACCAGGAAGAATATTCAGTCCTTATTGGATGCAAAGGGAACAACTGTGTCAAAGGATGAAGACAAGGCTGAGGCACTTAATGCCTTCTTTGCCTCAATCTTTAATAGTAAGGAAAGTTGTTCCCTCTGTGGACATGCACAAGAGTTAGAGGAGCAGAATAAAGCTCTAAGCTAGTCTCTGGAAGTTTAATGTGGCCATTCTGGTTACCCCCCTCTTCACCTCTACTAGAACTTAGAATTCTACCATCTCATGATCACTTTTGTACCCCTAGTACAAATAGATATAATCTTTTTAATTTTTTATTTTGAATTGCTGGTCTCACTACCACACAATAAAAATGTCAAGGGGTATTTGGGTAGGGTTTTTTCAGTTGTTTGGTTTGATGTTTTTACCTTTTAATTTCTCAATAACTGTTGTGGCCATTAGGACTGAAAGTTCACTGTGAAATAAACAACCTAATTTTGCTGTGATATTGCATCCAGTTGGTATTGCACATATATTAAAGAAACAAATCTCTGAAATGTTTCTGTGCCCAAAGTTTCATTATTGTGAGGAATGTAACTAGCACTAAATAAATGTTTATCAGTTTAAACTTTTACCCTAAAATACTTTTTTTAAGAGAACTTGTTCATAAAAAAATGGAACTTACATTTACTTTTGATCTTAATGTGCATTATCAAGTGACAGAAGGCTACTCTTCGATAAATGAAATAAGCTTGGAAGGATACAAGCTGTAAAGCCAATGCATTAACACTTGCCATATTTCAGAATTCAAATGAATGGAAATAAAGTGAAGAAACTGAAGCATCAGCTGACTTGAAACATCCATTTAAAACTGTTTTAAGTGTTACTAGTTATAAAACAAAATAACATTTTCTCTTAGAGAAGAATTTATACTATTTTTTAAATAAACTATCTGTTAATCATTATAATACTTTAATTTGTATAAACCTTACTATATCAGAAATCAGAGGCAATCTGATCTGTGAATCATGTGTAAATATCAATAGTACAACAGGAGCCTCATTTCCAGCAGGATTACCTGCCTAGCTCTGGTACTGCAAGGAAGAGTTAGATATGCTCTCCCTGATCAGATCTGCTGAAGATGCACAGTGCCGTGCACTCTCTGTTTTTCCAGTCAGAGTTAACAAGTTAATGAGATAAAGATAGGAGTTTTATTTCCTGATTCAATTAGCAAGAAGAATTTTACATTTCTATTATTATTTTGCTTTTGTGAAACAAAGCATTCTCAAAGTGCAAGTCTAAATACTGTGTTTTCCCCATTTCTATTACTAATTGTGGTCATTTTGTGTTTCTTTGAGCTGGGGGCTTGGACTTGATGTGGTCCCTTCCAATTTGCATTGGTTTATAATTTTCTGCATCTAGTGATTCTATGAAAATCGTGTTCTGCTTTCCAGACTGATAGAAGTGTGAAACTGATAATGGGTTGTTGAGGATACTATTTATGGTAATGACTGACAATTTCTTTCCTGACAGTTACTGGCAGCTTCACTTTGGAACATCAAAGAACTCTTGCTGATCACTCACTGCAATTCTACAGTGTCATTTCATTATGCTTAAAACTAGGGAGACTATAAACTGAAACCATGTTCTAGGCTTTCTGCTGCTATGACTTAAGTTAATACCCTATTGAATTCAGGACAACTTTGCAGAACAAAGCACACGTTGTTTGTCATTTTTTCCTTGGAGCTGGTACTGGAGAGATCTTGCAAAATTCCTTACCAATTCTAATGATGAAAAGAAAGCATGTATTTAAAGAAAGAAAAGATTGAAGGTTGAAGGAAAGGGTGACTAAGAGTACTTTTTCTCCACTTTCTTTTATTTCCTTCCAGTCATACTGGCAGTTCTTGCACTTCCTTAACTTCTTTCAACTGAATATTACCAATACAAAAGCTGAGGAGAAGAGTAAAAAGGAGTGATGCTTCTCTCCATAAGTGCAGAATCCTAAACACTCCTGCTGTTTCAGAGCTAGAATATTCACTTCCCTGTGATGGCTTCAAGAGACTCATGGTCTGGGGTTTTAAGGAAAAAGCATGAAATCGCATAATCTGAGAAAAGATATTCTCTTTACTTGGGGACTTTTGATCACCTCCATTTATCTCATTTTTAATTAAGATTCCAACACAATTATTACTAAAATTCTGATTGAAGAGGGATAAAGCTACCCAAATTTGATAGAATGGTAATGGATTGGTGTTTTGCAGGCTAACAAGGTGGTATTCTTTCTCTAGTCCTCTAGAATACTCTTTATATCTGCAAAGGCAATGAATAGGAACTTTTTATCTACTTTCTGTTTAAACTTTCACAGGAGTTCCTTACCATTACCACAAAATATGATTGAAAGGATTGACCAGGATGTTTTAATGTGTCCACTAAATTTTACTGAAATCTTACAATCCCTAGCATGCTAGCCATGTGTGTTTTTGAAGAAAACCCTAAGGTATTCAGAATATCTGTGAAAACCTAAGTAGCTTGTAAAACATCATCCTTTGCTAGTCTTATATGAAATCACTCACTAGTGGGTAAAGACAGGGAAGATGCTTCACTGCTGTCCTCTTCAAAAATGTAAACACCATAAATTTCTTGCATGGTGTATTTCTGCAGATATGAAAGTTTTACTTTTACTATGAAGTATTGTCTACCTGTCCATTGTCATTGCTGTAGGTTCTTCACTTGAGCCTGATTATGCTGAGAAATTGTCTGGGGAAGTTGGAGATGGTGTCTTCAAAAGATTGATTCCAACACTCTCCCATCCAAAACACTTCCCAGAGAACCACACATGGATGTTGGAAGTATTTGTACAGAGTACAGTGACATCAATCTTGAACTTGTGTCCATGTTTTCCTTTCTTCAGTTCCTGGGAAACTGTGTTAAATTAGTGTTTTGTTAAGAGTTAAATTTGCTGCATTTTGTTAGAAATATATTTACATGGACAGTATTGTCTTTATTAGCCTTGGCTGTAAGATGATATTAAGTACTTCTAGTATGTGAAAGTGGGACATGAAGATTTTTCAAGCTCCACAAATCTTAAATAGCATTTTCTTTCCTTCACTAAAACTTTATTCATCATCATAAAAGTAGTTTAGATGCTAGAATATAGATGTTCTTAAACTACCTATTAACATACACTTATAAAAAAATCCAAAGTGATGATATAATTCATTGTAACTTCTCTGCAGTTTGCATGAAAAGCCTTTTAATGCACATTTGCACAAGGTCACCAGTATCTTACAATATCCTTTAGTATTGGATTTATGTGAAAATAACTGAAAATCTCTTTAGCAATTTCAGAAGGCTTAAATATGATAATTTACTGTCATATACTTCATCAATATTTTATGTAAAGTGAAGATGAAAAGCACATTTTAACAAACCAAAGATTCAAAAAAAAAATTGTATGGCTACTTTTACTCTTCTGAAATGATTTTTTTACCCAAAAAGGTGAATAAGGAGTGCAAAATAAAGAAAAGTCACATTGATACTGTGATGCATATAAAGGGTTCTACTAGCAAAGGTAAAATATGTTATGAGGCAGTTTTCTCATAGGTTGACTAGCTCCATGTTACTCCAACATGAGCTCTGGGACTGTTCCACAAGGGTTGGGAAGCTGGTGGTGACTCCAACCCAGGGCTGGGCAAGACCATCACCAGTGGAGTATTACTGGTACCACCCATCTGAGCTGGCTAAGCAGAGCAGGGATGGTTGCAGATCCCACTGATAGTCAAGCAGTCAGCAGTCCAGTAAAAGGTGAAGTAACAAGTCAGGTCTGAGGTTAGTCTGGGAAATCCCAGTGACAGTGCAGGAACAGAAGCAGGACTGGGAAAAGGTGTGACTCCAGCATGGGGTCCTTGGTGAGACTGGTTAGGGCAATTAAGACCTATTGATGCCTGCAGGGCTCTGAAAATAGGTACCTGCTCTTACCACAACGCAACATTTTGTTCTTCTAATGGAGAACACAGTTTCACTGAGATCCCCATGTCAAGTGGATGGTGGAGAAATGTACACCAATCATACAGATCAGGTTGGTTGGCATATTCAGCTGCAGATTTACAAATTCAATTTAATCACAGGATGTGGACTAACGTAGGTTAGTGGATTACAAGATAGCACAGTTCACCAATGGTATCAGATTGTTTTACGTTCAGGCATGCAGGTTGCTGCTTCCTGACATTTTTTATATAACTTCATGGGAGAAAAGTTACCATCACAGATGATCCTCTCTCAGTATCATGTTTTAATAATCAGATTTTTTATTTGGACAGATAATGAAGAGCAAAATGCACACCAATCCTAACAGATTGTATTGGATCCATGCTTATAACATTGTGTAGGAAATTTCTTTGCCAAGGAGAGCTGAGGTACTCATATCCCCTAGGATCACATTCTAATACTGTTATATCAATACAAGTTTGAAGAAATGCAATTGACATTTTTTTTCTGATCTCAGTTAGACTGGTTTGAATTTCTTTGATAGTCAGAATTGCTGCATTGATGGAAATAGAATAGGTTTTCTTTAGAGCTCAGGAAGAACAGATTTTTGCTGGTACATTGGAAGTCAGTGCTCTTGCTTTTATTTAAATATTCAGCAAAATGTTATAAAACTTTTGAAAGTGTTTATTTTTATGCCAGTTAACTGTTTCAGGTCACTAACAAGCATTTTGTTAATGATTTAGAAAGAACCAGAAGTCTGAAGTGGTTTGAGGAAATTTTGTGGGCAATGTGTTGATAAAAAGCCCTTCTTCGTTTCAATTCTTGAACTCCTGGTCGTACAGGACTTGCCCTTTGTGAAGCTGTGCTGGCTGCTATTAATGACCTCCCTGTCCTCCATGTGCTTTAGGATAGCTTCTAGGAGGATCTGTCCCGCGATCTTCCCAGGCACAGAGGTGAGGCTGACAGGTCAGTAATTCCCAGCATCATCTTTTCTACCCTTTTTAAAAATGGACACAAGGTTACCCTTCTTCCAGTCACCAGGGATAGGTATCTGTCATTTAAAATTACCTCCCTTTGGAATATAACAGTATATATTGTGTCGTCGTCCCCCCCCAAAAAATGTAACCCATTTTCCATTGAAAAGTCCCACAAATATAAATAGGCAGAACTATTTTGTAAACTTACAGATATACTGCAGCATAACATAATCTAATAGAAAACCAGCAGTGAATGATTAGTACTGTATAAGAATGTATATTAACTTTGTAAGATGAAGAAACTATATATGTCTGAAAACAGTAATGGTATTCTAGGTTTGTATTTTATTATAAAAGGCGGTGTTGAGTCTTATAGCAGTTGGATACAACACCTGTTCTTGGCATAGCAATGCAGTGGAAAATACGAGGCTTTTAACAGTCCATAATTTATTAGTCTGTAGCATCATCTTGTTGATTGATTCTATAAAAAATTATTTAAATTATTACAAATAGGAACACAGTTGTGTTCACGCAGTTGTGCTAGCCTCTCAACTTCGCAATAAAATATTTTCATTCCAGATTTTACTTAAAAATAAACATAATCTCTTTTATCTCTGTTTCTTCACATCTCAAAACCTTCAAACATATGGCCAAATTAGCAATTAAAGAGTAGTTCAGTGCTGTCACAAGCACCGCAGGACAGGATGAGAAAGCAGTGTACTGCGTTGTGTCAGACCAGTGCTCCCTTGTCCCCATCTTGAGGATGGGTCCATGACCAGCCAAAAGTGCCAAATTGCTCTCCTGTACCTCCACTCTCCCAGTGACAACAGGAGAAGGTATTTGGGAGGCAAGAATGTAAGGCAGGTAAAACTGAACACTTCCTGCCGGCCAGTCCCTCCTAGCATCGACACTTGTTGGCTTGACCTGCCAGTTCTTTTGGACTGACTCTATGCTGAGCTTGCTGATACAACTTGCTAACAGGATCTCCCATGGCTTCAAATTTCAGCCTACTGTGTAGAATGGTACATTCTTCCCTTCATTCAAAACCATCTTCAACCATTTTGTCAGGTGCCACCTAATTTTGGTTTGTCAGGATGAGATGAGTAATGGGTATGCATTTAATTTGCCCACCATATTCAGGAGCTAGTAAACTGTGGTTTTGTCCCCCGTGTACTTAGAAGCTGAAGAGTCCTAGCTTGTTTATTCTCTTCTCACAAAGCAGTTGCTTCGTCTTCCTTAAAATGATTTTTTTTTCTTCTTTCTATGTCATATTAATCAGTTTGTAGGGAAAATTAAGTATTGACATGTATACCTTTATAGTATACACCTCAGTACAAGGTCTTCTTCCAGCTAGTTCTACTCATGCCTCAATACTCAGAGTAGTTAAAATTTGCTTAGCCTGACATAATTAAACATTAATACAGATAATATTATATTCTTAATACTGTCATGATTTTAAAAATCAAATTAATAATTACTACTAAAATTAAATTACTGGTACAAAGATGCAGTAACCTAGTGATGAAAAAATGAAATAAATATATGATAAAATGTGGAAAAAATGGAGCAGTGAAAGCATGAAAATTAACATGAGAAAGTTCTTCTGAGCACTTGCTCTTTATGTAGCTTTTTGTACTTGACCATTCTCTGGTGTACTTCTAGAAAAAAACTAACAAAGACTAAAACCTCATCTGCTGCTGAAAAAAGAGTGGTTTACTCTTCTCCTTCCCTCACACTTATTCTTGCATTGCTGTCCTCACTGCTGGCATTCGTATTCTTCTGACGCCATACCAGAACTGAAAAGGAATTAAAATGTATCACCCCCTCAATTTTCAATTTTCTGGATTATTTCCACAAAGTAGGTGATCTTGAGTGCTATCATGAAGCACATGCAAGAGAACCGGGTGATCAGGCCCAGTCAACATGGGTTCACAAAAGGCAGGTCTTGCCAGACTAACCTGATCGCCTTCTATGACAAAGTGACCCGCCTAATGGACGAGTGAAAGGCTGTGGATGTGGTCTTCCTGGACTTCAGTAAAGCCTTTGACACAGTTTCTCACAGCGTTCTGCTTGAGAAACTGTCAGCCTCTGGCCTGGACAGGCGCACACTCTCCTGGGCGGAAAACTGGTTGGCTGGAGGGCCCAGAGAGTGGTGGGAAATGGTGTGAAATCCAGCTGGAGGCCAGTGACAAGTGGGGTTCCCCAGGGCTCAGTGCTGGGTCCAGCCCTGTTCAATGTCTTTATCAATGACCTGGATGAAGGCATCGAGTGCACCCTTAGCAAGTTTGCGGACGACACTAAGCTGGGTGGAAGTGTTTATCTGTTGGAGGGTAGGGAGGCTCTGCAAAGGGATCTGAACAGGCTGGACCGCTGGGCAGAGTCCAATGGCATGAGGTTTAACAAGGCCAAATGCCGGGTCCTGCACTTGGGGCACAACAACCCTATGCAGTGCTACAGACTAGGAGAAGTCTGTCTAGAAAGCTGCCCAGAGGAGAAAGACCTGGGGGTGTTGGTTGACGGCCAACTGAATATGAGCCAGCAGTGTGCCCAGGTGGCCAAGAAGGCCAATGGCATCTTGGCTTGGATCAGAAACGATGTGACCAGCAGGTCCAGGGAGGTTATTCTCCCTCTGTACTCAGCACTGGTGAGACCACTCCTCGAATCCTGTGTTCAGTTCTTGGCCCCTCACCACAAGAAGGATGTTGAGGCTCTGGAACGAGTCCAGAGAAGAGCAACGAAGCTGGTGAAGGGGCTGGAGAACAGGCCTTATGAGGAACGGCTGAGAGAGCTGGGGTTGTTTAGCCTGGAGAAGAGGAGGCTGAGGGGAGACCTCATTGCTCTCTACAACTACCTGAAAGGAGGTTGTGGAGAGGAGGGAGCTGGCCTCTTCTCCCAAGTGACGGGGGACAGGACAAGAGGGAATGGCCTCAAGCTCCGCCAGGGGAGGATTAGGCTGGAGATTAGGAAAAAATTCTTCACAGAAAGGGTCATTGGGCACTGGAACAGGCTGCCCAGGGAGGTGGTTGAGTCACCTTTCCTGGAGGTGTTTAAGGCATGGGTGGACGAGGTGCTAAGGGGCATGATTTAGTGTTTGATCGGAATTGTTGGACTCGATGATCCAGTGGGTCTCTTCCAACCTGGTTATTCTATGATTCTATGATTCTATATTTCAGATAGTGTCTGTTTGGTGTTATGGAAAACCTGAGAGAGAACTGGATAGCAGAGACTGCCCAACAGCAGCAGAAATAGCCCAGAGATAAGAGTTTCCTTGCAAGAAAAATATTCTGTATGTGATTATGGACTCTCAGGAAAGGACGTTTCTAAATCTTGAATATCTGCATTAGCCTGCCAAATGACAGCTTAGAGTGATAATCAATATGTTTTACCTCAAATATAAAATTTCTGCTTTGTATTTTATTTCCATAGTTTCTTACATTGGGGCAGACATGTAGTTTTCTCAGCTGAAAATGCATAGGCTGTGGGGCTGCTTTCGAGTTGTAAGCAATTGAAATGGTTTAACTCTTATTTGAAGTTCAGATTTTACTAGGCATAGCTTCACCACTCTGATATCTTTGAAGAACATCCACAGGTTTAATATTTAGGCATTTAAAAGCATATTTCACATCCAGTGCTTAATTTTGCAGTTATGGCATTGCATGCATAATTCAGAATGGTGCTATTTATTGAGTCAAAGTCTATTAAAATTCATGCAAATGTTATTGCTTTACTTGATATAGGAAAGTATTGGTGTATCTCAAAGGGTATACACTGACTTTTTTTTTTTTCCCCCATCTCATTTTTAAACATCAAAAATGTTTTTATTTAGTTAAATAAATACCCTAAGGAGATAGATGTAAAGGAAAATTAATTGTGTAATATCTTCATAAGCCACTGTGGGATTCATATTATGTAGAAGATACTGCTCTACACTCTAAAAATAGATGCTTTGCAAAATATACTGTGATTTAGACACAAGTAATTGTCTGAATTTTGTTGTTTCTTGTAATTCTTTCTGACTGTTTTAATATAACAGTGACTGATAGTCAAATTTGCATGTGTTTACTCAAATGTGATTAAATGAGCTAAACTGGTCTATTGAATGGAGATACAGTTGCTGTGTAATTTTACTATTCAACTTGCCAACTGCTTTGTGTTTATTTAATATATTTTTTTCAATGACAATGTACATCTAACAGCTATGCCACCAGCCATGCCACATGAAGTTTAGGGGATCATTTATGGGAGGCTACATTAATTGTTAGGTCAATTATATCTTAATTGTCAAGATAATTTAGACAACAATAATTTTGTTAAGAATTCCTTGAATTCCAATTGCTGATGGCTAATTTTTTTGAGTTTCTGCTATCTGACAATTGAGTTGGCTAATTGTTATTTATCCATCATACAAAGTTTGTTGTAAATTACTATTTGGAGGGCTTCTTGAGAAAATTCTAAGATTTCAGATTTCTTTTTTCTACAAATATCTGCCAAGATTAATAGTAAATTTTTTTGTCTGTGTAAACATTGTTAATGATGCTCAGTTTTGCAGTGTAATAGCAACATGTGTTGTAAGATGAAATCTGGGAAATTATACTGGCAGACCATTTTTAAAAGGTTCTGATTGTGCAGGGCTCTGTTAAATTCTCCAAATATTCAGAACAGAACTTGCCACATGGAGCCACAGTTTTACTGACTTCTGTAGCTAAATTCTGAGACATGAGCATAGGCTGTTTAATCCTTCCCCCCATGTTCTTAATCAAGTGTGTTTGGCATGAAAAATATCCACAAGAAGACTATTGCCAGTAAATTTTATGAATAAGATGGTCATTATCTGAAGTGTTATTTAGCCATCCTAATACATACAAGAATGTTATTACTGGGAAAAGAAAGCTTTCTTTTCTGGCATTTCCTCAAACTCATGCAGGAGCCACTGATACACGTGACTTGTATTGAGTGTCATTGGCTGGTTTCTTGCTTCCCACTGTTTAATTGCAGTAAAAGTATCTAAACATAGGTAGCTTTTCTAGATGAAGAATAATAGTTGTCACAGCAGTGCTATGTAAGTGGAAAATGAACGTAATCCTGTGGACAGCCTGGGAGTAACAATCTTCCTGTTAAGGCTCAACATATTTTAAAAATCAGAAAGTCATAGTGGCAACTGCAGTGGTGTTTCCTTTTTGTTTCTTTTTCCCAGGAGTTTCAACAGCACTGAATTAGATTTGTGACTAAACACAAGCAAGTGATTGGAAGCTTCACTACTGTTTGACTTATATAATTGGCAATGCAGGAACGTGTATCTAAAGTGAAGAGGGCAGGCTTGTGCTCATTATGTAGTAATAGATAGAGTGATAGCACCCATATCCCCACATCTGGAATTATCAAGGAATGAGTTAATGTAGGTGAGTTATTTTGTACTTTATCAATTTCTTTGATGGAGCTGGTATCAGAGCATGGTGTGTCATGCTGAGGACAATCTTACTGAAGTAGTATTATTCAGGATACATAAGTATCCTGCTGTCAGTCAAATTAAATAACAAAACTGTGGTCTGCTCTGGAGTGGAGTGCAAAGTCAGCAGGCATGATTTACTTAATTAAACTGGATTAATTTTCAATTTGATATTCCTATTCACCTTGGAAGTAGACTGTTATCATCTAAAGTCTATTGTGGATCAGCATACTTTTTTCAAACTGGAAAATACCTGAAATGTTAGAATCACAGAGTCATAGAATAGTTAGGGCTGGAAAGGACCATAAAGATCATCTAGTTCCAACCCCCTTACATTGGCAGGGACATCCCACTAGATCAGGTTATCCAAGGCCACATCCAACCTGGCCTTGAACACTGCCAGGGAGGGGGCATCCTCAACTTCCCTTGGCAACCTGTTCCAGTGTCTCACCGCTCTCATGGTGAAGAAATTCTTCCTAATGTCTAGTCTAAATCTGCCCTTCTCCAGCTTATATCCATCCCCCCTTGTCCTATCACCACAGGCGATAATGAATAGTCCCTCTCCAGCTTTCTTGTAGGCCCCTTTCAGGTACAAGGTTGCTATATGATCTCCTTAGAGCCTTCTCTTCTCCAGGCTGAACGAGCCCAACTCTCTCAGCCTGTCCTTGTGTGGAAGGGGCTTCAGCCCTCTGATCATCTTTGTAGCCCTCCTCTGGACCCATTACAACAGCTCCATATCCTTCTTACGTTGAGGACTCCAGAATTGGACGCAGTACTCCAGATGAATCATAGAATCATAGAATAACCAGGTTGGAAGAGACTCACCGGATCATCGAGTCCAACCATTCCATTCATTCAACCATTCCTGTCAAACACTAAACGATGCCCCTTAGCACCTTGTACACCCGTGCCCCAAACGCCTCCAGGGAAGGCGAATCAACCACCTCCCTGGGCAGCCCACTCCAGTGCCCAACGACCCCCCCCGTGAAGAATTTTTTGTGAAGTCTCACAAGAGAGGAATAGAGGGGCAGAATCACTTCCCTCGACCTGCTGGCCATGTTACTCAATTTCAGGAACAAGCTTTTAATAGTAATGAATAATACCATGTGCATTTTCTTATCAGTAATATCAGAAGAGTACCATAGTTTCACTAAGTATCGAAATATTGTTAAATGTATTTGAAAAACACTGCGACAGGCTTAGTTGTTTAGAAGACTATACTACACTTACAAGGTGAAGGAGGTAGAAGAAAGACACAGAGAACAATATGAATGAGCAGAAGAGAGAAGCAAAGATGTGATTCCTGCTGCAGTCAGTTTCTCACAAAGAAATGCAAAATAAGGGTACTGTGAAGCATCATTAAAAGCAACAGTGTTTGGATACAAACATTATCGAGTATAGTAGGCCATAACTTTAAAAGTAATAGTACTTTTGAATACTCCATCCCTTTACAAGTGTCATTCTAATTAAACACTGTAAGAGAATTTGCCTGTATCTACAGCATAAATGCGATAATAGTGGTAGAGAGATCCATGTCTGAAAACAAAAAATTGCTTATCAGAAAAAGACAAATAAAAAAAAAAAAAGCAGCATTTCTTCGGCTCTTGGTGAGATTGGATTGAGCCTTCTGTAAACCATTACATTTTGTAGGAGAAAGAGAAGGCATTAGATTTTGTATGTACAGCTGTTTATAGATAGGAGCTAATACATGTACTTTGTTATCAAGTGTTATTTATTCTAGCCACTAAAAAAAAAGTTTGAATTTGACCCACTGGAGTCAGAGGACATGACTCTTCTCTAGAGAAATTAAACAGGAGATAGTAGCAATTTGCCTAAAAGAAAAATCATTTCATAAGAATATTTTTTATTTTATGTACTTAAAAGCCACACACACACAAATATTTGATTACGTGTTAACCAACTGAATATAACTTGGTGATATTGTTCTGCCCTTTGTGTGTGATTGATAAGCTGTGGCAAAACTAAGAGGCTTTCACCTTCAAGCGTAGAGGTTGTTGGCTTTTTTTTTTCTGAATGCCATTTTAAAGTCCTGTACATTTCCCTTTTCAGCAACAATAAGAGAAATCCCATATTCTTATTTTTCTGCCACCATCAAAAGAAAGAAAATCTCCCTCCCAGTAAAAATCTAGATAATGTCTCGGTGTTTGTGAAGATGGAGGAGAAAAGAGTTACATGGTAGTTGCAGGAGTTTGTTCTGCCTTTTTTGAGGCCAAATAAGAACATCATCTGTCACATTTTTAAAGTTGCCTTGGACTGTCAGTGGGTAAATGTGAACTTCTAGTTATTCTTTTTGACCTTAAAATATGCTGCCAAATTCATTATAAGTTTTGGTGTCTTTGCATCTATTTAGGGAAAAAAATAAAGGAAATTCATTTCCTCTCAATCATTAATTCTTGTAGAACTCTTTTGAGTATGATAACAATATGGTAAGAAATTTCAGATTGTGTTCTTATCATATTAGGAAGAACAAAACATTAAAGGTAGTCTTTTGTAAGAGGGGCAGAATATGTAGCTCTCTTAAATGGCAAAGCAACTTAACACGGGCTCAGTAATAAGAACTGCTCACATTCAAGATTCACTTCTTCATCTTTGAAGTTGGGAGGTTTACTTGAGAGGGATTATAGAGCTTCAGAGGAGTATGCAGGTATTGGAAGCAGCAGTATTGTCCATACAGTTTTTGACTGAGACTGTGGGGATGACTGTCCCATTAATATGCATAGTTAGGAGTGTTGCTAGGCGATGCAAGAAGGCTGTATATAAGCTCCGAAAAAGGAAGAAACAGCACCTGATGGCAGCTTCCTCGACCCTTTGTCCTCCTTCCACTGCTCTGGGTTTCCTTAAACCTTTGAGTCCTTTTCTTTAAAAATACTGAGGAAAACTAAGCTTTGGGACTTGTCAGTTTTACACCCAATATTAAGCTTACATTTCAGTTTCCTCTTCACATGCATTTTCTTATATAGAATAGTTTTATTTTGATATGTGAATGTAATCCTCTGTTCTTCAGGAAGAATGATGTGTTGGTGTGTGTATATCCTTTCAAGCCAGAGCTTGCCCTAAGAAAACTTAAGGCACCTTCAAACCAGGTGCCTGTTTTCACCGTCTGTATTAAACATCAAAAATCGGTTGCCTTCTTTTAGACATCAGAAAACAGATCAGTGATCAGAGCTCATCGTTTTGCTTTCTAACAGATAAGGTGGCAAAAGGCCAACAGGAGAAAGACTGGTATTTCAGCAAGGGAAGGCAATGTCAGCCCTCCTGGGTGCCTCCCCAAAGAGAGACCAGAGTGTATGGAATTACTAGGTTTCCCTTCTTTCTTTTCCTTTTGCCCACTGCAGACCCCTGCATGCTGACTCTGCAGGGATTCCTCTCTAGAAAATCAGATGCTTTCCTGAGGGCAAGCATCAGCAAAGGTCTACCTACCTGACTGTAAGACTAAGGTAAACTCTGAGGATTTAAAACTAGTAATAAACATTTGTCTTAATTTTCCTGCCAGTGGTGAGAGCAGTATTTGTCTCTTGGAAGACTTCTTTACATCAAAACAATTTGCAGCTCTGTGCACTGTGCTGTCAGTCTCAGCAGAGCTTAGTGTGAAACCTGTTGCTTGCAAGAGTTGTTCCTTTGCAGTTACCCTCTGACTATTATTTGCTTTAAAGAATCAGACAGAGCAAGAGTTCAGAATGAATTCTGAACCCCAGTCTTCAACATGTAGCCACTTATCAATGAGGAAATCAATACATATTGCCAAAAAAATGTTTGGGGCACTTTTTCCTTGAGCACTTTCAAGGTAAGAGTTGCTAAAAATGGATTTCAGGTTCTGGGAATAAAATACATGTCAGTCTCCCGTATAAAAGAGCAGTTGAACAATGGCTGTAAAAATGGTCCTGTACACAGTGTTGAACAGAAAGTGGAAGAAAATAATTAAAATTAATCTCTGTAATCTCCTTCCAAAATGATGATGGCAAACTGAACCTGTCTAAATTCTGACAGATTTCAGTGTTCAAAGAAATCACTTAATAAATTATACATTTAATTCACTTAACACTGACAGTGACCTGCTCATGTAGGAAGAAAAAGATTGTTGCTTCTAATCTGATTCAGATAGTTTGCATCTCAAAACGTATTCGATGTTCACCTTAAAAAAAAATTAAGTATTCTTCAGTATTTGACATAGGTTAAGTTTAAGCTCTCCCCAAAGTTAGCAGAAACAGGTTAAATCTAGTAAGGAAGTTTCTGTGCAAGCACAGACATCATAGATTCCACATGCTGTTTCTTATGGTCTGAAACTTATTTGGCAGTGGCACTTCTGAGTTGGGCCTAAGTGAACGAGGTACAAGCCTGACAATCAATGCTTCTAATGGGTTATTTCTAACATGTTGAAGATTTTTTCTAAATGACAAAAGAATATTCTTGCATTTTCTAAGACTTGGATTCTTAAGAAATTCCGTTAATTTCTTTGAACTTTTTCAAAAAATCATATTATTCAGGCATAATTTCTGATTTTCATTAGCTTTGAGAAAAAAAATGTGGAAAGGGAACACAGATAAAATTGTATATAAAAGATTCGCTTAAGTGTGTCATGACATAGCTTCATTCTTAATTTTCTCATGTTTGACATTCTGTACATTTATTTTACTGGACAAGATAATTTAGGAAGGAACTACAGAGTTTTTAGCCTCCAACTTCTACCTCTGAGCTCAATATTATGAGCTCATATATTCCAAACAGAGTTCAGCAGCCTTCTCTGAATCCTTAATCCCAGCTGTCATATGCAGACTTTATCTTTGGCTATTCTGTAAGTATATCAAAGCATAGGGGTTTCATCTTTATCATGTGAAGGTGAAAAGTTTTTTGCTCGACGTTATACATCACCGAGTCATATAGATCAGTGTGCAGTGATATTTCATTTACTGAATGTTCATAGAGCAACTTAGTATTTTTATACAATAAATTCAAAAGGATTAGAAGCCACTTCCTCATTTAGTGACATGAATAACCTGCGTGGCTATTAATCATGTTGTGTTAGATTTTGGGGGAGGGGATTTACTCAGCTAAAAATCAAATGTTATCAGTGAGAGAGAGCAAGACAGCTTAATGTGAAATTGATTCTATGAATTGTACCTGAGGAACACTAAAGCCCCGTTTTTCCTCCTGGAGGGAATAAACATTTGCCTGCAGAATTCTGTTCTTTAGCAGGAGACTGGCACTTTTGAAACACAGAGGACATCTACCCAAAATAACAGAAAGTTAGTACTTAGGGGGTTGCTTATCTTTTATAGAAAATGTTAAAGTCTAAACCAACATTTCTGCAGCCATCTGTCTTGGGAGGTTCTGAGCAGACTCTGCTGAAAAAGCTGGACAGCTGACAGTTAGTGAACCAGCCAAAGGATGGATACAACAAGCTTTTCTTAGATTTTCTTTTTGACCTTTGGGCAACTGCTTGACCCTCCCATGCTCCTCTCTCTTCTGGCTCCCTCTGTACCAAACAGAACAGAAAAAGCTTCATAGGCTGTAGGAGTCTTGTTCAAATGCAGGTACACAGAAGACTGTAAAGATGGTACCTCATGGAACTAGGGATGATGTACACATCAAGACAGATGTGTTCAATGTTAGTGGGTATTTGGCACCTTTGCAAATTGAGATATTTGTGTAAATATCTAATTGTAGTTAATCAGTTTTGGCCATGTTACCCAGGAATGGAATCTCAATTCTGCTGGAGTTTGTCAGAACTGACACCAACTTACATAACACTATAATTTTGGCTGTAAATCCTTGGCATCCTCCTCCTTTCCTAAACTCTTTTATTTGCTGACCTATCCTAATTCCTAATCTTCAGCATGTCAACAAGCTGTAGGAAGCAGATCCGTTCTTCATGGTTTATTCCAGAGCATAAGACTGGACTAGTCAGAGGTGAGCGTAGAGAAGTTTATGTGCTCAACTCATTACATCTGAATTTGATCCTCCATTCAAGGCAGGCACTCTGGAGCTGAATGCAACCCCTTTTCCTGAGCCTTGGCAACCTAGTGAAAGAAAAAGCTGTTAGCAAGTGTGAACTCTGTGTTTGGGATCAAGGGACTTAAAGGCCTGCCAGCTGGCTTCTCCAATTATCTGAAGTTTTTGTGTGTCCCTCTAGACCCCTGGATAATTGATGTTGTAGGCTGTATTGTTTGCTTTAGTTTTGTTCTAGTGCTGTTTAGTGCAATATTTACACAGACTTTACAGTTTCTGTAGTATGAGCATTAGATAATGCATTGGTTTTTGATTAAACAAATGCATAAAAGATGGTAATTTTCCTGTTTGGATTTTTTTTTTTTAAATCATATTTACTTTGGCCATGCTTTGCTTTTGATTTTTTCCAAGAAAATATCTGCTGAGCTGTTAGAAATTAAAAAAATCTTTCTTCATAAGAGAAAGTGGCAATAGCAGTTGTTGTGTGCTATCAAAATTCTTTTCAAACAAACCACTTCCTTTATCATGTTAATAACTAACTGATCAAAAATGAAGATCCCGTGCTCTCTTGTTTAGCAGTTTTTTGACATAGAACACAATTCAAATCAGTCCAGAGCTGTATATTAAAACTAGCACACTCAAGTCTTTTTCCAAACTACTCTGTGTTTACTGATGTTATATTAGCAGCAGCTTTTGCTTTGAGATGATGTATCACACTTTCCCCCCATTTCTGCATTTCCAAGATAGCAGAAGAGTGACTTTACAGGAATTTGGGAGAGGAAGAGAAGGAGTAAACTCACTGTGCTTGGGTGACAGGGCTCAGGGAGGAGATGAGCAGGCTGAGGACCATCAGAGAGTGTGAGAGGGAGATTGACCGCTGGAACATTATCTTACGCTTTCTGTCTCAGACCCAACAGGCAAGCATGCCTCATGTCACAGGGGACTCCCCATCCTCTCTCCATTCAGGTGATGAGAGAAATTTAGGAGATGGAGCGGAATGGCAGCAGGTTCCTGCCCGGCACAGTAGATGTGTCTCCCTTTTGTCAACCTCAGCCTCCCAGGTTCCCTTGCACAATAGATATTAAGCCCTGCAAGTGGAACCAAATCTCAATGAGGATGATGGGTCTCACAACCTAGAAATGTTCCCTAGGTTAAAACACCCTAAGCCATGCATCAAAAAGGCTTCTGTTAAGAAGAAAAGACAGGTCATTGTCATAGGGGACTCCCTTTTGAAAGGAACAGAAAGCCTGATATGCAGATCGGACACATTACATAGGGAGGTCTGCTGCCTACCTGGGACCTTGGTTAGAGATGTGGAAAGAAAACTTCCAACTCTTGCCAGGTCCATGGATTATTATCCACTTGATTTTCCAAGTAGGCAGTAATGAAAACCCAGCAAGAAATCTGAGGACAATTAAAAGGGACTTCAGGTCCTTGGACCGAAAGGTGAAGGGATCAGGTGCACAAGTAGTGTTCTCCTCTGTCATTCCTACTACAGAAAATGATAAGGGAAGGAGTACAAAGAGACAGGAAATAAATACCTGGCTCTTAATCAGGTGTAAGGAGCAAAACTTTGGGTTCTTTGACCATGGGTTGGCCTGCAAAAAAACAGACTTGCTGTCTAAGGATAGGGTAAGCTTGTCCCCAAGGGGCAAAAGGATACTTACCAAGAAGCTAACAGAGCTCATTAATAGAGCTTTGAACTAGATGTGAAGGGGGAGGAGGACAAAACAAGGCTTGATAGAAAAGAGCTTGGGAATGGCACTCCAATATCTGGGGAATTGTGTGCTTGCAAAGCCCTTTAGTTTGCCATCTCAGAGGAAGTGGGGGATAGACCTTCAAATGGCAACAAATATGTAAAGATGGGTTAGAAAACAGTTAGAGTAGTCACTTAGGAATTAAGACTATTCAGGAAGGTAGCAGGATCAATAGCCCAACTTAAGTGCATCTATACCAATGCATGCAGCATGGGCAACAAATAACCGGACCTAGAAGTTATTGTATGGCAGGAAAACTAATTGCCATGACAGAAATGTGGTGGGATGACTTGCATAACTAAAGCACTGCCATGGTTGGCTATAAATTCTTCAGGTGGGACAGGTGAGGAAGGAGAGGCAATGGGGTAGCCCTCTACATTAGAGAGTGTTTTGATAGCCTTAAGCTTAGTGATAGTGATGATTGGGTTGAGTGTCTCTGGGTAAAAATCAGCAGAGCGCCCAATAAGGCAGGTGTTACAGTGGGAGTCTGCTATAGACCACCCAGCCAGGAAGAAGAGGTTGATGAGATGTTCTGCAAGCAACTGGGGGAAGTTTCACCATCACTAGCCCTTGTTCTTGTGGGAAACTTCAACTTACCAGATGTCTGCTGGAAGTATAATGCAGCAAAGAGGAAACAGTCAGGAAGTTCCTGGTGTGTGTGGAACTTCCCGACAAAAACAGTGAGTGAACTGCATTCAGCATTCTGCAGCCTTTATAAAGATTTTATATCTTTTCTCTTCTCTACAGAGATGGGAAAGTTTGAATCCCATTGTCATTGCTTGTATGAAGCTAGACCCTGCAGTTATAGACAGCCCTTGTGGTGTCTAGAGAACCAGGGATCCTAATAATTTCTCACTTGTCTACAAACATAAAAGCCAGTTACCATCTGGTACTTACCAATATATAACAGCTACCTTTACCTGCAATGACAGGTAATTAGTCTGCCCTCTATTGCTTTTTCACATTAATAATAATAAACGTTTCATCCACTGGATTGGTACAATGAAAAACTACAGGGTTTAAAGGGCTCTAAAAAATTATCTAGTGTAACTAGATGTGTTTTCTGCTCTAAAAAAAAAAAATGCTGGCACAGAAGAGTTGTGAAAGGTAAAGACATTTCTGATCATAAAAATCAAAACTGAATCTACTAAAAGAAATCTCATAAGCCACTCAACAGTTAGCATTAGAAACCCACACCATTCTCCCAACTGATGGTGTAAATCTCACTGTACGGAATAACCTGAATAGAGCCAAATGGGCCTTAAAGTATTTATTCCTGCAAGACACAGAAAATCAAGAAGTTAAGAAATATAAAACTAAAATGTGAGAGAGTATCAAGAAAAAAAAATATAGCAAGGGACTACTGTGTCTTAAGAAGTGCTGGAATAAAATAAAACTGTGGCTAAAATCCAAGTACCTATGTCCTTGTTTTAAAAGTTTGAATTTCTCTAAAGGCTGAGCTTGTACTTAGGAATATGGAAGGTAGCAGTTTTCTTGAGATGTCCACCATATATTACTGTTTGGATCTGGCTGCTTATGTTTTGCAGGCAGACATTGGCCTATAGGAGTTGAACAGGGAGAAGAGAAACCCTGACAGTTCAGTCAGATATATCCAATTTTTGTAGTGCTTTTGTAGCTACGATACATATTTTTATATTTAATTTCTTTAAAAATTGTTATGTACAATCTTTTTTATGTGGAACTTAATGATAATTTTAAAATTACTGCATATTACACTTAAATGTCATTTAATTGACTGATGACTGAATTGAATTCTACTGTAAAAAATGACAGGACTCATCATACTAAAAATATTTTGCTTTCTATTGTTAGCATGGGGGACAGTCTCTTGAATTCAGTAAATTTCATTTCAACATCTTACATCTCTTCTCGCATCTTGTACATAATTTCACAAGCCTATAGAAGAAAGATTCTATAAAGTAAATTCTGGATCGAAATCTGTTTTACCTAAATATAGCATTTATATGTATAGAGATTTCAATTTTGTAATCTCTACCTCCAGGGTGTTAACACATTTTGAAAACAGATGTGCCATTCATAAAATTTATTCTAACTGTATATGCTAATTGCACTGTTTGCTTACCTACTTATGTTTGTATAACACCGTGCTCTCAACTTCATATGATGGCTTTTAAAAAAATTCTTCCATGTATTCTTGGAACAGAAATATATTGGACTAGGATATTTTTATAGCCATCTTCTTCAACAGAAGAGGAACTGACTCCCACTTAGAAATACTTATTTCATCTCTGTACTGGCAGATGGTTCCCTGCCTTAAGGCCAGGATTAATTTTTGCCTTACTACACTAACACTGGACAAACTAAGGGAAACCCACACTCTGCTCTGATTACATAATTTTTATGTAGATTGAGTAGTCAGCTGTGGACTATTACCCTTGCTCCTTGCTTTAGGCAGAAACATATGAAAAGAAGCACAGGTCTCCTCTTTCTCAAATGACTGAAAAGTTTCATCTGTAACAAAGTAGGACATGAAGTAACACCAGCTGAAATAAAAGGTGTTTTGAAAGTTGTTGAACTGCTAGTACTATTTTTTTGAGCAAAACTGAATACATAAAAGGAAAAGACAGGAGAGTGTAGAAAGGGATAAAGTTTTAGGATCAGTATAGTCTGGTGCAAATCCCAGGAAATCATTTATGTGTCATGCTATGATTCAGAAAATGTTGTATGTCATTAGTGTGACACCATAAATGTATAGAATTATATATATATATATTCATAAACAAGACAGGTATCATAGTGTGAGTCTGTTACAGACCTCTCAACCAGGATGAAGAAGCAGATGAAATATTCTATAAGCAGCTGGAAGAAGCCTCATGATTGTTAGCTCTTGTCCTCACAGCTTCACACTACCAGATATCTACTGGAAATACAATAGAGTGGAGAGGAAACAGTCTAGGAGTTTCCTGGAGTGTGTGAAAGAAGACTTTCTGACACAACTAGTGTGTGAGCCGTCTTTGAAGATGCCCTGGACCTGCTTTTCATGAACAGAGAAGGCCTTGTTGGTGATGTGATGTTTGTAGGACATCTTGGGCATAGTGATCACGAAGTGAAGTAAGGAGGGAAGTCAGCAGAACTGTCACCTTGGACTTCTGGAGGGCAGACTTTGTCCAGTTTAAAAGACTGGCTGACAGAGGCCCTTGGGCCGAGGTATGTAATGCCTTCTTTGCCTAAGTCTTCAGTAGTAAGACCAGTTGTCCTCCAGGTACCCAGCCCTCCGAGCTGGAAGACTAACCTGATCTTCTTCTATAACAAAATGAGTCACTTCGGGCATGAGGGAAAGCTTGTGGATATTGTCTACATACACTTTAACAAAGCCTTTGACACTATTTCCCACAGCATCCTCTTGGAGAAACTGGCTGCTTATAGATTGGGCAAACTTCCTCTTCACTGGGTAGAAACGCGTCTGGGAGGCCGAGCCCAGAGAGTTGTGGTGAATGGAGCTAAATCTACCTAGGGGCCAGTCACTAGTGGTGTACTCCAGGACTCACTGTTGAGACTGGTTCTGCTTAATATCTTTATCAATGATCTAGACAAGGAGATCAAGCGCACCATCAGTAAGTTTGCAGATGACACCAACTTGAGCAGGAGTGCTGATCTGCTTAAGGGAAGAAAGGCTGTGCAGAGGAGTATATACAGGCTGGATCGATGGGCTGAGGACAACTGTGTGGGATTCAATAAGGTTAAGATTTGAGTCTTGTACTTGGGCCATAACAAACCCATGCAACACTACAGGCTTGGGGATGAAAGGCTGGAAAGCTGCCCAGAGGGAAAGAACCCAGGGAACGTTGGTCAACAGCTGGCTGAATATAAGCCAGCAGTACATCCAGGTGGCCAAGAAGGCCGATAGTATCCTGGTTTGTATCAGAAATAGCATGGCCAGCAGGATAAGGGAACTGATCACCCCGTACTTGGTGCTGGTGAGGATGCACCTCAGTTACTGTGTTCAAATTTGGGTGCTTCACTACAAGAAAGATATTGAGGTGCTGAAGCCTGTACAAAGAAGAGCAACAAAGCTGGTGAAGGGTCTGGAGCACAAGTCTTACGAGGAGTGGCTGAGGGAAATGAAGTTGTTTAGCTCCGAGAAACAGAGGCTGAGAGGATACCTAATAGCTCTTCAAAGCTACTTGAAAGGAGGTTGTGGCGAGGTGTGTGTCAGTCTCTTCTCTCAAGTAACTAAGTGATAGGACAAGAACAAATGGCTTCAAGTTGTGCAAGGGGAGGTTTAGAGTAGATATCATGACAAAAAAATTCTTCACCAAAAGGGTTATCAAGCATTTTAAAAGGCTGCCCAGGGAAATGGTCGAGTCACCGTCCCTGGAGGTATTTAAAAGCCTTGCAGATGTGGTGCTTAGGGACATGGTTTAGTGATGAACTTGGCAGTGTTAGGTTAGGTGTTGAACTCAATAGTCTTAAGGGTCTTTTACAACCTAAATAATTCTATCGTTCCATAAGACTTCCTGTTAACCATGCCAAACATCTGATTATTACATGTGTACATGTGAATTGACATAGATCACTGAAATTCTCAAAATTTTTTGCTTTACTAGCAATACTGTGTTTCAAGCAACCTTGTTTTATATGGAGTTGTTTTCTTATAGTAGGCAGATTTAAAAATGAAATAGTAAAATCTTTTCATTAAAGGGGTCATTTCAGGATTACCTGAGACAAAAGAGAAAAAATCTACCTAAGAATCAAGGCAAGTTCGTAACTTTTATTAGAAGTCTAAATGATTAAGTTGTGTCCATAATCTTGTATTTGTTTTCTGCAGGTCAAACAAGTACCGGGACAGTATGTAGGTGAAATATATATTGGTTATATACTAAATTATAAGGAAGGCAAGACACAGCTTGTGTAGTGATCCTGTAATCTATCTTCTAATGAAAGTAGAGCAATTCAAAAGAAGAAAATTTAATACTGCAAAATTAAGTACTGTTATGATCCAGTTTTTACTTACAATGGCAGACCTTTTTCAGAAAATACTCCCTCAGGAAAGTGCTAAGGAATCATCACAGAAAATTGCCTCAAAAAGAATTTTCAGTACCCTACTATGGCAAAAAGAAAAAAAATAAAAAGAATGAATTGGCCCGTAAGTGTGCAGGAATGAGACCAAAGAGAAGAAAAGAGAAAATGATCATACGTCTGTGCATGCATAATAATGCCACTAATAAAATACTCTGTATAGCTCAGATGGTTTTATTGCCAAAAAGATGCGAAGAGAGCTATGCAGTACTTTTAAAAAGAAAGCAAAAGAATTATCTAAGATGAGAAAGGTAAGTCTTCTGAAATGAGAGTTGAATAGTTCAATTTACTCCAGCATGATCTTTAGATGTAAGTACAATATTAATAGAAAAGACAGCTGAAAATTATGGGTTTTTTCAGCCTTGGTGACTAAATTGTAATAATATGCTTGATTGACAGTTGTCAAAAATTATCATTTTACTAACATATGTTTTCTAGCTGTCAGGATAAGGAAGCTTAATTAATAAAAATTGGAAAAATAGAAAGCATATTACTAATGTAAAGATATATGTTTCAAAACAGATATTTTAATAAATTTTTTGTGTGTTTTCATGGTTTGGGGGAGGGGAGGCTTCTGGGGTTTTGCTGGGATTTTTTAACTTTTGTTTCTCTGTTTTTTCCTTTTTTTTTTTTCTGAAAAGCCTTGTCAGATTGAATGGCACAGATGGTTGGGTTGGGTAGTGCTGTTTATCCTTCTAGCCTTAGAATTTCTCAATATTGGAGTTAGTCTAACCATTCTTCAAAAGCCCAGGCAGAAGCAAGAACATTCCATCATTCTGCCTCCACGTGCTCATCAAAACACTTCTGTCATTGGAATAGAACACCATAATTACATGTTAAGGCTCCAGGGCTTTAGCCAGTTCAGGGTTTCGCTGGGTTCAGCGAGGATTAGTTTCAAAACCACAAGCAATGAAAGACATTTTTTCTCAGCATGGGTACTTGTCTTCCCCAAGACTTTCTCTGATTCAGCTTGGACTCAATGGGACAGTGAATGGGTTCATCCAGTACCCTTGAAGTAGTGTGGAAAATCCTCTATTTATGTATCTGACCGATGTCTCTTTCTTATAGAGCCAGAATCATGCTAATAAGCAGATTTACAGCTAGAAAGCAAAAAATAATTTTAATTCATCTTATCTGGTGTAAGGAGCCTTGATAGAGCAATAAATAGAGCCTTGACAGAGCAATAAATAGTTGTGTTCTTCAGCCCAGGATACAGACTGCCCTCATGGGTTGCCCAAGCATATCTAATTTATTGCCTCTGCCATTAACTGTTTAAACTCCTGATAGAGCTGAGGGCTCTTCCATTTTCTGCTATTTTACAGGAGTCCAGTCTCATGTGCTTATCCTACACTTACTGACTTGTAGTTTACAGCAGGTCAGATTAGGAGATCTAAGGGTTCCCACTGGACTGTGACAATACAGTTCTAGTAAACATCCATAGCACGCTCAGAGGATGCAATTCTCTTTGCGCTAGTCATAATTTGTTTATTTTTTCGATTGTTTTGTTTACTAACTTGAGCGCATGTGTTTCATTTTTTCCACTTACAATCATTACATGTGCAGCAGTAAAATATGGAAAAAGGTTGACTTTTCTAGTGCCTAAAATCTCTATGTTCTTTTTGCTTTTCTGCACTTTCTCTTCTATGAGGGCTTTTTACTTACTAAAGTGTTTTAACCATCTGTGAGAAAATATAGTAGCTGTATTTCAGGTTTCACACCTATGAATTTTTCTAGAGCTCCATGAGAGGGAATGTTTGCAACTGGAGCTTTTGTGAATAAGCAATCCCTATGTCTTGTTCAACTTCATTGTTTGCATACTGTCCTTGTTCTGTCACATGGTGGTAACCATAGAACTATACTTAAAATCTTTAAAATTAATAAAATTGCATACAGAAAATATGAAAAAGATCATGGGTTATATGTGATGGCTAAAAGGTAACTGAGAACTTCATTGGCAGTTTGATTGATGGTGGCACTACTAGTCCGGAGAAGAGACTGGAAAATACCTGCACCATGAATCAAAACTGAAACTTTTGAAAGCATATCTCTTTCTCTCCTTTTGCAGGAATTTCTTAATATCAGGTCAGTAGGGCAGAGGGGAGAATATAGAGAATAAGCTCACAATTAGGGTTTCACCTCTAGCATTGAATTTTTAAGCTTATACTTCACTTAATGCAGGCTTTAAGGAAGCAGGTTTTTGTCTATGCAGTAAATAGTGCAGTACTTATTAACGCATGCAAGAACTGTTGACACATATCCACTATAAAATAATTCTGTATTGGTATTTCACCTAAAGTATGGGAACTGGTACACTAATTTGAATATATTTCAGGTTTTCCTATTATGTGCAAGTAACCTGAGAAGAAGGTGTTGTACAGGGAAAATGATGTGTAAGCACTGCTGGAAACTGAGGAAATAAAAAAAAATAAAGACTGCATAGGAGTAATGAAAAAAATGTGGTGAAAAATATGACAATTGAGGAGTGTCAGGGAGTGGTAAAGGTTACTGATACCTAGTGGAATACATGCTAAAGTTTTTGCCTCACTTTTGGGAAAAACGGAAGATAGTATCAGAACAAGGAGGAGAAACAGACACTTAACGCACCACACCTGGTGAGACTGTCCCAGAAGAGGATAGTCTTTAATGTGCTGATGACTGAAATTCATTAAATTAACAGATGATGAAGACTGATTAAAATGGATCATTTTTGTGATAAACAAATAACACATTGTAGATCAAAGGAACAGAATCACAATATCATAGAAGGATTGAATATGGCAAGGACCTCCGGAGGTCATCTGGTCCAAGCCCGCTGCTCAAGCAGGGCCACCTGGAACCAGTTCCCCAAGAACATATCCAGACAGCTTTTGAATTTCAAGGATGGAGATTTCATCATCTTTCTGGGCAAACTGTCCTAGTGCTGTCACCCTTACAGTAACAAAGTGTTTCCTGATATTCAGAGGGAGCTTCCTGTCTTTCAGTTTGTTCTCATTGTCTCTTATCCTGTCACTGGGCACCACTGAAAAGATTCCCTCCTCTTTGCACCTACTCTTCAGGTATTTATATACATTGATAAGATGCCTTGGGCTCCAGTGCTTTGGAAGCACGGAGAAGGGGATCTACTTATGAAAACGCAACTGTTTCATCTTATTTATCACTGTAACATTTAGTTGTTTCATTTAGCTCCTGTCCTGTATAACTAGTTGTGAATTAACACTTATTTCCAGAAACTCCTTGTAGATGCTTTTTATTTTTCTTTTCAGCTTTTTTCCCTTGCATTTTAAAAAAAATACATATAACTGGGTGTTCAACACAGAGTTTAGAGTAACACTTAAGTCGCATTTATTTCAAGCAAGGAGCTTCAGTATTGTACTCCAGAGATAAGAAGTAATAACTACCCCAAACCATCTGATTTTCATGCTTTCATCTGAAGAACAGGGTAAGCCATGGTATCAAAGGTCACAGGTCACATACATACATTAGGTTTTCCATTTAAATAGGAATAGTATGTTATAATGTAAACTATTATTATTATTATTATTATTGTTTTATCTGTGTAAAGTGAGCAACGTATAGTCAAGCCTGAGGGATCATTCAGGCTCAGTTGCAATGCAAACAATAAAACAATGTTGGAGGCTGCTCAGACATTTCTTTTTCTATGTTTTTTTTGAGAATGTTTAATATGGAATGATTTAATATCTTTTTATGTCCTTAGATCATCCTAAACAAATTTTCTTCATTTCCTGTAGAACAAATATGTATCTTTCTGCCCTCATTACTCAGTTATTTCCCTTAAAAATTCTATCATGTTTTTTGAATTCATGGAAATTTTTCTCTGTCTTTCTGATAGGAAACAGTCCAAACATTTCTCAAAGACCTGTGGCCCTAAACCAATTTCACAAGCATTTATGTTTTGATTAGCCTGAAATTATGCCAAAAAGAGCAGTCTTTCTTGCTGTTTTGTCACTCATTATCTTGCAAGCATGTGTGTGATGTACTACTTTGTTTAGAAATGCACAAGTAAATTTAGGTTTATGTTTATATTAGAGAACACGAAGCTGAAGAAATACATCTTGCATTTGAAGTGCAATGTTATGAAAGTAGTAGCTCACTTTATGGTCCCCATCAATTCTCAAGAAAGCTCTGCACAAACCACAGAGAATCTGCTGTACTGTGGTAGTAGAAAGGGCCATTGTGTTTGAGGAATAAAGCTGTCAGTCGCATTCTTCCCCTCTTCAGTACAGACAACTTTAAAGAATTTCGGTATTCAGCAATAAAGAAGGAAAAAGGGCAGAACTTTTTTCTTTTAACTTTTCATCTACTCATTCCTTTGGAAAGGAAGAGCATATATAAGAAGCTCAAAATATGAATTTTATTCTGAGACAGCTCTTATAGCAAAAAGAAATCTTTTCTTGATCTCCAAGGAATAAGATAATGTTGTAGTAGTCTTACTCAGGCAGGGGTAAATGGGTAAAATATGTACCAACAATGCAAATGAGGTGCAAGAAATTATGTGGATTTAAAAATGCACGATCAAACAAAAGAAGTGTCCACAGCAAAAAACAGTAAATGTTTTGAAATTTGAATTTCCTATGCTGAGCACAAAGGGAAAAATTAAAACAAGGAAGAATAAAAAATACAGGAAAAAAAAAAGAACTAATTTTAGAGTGACTCTGAAAACAGACAAACACGGTGTATGGATAAAAATAATACCTGAAAACTCTAAGCTTAACTTTATTTAACACCTATTAAAAGCATCAAAACTGAAAGATACAGATTGAATTATAATGTTAAGGGTATATGGAGTACATTACTATACTGAAAGAGACAGCGGCATACAAAAGGGCTTTAAAATAAAGTTTTACTATTTCTGTCAAAAAGAATCCATTATAAGAAAATTTAGGGAAGTGAATGGGGTATTTTTTCAAGGCAATAAAATACAAATATATCACAGGATCTCTATTTCAACAATAAAGTCAAGACAGAAATAAAAAACCAGCAAATCCTGAGAAGTCTACTTCTGTCATCTCCCCAACAGGCACATTTTTGTATATTACGGACAATCACATAGCATGAGAGACTTGAATGACAGAGAAATTTTGGAGGGAGAATTCTGGAAATATTTTCCCTGGTTACGTGAAAGAAAACCAGAGAAGGTAGTACATGGCTCAAACAAGCAGTTTGAGCTTAAATTTTAGGATGGAAAAAAACCTAAATATTTTATATTGCATAAAATCCTTTACCAGACATACAGAGAACTTTTTTTTTATGTTAGCAAATGTGAATGTACTTAAATTTCTTCATTTTAGTGTTGTGTGGTTCCCAAGTGTCTTTTTCCTGATTAGACCATCAGATATATACATATATAATTGCAGATCTATGCTGACTGATGGCTGTTTACTCCTAGAACATGCAGAACATGGTAATATTTTTCACAGACAGAAAATAAATCTCCACAATAGGAGTATTTTGCATCCTAGTTGTATGCTGAAGATGTAAGTGTTGTTTTGTCTTATCTTTAATCTGCTAGCAAATTGTGATCTTTCTGTAGTTATCCTACTGCTAGATAGCCATCACCTGTAATATAGATTTCTAAATGCTGTGTGGAAACAACAGTGAAATTTGTTAACAGTAGCAGAATTTAATTCCCAATTCTCATTCCATTTATCTCTGTATTTTTAAAAAGTCCCACTAGTGAGTTCTTTATGTAATTAATCATGTTGACAGAGTTCAAAGCAGATTTAAATGTTGGTTGTGAAGTTGGTGAACTTTTGCTTACTGTAACTCTGGTGAAGTTAACAGAGGACTGAATGTGCCGTGGAGCTCTTCAGTGTAATACCTCACAGGACTTGATCCTGAGTTTATAAAGCAGTTAGCAGATATTATTTTAGCATATCTCTAGTGTTTACTGCTAAATATCTCCAGATTGCTGCTGGAGAGTGTATTAATTTTTTATTTTAGCATTGCAGGGAATACACATACTCCAACAAAACCTACTAAGCATGGGAATGGTATTCTAATCACTTAAGAAATACTGGTAGACTTCTGAAACTTGATGTGATAACATTTGTAAAATCCAACTTGGTATATACATCCTGGAAGTATACTATTGCAAGCAGATCAGCAGTAACATTTTAAAGATCCCACAAACACATGGAGACACACTGTAATCATAGGAGCTGCTCACTGTAGAAGTATTAGATAATACATGCGAATCTGCACAGAATCAAGGAACTAATTTAGTATTATGGTCACAAATGCTAAAACTACATAAAGCACCAGTCCCATAAAAGTTTGTGTCTGTTTTCTGGTGCATGATGGCATAGAAATCAGTGGAATGTAAAGAAGCTTGTTTTCTTTCCAAAACAAAATAAAAAATTTAGAAAGTGATGAAAATCATGACCATGTACTCCTTTAGACAATTTTATATTGATTTGGTACATTGATATTAAGCAATGAAAATCAGCAGATACCAAAGATACACTGATACCATGAGAAACCATGTCTTTGACACCATCTCAACTTATTTTTTTTTCAACTTCTGTATTGGCAGTTATATCCAACTTATCAGGCAAGCCAGGAGTATAATCTTTGTAATTATTCCAGGATATTTTTTTTTTTCATTTAAACATTGTCAATTAAGAACATTTGATCATTCTGTCTCTAGAGCCTCTCACTGAAAACATTAGTTCAACATGTTACTCTTCACAGAAAATATGGTAGCTGAAAAGACATACTAGTGCCTAAAATGCATTGAAGCCTGCAACATGTAATAGAGGGATTGTCTCTATTTTAAGGCAAGCTAGAAATTTCTTCCAAGAAATGTTCTGGGTTTACCTGAAAGCCACATGGGATGTCATTTGCATGTGCACAAAAAATGGTGGTATCTCTGAGGCATTAAAGAGATTTCAGTCACTAATCAGTCATAACTGCTGCTTATTTATTTATATTTCCTTGGCATTCTGTAATAGTGTCCATTTTACAAGTTTTAATCACAGTGGACTGACATGAGACATCAATTTAATAGTCCTAAATTTGGGCATATTATGCATCAAGAAACACCATTTCTTACTTAATTTTCATATTTTATTCTAGGAAAAAAAAAAATTCTAGGAAAGCTTTAGGTAACTTACAAGATACTATCATCAATGAAGACAGACATTGTATATTGTTTTGATAAGCTATGTAACTTACAAGACATTATAACAATGCAGGACTAAATATAGAAGATAAATAAGGAAATTGCAAATTCAAAACCAGAACCAATTGCAGTATGCAGATGATTGGCTTTCTTTCAATTAGAGAACAAAACTAACATTTATCTTGAAAATTACTAAGGAAACCAGTTTTTCAGGTATTACTGTGAATTTTTTGGAAAAAAAATACATTTTTAAAAAACTAACTTATTTTTTTTTCCATTTGCAGATCTTTCTGTCTATGCGTGATTACTATGCAGTTACTATTATGCTTTAGTTGCATTTAGGATGCTGTAAGTGCTTAAATGATGGTAACTTTAATAACATAAAAAAATATTTTATCTGTACCAGGCACTAGTGGTTTGTTTTATCTACAGATTTATTGCATCGTATATCACTCTGTTTCTTTTAGGGAAGAGTGTAGTGAAAGAAATGAGACTTTTTTTTTTTGCAAATTGTTCTAATTCTCTCTCCTACCTCTTGTCAAACCTCTACTAAGGCTGTAAGTTGACTGTAAACTCTTGCAGGACTTTGAAATTCATCCATTTGTGTCAATGTTTATGAGTATTACCAGCAGTTTAAAGCTAAGGTATTTGTCAGTTCTGAACCTGGCCTTTGCTGATCTGAAAGCCAGAGGGCTTTGCCTTTTGTTCTGCTCCCCCTCAGAACAGTCCCCAGTGCTTGCTCAGGCTTCAGAGATGCCAAAGGCTGAATGTTTCCTAGTCCTGCTGCATTGCTAGGCTCACTGAGTAGTGAGGGTTTCTTAGCGTTTTTGTGAACAGTAACAAATGAATCTTGGAGAAAACCCTATGCACAGCGGGTAGAGGTGTGACTATTCACACAAAAAAAAAGAGAGATAGGGGAAAAAAAGTAGAGAAATTCTCTCTATCAGATATGTAAGTTGCAAGTATAGGTTCCTGACATGCTTTATAGGTCTTCAAGCTTCTTTTGCTTGTGTATATCTGCTCCTGGGTTAGTCTGTGGTAGCTGGTGTAACACATGCTGTGCTAGCAGTTTGTCTGATTCCTGGATAACCTGCTACACTCAGGCTTGCAGTGGCCTTGGATCACCCCAATGCAGCCAGGTACTATACCTAGCACATCCTCTGGCTTCCTGCTCTAGGCTTGGGAAAGAGTTTGGACAAGCGAAGAAGGCAGCTGCACTCAAGCAGTGTTTCTCTTTCTAGATCCTTCTTCCTTCTTCTTAGCAGTATGAGGATTTCAGAGAAATCTTTCTGCTGTTTCTGCTGTTTCCTAGCTAGAAAGCTGCCCAGAGGAGAGGGACCTGGGGATGTTGGTTGATGGCCAACTGAACATGAGCCAGCAGTGTGCCCAGGTGGCCAAGAAGGCCAATGGCATCTTGGCTTGTATCAGAAACAGCATGACCAGCAGGTCCAGGGAGGTTATTCTCCCTCTGTACTCGGCACTGGTGAGACCGCACCTCGAACATTGTGTTCAGTCCTGGGCCCCTCCCTACAAGAAGGATGTTGAGGCTCTGGAGCGAGTCCAGAGAAAAGCGATGAAGCTGGTGAAGAGACTGGAGAAAAAGTCTTACAAGGAGCGTCTGAGAGAGCTGGGGTTGTTTAGCCTGGAGAAGTAGACCCTGAGGGGAGACCTTATTGCTCTCTACAACTACCTGAAAGGAGGTTGTAGAGAGAAGGGAGCTGACCTCTTCTCCCAGGTGACAGGGGACAGGACAAGAGGGAATGGGCTCAAGCTCCACCAGGGGAGGTTCAGGCTTGACATCAGAAAAAAAATTTCACAGAAAGGGTCATTGGGAACTGGAACAGGCTGCCTATGGAGGTGGTTGAGTTACTTTCCCTGGAGGTGTTTAAGAGACGGGTGGATGAGGTGCTGAGGGGCATGGTTTAGTGATTGATAGGAATGTTTGGACTTGATGATCCAGTGGGTCTTTTCCAGCCTAGTGATTCTATGATTCTGTGATAAAACGTCTGAGTTGTCCCCTAACTATGTTTGAAAATGCATATTCTAAACAAGGCTCTTTGGACTTAAATTTCCATAAAAGTAACAAAAGCATGTTAATAACTGTAACAATAGCTAAACAGATGTTTATCTTCCAGATGTAGTGATATTTATGAACATTTTACAGTTAAAAAGCACTATAGTACATGCAATGAAATTAGAAAATACATTATTAATTAAAAGGCATAGTAAAGAACTTAGGTCTTGTCCATGTAAATAAACCTCTAAATTTAATAATGTCTATGCAGGAAAATAATAATGTCTATGTATTAATACTGACATTGCATTGGGACAGAACAGGACAGTGCTGGAAAACAATTATTGCCTGTTCATTTAGGTTATGATGATGTACTGATTCCATTAAATGCCACTGATAACAGTTTTTTTTTAGATGTAGTACAACATAGCATGCAAGTAAGGTCAAAATCAAATGAATAGCAAATAAAATTAATATTAACTAGTATTCAGTTGAATCATCTGAACATAAAACAGTCCACCTAATACAAGTCTTAAAACACAAGAACTGAAATGTTTGATGTATAAATACATGTATAGTATACATTGAGTTTTAATTTATAGCAATAAGCTTCCACTTTTATTGAAGCATTTAGAAGAATGAGAAAGGATCAGTAATCTATAGCTCTATATTATAAAGGACTGAAAGGAAATCCTAAATAAACTTTTGGCATTTAAAAACTTGCTCTTATTTTTTTCTGTTTTAATGACTCTTTAAAAATTATCAGGTTAATTCTTAGCAGTTATAATTATTTCTTATTAAACATAATGCTATCAAAATTTTAAATATTGCTATGGGTTTACATCACGTTTTTCTGCTACACCAAAAAATAATATTGTAAAACCAGTACTTTTCTTATCAAATGTATCTGTTCTCAGCTATGTCAGGCCCTTTTAGTGATAAAAGCAAGTTTCTGCTATTTTATTTCCTTTACTTATTGATGACTCTATAAAGCCAAGAATTTGACTTGACTTCAGTACAGCCAATTGAGAAAAGAATTTCTTACCACACGAGAAGTAAGACATTGACTTCTTTGTGTGACTCTTGAGTACAGAAGTATTGCAGGTGCCTAATTTGGAGAATAGAGGAAACGAAACAGAAAAGACTGATGTTTTTAAGATATATAGCTTAGTTTTCCATATTAACATATTGAAAGCCCTCCTCAGGACATGACTTACTTCAAAAATTAAATCAGATTGCTAAAGATCTTGTCCTGTTGAGTTTTGAAAATCTTCAAATCTTCTTGAGCAATCCATTCCAGTGCTTAACCTTGTAAAACGCTGCCTCCTTACATATAATGAGAGTCTCCTCTATTACCACTTGTGGCTACTGTACCATCCCATTGCTGTGCAACTCTCAAGAAAGTTGGGCTCCATTGCTTCTATTGCTCCTTTTCTGGTACTGGCAGACTGTTATTAGACCCAAGCAAAACAGACTGCACACATGCAGGCTCTCTGTGTATAACAGATCTTCCAGCATCCAAACTACCTCAGTCTCCTCAGCTTGTTGGAGTTCCTCTGAATGTCATCCAATCCCTACAGTGCATTAAACACTCCCTGCAATGTGGTATCATCTGTTAACTTTCATACTGTCCCATTGTTAATGTTGTCAATGAAGATGCTGAATAGTATCTGGACCAATATCAGCTCTTGAGAAATGTGGTTCCCAGAGTCTTACAACCCAGTCAGATTTCCAGTACCTTATAGTCCATCTAACATTAACTTGTTAATTTGGCCATAAGGATAATACAGCCTTGCCTGCTCTGTTGGTTAACAACTGGTCATTTCAGCATAGAAGACAGGTTGGTCAGACAGGATTTTCTCTTGAATGTCACCAGCAGGTCAAGGGTAGTAATCCATTGTCTCTGTCCTTGTGAGACCCATCTAGGGTTCTGAGTACAGTTCTCATCTCATCAGTACAAGAGACATATGCATGTAGTAGAAGAAGGGCCATGTAGATTATTAAGGGATCAGAGCATCCATCACATCAGGTGAGGCAGAGAGCTGCCAGTGTTTGGCCTGGAGAAGAGAAGGCTCTGGGGAGGTTTTACCAATACATATAAATACTCGATGAAGGTGTAGGAATAAAGAAGAGGAAGCCAGACTCTTCTCAGTGGTGCTCACTGACACAATTACTATATTTAAACTTTTTCACTGTGAGGATGATCAAACACTGAACAGACTACTTAGAGACGGTGTGGAGCCTCCATCCTTAGAGACTGAAATTCAGAGTCTGACTGCCCACAGCCCTGAGCTACTTGCAGCAGTTAACCCTGCTCTACCTAGGAGCTCATAGAATGGACAGTCTCTGGAGGTCCCTTCTGATCTCAGCTACTCAATGATTCTGTGAAAAGAATTTTACATTTTAAAGTTGCCCATCGCATACATTTTTCGCAAGGAGTAGAACAATATGTGGGCACATCCCAACGTTAGAAAGAAGTGGCAAAAAAAGAATAGCCAGTAGCACATGCAGAAATAGTAAGGGGGAGGCAAAGAATACTCTTAAATTGCAATGAAGATTCTACACGGACAAATTACACATTTTTTCCTTAACATAACTTCAGCATGTTTCAATACCATGGTTTCAGTGGAAGGGTATTTTAATAGAAATCGCACCATCATCTAGCAATATTTTAGAGTCCTCTTTTTTTTGATCTGCTCTTAGCCTGCTGAATGCTGAGTCTAAGAGAAGCCATTTTTTTATCTTAGTAAAGATGAAAAATACATAGTATGCCCCTGAAATAATGTCCTTTAGGATAATATTATTAAAATACTATATAATGTCCAAGGAGCTTTTACTTGTTAGTATTTACCTACCTCTAAGCAAAAATGTATTAACGCTCCTGTTACAGTGGGGAAGAAAGCTGCATCTCTTTACTGACTGTAAGAGCCATCAAATTACACCAAACACAATATTCACAATTTGAAATTCGACATCTTTACTGTAATCAGCCGATGTATTATATAAAAGTAGGGTATCTAAACAACCATTTGCAATATTCCAGAAAGAATCTTGATCTGTGAAGATGTAATAACAGTGTGTGAATGAACAAACAAACAAACAAAAAAGTATTTTTGTCTGTATTAGTTTCAGAAACGTAAGGGTAGCTTCCTTACCAGGATTCAACTTATAAAAATATTGCCTATTACATGTAAACATTATACAGTTACAAGGAAGCATCCTGTTTTTACAGTGGTCACTGCATTATATACAGTTATGGGGTTATATTGGTTTCCTAGGAAACATCCCAATCAAGCAAATTTCTTGATTGAACAGTGCCTATTGTACATGCTAGTGCGAAATTCCACGGGACAGGCAGAAAGATCTACTGATGTCTGAGTCAATCGCTTCATTGCCTTTAGCTGAGTCTTCTTTGTTGTTTTTCCCTTGGTGTTTGTGACACAGAGATAGAGAAACTGGAACAACGCACTATTCTTTTGTTGCCCTTTATATATTTTCCGTGCTTTCCTGCATTTGGTGAGGGACTGATTAGCTCAGAGTTTCATGGTAACAGGTAGCAAAATGGCAGGTATTACATTGTTTTTTCCAAGTCCTGTCAGCATGTTTTACTGGTCATTTCATACAGCACTAAAGGCAAATGACTATATTATCACAAGTTTTCTGTGACTGGCAACTGTTACTGGCATCATACATCTAGGAACAGCTGTTGTTGTTTTATTAGAAAATACACCAGTGATGCTTAGTGTAGAAGGAGCCAAGGCAGTATCAGCAGTGTTGCCATTCCCTTTGCGATTAGTATTGTGTAGAATTTGCTAACCTGTATTAAAAATTTATTTTTTCTAATCAACTATTTTAATTTTTTAGAGGAAATACATGGTTTAAAGAATGTTCAGAGAGACCATATGCGAAATGAATTGCCTTAGTAATATACCCTCTGAATATCTGTGCACATTACCAAATTAAAAAAACCCATAATATACAGTTGGAGTGATCTGGGAATTCTGCAGAGAGTTTTCACCAAGAGAATGAAGATAGCTCAACTGTGTGTTCATCCACTAGATAGACTTAAAAATTTCTGTTCCACCATTTTGTATCAGAAAATGTTTGGGTAAAAATGAAAATGTTGACTGCTGTGATCAACCTCAATATGATTTTCTACTAGAAATCTAAAGATATAAAAGTAACAATATTGTGAACGCATTTAATTTCAAATTTATATTTATATTTTTATGTTTTAGTATTTTTAGGTCCTCTTCTACATAAAAACAGCAGTGATATGGTGAGTCAAGTATGTCCAAATGTGATGCATCATCAAACGATATACATTATTATTATATCCTGCCTGACAACTTTTACTTTTAAACTCTCTTGGAACAACTGTTAATTGCTTTTATTGAAATATATATAGATAACAGTTTCTAAAGAACTGTTGTTACTTGAGCTTATACAAACTGCGAAGAAAATTCAGTTCTGCATATTTTAGTAGTTTTAACAGTATTTATTAGTAACTGTGTGAATGAAAAATGCTTATCGAAGAAGAAGAGAAACAGTGACTGGAATGACTTGTCATTCTCGGGCATACTGCTGGGACTGGTTCTTATGCACTTCAGCTGAGAACAAAAATAATTATTTAATCTAGTTTAAAAAAAAGAAAAAGAAAACACAAGCAATTACACACCAAGTGTTAACTGCTATTTATTTTCAGAGTTGGTGCTATTCCTTTTCATGCATTGTGAAACTGGTGACATGTAATGGTAGAACACTTCATTTTACCATTTAACTCTAGGAAAAGGGAAGTGTTTTGTAATTTGTTTATAAGACTGGAAAGTTGCTGCTGGGAATAGAGGTAACTGGAATATTCCCTGGTGCTTTTGAACAAGAATGTGAAAAATCCCAGTATAATTGTTCACAGTTTGTGAGCAGAGGTTCTTGGCAGCCAATGTGTTCATTTTCATTGATGGCAGCTATTGGAGTACATGTGCCTAACAAGGAAGAGCTGGACTGAACTTGGCAACATCTTTTTCTCAATACCAATGGAGCCATTCCTAAGGTATCCAAGGTATAGGAAATTTGGAACCTATAAACAACCTGGATTTTTCATTACTTTATGTATTAATGAACACCTTATTCTTTTTATAAAGTTACCTGCAAGTTGATCAATACACGTTTAGCATATCAAGCACCAACAAAGAGACACTGGGTTTGTGGGCATATCTTATAGACGATTAACTGGAACAGTTACCTAACAAAGTAAATTTCAACAGCAGCAGAATAATAATTTTTTTTTTCTCTAATCTGTAAAAGCTTTGTTAATTTATGGTACAGCTATATAGGTTCCTCTGTAACTAGTCCACTTACTTTTCAGTATTGCTCTTAAACATATAAAAAGTTCAGAAGTTGGGATACACAACAAAAGCCCCTTCTTTTTTCCACTCCTTGTAATCTTTATTACAAGCTTTCAGGTCTTGGAAGCAATTTGCAAAGTTCTGTGTTTTGATATACTGCCAGAATTGTGTACTGGACTCCTGAGGTAAACCCAATGCACACAATGACTTAATAGGTTATACCCAAAGTCCCCTGGAATTCCTCTGGCAATACTACTGCAGTGTCAGACAATAATTTCTTTTTGAGATGCTTTTCATGAGCATCTTTTTCCTCATGACAAATCCAGATTCTTTTAACATTCATACTGATGAAAGAATTGACCTAACATCAAAACCACCAAATCTCAGTATTTAGTCTTGAAATGTAGACTTAAAAGAAATGTCAGAGTTCATTGAGGCCAATTTTTTCAAACTGTCAGTTTCTTCCTTGCAATGGCATAAGCTTAAATTGTTTAGAAAATCTTTGACCATTTTATACCAAATTAGCCTGCAATACTCGTAATAATCTCTTTACACTCATATTCTTTGCTACCGCCTGAGAGAAGTCTCCAAAATATGTAGACATGAATGTATATGCATGTATTTATTATGTATATAGAAAAGATGAAAGAACTCTGTAATTTTTGCCTTTTAAATGCTTTTCTGGAGCATCAAGACTTCCCTCTGCTTGTCATACTTCTTACTGCAGAAACAAATGAGTTGATGAATTATGCTTTGAGTATCTAGTGAATATTCATAATTCTGCCTGATTCACTGAAAATTGCTTAAAAAAAAAAGATTTTAAAATTAAAAGTTTTGTCTTCATCTGTATCCTTGGGTTGTTACACTTAAGCAGCATTTCAACCAGTGACTGGTAGACTGAAAAATAACTCTATGTTTTGCCTCTTTCACCTTATGCAGTGAGGAGGGCATCTTCGTAGGGTGGCTTGGTGTGAATCCTTTTTGACGTAAAATTCTGTGGACTTTTGGAGAATGAACTACTGTCTTTTCATTCCTTTTTTTGTCCTCCTTTTTTTCTTCCTATATTGCTAATCTAACTACCCCCCTTACAGGGAGATTTCAAAGTTGCTTCTCCCATAGTGCCGTAAAATGTCGAAAGCATCTGGATAAAAAAAGCCCATCGCCCAGATCACGAGATCTCAATCTGGAGCTACGCAAAATTGAACAGAAGTTGCATGAGAACATTCTGAAGACTATGTGTTAAAGCATTGATTCATATGTGCTGCAGTTGCAAGCCAGAGGACATATAAATAGTAAAAGGAAACAACTTCTACTTCATTCCCATCAAGAGCTTACATTTCACAGAATCAAACACCTAACTGCCTCCTTCCTTCAGTTCCCTACTCTGCTTGCAAAACCATTTTAGTGTATATCGCTGAAGAGCTTAGAGTGTTTTCGTTTGAAAAGTTCATGAAATCCAGCACTGAATTTTATCCCAACTTTGATCAGTGATCTCAGTGAGCAGTGTTTTCTTTCCATCTAATCTGGTGTAATAGCTTCCCTTCCGGTTATGTTAAATTGTAGAATTACTCTTTTCAGCTCTCCTTCTCCAGACTAGATCATTTTAACCATGGAGTGCCTATCATTTATACTTTGGATGCTGCTTCTGACCCATAGTACTGGTAACCAGTAGCCTTCTCTTCTTCCATTCTTCTGTTTCCTGCTTCGGCTTTGGGATTCTGAGCAGGCTGTGGTATCACGGCTCACTCCAGGGCACTCATCCTGCTGGCTAGAAGCAAGACTCCTCTGTGCCAGCAGGGCACGTGCCAGGGCTTTCATTTATATGTTAATTACATTTTTAATACCCTGACTTAGCAGGTTGGATAAGCAGCCTGACACATTTGCCCCATTACTGAAACCCTGAATCAGGAGAATGCAAGTAATCTCAATTCCAAATAAGGTGTATTTGGAGTAAAGATACTATGCACGGTCCAGATTTTGGAATGACTTCTGCACCAGTCAGCCTGCTTGATCCAGACCTGCCTGAAAGGACATAAATTATCCACCGACTTGCAGTTTATGGTGTAGTAATAGAAATATCGGGGTGTTAAAGCGCAGGAAATCTTTAAAGGAGCGAGGCTGATCAGGAGGGTACGGGCAGTCGATACGAAAGCTCCGGTCCCCGAGCAAGACTGCAAAGAGGCATTAAAGGGCATCACTCAATCTGAGTCTCGCAGCCACCGCCGGACCATGCGGGTGGCTGATGAACGAGCCGGTAGTGGGATGCTCAGCGGGCTGTGACGGCTCCGCACAGAAATCGGAGAATTTATTGCCGGCTCGCCACACCGCCGCCGCGCTGCCCCCTTCCCCGCACACCCACCGTACCCGACAGCCCAGCCCTCTCGTCCCCCCTTCCCGGCACCGAATTGAGGGGCTCGCTGTCGCCGAGGGGGAGCCGTCCTTCTTCAGCATCTCCAGCGCGAAAGAGGAGTTCTCGCAGCCGCGCAGCTTTTAGGAGTTAGCAGCAATTAGGGAGTTGCGGCCCCAAAAGTGGGTGTGCCGGCTCCGCTCTGGTGGCAGACAGTGATAGCCGTTAGATGTCACCGGCTCCAGGGACGGCCACCAGGTCTAGCCAGGGGCGGCCACCAGGTCAATCCCCCTCACCGGCTGCCAGGTCGATCCCTTCACCGGCCGCCCGGTCCACCCAGTATCCGCTTATAGAACTGGGTAGACCTGGCGGCCGGAGTGGGGTGGACCTGTCAGCCGCGTCTCTTCCCGGTTCTCGCCAAAGGGGTCGCTGTTTCGCGCTGCCTCCAGTGACGTCCTCGTAGGAGGCGGGGTCTCTGCCGCCCCGCCCCCGGCCGCCCCCGCTCCGCCTTGGCCCGGAAGTCGCTGCTGTTCCTTGGGGTGTGTGATGGGGAATGGATTTTTCCTGAGTGTCCGTGAGGATTGGGCGCCTGGACATACCATGGGCTTCCAGAACTACCAAAAGGAGGAAAATAACGAGGCTGAGGGGTACCACAGCGCCCCGTGCCTCCACCATGCTTCTGCTGCCAGCTCTGCGAGAGCGGTCTCCCAAAGTCTCCCAAAGCCAGCACAGCCACAGCCTGTGGGCTCCGTCAGGAGGGCTCTCGCAGTTTCTCCAGGGGAAAGAAAAACCAGGGTCAGTGCTCGGTCTGCCCAGGGAGCTCCTCATGTTGGGACAGGGAGAACTTGTGGAGGGAAGAAGCAGCTCCTTGGAAAAGAGGGTCTTTGTGCTCTCAAGAGGACGCTGTGCGAGTCAGGGCTTCTCACAGCTCCAAATCACCCCAGGACACTTCTAAGAGGACATTTCAAGGCAATAATCAGAGCAGGGATTAGGATAAAGATAAGGAACTCTCCCGAGTCAGTTCCCTGCACCTGGGGAATTTCCGGGGAGAAAAGAAACAAGAGGCTCTCATGCTTGAAGAAATCACTGAGCCTCCTGAGCTCTATCCTTGAGTGGCCAGTAGGTCTGATTGGAGCCTCTTAAAGTGTCTCCAGCTGCTTCTCTGCCCATGGAGAGCACCAGCATCACCTCTGCTGGACCCATCAGGCTCATTCTGCCCCATCCTTTCCTGCTTATAAACAAGACCCTGTGCCCAGCTTCACCCGCCAATCAGGCAGGTTTGTGTAGGGCCAGGGGGATGCAGAGAGGGTCAGATGAGGTCTGTGAGCATTGACAGGGAGAAGAGATGGGCCAGGGAAACATCTCCAGTGAGGAAAATCCCCGGGCAGAAGGGATAAGATCGGAGAATGTGAGGAAACATAAAAGAGAGATGTTGTGGAAGGGCAAATACAGAAACCCCTACACGACTGCATCCAACACAGACCCTCCCTCTGAGCAAGCCCCCTTGCCTCCTCTCCCACCCCACAAAGTCTCTGCCCTCAGCTTGGGCTCCAAGACTGAACCCCCTCCACTGCAGCCAGAGTTTCAGCACAGCCGTGGTGCAGCTCTCTAATCACGGGTCCGTTTTCCTCTCCAGAGCACAGGGGCTGAGAGTACCAGTGCAGCAATGTTTATTTTTGGGAGGGAGTGAGCAGAGCTGGGTTAGGGTAATGCTGTCCTGAGTGCGCGGCTGCCTCTGCTGTGGCCTCTCTCAGCTGGACCAGCTTCTTTGCTGGCTTCTCTGTTTGTCTGTGTTCTTGCTGTTGATCTCCCGTTCTTGCTGCCAGGCTCTCTGGGGTTGGGAGTTTCAGCAGTCAAGTGTGGCACTGAACTTCTGATTCCTCCCATGCAGGTGTGTCCGTGGGAATGCAGTGTCCAAGCTTTCGTCTCACCCATGGGGCTGTGGGCAGAGCAGTCTGAGTCGTTCCCTGAGGAAAGAGCTGACTCTTGCTTACTGAACCACCACCATTAGGATACTCGGATTGTTCCATGAGGGTTCTTTCCTAGCTGTGAGCTTCCCTCATGGATATAAATCTCTGCTATCACAACTTGGTGCTACCTGGATGACCGTGGAGAAATACAGAGATGCTGCAGCCAAGGGAATGCTTCTGGGTTTGTGAAATGAGCCGTGTGTGTCCTGGGCTGACAGTGGGGTGCTGAGACCTTACAGAAGGGTGAGACATTGAGTGGCGTGAGGTGGATCCCTCTGTGCTCAGAAGGGTGAGGTGGCTTTTGAAGGTAACAAGGGAGAGTGATCCCCCTCCATCTCAGAAAGGTGCAAGCCCAGAGCTGCTGGGGACAAGAGCAAAGTAGAGGGCAGCACCCCTCCCTCTGCACTAAGCCACAGGTACTGCTCTCCCTGAGTGCAGCAGGGATGCTGAGGGTTTCTGACATCCAAGAACACTGTCCGGGGTGGGAGCAAGAGTGGTAAAGGCCCAAACCTCTCTGCCTTCCTTCTACCCTCTCAGTTCCTCATCCCTGGAGGTGCAGATGCTGACAAGCCCTTTTGCACCAGGAGCAGTTCCACAGGACAAAGCTGAACCCCAGCAGTGTCCCCTGTGCCCAGCGTCCCCATGACCCCCAGCTGCAGAGCAGGGCTGACCCCTCGCAGCCAGCGGGCAGAGGCCCTGCTCCTCCCGGCACATTCAGCCGGCACCAAGCAGGGCTCCAGGCATGGAGCTGGCGGAAGGGCTGCAACTGGAAATGGAAAAGCAGTGGCAACTGTGCAGTGTGAGAACTGGCTTTGATTTTACTCAAAGAAGTCTCCTGTAACTTCTCACACTATTTTGGCTTTGATCCAGAGGCAGCAGATGTCCAACAGCAGCTCCATCACCCAGTTCCTCCTCCTGGCATTCGCAGACACACGGGAGCTGCAGCTCCTGCACTTCTGGCTCTTCCTGGGCATCTACCTGGCTGCCCTCCTGGGCAACGGCCTCATCATCACCACCATCGCCTGGGACCACCACCCCCACACCCCCATGTGCTTCTTCCTCCTCAACCTCGCCCTCCCCGATATTGGTTCCATCTGCACCACTGTCCCTAAATCCATAGCCAACTCCCTCTGGGACACCAGGGCCATCTCCTACTCAAGATGTGTTGCCCAGGTCTTCTTTGTGTTGTTCTTGTTGAGTGCAGAATATTATCTTCTCACGGACATGTCCTACGACCGCTGCGTTGCCATCTGCAAACCCCTGCACTACGGGACCCTCCTGGGCAGCAGAGCTTGTGTCCACATGGCAGCAGCTGCCTGGGGCGCTGGGTTTCTCACTGCTCTGCTGCACACGGCCAATACATTTTCCCTGCCCCTGTGCCAGGGCAATGCTGTGGAGCAGTTCTTCTGTGAAATCCCGCAGATTCTCAAGCTCTCCTGCTCACACTCCTACCTCTGGGAAGTTCAGTAAAGCCTGAGTGCTCTGAGTTTGGTCACATTGCCAGTGGTTTGCACCATGTCACCATTGCGGATGGTTTGCTTCATGGCTGGGTGTTCAAAAATGTGATTATTGCACTAATTTAAACTAAAGGATGTGGTCGACCTGGACTTCTGTAAAGCCTTTGACGTGGTACCCCACAACATCCTTCTCTCTTCCCCCAGCTTTCTCTCTCCTTCCCCAGCTTTGTGGGGGTTTTGTGGGGTCCTGGGTCCCTTTTGGGGGTTTGTGGGGGGCGGCCCTGGATCCCGTTTGGGGGGATTTTGGAGGGGCGTGGGTTCCTTCTGGGGGGATTTGGGGGGCTCCTGAGTTCCTCTTGGGGGGCTTTGAGTCTCTCTTGAGAGAATTCAGAGGGTTCCAGATCCCTTTCGGGGGGTTGGGGGAAAGTAGTGGATCCCTTTAGGGGATTTGGGGGGATCCCGGGTCCCATTTGTGGGTTTGGTGGGTCCTGGGTGCCATTTGGGGGATTTAGGGGGGTCCTGTGTCCCTTTTGGGCAGTTTTGGTGGGTCCTGGGTCCCATTTGGAGACTTCTGGGGGTTTTGGATCCTTTTTCAGGGTTTGTGAGGGTCTTGAATCCCTTTTGGGGGGCTGTGGGTTTCTTTTGGGGGGATTCAGAGGGTCCCAGATCGCTTTGGGAGTTTGGGGAAGGGATGTCTTGGATCCCTTTTGTGGGGGTTTTGGGGGGTCCTGGGTTCCATTTGGGGGGATTTAGGGTGGTTTCTGTGTCCCTTTTGGGGGGTTTGGTGGGTCCTGGGTCCCTTTTGGAGGGTTGAGAGGGTCCTAGGTCCTTTCAGGAGTTTTAGGGGGTGGTCCTGGGTGTCTTTTAGGGGGTCTTGGGGGGGATCTTGGGTCCCATTTTGAGGTTGAGGCTCCTGGGACCCATTTGCAGGGATTGGGGAGGTTCTGGGTAAATTTGGGTGGGGGTTGGGGGAGCCTTGGGTCCTTTTGGGAGACTCCTGGGTCCCTTTTGGGGGACTCCTGGTTCCCTTTTGGAGGCTTGGAGTTTCATGGATCCCTTTTGAGGGGGATGTTTTGGGTCCCATTAGGTGTTTTAGGAGGGGTTCTCCTTCTGTTTGGGGGGGTGGGTGGGTTGTGGGGTCTTGGGTCCTTTTGAGGAGGTCCTGAATCCAGTGCAGGGTCGGGGGGAGTGGGGTGTGTCCTGGATCCCTTTTGGGAGTTTGGGGAGAATCCTGGATCCCTTTAGGGGGGATTAGGCATGCCTTGGATCCAATTTGGGAGTTTGTGGGGGTCCTGAGTCCCGTTTTGGGGGTTTTGATGGTTCCTGAGTCCAATCTGGGGGGTTGAGGGGGTCCTGGATCCCTTTTGGGGGTTGGGGGGGGGTCCTGGGTCCCTCTTCACCACCCTCCATGCTGCTCCTGGGGTTGGGGCGGGCAGAGGAATTGGGAGCCATGGAGCCATTTCAGACTGGGAGAAAGTGGGAGGAGAATGGCTTTAATATTTGGTCCTTGTTGCTCCCAATCCAAAGCTTTCTGAACTGTCAATAAAGTAAATCGAACTTCAGCAAGTCCACACCTCTGTGCCAGTGACAGTCATTGGTCTCTGAACCTCCTTTGCTTTCTCTTGACCCCTGAGCCGTTCTGGTTCGTTTTCTCCCTCTGTCCCGTTGGTTCGGGGCTTGGAGGGAGCAGCTGCGGGGGGTCCGGCTGCTGGCCAAGGTTAACCCACCACAGGACACATCAGGGCTGCCGTGTCCAGTACGGGGCTCCCCGCACAAGGAAGACCCTGCCCAGCCTGGAGAGAGTCCTGCTGAGGCCAGCAGGATGGCTGGGGCTGGAGCACATCGTGGACAAGGAGAGGCTTGGGAGATGGGTTCTGAGAAACCTTTCAGGGTACAACACTGAGCAAGGACCCAGGGCAGCTGGGGGATCCCAATGCCAGGACTTTCTCGGTGTTTGATGAGACAAAGCCATGAGCCCCTGATGGGTTTGGAGCTGTGTGAGAAAGGGCTTGGCTGAGAGACCTGCAGCGGCAAGAGCTGGGGACTGGTGCATAAGAAATTTCAGTAGGAAAAGGGTTCTCTTTTTATTGATAATGGTTGTAGAGTTGGATATCAGGCCTGCAGCAAGGCAAGGGGTGAGGAGGGGAGTGTGCAAGTGGAGAGAGAACAGCTCTGGGGGATCAAGCGCTTGTGCCCGGCAGTGCTGCCGTGCTGGGATTCTCTTCCCCTCCACCCACGACCACAGGAACTGTCCCTGCAAGTCCAGAAATGTCTCACAGGAAATATATCAGGAAACAGAAGTCGTTGAACATCCCTTTATTTTGTTTAAGCACTCAGAGAGCCCAGCTCCTCATTTACACAGACAATGAGCAAGAAAAGAGAAGAAAACAGTGAATTAAAAACAGGATGACAAGATTATAAAGGGGGGATGAAAGGGGGTTTGGGGGGTGCTAGAGGGGTTTTGAGGGGGAATAAAGGGGGTTTGGGGGGAACAAAGGGAGTTTGGGGGGCATAAAAGGGGGTTTGGGGGGATAATAGAGGGTTTGGGTGGATAAAGGGGGTTAAAGGGGTTTTGGGGTGATATAAGGGAGTTTAGGGGGAATAAAGGCATTTGGGGGGAGTTTGGGGGGATAAAAGGGGGTTTGGGGAGTGATAAAGGGAGTTTAGGGGGCTAAAAAGGGTGTTTTATCCGTTTATCCCCCCAAAACCTCTTTAATGCCTTCAAACTCCATATATTGCTCCCATAGGAGGCTTGGGAGGGATCCATATGGGAAAATCCATTCACCATCGCACAAATCAAGGAACAGACCCGACTCCAGCAGCCAAGGATGAGGCTGAATGAGGTAGAAAGCCTCAGCCCTGGTCGAGGACCCGAAGCAGGAGGGGCACCGGCCCCCAGGATCAATCTTGGACCCCAGGCTCGTGCACGTCCACCTCACAGGGAGGTGATCCAGGTGGCACTAGAAACAGGTTTGCTGTTGCCGGGACGATGGCTGCGGGCAGGGTGAGGCCTCTGGTTTTCCTGCCACGAGCAGTGGCTGCAGGAGCTGGGTCTGGCTCCACAGAGCCCTCTCTGCAGAGAGAAAAGGTGTGTCTGAGGCCTCAGCTGCAGAGGCAGGATGGGGAATCTCCTCCATGGCATGGAGCTGGCTCGGCTCCGCACCCCAGGCTCAGAGCTGCCGGCACAGCGTGACCGAGGGGGACACCGGCACCTGATGGCACCTCCGAGCAGGGGGATTCCTGCAGGCAGGTTCCCTGTCAGGAGCGGGCGCTGGTGCGCGTCTCGCTTTCCAGGGGAAGCTCAGCCCCTGCTCTTTCCCATCCTGACCTGGCTTTGCCCACGCCGGTCACCCAGCCTTGGTCAGTGTGCGGCTGTGCCCAGCGCTCCTCAGGATGGCAGCAGGGCTGGGGTCAGGGTGGGGGTGGGCTGGCACAGCAACTGAGTTAATGGAAAATCTTCACAGCGGCTGACCAAGGCTGGGTGCCGGTGCCGGCCCTTGCCCGCTCACCTGATCCCCGCGCTCGCTGTGGAGCAGCCTGGACATATCCTGGGCTTCCAGAACTACCAAAGTGAGGAAGATGATGAGGCTGATGGGGACCACAGCCCCCCGTGCCTCCACCATGCTTCTGCTGCCAGCTCTGCTAGAGCGGTGCCTGTGGATTCCTGCTATTCCCAGGATTCCTGCTATGCCCAACGTCCAGTAGATTTCCCCGTCTTTGGACACGTGAACACCTGCAGCATTCTGGGAATCGTGATCCCCTGGGGCCGTCTTGCTGTCCACACCTGGAGGAACAATTCAGAATGTCGGTCAGTCCTGTGCCCCTCTGGAGGGCTCTCAGCACGTGTGGTGTGGCCAGAATGTTCTCTGTTCCCCTTGGTATATATTCAGGGTGCTGAGGCTCCAGCTGTCTGGGTGTGAAGGGCAGCTGCCGCTTTCCAGCTGGGCTCCTCGATCTGCAGAGAGAGCTCTGTGGAGAGAAAAGGTGTGTCTGAGGCCTCAGCTGCAGAGTCACGATGGGGAATCTCCTCCCATGGCACAAGTCTGGGGCTGGTGGTTGCCGGGTTGGTTCCTTGGTGCCTGGGCCACTTGAGGGCTGGTGGGGGCTGGATGCTGGAGCTCAGTCTGGATATTTGGGGTGCCGGGGCTCCAGCTGTGTGGAAAGCCACCGCTTTCCACCTGGGGTTCTGGACCTGCAGAGAGGGCTCTGTGGAGAGAAAAGTTGTGGCTGAGGCCTCAGCTGCAGATGGAGGACGGGGAATCTCCTGCACGACACGGAGCTGGCTCGGCTCCGCACCCCAGGCTCAGAGGTGCTGGCACAGCGTGACCGAGGGGGACACCGGCACCTGATGGCACCTCCGAGCAGGGGGATCCCTGCAGGCAGTGAAGTCTAAAGTCTTTGTGGCACTGTTAGTATTTACCAAGGAGTGTATAACTTCTGGTCATTTTGACTCAATTTCTATTTCTCTCTTGGGACCTTTGAGCCTGAAGGTTGTTTCCGGAGAGGCAGAACAGCCCTTAGTTGTAAAAACACATGAAGTTTTATTAGGAAACGGTTACTTAACTGCGATCCCAGGGCGAGCCTCCTGGGAATCTCTGCAAACTGGAGTTCTTGTTAGCATCTCATTATCCAGCATCTTGTCTTTCTCCATTTTTCTTGGCCATGGCTTTTCTTTGCCTCAGGCTGTAGGGAGAACGCCTCAGCTCCGATGGAGGAGCCTGAGCAGGGCAGGCACCGGCCCCGAGCATCCACCTTGGACCCAGGGTCCATCCCGTCCACCTCACAGGGAGGTGATCCAGATGGCACAAGTCAGGGGCTGCTGGTTGCCGGGTTGGTTCCTTGGCGCCTGGGTAGGGGCAGCAGCAACCGCAGCGGGGACACCCAGGATCGGCTGCCTGGGGAACGATGGCTGGGGGCAGGGCGAGGCCACTGGTGTTGCGGGTACGACCAGTGGATGCTGGAGCTGGGTCTGGCTCCTGTGGGTGCTGGGGCTGTAGCTGCATGGTTGTGAAGGGCCGCCACTTTCCGGCTGGGCTCCTCGATCTGCAGAGAGAGCTCTGTGGAGAGAAAAGGTGTGTCTGAGGCCTCAGCTGCAGAGTCACGATGGGAAATCTCCTCCCATGGCACAAGTCTGGGGCTGGTGGTTGCCGGGTTGGTTCCTTGGTGCCTGGGCCACTTGAGGGCTGGTGGGGGCTGGATGCTGGAGCTCAGTCTGGATATTTGGGGTGCCGGGGCTCCAGCTGTGTGGAAAGCCACCGCTTTCCACCTGGGGTTCTGGACCTGCAGAGAGGGCTCTGTGGAGAGAAAAGTTGTGGCTGAGGCCTCAGCTGCAGATGGAGGACGGGGAATCTCCTGCACGACACGGAGCTGGCTCGGCTCCGCACCCCAGGCTCAGAGGTGCTGGCACAGCGTGACCGAGGGGGACACCGGCACCTGATGGCACCTCCGAGCAGGGGGATCCCTGCAGGCAGTGAAGTCTAAGGTCTTTGTGGCACTGTTAGTATTTACCAAGGAGTGTATAACTTCTGGTCATTTTGACTCAATTTCTATTTCTCTCTTGGGACCTTTGAGCCTGAAGGTTGTTTCCGGAGAGGCAGAAGAGCCCTTAGTTGTAAAAACACATGAAGTTTTATTAGGAAACGGTTACTTAACTGCGATCCCAGGGCAAGCCTCCTGGGAATCTCTGCAAACTGGAGTTCTTGTTAGCATCTCATTATCCAGCATCTTGTCTTTCTCCATTTTTCTTGGCCACGGCTTTTCTTTGCCTCAGGCTGTAGGGAGAACGCCTCAGCTCCGATGGAGGAGCCTGAGCAGGGCAGGCACCGGCCCCGAGCATCCACCTTGGACCCAGGGTCCATCCCGTCCACCTCACAGGGAGGTGATCCAGATGGCACAAGTCAGGGGCTGCTGGTTGCCGGGTTGGTTCCTTGGCGCCTGGGTGGGGGCAGCAGCAACCGCAGCGGGGACACCCAGGATCGGCTGCCTGGGGAACGATGGCTGGGGGCAGGGCGAGGCCACTGGTGTTGCGGGTACGACCAGTGGATGCTGGAGCTGGGTCTGGCTCCTGTGGGTGCTGGGGCTGTAGCTGCATGGTTGTGAAGGGCCGCCACTTTCCGGCTGGGCTCCTCGATCTGCAGAGAGAGCTCTGTGGAGAGAAAAGGTGTGTCTGAGGCCTCAGCTGCAGAGTCACGATGGGAAATCTCCTCCCATGGCACAAGTCTGGGGCTGGTGGTTGCCGGGTTGGTTCCTTGGTGCCTGGGCCACTTGAGGGCTGGTGGGGGCTGGATGCTGGAGCTCAGTCTGGATATTTGGGGTGCCGGGGCTCCAGCTGTGTGGAAAGCCACCGCTTTCCACCTGGGGTTCTGGACCTGCAGAGAGGGCTCTGTGGAGAGAAAAGTTGTGGCTGAGGCCTCAGCTGCAGATGGAGGACGGGGAATCTCCTGCACGACACGGAGCTGGCTCGGCTCCGCACCCCAGGCTCAGAGGTGCTGGCACAGCGTGACCGAGGGGGACACCGGCACCTGATGGCACCTCCGAGCAGGGGGATCCCTGCAGGCAGTGAAGTCTAAGGTCTTTGTGGCACTGTTAGTATTTACCAAGGAGTGTATAACTTCTGGTCATTTTGACTCAATTTCTATTTCTCTCTTGGGACCTTTGAGCCTGAAGGTTGTTTCCGGAGAGGCAGAAGAGCCCTTAGTTGTAAAAACACATGAAGTTTTATTAGGAAACGGTTACTTAACTGCGATCCCAGGGCAAGCCTCCTGGGAATCTCTGCAAACTGGAGTTCTTGTTAGCATCTCATTATCCAGCATCTTGTCTTTCTCCATTTTTCTTGGCCACGGCTTTTCTTTGCCTCAGGCTGTAGGGAGAACGCCTCAGCTCCGATGGAGGAGCCTGAGCAGGGCAGGCACCGGCCCCGAGCATCCACCTTGGACCCAGGGTCCATCCCGTCCACCTCACAGGGAGGTGATCCAGATGGCACAAGTCAGGGGCTGCTGGTTGCCGGGTTGGTTCCTTGGCGCCTGGGTGGGGGCAGCAGCAACCGCAGCGGGGACACCCAGGATCGGCTGCCTGGGGAACGATGGCTGGGGGCAGGGCGAGGCCACTGGTGTTGCGGGTACGACCAGTGGATGCTGGAGCTGGGTCTGGCTCCTGTGGGTGCTGGGGCTGTAGCTGCATGGTTGTGAAGGGCCGCCACTTTCCGGCTGGGCTCCTCGATCTGCAGAGAGAGCTCTGTGGAGAGAAAAGGTGTGTCTGAGGCCTCAGCTGCAGAGGCAGGATGGGGAATCTCCTCCATGGCATGGAGCTGGCTCGGCTCCGCACCCCAGGCTCAGAGCTGCCGGCACAGCGTGACCGAGGGGGACACCGGCACCTGATGGCACCTCCGAGCAGGGGGATTCCTGCAGGCAGGTTCCCTGTCAGGAGCGGGTGCTGGTGTGCGTCTCGCTTTCCAGGGGAAGCTCAGCCCCTGCTCTTTCCCATTCTGACCTGGCTTTGCCCACGCCGGTCACTCATGTCCAGGCAGGATCTGCTTGAGCCGACCTCAGCTCTGGTCAGAGGAGGCTCCCGGGAAGAAGGCCCAGGAGTTCAGAGGCCAATTAAAGCACCCAACAGCGGCTGAAATCTCAGCAGAGAGTTTTGGCCAAGACGTCATTCACCGCTGCCCAGCAGCCTGAGTAGAAACGCTTTGCGGCTACGAGCAGCCCTTGCAGGAAGCCGTGGGGGCAATCAGTGACTCACCGTGTTCTCTTCCTCCACATCCAGATCACGACACTGCACACCAGGATCACAATCACGAGGGAATGCAGGGCTCCTACTGCACCCATCATGAAGTGCAGTTGCACATCTGGGGGCCCTCTGACACTCTTGGTCGTCTGGGACTTGACAACACTTGGGGTTGTCTCACCGAGCACACCTGGAGGAGCCATTGGGAATGTCAGTCCGTGCTGTGACCCTCTGGAGAGCTCACCCAACAAAACTCAGGTGGCCAGGAGAGCACATGGGGAGCACCGATCCTTGTCCAGTTTTCCTTTCAGCTACATGGACAAAAGCTGCCCCTGCAGCAGGGAGGGCCACCCCAACGCTCCCTCCTCCCTGATGGGTGACACCGGGTCACTACGGGACAGCAGCTACCGGGCGTGCCAGTGGCCGGCATCGCCTCTGCTCCTTTGGCAGGGACGGGCACTGAGCCACCGCTCCCTTCCGAGAACACGTCCTTCTGCTCAGCTTCTCTGTCCGTCTCTGGAGAGAGCAAGAGGGACAGTCTGTAAAGACTGCTCAGGACCTGGATTCTCTTGGAAAGAATAATCTGATCAGTAGGGTGGGCTTCCCCGGGCTGGGACAGCACTGCCAGGAGTCCGAGAAAGGCAAAGCCTCAGCACAGCTCCAGCACAAGGCGACAGTAAGCACCTTCCTTCAAAGGGGACACGGAGACACTGCAGCCACTTCTACTGCGGAAGAGCCCTTCGCAGAAGCACATCCCATCCTGCCACCTCCATCCCACGGAGGGGTCACAAACACACGCAGTGGACAGAACCCCATCTCTGTCACCATGTCCTGGGCACTTTCACCATCAAGAGCCCACTGATCCCCAAGCCAGAGGGAAACCAGTTCTGTAAAACACATCCAGGAACAGAGAGAAAAGCCACCTGAGACCAAATCCACAGCCCTTCATGGTCGCTGCCCTCAAGGCAGCTGTGCGGCCTCAAGCTGGGTGTCCAGCTTCCATCCGTCCCTGACCCTGAGGTGTCACCCAGAGTTCTCAGCCACCAAGGAGAAGAGGGGCTGGACCCGTTGGTGAAGCTGGGGCTGCTCCGATCCTGGCCAGCTCTGGCCAACCCTGCCAGACTCAGTACCCTCAAGCTGCCTGCGCGTCCTCTCGGCCACCCAGGGCTGCTCTCCCCTCCGCTGACCAACAGCAAGGGCTGAGCACCCACAGCTCCTGCCGGTCGGGTGCCAACGTCTGCCAGAACGGCTCTGGCCAGAAACGGCACCGCTGGGGATGCGGCTGTGCTGGGGGCTCAGCTGGGACCACAACTGGTGGCAGCAGAGACTCTGCACCATCCCTGTGGCTCAGCAGCTCCTACAAGGCCTGACAGCGCGTGTCAGTGCAATGAGGCTCTGAACGATCCCTTCCTGCTGGAGGAGGCTCTGGCGTGTCCAGACGGGTCCCTATACCCTCCGCTTCCCGAGCCCTGGGCTTACAAGGGCTGCATACTCACCGATTGCTTTCTCCAGGTTTTGCCTTGTTATCCACATGCGGCAACACCCCAGACACACTCCAGCAAGGAAGACATCCTGCAGGAAAATGTAACAAAGACTGCTCTTCATGCAAATCCAAACAAAGACAATTAGATCTTTTAGTTCTGCGTTAATTCGTTACCCGTCAAACACAAAAGATACTGCCACTCCGTCTTCCACATTGTGACAACAGCAGTTTCAAAATTTCTTACTCTTAAATAAAGCTTAACTTATTGTTCATCGAAATAAAAGCAGTGTTCCGGGTTTTCTTTTTAAATCTTAAATATTTATATTTTTTTTCCAGAAAAAAATAGGTGTTTCACAGAATAAGTTGTGGATTTCCCATGTTGCTCAAACTGATACTAATTAATATTTCAGCAGAGATGGAGAACACCGATGATAACAATTCCCTGGCAACAGATAGCATAATTAATTCACGTGACAAGTACCATTTCTAAATGCGTGCACAATTGATTTTATAAGAACTGGACAGAGGTTATTGCACCTCCAGGGAAGGTGAATCAACCCCCTTCCTGGGCAGCCTCTGCCAGTGCCCAATGACCCTTTCTGTGAAGAATTTTTTCCTAATGTCCAGCCTAAATCTCCCCTGGTGGAGAGGGGAGGTTGGACAGTGACATTGGGAAGGACAAACGGGGGGTACCAGCTGCATCACATTCCGTTGTTGGCTGCAGCAGAACCATCTTGTCTATTTTAACAGTGAAATTTGATCAAAATGCTTCTACAAACACCGGCAAATGCTACGTTTGAGCTGAAAATGCCAGTCTGTCAGTGGGGTGACTTAGCACATCGCCCGTCCTTCCTCCTCTCCATTACTGCCTCTGTTAGAGATCACTTCCTGCACAGCTATCTTGGAGGTAGATTTGTTCAAACATTACCTTCCTGGAAAAAACCCCTTTGTTTTATTTCAATGAAGGCTAAAAAAATGCCTAAAAAGCCTAAAAATAGCGTCTAAGATCTCTTGCAATTTTCACTGCCTTCCATTGTAACATCAAAAACGTTGCTCATTTACGCAGCTCCTTGTTTTCTTTTCCTCCTGGTCAACTTTGACAAAACCCACATTCCTCCCGTGGAAACCACTGGAAGTGGGAGTAAAAAGACAGTATTTTCAACATTTTGCATTAAAAAGCATCAACCAACACAAACAACCGAGAGCAAAACGCTCCTCTCCCTGGGACTCGCTGCACCTAATTCTGCCTCCGGTGTGAGATCCACCTCTCAGCTCCCCTCTGAGTAGTGAAGGGATCAGAATGTCCAGAAGCCAATTCAGTCCAAGCTAAGATGAGACGGTAAAAAACAGTATTTCCCTTAAACACATTAAGGTATTTTTAGTCTGAATCACCAAATGCGGTTTTCATCATCACTGAAACAAAGCTGGAGGCCAAACCCCTTTGCAGGAGATTTTAAAATCCCTGCCCCAAGAGCTCGTGGCATTTCAGAGCTATCAAATCCTCAAGCCCAGAGGGGCAGAGCCCAAAGCTACAGAGATGAGCTATTTCTATGCTCAGAGGAAAAAACACAATATAAATGTACACCAAAGAAAATATAAGCCTGAAAGGACAGATACACAGCAACGGTGCAAGGTGAAACGTGAATATCCCCTTCCATTAGCAGGAGTGAGCAGCCTGCTTCTCCGAGAGGCAAAGGAGAAGGTTTGCCTCCAGGATCTGAGAGGGGTCACTGGAACCAGGAATATTCATACATGAACCAGGCAGAACGAGGGGATACAGCTTAGTAACGCCAGGCAGGAAAAGATCTGCAAGATGTGAAGCCAAACAATGTTAAAAACAGTTTGAAAATTACCTCCTAACCCACCAGCTAACGACCTTTAAAGCTGATCTCGTCAACTTCACCTATGCATCAAGGCTTAACCTAAGTACTGCGAGTCATTTAAAAACGCTGGTTTAATTAAGCAGGTTAATATAGGGTTGCTTTAGACGTGTAAGCGAGGGATCCCTGCCTTGCTAGCGCACCATCATGGACCTCGTACCCAGGAAGACACCAGCCTTTCAGCTCTGAGATCACAAACAGGACCATCAAAATCAACTGGTGAAGTGACTTTCACCTCTAAAGATCAGTAAGTTTTACACATTCAAACAATAAAGCCATTTCCCAGCAAAGATGCCAGCACAGCAGCGTTTACCAAGTGTTATCCAGCAGGACTAAGTTTCTTGGAAGCGAGACTGATGCAAGGGGAAGGTGAGAAGCCGGGACTGGAACGCCTAAAAGCAACCAGCACATCCATAAGGGACTCTTTTCAACCTATCATTTTTTTCCCCATCTATCAAGTAATTTTCCCAGGATGCCGACTGTCAAGGCACAGAGTAGAGTTTTTAACCAAACCTGACGGGTGCCATCCAGCTCCCATCTACTCAAGAGGGGAAATAGAACTCAAGGCTACCCATAAAATGGTCTGTAGAGAAACAGAGAAGCCTTTCAAATAGAGCAAATCTCATTGAAGTCATGGAGTCCCGCTGCCGGCAGCAGGTTCTGGATCGAGCCCAAGAGGAGAGGGCCAGCAAGGTTTTATTTGCCTCCCACAGAGCATCAGGAGGGGACCTGGAACTAGACGGTGGCCCCAGGAGAAGGGCTCTCCTCTCCCCTCCTCCCGCCAGCGCAGCCAATCGAGCCGAGCCGGGAGGTGAGGCTCCACAGCCGTAACTCTGCCAACTTGAAGGAAACGTCAGGGGCTGGAGAATTTCCTCACGTGTTTCCAATGTGGTTTCTATGCATTTTATTGCTCATTTGCAGATCAAAAATGCTGGAGGGATTCCAACTATTTCACACAGAATCTCACACTCCCGGCTGGCTGCAGCCCCAAAGCCTGAGTTTCTTCCCTTGAAATACTGCCCAGTGTTACTTTGGGATGTGACCTGATAGCGGAAGCCCACGGGGACCCTGAAACGATAATCGTTCCAGCTGCGATTGGTTGCCCAGCGCTGGCTGATGCCAGCACGGGTTTGTCAGTGCTGCTGACAAACAGGGACTCAGCAGCTAACGCCTCCTGTTCACACCACAACAAAAACCATGCCTGGAATCACACAATCCGGTACCCAACGGAGGAGGCAGGGAGTTCTTCCGCCTCAGGGAAAGGGTTGCAAGTCCTGGCATGACCAGCCCAAGGGAGCCTGATGCTGGAAACCGCCACGTTTCTTTTCTATGAAAAGAGGAACCACCAGTTTGCTATGTGATAGCAGCTGGTTTGTTAAACAGGGATGAAACAACAAGAAATACTTCACATCAAAACCTTCGAGGAGAAGGGATTGAAGGCTCCGCTCCAGCCCAGCCCACCGAGCCTCAACAGTGGGAAGACTGACCAGAAAGCAAAGGGATCTCCTCGCTGGGGTTTGCAGCCTTCCCTGCTCATTGGAGAAGAGGAGGCTGAGGGGAGACCTCATTGCTCTCTCCAACTACCTGAAAGGAGGTTGTGGAGAGGAGGGAGCTGGGCTCTTCTCCCAAGAGACAGGGGACAGGATGAGAGGGAATGGCCTCAAGCTCCACCAGGGGAGGGTCAGGCTGGACATTTTCACAGAAAGGGTCACTGGGCACTGGCAGAGGCTGCCCAGGGAGGGGGTTGAGTCACCTTCCCTGGAGGGGTTTAAGGGACGGGTGGACAAGGTGCTGAGGGACATGGTTTAGTGATTGATGGGAATGGTTGGACTCCATCATCCGGTGGGTCTCTTCCAACCTGTAGATTCTAGGATTCTATGATCTCCAGCCTAAGAGTGGATGGCGAGGGAAGGAGCCGGACGACGCCGTCAGATCACTAGATAGCACTCAAGGAAATGATGATCAGGAGACGAGCATGCGGCAGAGCTTAGAAATTCCATAAGGCCGGTTGTTTCCATACAGGCGCTCACAAGCAAAACCAGAGAACAATAGCTAAATTTATTCCCTCATTCTTTCTGAAAGGGAAAAAAGCTGCTTCATTGCCTCTGACTAATCGAAACACCTACTTTCTATTACAATTTCATTTTCACTGCAGTTTCTTTTCCACTTAATTCAAGAACTATCAACACTTGGAAATCACAAGCTTGTCCTTTCCTTCCCCTTTATTTCCACACCCAAAATACCTCAATCTCCTCTATCACAAATTACACAGCTGACTGGCAGCAATTTTGGGGAAACGGGTAGACTTGTTTCTCCTTCTAAGGCACAGAAAACAGAATCTTGCATCTCATGCTTCACAAAACACTTTAGAGATAAACACAAAGAGACCTGGAGATCTTGCCATGCTCTGTCCGCACCAAACTTCTCATCCAAGGCAGCACCTGGCAAAGCTGACCTGACATTTCCACAGATCATGGAATGCTTCGAGTTGGAAGGGACTTCAAAGCCCATCCAGTTCCACCCCTGCCATGGACAAGGACACCTCCCACTGGATTAGGGGCTCCAAGCCCCATCCAGCCTGGCCTCGAACCCCTCAGGGATGGGGCAGCAACCACTTATCCAGATAACCTGGGCCAGGGCCTCCACACCCTCACAGGAAAATATTTCTTCCTAAGATCTCACCTCAGTTTTCCCTCGTCCAGCTGAAAACCATTCCCCCTTGTCCTATCCCTGCACTCTCTGGGTGCCCTCAGTAGCACCACTTTTTGGGAGCGTGGTAGGGACACCTGAGGAGAACAGGATCAAAGAGTCGATCGCATCCATCAGGAAGGCTGCTCAGGTATCAGGCCTTGGAAAGGAAAGTGCCTGTGAGGGACTAGCGTGGGTCTGAGACGACAGACTACAGTCACTTATTTATTAAAGAGCTTTTCTCTTCCTTCTAAAGGTTTTTAAGTACCCCGCTTCACTCTGAGGACAAACTCCAGCCCCTTCGCAATGCTACATCACCCAAGAGGCAGGAAGCTCCCCTCTTTCTGCCAGCCATAAGGATCTTCCAACTCCCCAGCAGTGCTTCCTCTGGAAGGCACTTTCATCTCCAACATGTTCAATTTAGACTCCAAAGCGTTGAGTTATCTCGGCATGTGATGGTGCCACCATGCCAACCACAGCAGCTTGGGTGGGCAAAGTACCGGAGCAAAGGCAAGAGGCTGAATAATCACAAACTTAGACAGGCGTCTGCTCAGTGCAACGCTTGGGATTTTGAGACAATTCAGCTTTTGGTATTGTTACCTGCCTCTTTGAAACAACCGAGTGACAGAATTCCTGAAATAAGCAGAAGGAGGAAAGATTTTAGGAGAGAATAAGGTTTCGAAGGTACCAGAAATTAACTGCTGGCAGTGGCAGAGGGCTCTGCACAGCCCAGACTGGGCCCAAGTGCTGCAGCCTGATGGATCTGGCAGTCCTTTCGCTGGAAAAAGCTGCTAGGGAGAGAGCTGAAAGCTGGCAGCTCCTTTCCAAAGTCCTCCCAAAGCAGGGATGCAGCGATGGAGCAAGCTGAGGGGCTACAGCTGAGACCCTGGACACTGCCAGCTGGGGTGGCTCTGGAAAAAACCATTTGTGTGCAAGGATCTGCTTGCAAAAATGCACCTGCTGACCCAGGGAGCATGGAGAAACTGCAAACACATTAGGAAAGAACTGAGGGAATTCTCCTTTCACCCTTCCTCAGCGCAGAGGAAGGGGTAGCATAACCATGGAAACCTGGCCCATGCCAGACATTGATGTATGCCCAGCGCTACCCCTTGGGCCAGGGTGCCAGAACAGTCAATTCCTAAAAGTTGCCCCCTTCTCCCCCTTCTCCTTTTTCGCCCCCTTCTCCCCCTTCTCCTTTTTCGCCCCGCTTGCTCCCTCCTCCTTTCAATACACATTTCTATTTTCTCATGTAAAATCCTATTCAAAACCATAACCAAACCCAGTGACACAGCTCCTCCTCCAATTACCCGGCCTTGTTTGAAATCACGGCATGAACTTTGGACCCACAAGGGCGCAGGCACCGGCCCATCCGAGCCGCGCAGCCGCTGCAGGAGGGAGCAGAGCAGCCAAGCCCAGGGCCCCTGCCACGTCCCACATTTGAGCTTCATGTGGAAGCAGTTTTCTCCAGGGCATTTATGATCGTGCACGTCTCCAAGACGAGTCAATCCGCCCGCCAAAAGGAAAATGATTCCCATAAACCAAAAGCTCAGGTGTGGCAGCGTTTAACACACATGAAGTGCTGTCAGCTGAAGTTAAACACCTTTGTTTTCCCCTGCGACTGCCCCACGCAGTAGCTGAAGGTCACACCACCACGGGCTTTCCCTCCCTCACATGGTGCAGGACCTCTGGCAGGTTAAGTTTGAATGGAAAGGGAAGAGGTCGAGGTTAGTGTGCCCGACAGACTGACAAGAGGCTTCCGCACCATTTCAAGTGTCTCCAATGACACCAAGTGAGCAGCAAAAAGGAAGGGCCAAACTGATTTCCCTGCTCTACAACAACGAGCTGCTCAAGAGCGAGGGTCACCAGTGAGGTGCGTGCTTCAGCAGCCACGGCGCAGGGAGTGGCTCCGTATTCCCAGGCTGCGGCAGCGCAGGGGATGCGTGTGACGGGGCACACGGCTATTGTTCAGGATCCCAGACCAGAACTGGTCACCCTACAGCAATTCCCTGATTAAACACTGACCCGCCTTCTCACGCCGGCCAGGCTCAAAAGAAAACGAGCCCGTCCTCTCCCGAGCAAGCTGCCAGGCGTCCCTGCTGCCCACCTCCACACGGAGGTCGCCGTCTTCTTTTTCAGTAGTCTCCGTATCAGACATCGCTCCTAAGGAAACGAAAGGCTGGGGGTTAGGGGAATCTGTGCGAGGCGTGCAGGCAGGAAGCAGAGCTGAGCAGCTCGAGACCAGAATAGAAACAGGAATCGAGCCCGGCATCGAGCGCAGCGCAACGCGCTGCCGGCACAGGCTCCTGCGAGGCTGCATCGGCAGCTCCACGCGGCATCATCTCGAAAGGGATGCTGATCGGAGGCAGAGGGCTCCGCGCAGCCTGGATTGGGCTCAGGAGCTGCAGCACGGGCTGGGGAGTTTCCTCCTGGAGCACCGGGGCGGATTAAGCTCCGTTCAAACCCAGACGAAGGGGCGGGAGGAGAGAAAATTGCCACATGGACAAATAGCTGCGCAACCCAGAGAAGCAGGTTGCAGTGTGAAATCAATGGGGTGGCTGGAAGGTGAGGGTCATTTTGCAAGCGGCAAGCGGCAATCCGAGCCCTTCGCCACTGGAGAAATTATTAGTAAAATTAAGAATTAAAACAAACACACACACAGCCTTCCCAAGCAACCAAACAGAAGTGATGGTCAGTATTGCACATACAATGAAAAGCGCTGGCAGAGAAGCCTTGGCCAGGAAGAAAATATTTCCAACTCCCAATATTGGCATAATTTGGGATAAACACCTTCCTATCAGCATAAAACACCATTCACTGATCCTGCTAATCCCAGTGTTCCAGGTCCTGGGCTCCCCAGGGCATTTCTCTGCACATCCCTGGTGATGCCCGGGCACCCAGCGTGCAGCCACCCTGCTCTGAAATGCACACAGCTCTACTCCCTCTCCAGGCAAGCAATAAGACAAGCTCAAAAGGCAAAATGCAAACCAAACAGAAGCATTCCGACATGGAAAACGGAAATAAAAAATAGTTACAAGGAGCCTGAAGTGACCAGCAAGTTCAACTCGAAAAGGTTCTTTTCCCCTCTCCCAAAACAGATAGCCAGAATGATCAGTTTTGAGCTCAAATAATATCAAGAAAGGGTTCCTTTCCTGGGCTGCCCCTCCCTCGGCAGCACTCTCAGCTCTCTGCTGTGTTTCTGCCTGTTGCAGCGATTATTTCCAGGTCAGGGCACGCAGCTGACAGAGCTCAACTTTATTCCACTCCAAGAGCACACAAGCTGAAGTGGCCACTTTGGAAGAATGGAGGATCCAAACGGTGCTCCCCCAACAGCCTCCTGAGTACCCAAATTCAGAGCCTACCTGGCTTAAGAAAGGAAGAGGCAAGCAAACACAGAAATACCCCACGCTGCTGGGGATATGCACAGGAGGGCTCCTTCTGCACCAGCCAAACCCTGCAGCCTCACCCTTCTCCCCTCCCCACAAAATCCAGTTTCGTTAAACCCATTTTAGATGGGTTTAGATCCAAGACGAGAACACCTTTGGAAGTTAAACCTGGATCAGGAATTTGGCTGCAGTCGGTTATACCCCTTCCTGCCATTGCCAAGACACTTTAAGGCTTGAAAGCAGAGAGGAACCCAAGTGAAACACAGCTGGAGAAGCAAAAGCGTTTTCCAAAGAGTGCAAAATACCAAGAGTAAAACAATTCCCATTCCACAGCCAGATGAAAAGAAGTTGCCCAGAGAAGGGATGAGGTTTCTCCTTCAGGCCAAAACAAACTAAGGACTTTCTGGAGTGGGAATTCCAAAACTTTCATACAAGCTGCCCCCGTTTGCTTCATTCGCCGCAACAAAAACTCAAAGACAACCTCGCTCTTTCAGGACCCCCCATAACCCTGTCAGCATCCATCCTTCTGGTTTGGCAAGAAATCCCATCCCATGCAGAACCTTTCCCATTGAAACATTGCTGAAAACAACACAGAATCACAGAATCACAGAATAACCAGGTTGGAAGAGACCCACCTTTAAGAGAACACCTCTTACTAAAGTTTTTTTCCACAGCCCCCACAAGGGAAACTTCAGAGGAATCCCAGAAGATGCAGCAAAAAGCAAACACGATCCAGTATTCGCTGGTATCAAATTGGCTTTGCATTATAAACGGCTTCTGGGGCCAGCCTGGATGTCCTAATGCCACAGCCAGCAACCTCTGCGGTGGGGAAGGTGGATGGAAACACCCTGGCAGGGCAACCACTGCCTTGATGCTCTGCTCCACATCCCCCTCAAAGACATCAGGAATTCTCACATTCACTTCCTTCCAGGCAGTCCATAAAAGACAAGGAGACTGGGGTAAGATACCAACCTGTCGCCTCTTCCATAACGAGACACAGAATTCCTCCCAACAAGCCTAGAACTCCAGAGAACTTGGACTGTAAATCAGTTCTGTTGCCAAGCCCAAATGGATGTCCTAGCACTCTGTTTGCTTTCCCTCTATCTTCTGCCAGCGCCTTCCACGTCTAAGCAGAAGGCAATTAATAGCTGGAAATATTTGACTCCTACAGACGCAGAATCCAAGCCTCGAAACGTAAAGGCACCAAAGAAACCGGATACGACTCACCAGGAAGAATTCTTTGCGAAAGAGAAGAGACTAGGGAATCCCTTGGGAGAAAGATTCTATACTAAGGATTACTGTTCCTCGGTTACAGCCAGACACCAAAGAACACACTTCTCCCATACACAACAGCAATCTCAGTGCAGCTGAGCTGCAATCCTGACAGAGCCTCCCTAGGGAACAGCAAATCCTTCCCTTAGCGCGTTACAGGAGAAGAGCTGCAGCCGGGACACTCGCACGGATTCGTTGCTCTTTAAGAGGCACCAGGGAGTTTAAGTTTGCAGCAGCGTTATCCCCAAAAACACAGCAAGGATCATTTTCAGAGAGGGAACAAACGAGGGAGGAAACGTCCCAGCCAGAACAGCCGACAACACAAGCAGAAATGGGAGACCAGACATTTTGCTACTTACAGACAAAGCGTTTGAGAGCTCAGTAATTTGACTCTTCTGCTGTTCAAAGACCGAATATGGGAACATCATCAGGAAAAAGTTGAGTGATTGATACAAAAATTACCACCAGGAAGATACCTGAAGCCACCCACCCAGAACAACCAACGAGAGGTCCCTCAAGCAGATCTTAACAAAAGCAGCAAGAGCAGGACCTGAACAACCAGCCACATCCCCATCCAAATCACCAACTCAAGATGGAAAGAGTCCCCGCTTCGTTGCTTAGAACTCCAACATTAATGTTGCTGTACATTATTCACATGTTAAGGCCAAAGACTCGCAAAGGCACCAGGCACATTAATTTAACGCTTCCTAAGTACCTAAAAAGCAGCAATCTCCTTCCCCTGCTGCAGCTGATCCATGTTTAATTAAAGATGATGGATGGCACAATTCACCCCGATTCCAAGATATCCAACGAGCTATTCCGAGGCTTAGAAAAGGCCTAAGAACACCACAAAAAAAAATTAAAAGCCCACAAATGAACTGTGCTTCTGTAAGTCAGACATAACAGCAGAACAGGGATGAAGGAAGCCTCCTGAGTAGGATAAAACTTTCTAAACCAGACAGTCTGAGCAATATAAGGAAGATAAAAAGAAATTGATAGCACCCTTCCCCACCGCTCTTTTGTTTCTAAGCACCCACAAGCCAAACTTTGTGAAGAGATCGATGCCTGAAACAGAGCTGGCTGACACACACCTCGGTGGTCACCCCTTCCACGACATCGCCCTCTGATCCATTTCTCCATTTACACACACAGTGTTGGTCTTGTTCTACCAGATCGCAGCTGGAGGGCAAGGAACGATGAAACACGTGCAAGAATAAGGGGGAGTTTCTGCACAGGGGCTCCTTTTTTTTCCCATTTTTGACTTAGTGTGGAAGAGAAGGCCCAAAAGCACAACGGGGCAGGGTGAGCTAAAGAGCATCTGGCTTCTGTCTTTACGGTCACGGAGATGACCTGAAGGGCTGGAGCACCTCCTGTACAAGGACAGGCTGAGAGCATTGAGGTTGTTCAGCCTGGAGAAGAGAAGGCTCCGGGGAAACCTTAGAGCAGCTTCCAGTACTGAAAGGGGCTCCAGTAAAGCTGGGGAGGGCAGGGATAAAACAAGGGCAAGCAGTTGTAAGCTGAAAACCTGATCTGGTGGGAAGTGTCCTTGCCCATGGCAGGTTGGAACTGGTTGGAACTTTGAGGGACTTCCAACCCAAACCATTCCATCATTCTATGATCCTCAAATGCAAATTATTTGGTGATAAAGCCAAGAAAAGAAGATAACTGGAAAGAAAGCCTGTTTGAAACATAAATAAGCTTTACAGCCAAGCTAGTCTAAAAGCTGCACTGATTTTTTTGCAAACCTCTTTAGCGCATTATTAAAAACTGGTGGACATTTCAAACATTTAAACTGGATCAGATTCCCTTACTTCCAGGTTCCTTCACCTTTACAGCGCAGATGGCTCTTTTCTTAAACTGCTTGGGAAAACTTGAAAGGGGCCAAATATATTAAACCACAAGGTATAAAACAAACTCCCACTTGGTACTTAGAAGGAGCCACTTCTGCTAAGCAGAGCAACCAACTCCTACAATCTGAGTCAGAGGGCGCTGATTGGTAGGATTCAGGAAGGCTCCATCAACAATGCTGCTGAACAGGACTTCCCACCGTTCTGAGCTAGAGCAATTGCTTCAATTACTTCAGCAGCTTCGCTTTTCCTACGTTCTTCACCAGAAGATGGGTCACATGGAAGAACTTGTGCAGAGGCAGAGTGAAAAGAAAAGCTATTTAAAAGGATTTTTTTTTTCCCTAGGCCTCAGAACGAATTAAATCTTTGTAATCAGGGTCCAAAAGGAGGAAGAAAAAAAAAAGGAAAAAGAAAGAAAGAAACAACCCACAACTAGTCCCATTAGGTGGTCACAACTAGAATCACTTTGTATTTGGGGTGACAATTTGTACCCACACTCTGAAGGAGTTATTTGAAGGGGCTCACAACAAAGCCATTCTTGCTGCCGCGAGCGAAAATAACTTTGCTATGTACACAGCTCGCTCTCCTCTGCCCAATCCAACTGCAGCTCTGAAACCTCAGCCAGTGCTGAAACACAAAAATAAAAGCTCACTCACTTTCTATGGGTTACTATGAAAGAAAGCAGCAAAATCGGAACTTGACAGCTCAAAACTCATCCTCTGAGGCAGAGGCACAGACTAGCCTGTGCAAATCAATCCAACTTTGAATCCTGCTCTGTTTTCTTGGTGAAGTTTCAAGCCACCCAAGTCCCAAACCTGCTAGGACATCAGGCACCAACCTCACACCCAGCTGTTCACCATACACACAGCAAGCAGATTTAGTACAGAAAAGACAACTTAATTCTCCTTCCGCCAAGGAAGGTTCTACCTGGGGCTGATCTTCCTCACCCTGGGTACTAAGAAACTTGTCTTTTTCAACAATTGTTCCGTTAGATTGGGCCAAAGCAGCTGAAACCAGCAGTTCAAGGATCCAACAACACCGACAGGGAAGCACACGGCCACTCGCTACCCACCGTTGCGACACCGGGCAAGGAACCCGAGTGGGACATAAACGAGATGCCATCACCACAGGTCAGGGCCTATTCCAACAGCAGTCAGGTACTTCAGACACTGCAAACAAAGCTCAGACACCCTCTTAGCTCCAACACGCAGACCAGACCATTCAGGGTTAAACGTTACTCGCAAATCCATTACTTCTGTAAATTACATTTCATCTCCAGTGGGAAGCCAGAAGCTAATGACTTAGTAAAAAGCACAGGCAGCCTCCATCATTCCCATCTCCATGTAGAATACTACCAGTGCTAATTTATCCTGCTGTGCTTCTGATTGCCCTCGCCCCGTTCACTTCTAGATCAGCTCCCCACTCACCGGCAGGCTAGAAGGCCTGGACTGAAGAGTCAAGTTCATATCTTCTTGCCCTTTACTGGAAGCCACTGAGGGAGCAGACGACGCCTGGGACCCAAACGAGTCTTGAGATAACTGCTGAAACAGCAAGAAACACCAAAAAAAACCCCACAAATGGGAATAAAATCAAGGCTCTGCTGGAATCTCTCTGGTATATTCTTGTGTTGTGGAGGAATTTGCCCAAAACAGGAAATAATCACAGAATCACAGAATAACCAGGTTGGAAGAGACCCACCGGATCATCGAGTCCAACCGTTCCTATCAAACACTAAACCATATCCCTCACCACCTCATCCACCCATGCCTTAAACACCTCCAGGGAAGGTGACTCAACCAATTCCCTGGGCAGCCTCTGCCACTGCCCAATGACCCTTTCTGTAAAGAATTTTTTCCTAACGTCCAGCCTAAACCTCCCCTGGCGGAGCTTGAGGCCATTCCCTCTTGTCCTCTCCCCTGTCCCTTGGGAGAAGAGGCCAGCTCCCTCCTCTCTACAACGTCTTTTCAGGTAGTTGGAGAGAGCAATGAGGTCTCCCCTCAGCCTCCTCTTCTCCAGGCTAAACAACCCCAGCTCTCTCAGCCGCTCCTCATCAGGCCTGTTCTCCAGCCCCCTCACCAGCTTTGTTGCTCTTCTCTGGACTCATTCCAGATCCTCAACATCCTTCTTGTGGGGAGGGGCCCAGAACTGAACACAGGATTCGAGGAGCGGTCTCACCAGTGCCGAGTCCAGAGGGAGGATAACCTCCCTGGACCTGCTGGTCACGCCGTTTCTGATCCAAGCCAAGATGCCATTGGCCTTCTTGGCCACCTGGGCACACTGCTGGCTCATATTCAGTCGGCTGTCAGTCGGCCTGTAGTTTCCTGGATCCTCCCTGTGACCCTTCTTGTAGACGGGCACAACATCAGCCTCCAGTCCAGTGGGACTTCCCCAGTCTTCCAGGACTGTTGGAAGATGATGGAAAGGGGTCTGGCCAGCACACCCGCCAGCTCCTTCAGTACCCTAGGGTGAATCCCGTCCGGCCCCATAGACTTGTGGGTGTCCAGTCGGGCTAGCAAGGCTCTGACCACCTCCTCTTGGATCACGGGAGCCTCATTATGCTCCTCTAGCTCCTGGGTTTGTACACAGACGGAACGACCCTCCTTACAACTAAAGACTGAGGCAAAGAAGGCATTAAGTACCTCAGCCTTTTCCTCATCCCCTGTTACTGTTGTTCCTTCTGTGTCCAATAGGGACTGTATGGTCTCCCTAGTCCTCTTTTTATTATTTATATATTTACAGAAGGATTTTTTGTTATCTTTCACTGACTTGGCCAATCCAATCTCTAGTTGAGCCTTAGCCCTTCTGATTTTTTCCTACACAATCTCACTTCCCTCCTGTAGTCCACCCAAGAGGCCCATCCCCTCTTCCAGAGCCCATAAACATTTCTCTTCTTCTTGATATCCCTCAAGATCTCTCTGTTCAACCAAGCTGGCTTTCTCCCCTGCCGGCTTTTTTTCCGGACCACGGGGATGGCTTTCTCTTGAGCTGCTAGGACCACCCTTTTGAAGAGCTCCCAGCCCTCCTGGGCTCCCTTGCCCTTGAGTACTGTCTCCCATGAGACTTCACCAACCAGCCTGCTGAAGAGATCAAAGTCTGCCCTCTGGAAATTTAATGCTACCGTCTTGCTAACCACCCTCTGCACTTCACCTACAACAGAAAATTTTATAAACTCATGGTCGCTTAGTCCTAGGCGTCCACCTACCGCCACATCCCCCACAAGGCCTTCTCTGTTCACCAACAGCAGGTCCAGGAGGGCACCCTCCCTCGTTGGTTCATTCACCAACTGTGCGAGGAAGTTGTCTCCCACGCCCTCCAGGAACCTCCTAGACTGCTTCCTTTCTGCTCTATTGTACACCCAGCAGATATCAGGCAGATTGAAGTCTCCCACCAGAATGAGAGGCATCGATCTAGAGATTGACCGCAGCTGTTTATAGAAGAGCTCATCAGCTGCTTCTCCTTGGTTGGGTGGTCTGTAACAGACTCCCATCACTATGGGTCCCTATAGGCTCTATGGGGTCTCTATGGGGTCTATGGGGGCTCTATGGGGGCTCTATAGGGTCCCTATGGGTCACTATGGGCTCTATGGGGTCACTATGGGCTCTATGGGGTCTCTGTGGGTCCCTATGGGCTCTATAGGGTCACTATGGCCTCTATGGGGTCTCTGTGGGGTCTCTATGGGGTCCCTATAGAGTCTATGGGGTCTCTATGGGCTCTATGGGGTCTCTATGAGTCCCTATAGGCTCTATGGGCCCCTATAGAGTCCCTATGGGGTCTCTATGGGTCCCTATTGGGTCTCTGTGGAGTCTCTATGGGGTCCCTATGGGTCTCTATAGCCCCTATAGAGTCCCTATGGGGTCTCTATGGGTCCCTATTGGGTCTCTGTGGGGTCTCTATGGGGTCCCTATGGGTCTCTATAGCCCCTATAGGTCTCTGTTCTCTATAGGTCCCGGTGGATCCCCCGGAGCTGGAAGCCAAGGGGGGAAGGGCCGATCCAGGTGAGGGGGGGTGGGTGGGGTGGGGGGGGCTGATGGGGGAGCGTGGCCTCTGCAAGCCCCGCCCCCTCTTCTAACCATGTTACTCCCTCCCACAGGCCCCTCCCCCTTCCTGCTGGAGCTGCGGGGGGGCGGGCCCCCACCCCGATCACGTGACCCAGAGGCTGCAACAGGTGGGCGGGGCCTCTATGGGGTCCCTATGGGGTCCCTATGGGGTCCCTATGGCGCCCTATGGGGTCCCTATGGGGTCTCTATGGGTCCCTGTGGGTCCCTATGGGGTCCCTGTGGGTCTCTATAGGTCTCTATAGGTCTCTATGGGGTCTCTGTGGGTCTCTATGGGGTTTCTATGGGGTCTCTATGGGGCCCCTATGGGTCCCTATGGGCTCTATGGGTCCCTATGGGGTCTCTATGGGTACCTATAGGTCTCTATGGGGTCCCTATGGCTCTATGGTGCCCTGTGGGTCTCTATGGGTCTCCGTGGGGTCCCTATAGGTCTCCGTGGGGTCCCTATGGGTCCCTATGGGTCTCTATGGGGTCTCCATGGGGTCTCTATAGGTCCCTATGGGTCTCTATGGGCTCTATGGGTCCCTATGGGTCCCTATGGGTCCCTATGGGTCCCTATGGGGTCTCTATGGGGTCTCCATGGGGTCTCCATGGGGTCTCTATTGGTCCCTATGGGTCCCTATGGGTCTCTATGGGTCTCTATGGGGTCTCTCTGGGTCCCTATGGGTCTCTATGGGTCCCTATGGGGTCTCTAGGGGGTCTCTAGGGGGTCTCTGTGTGGGCTCTATGGGTCTCTATGGGGTCTCTATGGGGTCTCTATGGGGTCTCTATGGGTCTCTAGGAGCACTATGGGGCTCCCATTGATCCCTATTGGTCCTTATTGATCCCTATTGGTCCTTATTGATCCCTATTGGTTCCCATTGGTTCCCATTGATTCTATTGGTTCCCATTAGTTTCTATGGGTCCCTATGGGTCTCTATTGATCCCTATTGATTCTATTGGTTCCCATTGGTTTCTATGGGTCCCTATGGGGTCCCTATGGGCCCCTATGGATTCTATGGGTCCCTGGGGGTCTCTCTCTCCCCGCAGCGCGAGTGGGGCCGCAGCTTCTCGGCCGTGGAGCAGAACCGCCTGAGCTCTCGGTGAGGGGATCTCTGGGGCCGGGGGTGGGGGTGGGGGGCGGGTTATTGATCCGTGGGGCAGGGGGTGATCGATCCCCGCCCCCCCCAAAGATTCCTGCCCAACGCCGAGGTGTTCGCGGCCGCCTACCCCCACAAGGCTTTCTGCGGCGTCTTCAACGGCGACGGCTCCCTCTTCGTCTCCGCCTGCCAAGGTACCTGGGGGGCTCCCTTGGTCCCTATTGATCGGTATTGATCGCTATTGGTTCCATTGATCCCATTGGTTTCCGTGGTCCCTATGGGTCCCCATTGGCTTCTATGGGCTCTGTGGGTCCCCATTGGCTTCTATGGGTCTCTATGGGGCACTATGGGGCTCCCATTGATCCCTATTGATCCCTATTGGTTCCATTGATCCCTATTGATTCCTATTGGTCCCATTGATTCCATTGATTCCATTGGTTTCCATGGGCCTCTATGGGTCCCCATTGGTCTCTATGGGCCTCTATAGGTCCCCATTGATCCCTACAGGGTCTCTATAGGTCCCTGTTGGTTCCCTATGGGTCTCTAGTGATCTCTGTGGGTCCCCATTGGCTTCTATGGGGTCCCTATGGGTCCATATTGATCCCTATGGGGTCTCTGTGGGTCCCTATGGGTCCCTATTGATTCCTATGGGTCCCCATTGATCCCTATGGGGTTCCCATTGATCCCTATGGGTCCCTATTGATTCCTATGGGTCCCCATTGATCCCTATGGGGTCCCCATTGATCCCTATGGCGTTCCCATTGATCCCTATGGGTCCCCATTGATCCCTATGGGTCTCCATTCATCCCTTTGACTCCCTATTGATCCCTATGACTCCCTATTGATCCTTTTGACTCCCTATTGATCCCTATGACTCCCTATTGATCCCTGTGTGTCCCCGCTGACCGCCGGGGGGCTCCCCTGTCCCCCCCCCGAGACCACTCCCTGCGTGTGTACGGGGCGGCGGGGCGGGGGCTGCGGCTGCTGCGCTCCACGCGGGGCCGCGACGTGGGCTGGAGCATCCTGGATGTGGCCTTCACCCCCGACGGCCGCCACGGCCTCTACTGCAGCTGGTCCCCCTACGGTCAGCCAGGGGGGCGGGAACGGGGCTCAAGGGGGTCTCCATGGGGGCTCCATGGGGTCTACGGGGTCTCTACGGGGTCTCTATGGGTCTCTATGGGGTCTCTATGGGGTCTCTACGGGTCCCTATGGGCTCTATGGGTCCCGGGGGGTCCCTATGGGTCTCTCCCCCCGCCCAGTTCACGCATTCAACATCCACGGGGAGGACGAGACCCACATGGCCATGGATCTGCGGTGAGTTATGGGGCAGGACCCCTCTTCTATGGGGCAGAACCCCCTCTATGGGGCAGGACCCCTCTATGGGGCAGGACCCCCTCTACGGGGCCCCATCTCCTCGCTATGGGGCAGGATCTCCTCGCTATGGGGCAGGGTCCCCTTTCTATGGGGCAGCCCCCCCTGTGTCCCCCCCCAGCCCCCCGGATCGGCGCTTCGCGCTCTTCTCTCTGGCCGTGGGGCCGGGGGGGCAGGAGGTTTGGGGCGGCGCCAACAACGGCTGCGTCTACGTCTACGACCGAGGGGGCCAGCGCCGCGTCCTCCGGGTCAGCGAAATTGGGAATTGCGAGGAAAATTTGGGGAATTTTGGGGAAAATTTGGCGAATTTGGGGAAAATTTGAGGGAAATCGTGAAATTTAGGGGGAAATTTGGGAATTTTGGGGAAAATTTGGGGAATTTCAGAGACGATTTGGTGAATTTTGGGGGAAATTTGGCAAATTTCAGGGAAAATTTGGCAAACTTGGGTGAAAATTTGGGGAATTTGGGGGAAATTGTGAAATTTTAGGGGAAATGTGGGGAATTAGGGAGAAATTTGGGGAATTAGGGAGAAATTTGGGGAATTTGGGGGGAAGTTTGGGGAAAATTTGGCATATTTTGGGGAAAATTTGGCAAATTTTGGGGAAATTTCACAAATTTTGGGGAAAAATTTGGGGAATTTGGGGGAAATTGTGAAAATTTGGGGGAAATTGCAAAATTTGGGGGGAACCTTGGGGGAAATTTGGGGGGAAATTGCAAAATTGGGGGGAAATTTGGGGAGTTTTGGGGGGGAAATTGAGGAATTTGGGGGAAATTTGGGGAGTTTGGGATGAAAATGGGAAGTTGGGTGGAAAATGGGGAATTTGGGGGGAAAATGGGGATATTTGAGGGGGAAAATTTGGGAATTTGGGATGAAATTGGGGAAAATTTGGGGGGAAATTGGGGAAAATTTGGGGGGAAAATGGGGAAATTTTGGGGAGAAAATGGGGAAATTTTGGGGAGAAAATGGGGAAATTTTGGGGAGAAAATGGGGAAATTTTGGGGAGAAAATGGGGAAATTTGCGAGGAAAATGGGGAGATTTGCGAGGAAAATGGGGAGATTTGGGGAGAAAAATGGGAAATTTGGGGGGAAAATGGGGAAATTTGGGGGGAAAATGGGGAAATTTGGGGGGAAAATGGGGAAATTTGGGGGGAAAATCAGGGAATTGGGGGGAAAATGGGGAATTCGGGGAGAAAACGGTGAATTTTGAAGCAAAATCTGGGAATTCGGGGGGGGAGAAGACGCAAAGAAGGTGGAGGTGGTGGAACTGGGATGGTGGCCAGAAGGTCTGGAGATGCCGGGGGGGGGAACTGGGAGCACTGGGAGGGGGACTGGGAGGTAGTTATGGGGCACTGGGGTGGACTGGGGTGAACTGGGAGCAACTGGGAGCTACTGGGAGGGAGATAGGGAGGAGGAACCCGTGGTGGGATGGTCTTCAGAAGCTTGGGAGATGCTGTAGGAGCTACTGGGAGCACTGGGAGGGGGACTGGGGGTGACTGGGAGGTAGTTACGGGGCGCTGGGGTTAACTGGAGTGAACTGGGAGCAACTGGGAGCTACTGGGAGGGGGAGAGGGAGGAGGAACCCGCGGCGGGATGGTCTTCAGAAGCCTGGGAGATGCTGTAGGAGCTACTGGGAGCACTGGGAGGGGGCTGGGGGTGACTGGGAGGTAGTTATGGGGGACTGGGGTGAACTGGTGCTTACTGGGGGGGTCAGGTGGAGGTGCACGAGGCGGACGTGAACGCGGTGGCGCTGGCAGACGCGGGGGGGCAGCTGGTGCTGAGCAGGGGGGACGACGGGCTGGTGCGGCTCTGGGACCGACGGAGCCTTGGCCACCGCGGCCACCGCCCCGTCTGCCGCCTGGCCGGGCACCGTGGGGGGGTCACCTTCATCCACAGCCCGGTGAGGGGGGGCACTGGGAGGGACTGGGAGGGACTGGGAGGGGATTGGGAGGCACTGGGAGGGGATTGGGGGGCACTGGGATGAACTGGGAGGGGGAAAGGGGGGATTGGGAGGCACTGGGATGAACTGAGAGGGGGAAAGGGGGGACTGGGAGGGACTGGGATGAACTGGGAGAGGGAAAGAGGGGACTGGGATGAACTGGGAGGGGACTGGGAGGCACTGGGAGGGGGAAAGGGGGGACTGGGATGAACTGGGAAAGGACTGGGAGGGGATTGGGGGGGACTGGGATGAACTGGGAGGGGGAATGGGGGCACTGGGAGGGACTGGGATGGACTGGGAGGGGATTGGGAGGCACTGGGAGGGGATTGGGAAGAACTGGGAGGGACTGGGATGAACTAGGATGGGGAAAGAGGGGACTGGGAGGCACTGGGAGGGGATTGGGAGGCACTGGGAGGGGGAAAGGGTGGACTGGGGGGGAATGAGGGGGACTGGGATGAACTGGGAGGGGGAATGGGGGGGACTGGGAGGCACTGGGAAGGGACTGGGAGGCACTGGGATGGAATGGGAGGGGAAAGGGGGGATTGGGAGGCACTGGGAGGGGGAAAGGAGTCACTGGGGAGGGGAAAGGGGGAACTGGGATGAACTGGGAGGGGGAAAGGGGGGACTGGGATTCACCCCTATTTACCCCGATGACACCTTAATTACCCCCGTAACCTCTGAATTCGCCCTTAATCCGCCGTTAATTACCCTTAATGACTCCCCTAATCCCTTAATGAGTCTCCTAACCCCTTAATTACCCCAATAACCTCTCAATTTCCCAGTAATTAGCCCTTCATTAAACCTTCACTACCCCTTTCCCCCCCAATTACCCCCATAACCTCTCAATTCGCCCTTAATCACCCCTAATTACCCCATATCCCGCCTCTATCCCCCTATTTACCCCTTTAATTACCTCAACAACCGCCCCATTCCCCTTTAATTACCTTTAATTACCTTTAATTAACGCCCCCTCTCCTCACGCTCCATTTCCCGCCTCGCCTTTCCCGCCCTTTTTGTTGCCATGGCGGCCGCGCGCGGGGGGGGGGGGGGCGCGCGCGCGTGCGTGGCCACGCCCCCCCCTTTTTACGTGATGACGTCACCCCCCAGCGGCGGCGGCGCTGCTTCCGGGGGACCCGTCGCTGCAGACGTTCCGGGGTCACGTGGTGCTGCACACGCTGCTGCGCTGCCGCCTGGCGCCCGCCGGGGGGCGCGCGCTGGGGGCGGGGTGCGCCTCGGGAGGCGTCATCGGTGAGCGACGCGGGGAGTTTGACGTCATCGGGGAGCGACGGGGACGGGAAGGGGAAAGCGTGGGAAAAGGGGCTGAGGGGGGATCTATGGGGCAGAGGGAGGGGTCTGTGGGGCAGAGGGAGGGGTCTGTGGGGCAGAGGGAGGTATCTATGGGTCAGAGAGGGGTCTATGGGGCAGAGGGAGGGGTCTGTGGGGCAGAGAGAGGGGTCTGTGGGGCAGAGGGAGTGGTCTGTGGGGCAGAGGGAGGGATCTGTGGGGCAGAGAGAGGGGTCTATGGGGCAGAGAGAGGGATCTATGGGGCAGGGAGGGGTCTATGGGGCAGGGAGGGGTCTACGGGGCAGAGAGAGGGGTCTACGGGGCAGAGAGAGGGGTCTACGGGGCAGAGAGAGGGATCTACGGGGCAGAGAGAGGGATCTGTGGGGCAGAGAGAGGGGTCTATGGGTCACAGATTGGATCTATGGGTCAGAGAGGGGTCTGTGGGGCAGAGGGAGGGATCTATGGGGCAGAAGAGGGATCTGTGGGGCAGAGGGAGGGATCTATGGGGCAGAAGAGGGGTCTATGGGTCCGGGTGGGTCTCTATGGGTCCGGGGGGTGGATCTATAGGGCAGAGGGCACCCCCTGACCCCCTCGTTCCCCCCCCGGCCCCCCCCCCCGCAGTGTACGACGTGCTGACGGGGCGGGTGCTGCGGCGGCTCAGCCGGCACCGTGGCTGCGTGCGCGACGTCTGCTGGGGACCCCAGCCCTGGCGCCTCGCCAGCGCCTTGGTGCGCACCTGGGGGGGCGCCATGGGGCAGCTATGGGGCAGCCAGGGGCCCCCGTCAGCTTCCGGTGCTTTCCGTTGGGTTCTATAGGTCCCCATTGGGTTCTATAGGTCCCCATTGGGTTCTATAGGTCCCCATTGGGTTGTATTGGGTCCCCATTGGGTTCTATGGGTCTTTATTGGGTCCCCATTGGGTTCTATAGGGTTCTATGGGTCCCTGTTGGGTTCTATGGGGTTCCTATTGGGGTCTCTATGGGGTCCCCATTGGGTTCTATGGGTCCCCATTGGGTTCTATGGGTCCCCATTGAGTCCCCATTGGGTTCTATGGGTTCCCCATTAGGTTCTATTGGTTCTTATTGGGTTCTATTGGGTCCCCATTGGTTTCTATTGGGTCCCCATTGGCTTCTATGGGGTCCCCATTGGTTTCTATGGGGTCCCCATTGGTTTCTATGGGGTCCCCATTGGTTTCTATGGGTCCCCATTGGGTTCTATAGTGTCCCCATTGGGCTCTATAGGGTCCCCATTGGTTTCTGTGGGTCCCCATTGGGTTCTATAGTGTTCTATGGGTCCCCGTTGGGTTCTATGGGGTTCCTATTGGGGTCTCTATGGGGTCCCCATTGGGTTCTATGGGTCCCCATTGGGTTCTATGGGTCCCCATTGAGTCCCCATTGGGTTCTATGGGTTCCCCATTAGGTTCTATTGGTTCTTATTGGGTTCTATGGGTCCCCATTGGTTTCTATTGGGTCCCCATTGGTTTCTATGGGTCCCCATTGGGTTCTATAGGGTCCCCATTGGGCTGTATAGGGTCCCCATTGGTTTCTGTGGGTCCCCATTGGGTTCTATGGGGTCCCCATTGGGTTCTGTGGGTCCCCATTGTGCTCTATAGTGTCCTCATTGGGCTCTATAGGGTCCCCATTGGGGTCTCTATGGGTCCCCATTGGGTTCTATGGGTCCCTATTGGGGTCCCCATTGGGTTCTGTGGGTCCCCATTGGGTTCTATGGGGGCCCCATTGGGTTCTATGGGTCCCTATTAGGGTCGCCATTGGGTTCTATGGGGGCCCCATTGGGTTCTATGGGGGCCCCATTGGGTTATATTGGGTCCCTATTGGGTTCTATGGGTCCCTATTGGGGTCCCCATTGGGTTCTATGGGTCCCTATTGAGTTCTATGGGTCCCCATTGGGTTCTATTGGGTTCTATGGGTCCCTATGGGGCAGGGGGAGGATCTATGGGGCAGGGCTGGGATGTGTGGGGCAGGCCCTCTGGCTCTGCCCCACAGTGGGACGGCACCGTGCGCCTCTGGGGCTACCGCAGCCCCCAAGCAGAAGAGGACGAGGAGGAGGAGGAGGAGGAAGGCGTCCCCCAATAAAGGCCTCTGCCCCACAAGTGGCGCCCGGGCTCTTAATTGGGGGGCAGACGGCGGCCTGCGAGCCCCCTGCCCCATAGATCCCCCCTCTCTGCCCCATAGATCCCTCCCTCTGCCCCATAGATCCCTCCCCAGCCCCATAGATCCCCACACAGACCACGACCGCGGAGAAGCTTTGAGATCTTGGCACTCGCCCCACACTTATGGGGCTGGGCGGGGGGGTGGGGGGTGGCTGGTTATGGGGCAGCGCCGTGGGGCAGGGCCGTCGCCTCAGGAGGAGTCAGCATCTGGGGGGAGAAAGGGGGTGGTGTGCCCCATAGATCCCTCCCTCTGCCCCATAGATCCCTCCCTCTGCCCCATAGACCCCTCCCTGCCCCGTAGACCCCTCCCTGCCCCATAGATCCCCCCCCACACCCACCCTGCCCCCCGGCGGGTGCCATCTTGGCTCGGCAGGTGACGAAGGCATCGAAGGCGAAGACGAAGGCGAGAAGGAGGCTGAAGGTCTAAGAAGGGGGGGGGCGGTCACTTAGGGGGCATCCGTGGGGCTGGGGGGGGGATCTATGGGGCGGGGGGGTGTCTGTGGGGCGGGGGGGGGGCCACTCACGAAATCTTTGCAATTTGTTAATTAGCACTAGAAAGGGGTAATTGTTGCCATTTCGGTTGTTAAGTTGCCACTGGAAAACAGGATTAGAGGAGGAAGGATTTCTCTAAGCCTCGGGAGAAAAGCTATTGCCGTGGAATATTGACGCAAGAAGAAATTCTTATATTCTGTGCTCTTCAGTGTACTTAGGAAAATAGTTCACTGCCAGTCATGATTTACTGTTATGATATTTCTCTTCTGTAATTCATAGGAACAATCAGAGAAGGCTGAGTTCTATTGAAGCCAACCTTTTTCTGCTCCACCTCTCTGGTGATTCTCCTACTCTGTTCCCGCTTGGCAGCTGACAGCAGCGAAGCTCTCCTGGCTCCAAGTGCCCACTGTCTGCCCCTGCTCTCCTGAACTCCTGCTATAAAATCTTCCCTGGTGAAAATATCCCAGCAGAGGTGTGCTGCTTTCTGCACTTGGCGTAGGTGCCTGGAGAAGGAGGCTATTCACTTCAGCTAATGCTGGCTGGTGTTTCCTTAATCTGCCTTTTCTTCTTCTACAGACAATTTTCTTAGGTCTGTGTTTGTTAAGAAGAGGTAAGATATCTTCTTTAGGACTAAGTTGTCTTTGAAGTTCCTTTATGAAGTTAGCCTTGTACGTCATAACAGGTACTGGGCTTTATTCAATGGAACTACAAAATGCTTAGACAAGCAAATGATGTAAGGAATAGTGGAACTGTGTGTTGTTTGGAAAGAGCTGTGCAAACTGCTGCCCAATGTAGATTGATGTGCTGAAGATTTATTTCTCAAAATTCAACATTTTTTAGAACACCTCAGTATTATCTTGGATAAATGCAAGATGTTAAATCAAACATGGCTCTTACGAGGGGGAGCAAATGGAACTAAAACAGTGGCAGCGACGAGATGTTCTCACAGTGATTACTTGGGTCCTCGGGGGAAACCATGAAATGGGAAATAAATCACATTCCGGCCCCCATCAGCGTGCTATGTATCGCTTTTCTTAAGCAGGTCTTGGGGTAAAGAGCATACTAAAGCCTGAAAGGTTCTTGTGTGAGCAGAGGAAGAAAAGCATCACCGTCAGGATGTCAGCAGAGAGAGAGTGAAAGAATGGGAAAGAGAATAATTTGTTTTACCAGCTCCGGGTTGGAGGTATTCTAAAAATGACTAAAAGAACAGGGTAAGATGTATGTAGATAGAATCCATCCCTAGAGACTTCTTATTGTTTCTCTGCTCCAATCTTCATGTTAATACCTTTGGGTGAAAGAACTAATAATTATTTGTGTTGTAGAGGAGTGGTTTTCAAGGCTTGTTTTAATAGGAATTGTCATGGCGTTGTGAAAGAGCAAGAGTTAAAGGTGTTGTGTTAACAGGACTGGGAAGCAGACGAATAGTCCCGAGAGCTCTTCTGAGAGTGGGGGATTTCATCCAGGAGGAGAAAGCGGCTGCATAATCCTTTCCCCGAAGAGGTGAGTGCTAGAGGATGTAGGAGGAGTCTGAAGATGAGCTCATATTGCAACTTCTGACACCTACTGATTGTTTTAATTCAAGTATTCCAGAAAATCTGTTAAAAATTCATGCAGTTTGTTTTACTTTTCTAGTTTGGAATAATTGCAGTAGACTAGCAGGCTCCCATTTGGTTATAAGCTCTCCTAGATTTCCCCAATATAAACTACTTCATATTGTTCCCCTGGGAATTTAATTGCATTAAGAAATGATTGGCCCTGATAGACTTCTATGGTCTGTGATAATTATAATGGAATAAGATATCCATATAAAAGCATAAAATGATGTTGAAGCACATGCATTTTTGATCATTAATTAGTGAACTATCAAAGGCATTGCAGATGGAACTGGTTTTTTGCTTTTTAGAACAGAGCCTGACCACTGCAGCCTCAACTGTGTAGTAAGCTTATTTTTAGTTCTTCTTGCTTTAGTGAATACATCTGAACGTGTATTTATGTACATATTCAACTCTGCTGTGAACTTTGTAATGCTTTAAACCTTCCTGCGGAGAAGTCTGAGAGGTAGGTTTCCTTCTGGAAGAGGCCAGTGAGGCTGCTCCGTTGGTCCAGAAAGCTCTTTCTGTAGCAGTTTATTGTTTTCTTAGGGTGATACCAAATCTCCCCGTACTGGTTAATGGAGCAGCTGGGACCTGCTAACGAGCTGGTTCATAAGGAAACAGCTTACTCGTATAAAAGCAGCAAAGCTAAAAGCCGTTTGAAATCTGTGGTTCAGGAGTACTAGGGTTTTTATTCTCCTGTCCCCCAAAATCACTCTGTGTTCTGCCCATCTGGATTACTGTCAGGGGGGTTGGATTAATTAGATGAACAGATGTCAGTGTTTTATCCATTGCCTGGCATCCTGTCCTCTTCAAAAGTATCCACAGCTTCCAGCTGGGACCTCCAGGGCGCTGGAAGGATTTCCTCAGAGAAAGGCTAGGAGCTGGCTCCAGTATTTCAAAACCCACGTTACGGCAATCATGACATTTTACTTCTGACTCTGTTGCATTGGGTACAAACTGAGGGAAAAACACGATTGCTTAAAAAGTGTGAGTGGAAAGGGGTGATTTGGATCTAAATATCTCATAGCATTTATTTCTACTTGTGTTTGTGTATTTGACAGCAGGTATGCATACACATGTATTTTTTCCCTTTTCTTAAATAATGTATGCTTTTTTATAATCAGATGTGCCTTAAAATATGACGCAAAAAGGGATGTTTGTCTTGGCTTATCTTTTCTGCCACACAGACATTCCTGAGCTTGAGCATGCTTGAACTATGTTCGAGGTTGTGATCGTTCAAACTAAACATGGATCTATGCTAGCAAAGTCTTCCTCAGGGTGGATGTTCCCAGCTGTTTGGACATGTGCAGAGGGTGGGTTTATGCCTTGTGCTGAAGCTTGCGAAAAGAATGTAAAGGTGCACGTCTCTTAAGATTTCAATGGCATTTAGCTGTCAGAACTATGTAACAAGTGCAAATTAAGAAGAACGTAAGTGCAGCATCTGCCAAAAAGGCAGTAAAGATCTACCTGTGTTGTACGGCTGGCCTGTCGATAACTTTAGGACATGACCGCAGGTTTGAACATTTCAATCTGGAACAGATGTTCTGTTTCCAGGTATTCTTTTTGTGGGCTTTTGTTTGGTTTTTTGTTAGTTTGTTTGTTTGTTTGTGCTTGGGGTTGTTTTTTCTGTTATTTTAGCCGTGTAGATATTGACAAGAAAACAAACTAGCCCTGAACTCTGCCCCTACCCCGACACACGCTTGTTCCCACCCTAGGACCGTGGGTTAGCACTCTGCCTGCTGGGGGACTTGCAGCGCTTGGGCTCCTGTTCGTGTACTGACACAGCTCTATGGCCAGGACTACAGGACTCTCTTCTGATTATTCTTAGAGCATTACTGGTTTTGCTCCAAGGAATCTAACTTAGCTGGAAAAGGACAAAACTGAATTAAAAAACAAAATGAGTAGAAAATTGCTTTTTGTGTTGTAACGCTTTATTGCCCTGGTTCTAGGCTTTTTGGCTCTGATTTGGGAGGTAGGGTTGTAGAGAAGAAGTTGAATGCCGTGTCCTGCTGTCCAGCAACCACATATGTTTAAGGTGCTAGTTTGAGAAAAACCAAAAGAGTTCAATAGCGTCATGGGATTCTGCCACCTTTCCATCAGATCTCTGTATCTCGGTCTGGCCCGAAGCACAGATCTTAATCTGACAATATTTTATTTTCACTCCCCTGCACGTGCAGTCATTTGGAATGATGCCTGGCAGAATCTGCCTCCAGATGGGATGGAGACGTTTCTTTCTTCCCATACCCACCTAGAGATGCTCTGCTTACTTCTGTTTTGTAATTCTTGTCACAAGGCTCCAAAATTTTTCTAGTCTTAACACCTGCAAGTCTGAATGAGGTAACGTGATAACGTTATCCAAGTGCAAACTCCAATTCTGTTCTTCTGGACCTTGCAATCCAGAATGTGAATTTATGATGTGAGGGGAGATTCTTTCAATGTGGCAATTAATGTCTTTGTCAATCCCTTTCTTTTACAGTAGTACCCTTACTACTCCTCCAAAACATATTTCTGTGAATTGGATTCAGTTATGTAGTTTTATGGGGGTTGGTGGGTTTTTATTGTTTGGGGTTATTTTGTTTGTTTTCATGCAGGGTTTTTTTGTGTTTGGTTTTGGTTTTTTTTTTCTAGTATTAGCTGTGTGCCTATCATTCTTCCCTGAAGTGAAACCCACTTGCATCTCAAAGCCCTTCATCTTGATTTACACTGTGTGGAAACTTAAGCTATTTGGTCTTAGATTGATCCGACACTGCTCACGGCTTTGCCGTTCTTCCTTTCAGCAGCCTGTGCTCACAGTCTCTGTGAGACGAGCAGGTTGATTTACTGCTGGAGAACACTTGGGTTGCAAACTTTGGCATACCTGCTTGTATTGTTTATTCTTGCACGACTATTACGGAGCATTGTGCTTTAACAAAATATGTTTCCTCTAGAATGTGGAGCATTTAGGAGAGTCTAGAGTAATTGGAAACTTAATTGTAAGTAATTGAATGTGGGTAATTAACTATGGACTGTAAAGTGGAAAAAAGAAAGAGGAAATGCCTACTAAAAGCCATTAGTATAGTTCTGCAATAACCTCTGTCCATTTTTTATAGAACCGATTGTGCACGCATTTAGAAATGGTACTTGTCACGTGAATTAATTATGCGATCTGTTGCCAGGGAATTGTTATCATCGGTGTTCTCCATCTCTGCTGAAATACTAATTAGTATCAGTTTGAGCAACATGGGCAACCCACAACTTATTCTGTGAAACACTTATTTTTTTCTGGAAAAAAAAAAATAAATATTTAAGATTTAAAAAGAAAACCCCGAACACTGCTTTTATTTCGATGAACAGTAAGTTAAGCTTTATTTAAGAGTAAGAAATTTTGAAACTGCTGTTGTCACAATGCGGAAGACGGAGTGGCAGTATCTTTTGTGTTTGACGGGTAACGAATTAATGCAGAACTAAAAGATCTAATTGTCTTTGTTTGAATTTGCATAAAGAGCAGTCTTTGTTACATTTTCCTGCAGAATGTCTTCCTTGCTGGAGTGTGTCTGGGGTCCGCTCCGCCGGACCCTGACGAGCCACCAGCAAAGAAGGCAAGAACAGATACTGCATATGACACGAGGGTTGAATGTGCCCCATTTTCCTTAGGTTCCTGTACTGCAGGGAACTCTGTCTTTTGTACTTGTCTTTGAGCGTCAAGAGGAAGTTGTGGAAGCAAACAAATGCCCGGAATCAGGCAAAATAGAAGCGCAGCCCAAGGCGCCTCCAGGGTCATCCTGAACAGCGCCAGAATGCGAGGAGGCGCCGGCCGACTGGGGCACCCAGATCCAAGGCTGGAGTGAACCGGCGCCGGCCGAGGACACGCACCCGTCGCCGCTGACCCCAGCACTGGGTGTCTGTGGAAGCAGTGTCCTGGAGAATTACAGACACTGCAATGCCATGACCATCAATCAAGTTGAAATGAAAGCATGAGTGTGTGTTTGTGCCCTTGTGTGGCATCTGCATGTCCCTTGGTTTCCTACACCATGGATGGGTGTCTGTGTCTGTTGGGGGGTTGTGGCCTCTAGGTGGGCATCAGTGTCTGCTGGGGGAGAGCTGTCCCGGGGGTGGGAATCCACACCTGGTGGAGGGGGGTGTGCTTCATGGGTGGGCTGTCCTGCGGGTGGGTGTCCATGTGTTCCTGGGGTGTATTCTATGATTCTAACACTATATCATATGAGACAAGCTGTTGAGGAGTTTTCAGATCAAAATGGGCAGGGATATTTTCATGTGCACAACCCACCTTTTGCACCTGAATAAAGCTAGCCTTGCAAAAGAATTAATCACTGGAAAGGACACATTGTCTTTAAGGTTTCTCTCTGTATCATTAGAAAGTTGCTCTGTCTTGTACTTCTCTCATTTCTCACCGGAAGCTTTCCTCGGTGCTTTTTTTTCAGAGTTTTCCAGAGTGCTCACATAGCCCTTTCTCATGGGCTTTGTCTGACAGTCCCCTTGTAATCACAGGTCATCGGCATGAGAGAGAAGGCCATCAAATGTGGCGGTTAGGAGCGGGTACAATATCTGTGAAACTCTGTTGTAAGTAACCGCTTGGGCGCTGCATTCACCTTGTGAATTATGAGAAGGCTTTTGGACCTTGTCCGAACTTGTCCCTGGGACTCAACTGCAAGTTTCCACGTTTCTTTTAGATAATGAAGCAGGAATCTTTGCCTTGGTGTGAGTCGTGTGACATTGGCTACTTAATCGTTTCACACAGGCCCCTCCAGTCAGGGCCTTGGGTACCTGGGCTCCGCCACCTTCCCCCCCCACACACACAGCCTCGCTGCCAAATACACGGCAGCCTGGTGCCACCTGTACTGCCCCTGCTAGGGGTGAAACACCCGGGCTTTAAGGAGTGAGCTTACGCTTTTGTGGAAGCCTCTGCTGGAATCGCTGGTCTCATTCCTGACCTGTAAACGTTACCTCGCAGCCTCTCATTATGTCTGTAAATTTAAGACTTGGATTTTTCCTCTGAAAGCCTTAAATCAGCCGCTGTAAGGATGCCAGTGGCTGCAGCATGTTGCTAGTTACTTGTATGCTTGTCTGATGTGTTCCCCAGCTCCTGGGCAGCCCAGGGCAATCCTTAACCAATTGTTACAGGTCTTTCGCTGGCAATTTTCTGCTCCAGAGCCCACCTCAGTCATCGACACGGTTGGACACCCAGCAGTCATGTGAGAAAAGCAGATTTAAACAGATATCTGAGAAACCAGTGATCGGGATAAAGCACATCCACTCCGCTCTGCCCAGGGCGATTCCCCCATAGAGCTGGCAGCATCCCGCAGGCTGCAACCAGAACACCCTTCTAAGGCTCCCACACCTTGTTCCAACCCAAAACACTCATGCAATTCGTTTTGTTAAATCTTAAACAATTATCACAGGGCCTACAGCCTTCAGAGGCTGTGAAGGTTTTTGCAGGCTGAAGGACACAGGCAAATGGAGGCTGTCCTTGAAAAGACTTTGGCTGGGAGAAGGAGAAGCAAAGTAACAAGAAGAAACACCACGGCGCAGCAACAGTTCATCTCAGCCAATAATATTCCTGACCTAGGGGGGGAACAAGTAGCAAAACCCACTCACTGTAAAGAATACATCGCCTGTTCTCACCAGTTAACATATGTAAAGGAGCCATTAAGCCTAAATAAAGGTCTTTGCTCCTCAGGCAGTTGTCCCTGCAGCAATCCCCTCCAGAGGCCAGGGCTACTCCCCCTGAGGGAGTCCTGACTCCAGACATTTCACACGTTCAGCAAGAGGATGGAAACTGGCAGGGTCCTCATGCCCTTGTGCTCTGCCCTGGTCTTCCCCCAGCACTGTGGTTACCCACGGTAACTGGGATGGGAGCTGACTCCAGCAAGATCCACCGCCTTCAGCCAAGGTTATTTCTATCAGCCTAGTGCACATCAGGACTGCAATGTCCCACTGGCAAAATAGGCTTTCTTCGTCCCCTAGCAGAAGGAAACCACTGCCCCCCGCAGCCTGAAAGGACCACAGAGCCCAGTCACCAAGGGGTCTGCAGGAGCTGGAGCCAAGCCTGTCACAAGCAGGCACCTTCTGCAAACGTCACATCAAAAAGCAAAGAGAAGGGCAGGAAAAGGCCACCTTGTGATAAGAGGCTTCACTCACGTCTCGAAGCTGGGGAATCCGGCCATGACTCAGTCACCTGGAAAAAGCAACAACGAGACTGTGACAATCTAGAATCCCATTTGTGGCAGACAGGACACCCGTGTCTCCAGGCTTTATCTCCTTCCTCAGGCCGCTCTGCCACCAGCCTCTCACCCTGTTGCCATCTCTCTCTCAGCCGCTCTGCCTGCTGCTGCCACTTCTCAGGGACAGGCTCTGGCATTCCCTGCAGCCCGGGAGAAATAATTGTGAGGGTCCTTAAGCAAAGAAAAGGCAGGAATGTGAAAGCCATTCTGGCAGGGGGCGGCCGGGCTGGCAGCTGCTGGCACATCTCCGCCCCCTGAGATGATGCTTGGATGGGAGGGTGCTGCACACACCCCCTGGGGCAAGAATACACAGACAATAAGAGATTGCTGGAGTCCATCAGAATGTAACACGACTACACCGAATGTACCCCTAGACCAGCCAAGAAGATTGCAACTAACTATTTTGTATGTGCCTACTTTTACTATAAATGTAACTCCACAGGCACAGCCGGGGTCGCTCCCCTTGAAGAGCATCCCTGGCGGCCAGTCTGGTTTTTTAACCTCTTGCGCAAGAGAATAAATACTGTACTTTATTTTTGTACCAGCTTGCCGTGCCGTCTCGTTCTTAAGAGTCTGGACCCTAACAATAATAAGCACCAGTAACAACCAGTGTATTCCCCAGCGGCCGGTTTGTCTTTTTCCTGGGCAAGGGGTCCAGGTCGCAGGACTCGGCACCTTCGTTCTGCTCCAGGAGCAATTCTACATAAAAGTAAAGGTGCACGTGCTTTGGCGACCAGCTGGACGTGGGTAACTTCTGCCTGTGGGAGATGGCGTGCCCCACAGAGCTCATCCCTTGGGAGAAGGCAGCGGCCACCCTCCGCTTTCCCCCTCCACCTCTTGGGGGATGTCTGCTCTCTGCTCCTTGGAAAATGCTGGACTCAAAAATTGCCTTCAAAGGTCGTGGCAGGGCTTGAGCTTCCCTTGTGGGAAGGGATAAAAGGGATCCTGGCACCCATGTAGGAGAGACATCCCCCTTGGCCACTCTGGCATTGTCCCTGGGATGGTGCTTCCTGCAGCTGCAGGGCCCAACCCTCCCCTGAGGGAGCCCTGGCAGAAAGAGGACACTTCCCTGCTGGCTCTTGTGAGACAGAAGCAGGTTCTGGAGGCTGGCTTTGGGCTGGACCTCCCTGACACCTCTGTTTTTCGGCCAGTCTTCTCACTAGGAAAGTGAACATCTTGTGCCAGCTACAGTATGTGCTGAGCAGACGGGTCTCCTGTTATCCCTTCCTCTTTGTTTATAGTTTTTCCTTCTCTGAGGAATGTATAGTTGGGCAGACAAGGCAACTGGTACAATTCAGTGGAGATATGGCTGTTGGGAAGCTTATAATAGCATTAAAAATCATTCTTAGATAGAATAACCAGGTTGGAAGAGACCCACCGGATCATCCAGTCCAACCATTCCCATCAATCACTAACCCATGTCCCTTCAGCTCCACCCGTCCCTTAAACACCTCCAGGGAAGGTGACTCAACTCCCTCCATGGGCAGCCTCTGCCAGTGCCCAGTGACCCTTTCTGTGAAAGATTTTTTCCTAATGTCCAGCCAGACCCTCCCCTGGTGGAGCTTGAGGCCATTCCCACTTGTCCTGTCCCCCGTCACTTGGGAGAAGAGGCCAGCACCCTCCTCTCCACAAGCTCCTTTCAGGTAGTTGTAGAGAGCAATGAGGTCTCCCCTCAGCCTCCTCTTCTCCAGGCTAAACACCCCCAGCTCTCTCAGCCGTTCCTCATCAGGCCTGTTCTCCAGCCCCCTCACCAGCTTTGTTGCTTTTCTCTGGACTCTCTCCAGAGCCTCAACATCCTTCTTGGGGGGAGGGGCCCAGAACTGAACACAGGATTCGAGGAGCGGTCTCCCCAGTGCCGAGTCCAGAGGGAGAAGAACCTCCCTGGACCTGCTGGCCACGCCGCTTCTGATACAGGCCAAGATGCCACTGGCCTTCTGGGCCACCTGGGCACACTGCTTATTATTTCTGCTTATTCCACATTATTAAAATATTTCCGCTTATTCCACAGCTGGCTCCAATCCAAAGGGAAATCAGCAGAGATATTAGAAACAGCCATGATTCCATTTCTATGTCACATTATGATGTGCTGCTCTACTCCGAAGGATTTAGTAGAGGTTCACGGAAACTGATATAAAAGACGACAAATTGAAGGCAAAGGGAACTTGAAGATTCCTTGAAAGGTGGACAAAATTTCATTCTGTGTGTTGGAAACAAACTAGCTCTCCCCATAGTTTTCCTTTCCAAAAGACTCATTGTTTTGCCAGCTTAAGTACTTCAATTAATTACATCCAAGCTGTAGGACAAGTGCACCCCTAGTCAAAACTTTTTTACTCAGCTCTCCTTCCAGCAAACTTCACCTTGATCCTGACAAGCAGACATACAGAGAGTTCACTCAGGCACACTGCATTCTTTTTATTCTCATTTGTTCTTTTGTATTTTTTAATTTGTCGGCAGGAATTAAACGTTATATTTTTAATACCTGGCTCTGCATCTGCTACAGTACAACACTAATATATTCAACCCACAGATGTCACAATGCACTCTTATTCAAACCCCACTGCTAAATCCTCAAAATAACAATGCTTTCTATATTTGAAAGCTTACAATTTTTCTTTTAGTAATGCTCTCTAATTACTGAAACTTATCCACACGTGTAGACAAGTAAAATTCAGACTCTGAACTTCAGTACGTTCTAGGATATTATCTTTACCATTCCATGAGAAATCACTGCAGCTGGAAATACACGTTTCCCCACTTAACACTCGATCAGAACATTTTTGTGAGCTACTTACTTGTGTGAGCGAGCTGAGATCCTTGGGCAGTATCAGATCTGTTGGTATTCTACTCTATCCACAAACAGTTAGAGGTGCTATTCAGCATAACTCCCATCAAGTCATTTTTGGTGAAGGCTCCCAGAGAGTGCGCAGAACTGTCTTTTCCATCATACACCTTGTGGAAAACAAATAATAGCATTGAACTGGACATCTTATCTAAATATCTGAAAAATATGAGTTTATCCTTATACAACACTTCCAAAGTCGGCTCTGTACGGCCAATAGTTTCTCCAAAAGCATCACGGTTTCCGTTGTGTCAGGTACATACGGCTTGGTTACGCAGTTCAGTGAAATATAAAATATTCTGTCACTGTTAAGATGTTTTCCAGGCTTTTTTCCTTTTCAGTTTTGTGAGGCCATTTTGAATGGAATTAGTATTTATAAGCAAGCCCACCTTCTGAGGTTTCATAAAATCAAATTATTTATCAAGATTATTCACAAAGGCTGACAGAAGCATGACCTCTGAAATCACCACTGAAGTAAGTAACTGCTCTGTTTTCTAGTGTCCGGAGATATTAACACCAGAGCTGAGGGAGACGTATTAAAGTCAATCTGTCACTGCTTATTTCAGACTCTAAACCTACAGCAACTTTTTATCTTACTAAAGGTTTTAATAAAGAAAGAAAGGTCTTAATAAAGGTTTGAGTCTATTTCCAGCCTAAGTGTGGAGATGATCTCCTTTACTTATGTTATTTTATTAAAAACTTTCAATGAGAGACAAAATCAACACTATTAACCTCCAGTCACAGAATGAATAAGAGTTTCTTTAGATCGTTCACCAGTACAGGACAAGCACAAAGAATTGGCTAGGGCTTGACAATTCAGTTTTGCTTATTGCAGAACCTTGAAAGCCATAAAGTACCGAAACAGTCCTCTAAGGGTTTTTCTGTTTGTTTGGGTTTGGGTTTTTGTTTTGTAATCAAAATGAATTAAAAAAAAAAAGATAACTTCTTCTTTAAATTAAATAAATCACCTGTACTTTATCATGGAAAAATAAACAAATATGAAGTGTGTTTCATAATTCCAAGCATATACCATGCATCATGGGAATGCTTATGGAAAAGCAAAGAATCAGTCTGAACAGCTTTCTTCTAATATGAAATAAAAGATAATTTACCCTGATGTCATACAGGTGAGAGTGACCGCAGATAACTAGTATAAAAGACACAACTGCAGTATCTTAAGCTCTTAATTCATTTCCAGTGCTGACACTAGCAAAATAAACTAATAAAGCCAGCATGCACAGAGATTTTTTTTAAGCTAAAAGCCTAAATTTAGTTTAATTAACATAAACAAATATAAATAACTACCTTCCATAAAAGAATCTTTTGAAAAATAATACATGATGCTAGCCATTAATAGAACAATGCTTTCTGTCTTTATTACTAAGGAAAGATTGTCTTATATCAGGCCACGTGGATGAGCTCTCAGAAGAGACAATCAATTGTATTTAAGATTTGTGCCAGCACTAACACGTATTTAATGTCTACCTGTAGGCAGAAATATGACTTTAAGCTGTGCTAAGAGCATCTGAAAAAATGCTTCCTGGCTTCTACCATTGTCCTAGGCCAGAACTACAGATCTTTCATGGATTGATTACACTTTATTTATCAGAACTGTAAAACCACTGTACAAAATAAATAAGCATTTGTTCATCGTAAGATTTATTGTTTAATAACATCCTGGTCACACATATTATGCAAAAACACAGAGAAAATTTACTTGGATTGAGGAATGGAATAATCTATTTTTAGTAGTCATTAATAAAGTATCACAACTATGTTAAAAATGTGATTTTTCTTCACCTTAAAATAGAAAAGACAAAACCCCAAATCAGCCGACGACTAACACTGTTCCTTAGACATCCTCTTCCAACAGTTTTCTAATACTGCATCTCTCAAGATGAATCCAGACACAAATGAAAACATTGTTTGATGAAGTAAAAATGAGATAAGACGTATCATATGACAGTAGATGCAAAAAACCCTAACAATTTTTAACTGGGGACACTTATCCAGTTGTTGTTAACATTACAGATATAAGTAGGCACATGTCTAGTCTAGTAATTGAAATAATATTGCATTGAATCTCCGTGGACTAAACTGATAACTAGCTTGAATCACCCCTGGGAAAGTAAATTAGACAATTGGAGAACACATTTAACACATGAATCTAGACATTATCACTATTAGATCCCACATTTTTAACTCATTTAGGATCCATTTGACATTCACATGTTACGATTACTATTTTCTCTGTCATGACCACAAAGAGAAGGTCTATATGGCCAAATAGATGAAAGACGTGGAATAACATCCTGGTTTTCCTCTTACCTGTGACAAATTCACAGCGATTGCATTATAAAGATTTCACTGTAAGTGGCCACTTTAAAGAATTATGAAATTTCGAGTGGGAATTACAGCAGGGAGATCGGGAAACTGAAGTGTTAGTGATGAGAAAGGATAAGGTTTAAAATAAACAGATAATCCAGGTACTCAGTTTTGCCATATGCCTCAAAATGGTGATTCTGTTTCTATTTCTTTACTTGAGTTCAGATTTCTTCCCTGCTAATTCAAGTACAGACTTTGCCACAGCTGCAGAAAACTTTGCCTGCTACTCAGTCATTAACCTGCCTGAATTCTCCTTGAAAACATGAGTTTTGACTCCCCCTCACATTCCTACTGAGGTCAGAAACACCCTTGCAAGTGTTATTTTTGATGAACTGAAAGGGAAGTGCTTGCTCTACTGCTGGGATCAAAATATGTAGGCACGAGGACAGTGCTACAATTATTCCTGAGGTAGTAACGGTGCTAATTTCTCTGCATCTGCTGTGAGAATATAAAATCAGACCCTCCCCTGAAGGAGAGGGAAAGGCTGGCTGGATTTTCTTCAATTCCCGTTTCTCATTCTGACAGTAAAGAGAAATTACTTACAAATAAACTTTTCAATTTTCTTTGATTGCAGAGATTTTAATGGCATAAAATCATCCCAAAGGGGAATGTATTTTAAAAGCTTTTATGGTTTGAGGGATAATTCCTGTATAGCCTCCTGACATTTTTATGCACCTTCCTATATATATTCCAAAATCTCTTAATTACGTCCTCACGGAATTCTTAGTGCTCCTGTCTCAAACTAATAGCGATGCTATATACACCGTAAGACACTCATGTTGAGTTGACCTTGGCGTTATCAAGATTCTTTCCTCACGCTTCTTTCCTTCAGAGGTTTTATAAATATTCTGCATCCTTAGTGCATCCCTTGCAAGTTGCCTGCAAGGTCATCTTGGGACTTTCCCCTGTGCAGACACAAGACAGAAAACTCAGGCTTATAACATATTGTGCCCATATTTAGGATACAAAAAGGTAAGGAAGAAAACTTCAGAAGCCCACAGCTCTCCCAAAAGGGAGGGGAGGATTATGTTATGTCAGTTGAGAGTGAACTCGTTTTTGCTGAAAAACTAGGTGCTGTAGACCATAAGACATTTTCCTTTTGCCTAACTGATATTTAAAAGGCTACTTTCTTTGCAAAAAAAAAATTAAAAAACAAAATGGAGAAGGAACGCAATAGTGACTTCTGATAAATTTCTGAAGAAGAAAAATACATGACCTTGTATGAAGGAGAAAACATCAATTCACACGTGTACAAACAAAATTGACAATTAGTCCTAAAGATGATTTAGCCCTGAAATATGAGAGTTTGTAGAGGAATGAGGTTTAAAAACAAAACGGTGGGCATTTCTTTGCCTCTGCTTATTGACTTTTAGTGCCCATTTCTTGAGCTGTCTGTGCAAGTGTGGAAGAACAGAGCAGAGCTGCAGAAATCACAGACACGGGCAATTGTTGAGGGGTTTATGTTTTAGAAGCAGAGACTCAGTTTGGACAAGAGAAGGCTGAGAAGGGATATGATCAAAGTTTACAAAATCATGAAGGTATTGGAGAGCAAGCTTGCAAAACTGTTCATCAAACCAGCACTGTTAGAGCAAAGGGCACTTAATGAAACCAGATGTTTCATTAATCAATTAAGAATGTGGATTTCAAAGAAATAAAAACAATGACTTCTTCATGCAGTACACAGTGAACTTCCACGATTTGATGGCAGCGAGTAAGTTTCTAGCAGCATTAATTAATTTAAAGGACTAGCAGATTTCAAAGACAACACGGTAGCAGCAGGTGGAAGAGACGGCAAAGTGCTGCTTAACTTAACCCACCAGGAGCCTGAGGGACCGTAGGGGCGATGGAGCACAGACAGTGGCCAAGCTTGCGTGACCTCAATAAATTACCGATTGCTATAATCAGGGCAAGTGCACTGAGCTACATACGTGCAAAGCTACTGGGAGCCGGAGGGACCACAGCCGAGAAGCTCAGTGGGGAGTTGAAGTCTTTGCCTGCACTGTCAGACCACGGGAGGGGACAATATCGACCAAGGGACAATACACACCTCGTATTTTGCCCACTTACTCAATTCATTTTGATCTAAAAGAAAAACCACAGGCCGCGGTCTGGCAGTGTTTAATTCACTGTGTCCACACAAGCATGGAGGTGTTTAGTATCAACAATTTTGTGGGTAAAGATGGAGAAAATGCTGTTCTTTTGACTGTAACTTTCTAATCCCGTAGGGGATTCTTAAAGGTTTGCTTCTTTCTTTCATGGTGTAATTCAGTCTTGTTAAAAAGAACACGTGTAACAACAAAGTTAGGAATGTCTAGACTAATAAAGTCAATACTTATTGATTTATATTTATAGAGAGGGGTCTCTCATTTTTATTTCCTTCCCACCTTCACTATAAGGAAACTTACAACTTCAAATCGAATTTTCACACTAATCTACATAAAGTGTCTCTTAAGATAACAAAAAGGATAAAAAAAGGCTACCAAAGGCTACCAAAACTGGATTCATAAAACTTGGTGTTTTTTCCAGCCCCAGGGTTTTTCCCAGAAAAGAACTATTCGCTGACCTGGAGCTGACTTTGAACAACAAGACATTATGTTTAAATATTGTAGTTCACGACGCTGTATTACAGGTTTTAAAATGTAAACAAAACAAGCCAAACCAAAACAAGCCGGGTAAGAGTTAAAAGAATGAACACACAATATGAAAAAGGACCCTTAAAACCAGCCCAGTTGCATTGTGTCAGTACGGAACACTTGGAAAATGTGCATTTCAGAGTTGTCTCCTCTACTGATACTCAGTCCTGTTTCTGTGTGTCTTTATGGCTACATCTACGGTAATTAGCTGTCTATTGTGTCCCACCAACATTGCATTTATTTTCTTATTTTCTAGGGCTGCAATCAGCTTGTACTGTAAAAGTTTTAATAGTTTATCATTTTCTTTAATTATTTATAAGCCTTGTACACATAACTCGTGATTCATTTCAACCCCCAAACAGATTTAGAAGTGAGAGAGTTAAAAAAACTAAATTATATATGAAGAAAGTGACGGGGCACAGGACAAGAGGGAACGGCCTCAAGCTCCCCCAGGGGAGGTTTAGGCTGGACAGTAGGAAAAAATTCTTCACAGAAAGGGTCATTGGGCACTGGCAGAGGCTGCCCAGGGAGGGGGCTGAGTCACCTTCCCTGGAGGGGTTTAAGGCACGGGTGGACGAGGTGCTGAGGGACATGGGTTAGTGTTTGATAGGAACGGTTGGACTCGATGATCCGGTGGGTCTCCTCCAACCTGGTTATTCTAGGATTCTATTAAAGATGTAACAAAAAGTCTAATGAGTTAAAAAAAACAAATTATATATGAAGAAAAATGTAACAAGAAGTCAAATAAAGGGTGAATGAAAAGATATATGACCACATTTTCAAAAAATGTGCTTGAGTTTCCTTAAAAGAGTCATAACAAACATTCTTGTCTATCTGTTCGCCACCCTATAAACCTTGGCCCATTTTCTACAGTAAGGACTATATAATTTATATTGCTCTTTTTTTCCCTGATTCTTCATAAAGTTTTTGCCATCTACAACTAAAAATATCTGAAAACAGTTTCCAGACACGTAGCAGAATTGAATTTCTTACCTGAAAATGTGATGCTGAAGCCTTCATGAGAAATCGAAAAATCAGATATAAATCAAAGCGCAGTAAAATTTGCATTTTCAGTAATGAGCAAATAATCATGAGAGCTCTCCAGGTCAAAGGTGTGAAAAAACAGCTGGACACCTTTAAAAATATTAAAAAGGGGAAAAGACAAGCATTAAAAGGGAAGTTTTTTTCTCTTCCTTTATAAAGAGGTGACACAGAAAGCAAAACTTACAGTATATAGAAAGAGTTTTAGAAAAAGTCACACACGGAATCCAAACATGACACACAGAAAAGAAAACATGCAGAAAATAAAACTTGCAGAAAGAACTTGGGCTTAACCAATCCAAATGTGCAGTGTGGACGTTTGTTTAGCTCGCTGTAAATCAATCCCTCCCCTCAGAGGACTGATGGAATTCAGAGCTATTTGTATACAGCACTCTGAAAATCCAAATTTGTATGGTACAGATTTTATTCAAGTTCCTCTATGTCTCCTTCATTTATAACCTCTGTCATAGTCTTACTATTAAACCAGGAGATGTACATTAATAATTGGCTAAGACTTTGTATTCAGGTTTTATATTTTGCATTTTTGTCCAACAGAATTCTATCTTTTATTCTAACCTTCCAGGAAGTGCCCACAGATACAAGATTTGTGAACAGTCTTCCATATATACAGATTCATATTTTCTGGGACCAATCTTTTACTCAAGTCATGCCTGTTTTTTCAATTTTGAATTTCCATTAGGTTTTCAAATACAATTATTTACTGTAGGGAATAACGTTCTTCATGGAAAGGCTTCTCGTACGATTTACATTTAAAATGCCATATACATTTTAAACAAAAACCCAGCCTGTAAGAAGATTTTAAACAGCAGAAACTTCCAATATAGTTATATATATCATATATAGTTATATATATATATTGATAGGAATGGTTGGACTCGATGACCCGGTGGGTCTCTTCCAACCTGGTTATTCCATGATTCTATGATTCTATTATATATAGTTATATATATAATCACACATAATAGCATCCAAATGCCACTTTACTATATGTATTGCCTAAATATATATAATTTAAATTCAGATTTAAATCTGAAATCTAAGGTTCCTAATCAACAGATCAAATCTGCTTCTTCACGCTTAATAATCATGCAGAAGAGCAACCAACAGGATCCCCACAGCTTTCACCAAACCTTTTGTGCTATTTAATAAGTAACTATTATTTTAATGTATTTTACCTCTTCTACTTTTCCTAAAAGAGACTAAAAGACATTTGTTCCGCTAATAATTTAAAGAATGTTTCTTTTGCGGAATAAACACAACATTTTAACACCGCATTCAAAGATATTTATTTTGCAAAATCATTCTTCCTCAGAAGACTGGCAGAAAGCACTAATTTAATACATAAAAGGGATTTTATTGCGTTTCTGTGTTTCAATTTTTTAAACACAGACATTATGTAGGCAGATGCAACTCCCATTAGATTCTTACCCTTGCCAGGTGACACTTCAGTTGTCCAAGTGCAGTTTAAAGAGTTTGGATAAAAATCAGGAAAACCTGGAGAGAGAACAAGCAAGAGGAAAAAAGTGAGGGAGAAAACCACACAAGTCATACAGAAGTCCTGTTTATTATTGAAAACATGTAAAAAGAAATCAGTTAGCTTTTTAAACTATCCTTAAAATTAAAAACAGGCTCAATTATTAGAGTAAGATGTTAATTCATCCAAAGCCATGACAAGCACCTTTGACAACGATCCATTTCTTCTTCCATTAGTCCTTGAAAAAGAGTTTATTTTTCATCTACAGCCTCTCCTGTTAGTTAATAGGATACAAAAATAGGTAAAACTTTGTTCCAGAGCTCTGCAACCATTAATTGCTATTGTAGCATTACTTAAGAAGCAAGATTATTATTTTGTGTGAACTAAATTAAAACAAAGTATCTTGCATCTAATTGCAAGGGAACAGATTGATCGGAGCGAGCCCAGAGGAGCCACAAAGATGATCCAAGGGCTGGAGCAATTTCTGTACTAGGACAGAGATAGAGTTGGCACTGCTCAGCCTGGAAAAGGCTGCAGGGAGACCTCAGAGCAGCTTCCAGTACTGAAAGGGGCTCCAGGAGAGCTGGGGAGGGGCTCTTGATCAGGGAGGGCAGGGATAGGACAAGGGGGAGAGGGTTTGGGCTGAAAGAGGGGAGATTGAGATGAGATCCTAGGGAGAAATATGTTGTGCTGTGAGGGTGGGGAGGCCCTGGCCCAGGTTGCCCAGAGCAGTGGTGGCTGCCCCAGCCCTGGAGATGTTCAAGGCCAGGCTGGATGGGGCTTGGAGCCCCTGATCCAGTGGGAGGTGTCCCTGCCCAGGGCAGGGGTGGAACTGGATGGGCTTTGAGGTCCTTTCTAACCCAAACCATTCCACAATCCTGTGATTCTCCAGCCTTGGTGTTGAGGTTCTGTTAAAAAGAAACCAAAACAACAAAAACCAAAAAACACACTACAAGATTTTCACATTATCAGATCAACCAGAGCTCGCAGAGTACAGACTGAAGTGATGAGAGAAGTTGTGCTTAAATCAACATTGTTGCAGAATGGCACATGCCCACAGACTTCCTATCTCCTAACTTGGTTTCAATATTTTTAAAGCTAAGGAAGCCCAGCACCATTCCTGCCTCTTCAGAAATTCATGTTGCCAGGCAAAGAACTCCAGAACTTCCAGCTGACCCTTCAGAAAAAGACCATGACTTCTAGGAACCTGAAGTTTAGGGAACACAGTCAAATGATGGTTCTGGGAACCAAGAGCTTCCTAGGAGAGGACTAGCAGGATAAAAGAAGGACATTGCTTGAACAAAAATTACCTTTGCCTTTCAAAAAAAGCTTTTCCTTCTTCTTTAACCGAACCTGGTGCGGCTCAGCCAGCCGGCTCCTACAACTATCTGAGGATAAAGCTCCAGGCTCGATGAAACACCCATGGAAATGAGCAGATTTGGACAGGAAGAACCTGGACTTTAGCTCTTTGCTGAAACCCCCTCTCCTCTCAAGTCAGAGTCCACACCAAGCTTCTAAGAAAACGCAAAGGAGATGAAATGGTCCATTTTATAGAGCTCAGAGGGAACCACCTCCCTTCCGAGACTTTTCCACCCTGCACAGCACACATCTCTGCCTCAGCTTCATCTCCTGCTACAAATCCTCTCCTACCTGAGCCTACGCAGCACAAACCAAAAGCCTCCATCACCAAAACAAGCCAAAGGGAGAAAACAAAGCCAGACCACACGCTATCAGCCTCCAAAGCTGCTGGAAAGCACAGGACCTTGAAGGTTCTCCGTGCAAGGAGCCGACCTACAACATCACAGCACCAAGACCTGCCGGCACCGAAGTCACCTCCCTGTCCTGCTCATAAAAAAACCCTTACAAACATCTTACCAAGATTTAATGTACATTTATTCTTAACACGTGGAACATATAGTTTAAAGATTTCATACTGAATAACTGATATTCATTAAGCCAAAAAAGGAAAAAAGGGAGGAATTTACATCAAGTTTTTAGCTACATTGTCTGAAATACAAATATGCAGAATTCATCACTGAAAAATCTCAATTGCGTTTCTTCATCAGGAACTTCAACTGAACCTACAACTTTTTCACACCTCGATTAGAAAGAAAACAAAAAACAGGAAAAAAATACACTATAAGTTGATTGGCTGCTGAGACAGCAATGACTTTATCCACAGAGACCGGTACAGCATCCTCCAGGGAGGGATGTCTGGCAAGAGATTAAACAATTGTGTCTCGCTTTTGCAGGTCATCAACTCGGTAACTCGTCATACTATAAAGGGGGAGGAGAGGGGGACAAAACTGCAGGGGATCTCAGGGTATGTGCAATGTACAACGTCATATATATATACACACGTGGCAGCGCTCGGGCTGCGGCTAAAGGTTAAAACCAGTTCTAAGAGGTGATCTCAGGGTAATTCACACAACCCTGAAAGGAACCAGAAAGATTCTTCCCTCCTCCTCCTTTTAAGTGCAAATGGAGAAAACAGTCAGTTGCTGAGATAGAATTAAAACCCGAGCTCTCTCTTGCATCCAAGGGTCGACCAAGCTGCTACACAGTCTCCTTGGAAGCTCCACGGTCATGACTGGCTTCAGATGGAGCTCTAGGGCTTCAAAGATGCCGAGCGCCAGAGTAACTCGAACTCTTGGCTTGGAGCCCTGTGGCTCTGGTTGCAGAGCCAAACTGCAGAGCAGTTGGAATTATTCTTAGCACAGCTCAGCAAGTGCCCTCTCCATGCTCTCCTAAACCAGAGGACTCAAAATTATCAGAAAAACATTTACGGGTCTTGGCACGGATACAGAGAGCAAGTCATACGCAAGGATTCTTGAAAGAGATTTATGTTCATTCGAACTCTGTCCTGAAACAAACCTGCTGGTTTGGGGAACAAGGAGTAGGAGGCAGCAGGGCAGTCAGGAGAGGAGGCAGGTCTGGAGCCTCTGTCTGCAGGTTCAGCAAGGCAAAGACAACAAAAAGCTCCGCATTGTGGTGCAGAATGACCCACAGCTCCCCCAAATGATCAAGAACTGACTCCAACCTCATCCCACCACTTGGGCCCCAAGCGTTATGGAGTTTGGGATGTTCCAGGGGGGAAGGGAAGCCCAGTAAAGCTTCCTGATCTCCTGCTGCCTGACCAGAACATGCACACCTGCCAACTGCACAGCCTCCGTTCTCAGAACGTTGTTTTGCTAGCACTGGGAACGCTAATTAAAGCTTATCTAAACTATCTGGAAACTAGGAAAAAGCGTCTCCTGTATAAAGTACTTAGTTCTACACATTCATAAACACAGAGTCCCAAGCTTTTTCATCCTCCCCTCAACACAAATTTGAGTTGGACATTGAGGGGCTGGCGTATAGTTCAGAGACGGGAACGAAGCTGGGGAAGGGTCGGGAGAACAAGTCTTATGAGGAGCAGCTGAGGGACCGGGGACTGTTTAGCCTGGAGAAGAGGAGGCTGAGAGGAGACCTCATTGCTCTCTACAGCTCCTGGAAAGGAGGTTGGAGCCAGGTGGGTGCTGGGCTCTTCTCCCAAGTAAGAAGCGATGGGATGAGAGAAAACGGCCTCAAGCTGCACCAGGGAAGGTTTAGATTGGATATTAGGGAAGAATTCTTTACCAAAGGAGTGGTGAAGACCTGGCAGAGGCTGCTCAGGGCAGTGGTGGACCCTCCATCCCTGGTGGGGTTCAAAAAGCACGTAGATGTGGCACCTGGGCCATGGTTTAGTCAGCACAGTGGGGTTGGGGTAACGATTGGACTGAATGAGCTGTGACGTCTTTTCCAACCTTCAAGATTCTATGATTCTAAGAAATTTCACAGATTCTTCTGTCCCTCAGTCCAGCAAACGAGAAGCTTGCCAACAACTCACCTGCTGCTGCTGTTGATACATGGTGGTTTGCTGGCGAGGGAAGGGGTTGCCGGAGGATGTGCCTTGAGCGGAGAATTGATTGCCATAGGAATCACGTCTGGAGAAGAAACAGATGCATTACTTGTGTGACCACTCTCACAATCCCAGAGCTCCCAAACCGGGCCGAGCTGCTGCTGGGAACACCCCGCACAGACCTTTGTTGCTGCTGCGGCTGCGGGTAGCGGCTGGGAGAATACATCCCCGACTCCGGGCTGGAAGGCATGATGTTGGGCTGCGGAGTTCCGCTTGCTAAGTTGCCCTCAGGTCCCCTGCCGGGCTCCGTCCTACAGGGAAGCAAACACAAAGACCGCACACGTCCAACTTGAATTCACCCTCGCTCCTCAAATGGATCAGGAAAGTCACAATGGGAAGTGAAAGCGATCGTTTCACGAGGTTCAAGCACCCACCTCACTCTGTCGTAAGGACCTCCGTAGGAATAGTGTTGCCGCTGTCCGATGGCCATATTACCCATCCCTGGACCTGCAGCACGATTGTAAGGGTCACCCATACCACTGTTGGGGCCCTGCCCTGAGGACATGAAGGGATCGCTTCCAGGAGCTGAAACACAGAAAGAACCACCAGTAAACACATCTTTCTAACGCAGACGTAGACAGGCCCTGTCTCCTGGGGAAGGAGGGCAAGCAGAAGGTCTCCTACAGCTAATTCCAGCATAGAGAGACAGGGATTAGTACTCAAGATGAGGGAAAGGAGCACACGAGGACCTCCTCACCTTTCCTCACACTGCTGTAAGGATCTTTATTTGGCTCATAAGACATGTGACCCATCATGTCAGAGGTATTCATGCTGGGCTGGTACCCTGGATTTGGAGTCATGGAGTTCCGCTTTTGGAACGTAGGATCACTACCATCAGCAAAGGCATCCTGAAGGCCCACCAAGTTACTCCTGATCCAAAAAAAAAACCACAACAGGATTATAGAGGTCCACCATGCTCCTCAGGATACCTTTCCCCACGTTTTTTCTCAGGTGTTGCTGTCCCCTAGGATCACAGTCACACTCCTCCAACAAAGTCACAAAGAACTGCCCTTCTACAAAACTGTCCTTGACCCCAAACCCAAAGGAATCACTATTCTCACACAGATCCAGAGCCAACGGTGTTGCTGTAAGCCATGAACGAAGGAGCAAAGCCAGGGAGCCCCACCACAAGAGCCATCTGTGGTAGGGACCCAGCAGCACCCTTGCAGTCACACTGGGAGCGATGGTTTCATACCTGATGCCTGGCAAAGGGGGCATCTGGCTGTGTGGCGTAGACGCTGGAGTTGGTGGCTTCAAGTCTCCTCCTTCTGCCATGGAGCTGCTGGTGGACTGAGGCACCTGAGGGCCCTGCATGGAGCCTGAACCCGCTGCAAGAACAGAAACGCATGAGCAGAGAGCCCTCCAAGAGACAGAGATGAACCACGGCCAAAGAAGTACAAGGAGCAAAACACTGCAAGGAGAACCTGGGCCAGACTTCCCAGAAGAACCACGTGCAGTAGCATAAAGCTGAGAGGACATGTTTGCTCTCATTGTGACTTTATTCTTTACCACGTTCTTTTACACAAGGCGCCACCACCATGGCACCATGTTGTGCTGCCCAGGACATCTCACTCCAAAGGCTGATGCTCTACAGTGCACCTTCATGTTCTCTTTCTGTCGAGAAAGAAGGCGGGTTTGAGCCCTCTCCTGGAAGCGCGAGCCCTCTCCTGGAAGCGCGAGCCCTCTCCTGGAAGCCTCACCATCTTTTTAGTGATAGAAACTCCAGGATGTAAGCGGAAATCACCAAGTTAACTCTGAACAAGGCTCTGCCCTTCCAGAGGGGTTAATTCATGCAGGTCAATTCAAGCACCACTCCCAAGGATTCCTGGAACAGGGAATGCCGGAGATGATGGATCTTTCACTGAACAACCAAACCCGTCCAGCAAGTTCCCTGGCTCCATACAGGTTGCTTTACACTACAGTAAGCTTTCATGAAAAAATCTCAGGCCATCATGTGTGATCCAGCTGTGCCACCGGCTCGAGGAGCTCTCCCTGCCCCAGATCACTGTGACACTGCCAGCTCTCAGGTTCATACACTCCTCGCAGCTGGCAAGAGCTGAACTCTTCATTAATGTTTCCATTAGTTACCATCCCCAGCACGCGATATCCCTCGGCTTCAGCCCTGCTGCTTGATGAGTCATTTCAGCTCTTCATTAAAATCCACCGAGGTCACGTCCAGGCCATGTTTGTTTACACCCCACCTTCCTGGCACCCTGTCCTCTTCTTCACGGCTCCCTCCCAGCCCGGGGAGGCCTTGGCAGAAGGAGGAGCAGAGGCAAGCTCAGCGGGGAGTTTCATTCATGGGCCCTCCCCGCCGTTCTCCTTCCCGTTCAGCTCCGCTCGCTTCCCCCAGAAATTCACCGTTTGGAACGCTGGCATCGGCAGGAAGAGGCCTCGAGACATTCCCCACCTCGCTGCCAGTTGGTGCTTGTCCCCACCCCCTGCTGTCCCTCCCACTCACAAATTCACACACGCTTGGAGCCAGGCCAGTTCCATTACTCTGGGAATTAAAACCCAACGGCAGACTGATTCCGCACCCCGGGGACGCGCCGCAGTTTGTGAGCAGGAACCCAAGCTGGGCTGCAGGAAACCCGCGCCACGTGCCTGCGCGGCACCACCCGGCCCAGCCAAGGCCCTTCTGTGAATACGTTTGGGTTTGGAGGGTTATGAATGCACACTACATGGAAAACAGCTCCAGCACCGAGACCTCTACCTAGAGCATTATCCTGCAAGGCCTTTGGATGCTCTGCAGCCTCAAAAAGCAGCCAATGTGGAATCATGCCGCGCGATCCTCAATTCACAAAGTTCCAAGGGCCACAACAGGCTGGAACGAAGGAAAATCAAAACCAATGGATTATAAAGTCCGCAAGAAGCACAAAGTGGTGTCTGCGTGGGATGCCTCAGCCCTTTGTCCAAGTGACGGGACTTCAAAATCACACAATCATGGAACAGTTTGGGTTGGAAGGGACCTCCAAGCCCACCACTTCCACCCCTGCCATGGGCAGGGACACCTTCCACTGGATCAGGGGCTCCAACCCCCATCCGACCTGGCCTTGAACCCCTCCAGGGATGGGGCAACCACCACTGCTCTGGACAACCTGTTCCAGGGCCTCCTCACCCTCACAGCAAAACATTTCGTCCTAAGATCTCATCTCAATCTCCCCTCTTTCAGCTGAAAACCATTTCTCCTCATGCTATACCTGCACTCCCTGATTAAGAGCCTCAGCTGCTGTCCACTTGGCTTTCAAACAGGGAAGGCTTTGGAGTCTGGAGATGAAGTTGAGAATGCGACTTGTGTTGTGTACTACACCCTCTGTTTGGGCTGATCCAGAGGAGCGAGAGAGAAAGGAGGAAAAAGGAAGCAGAAGAGGAGGATGAACATGGACTGATACAGCTTAAAGGATCAGAGCAGCCCTCCAGTACTGAAAGGGGCTGCAGGAAAGCTGGGGAGGGGCTCTTGATCAGGGAGTGCAGGGATAGGATGTGGGGGAACAGTTCACAGATCACCTGCACCACGGCCCTTGAAGGCAGAGTCACCACCTTCACACACTCCTGTATCGGCGAAAACAAAACAAAATATGATGCACCACCTCATCCATCCTGACAGGCATCTTGGCTGACATCCTACAAGTCCCAGGCTCCAAATGCTCTGAACATCTTTGTTCACCTCCTGGCATCTCAGAGGGCAAGAAAGTTTTTAGAAGGAGGTGGGGATGGATCTGTAGTCTAGTTTAAGCAGAACTCAGACACCGCTTTAGACAGGTCGCTCTAATGACACACAAGTTGCTTTATCTCACAAAATACACCAGGTTTGGAGCTACACCAGGACAGGCTTCCTGACGAGCGAAACAACACGATTTAGTTCTTTATAAAAACCACCACTCTAACTGAGCAGATAAATGTAGTTGCCAACAGATTATTTGGACAAGCACGCTGTCGATCAAGGGCTTAGCGGGGCTGAAACCCAACTGCAGCACAATCAAAAAAGGGTTCATTATTCCCCTTCCTCAGAAGCCAGACAAAGGTAATGCTGGGTTTCTGAACCAAAAAGGCATTTTTTGCAAAAATTACAGGAACTTCACAGCAGATAAAGCTTACTTCACGTATAGGAACAGGTTCCTGACCAGAAAAAAAAGCATCTGAACGTTTTACTTATAAGACAAAGTGGAAAATCTGAAGCTTAAAGGGTTGGCAAGCTCAGCAGTGATTCAAGTCATGAACCTAAAGCAAATAAGACAGAGTGGATCAGACTTCATGAAGACCAAAATGCACAGCAGGCACTGTTGGCCTGGACCTCACGTCCTCCTTTAACTTCTGCATTGAACACTATGCTTAATTATTCCAAAACCGGAGCCTCCCATCAAATCTGAAACAGCAGTTCATTTGAAAGGGCTTGAATTCTAGAGCACTCAACCCGTAATAGGCTCGTGGAGCTCTCTGGGCACAAAGCCTCCAAGTTCTCACTGTCTCCTCTGGCGCAAGCATCCATTGCACACCCTAAACCCAAGTCTGAACTCACCTGGAGACGGAGGCTGGATCTTCGTCTGAGATTTCTTTGAATCGGCAGCTGCAAAGATATCCGGAGGGGGGTCTTCACCTCGCTCTATCTTGCACTTGAAGGCGTAGAGACACTGGATGTACTGCTTCTTCAAAGAACTAGCTGCGCTGCTGGACGTGCCCACGTTGAGATTGGTGGCTAACTCACACCACTTCTTGTTTTTGCTGACCTGCACAACCAACCAAGAGGCTCTAAACTCAATATCCAAGTTCCTTCTCCTCCAATACATTTTCTAGGAAGAAAGCAACACTCCCCAGCTAAAACAAAGGACGCTCTAAGGGCTAAGCAAGGCAGACACAGTTGTGTTCAAACTCAGAACTAGTAGTAAACTCTCTTCCCCACCTAGAGATCATTTGAATAGGGACAGACTGCAAATCAAATTAGCCATGAGATCAGTTGACAGCCTGATGCAAAGTCAATAGAATCATGGGGTGGTTCAGGTTGGAAGGGACCTCAAAGCCCATCCAGTTCCAACCCCTGCCATGGGCAGGGACACCTCCCACTGGATCAGGGGCTCCAAGCTCCATCCAACCTGGCCTTCAACCCCTCCAGGGATGGGGCAGCCACCACTGCTCTGGGCAACCTAGGCAAGGGTGTCCCCACCCTCATAGGAAAACACTTCTCCAAGATCTCATCTCAATCTCCCCTCTTCCAACTGAAAACCATGCCTCCTTGTCCTATCTCTGCACTCCCTGATCAAGAGCCCCTCCCCAGCTTTCCTGGAGCCCCTTTCAGCACTGGAAGCTGCTCTAAGGTCTCCACGGAGCCTTTTCTCTCCAGGCTGAACAACCCAGCCTATTAAGGAAGCATTAAAAAGCATTTTTAAAATTATTATTAGCATTATTTAAAAAAGTAAAAGCAAAATAAACAGGTAAGTGGGAAGCCAGGGCTACCCCAGACCTACAAAGCTACTTTGAATCGTGTGGCCCATTGACTTGTGACTGCCAGACAGGAAGCAGCTCTGACCACAGACACCTGGTCACCCACCTCAGTCAGTCCTCTGATCTCCTTCTCTGAGATGCAGAGCCGGTAAAGGACCAAGGGCTTCCTGCCCACCGCTGGCAGATTTGTCATGCCCATGGCCTTCTCTTCAGTAAAGGCCAGGTAACGATCGACCCAGAGCTTCCTCTCGGGCTCACCACCCAGCTCGTAGAGTTTGGTGATCTTCTCATTGGCTGTAGTAGAGGAACTGGACTTCTAGGAGAAGGAAAGAGATACCAGCAGTGAGCAGCACAAAACCAGCTGGCTTACAGCAGAGAGGGTTTTAAAAAGGCAGTCAGGGAAGAGCTCCAAGTTCTGCTCAAGAACAGCTTTATATTAGACCCACACTTGTATCAGACAAACATCAGGCAGGCATTATTCGACAAAGGTATCTCAAAAATCAGCTGCTACTCAAGGAATTCACAGTTTTCAAAAGTGAAAGGTTTCAGGAATGCCACAGAAACCAAACAAACCTCAAGGAGTCCTTGCAGAGAGCCATCTCTTTGAGGCATCCTTTGTGGGCTCATTTGCTAAATACAGGAGAAAACATTTAATTCAACTGCAAAGGAGTTTCCCCCTGGCTACTGCACCCTGCCAGGGTGAGAGCTGCCTCTGGTCAGCCTCTTCTCCTACTCAAGAGGGAGATGCATGCCTCAAAGGAAAGCTAAGATTTGAAGCACCTGTGACCTCAAAGCCCCTCCAGTTCCACCCCTGCCATGGGCAGGGACACCTCCCACTGCATCAGGGGCTCCAAGCTCCATCCAACCTGGTCTTGAGTGAGAGGTGTCCCTGCCCATGGCACAAGATGGAACTGGATGGGCTTTGAGGTCCCTTCCAACCCAAACTATTCCATGATTCTATGATACTAAGAAGCCATAACACGAGCAGAAGTGAGAGATCTTCTCAACGTTCTCGCAGGCAGCTGGTAGCACAAGTATCAAACTTCCAGAGCATTTGCTGTCCTTCAAGTAGAGACTATGGGCTCAGAAACTGCTTGTTTTGCTGGCTCTTTTGAGACTGGTAGCAGCAATGCAAAGAAAAACATTCCCTGAAGAACCTGTTTGCCTCCCTCTTCTGGCTTTAATACAGGATTAGGAAGAGGTTTGTTTGGGAAACAACTGTAACACTTTAGAGTCCCACCTCCCAGCTGAGAGATGAGAACCAAGTAGCTCCAAGCCTACACCAGAAACAAACCCCGCGTTGTTCACACTCCTTTGGGCAGTTTCACTCTGGCAGGTGATAATTCCTAATACTGAATCATTTTGCAAGTGTAATTGATTGCTCCCAAAGGGCTGGGAAATGCTCCTCTTCATTTCTCAACGGTTTATGAATCCAGAAGCAAACCTCTCAATTGTTCCCTCATAAATCCTAAAAAACCTCTTGTAAACACTGTTGAACCACTGTTCCAAGATGGATCTGTTCTAGGTACAGTTCAAGCCCAGCCAGGGCTGGCCACATCAAGTATAATTCAATTTTCCTACACTGAGCACTTCAACAAGGTGGTTTCTACCTTTACACTTTGGATTCAAGCCACACACTACACTGATTAGGTATTCAAAGGACCCGGGGACTTGGGAAAGGTGACCCAACAGGTCCACCTGTGCAGGTACCTTCTCCCCACTTATCAAAGGCCCAAAAGTGCAACGAGAATGTAAAAATAAAGTGTGCCAGGCATCCATCAGGAATTCTAGAGAGGCTTGAACTCTTGAGTCACAAAGAGGGGAGGACACAAGAATTCTGATAGAGAAGTCCCTTTCCTGGCCTTAATGAGGGTCGGTGGGTATGGCAGCCTCACCATTCAGGCTCCTCCACAGAACTTATTACACCTGGATTTAGTGGTTTATTGCAGAGCCCTCTCCAAAACACACTTGTCAAGACAATTATTTCTTTGAAATGAGTGTCCTACTCACTCATCACACTCAAGTTAAAATCCTGGTTGCAAGGAGCAATCGGATCACACGCTACAAGGACAACTTCTCTACAGCGAGAAGTCTGTCCAGGGTAAGGAGGAGGAACCCAATCGTGTTCTCTCAGGAACCACAGTCACCACTAGACAGATGCACTGTTCCAGTTACTGTGTCATGGTTTTATCTCCCTGGATGCTGACAAGGATGGAAGTCATTAGAAAAACGAAAACATTTTACCTTTCACTTGGATTCTGCTTTGGGTGTCCCATCTGCCTTATTGTTCAATTTAGTTGCGGGTGTTAATTTGACATCCCCAAGGCCTATCATTTCAGGGCTTGCTGCCATCCCTAGGAAGTCAGAAGAATCTTTAACACCGATTCTCAATATGGGACAACGAAATCAATGCAACATTTGACAGATGGTACCGGCTTACCTGCAGAGTTATTAGCCATGTTCCCACCCATCGGATAGGGCGGGCCCTGGGGGTTCATCATGCCAGCCATACTGTTAATTCCCTGTCCGTAAGGAGGTCCAGTGCCCATCATCCCACCTTGGTTCATGTTGGGATAACCAGGAGGCCTAGAGAAAGCAAGGATAAAAGACATTCACTCCAAATACTGAGCATTAAGATCTTGTCCTCAAAAGAAGCAGGTTTGCTAAGAGAAGTCTACAAAGGATGTGGAGAACTGACTTTCCCCAGCTTCCTTCTCCAGCAAAAGACTGGTGCTACCTGACAGTTCAGCTGCGCTAGAGTCTCATTCTCAACAGAAAAGGGGATGTAAACTAGCTTGCAAGAGGGAGCTCAATTCTGAACCTTTTCACCATCGGTCTTGTTCTGCTGCACCCGTAAAACAAACTTCATTCTAGTTGTTGTCTTCACAGGGAAGAACAGACCTGCAAACACCTCAGCCCTGTGAGAAGAGTTTATTTGTAGAGATCATAGAATCATAGAATAACCAGGTTGGAAGAGACCCACCGGATCATCGACTCCAACCATTCCTATCAAACACTAAACCATGTCCCTCAGCACCTCGTCCACCCGTGCCTTAAACACCTCCAGGGAAGGTGAATCAACCCCCTCCCTGGGCAGCCTCTGCCAGTGCCCAATGACCCTTTCTGTGAAGAATTTTTTCCTAATGTCCAGCCTAAATCTCCCCTGGTGGAGAGGGGAGGTTGGACAGTGACATTGGGAAGGACAAATGGGGGGTACCAGCTGCATCACATTCTGTTGTTGGTTGCAGCAGAACCATCTTGTCTATTTTAACAGTGAAATTTGATCAAAATGCTTCTACAAACACCGGCAAATGCTACGTTTGAGCTGAAAATGCCAGTCTGTCAGTGGGGTGACTTAGCACATCGCCCGTCCTTCCTCCTCTCCATTACTGCCTCTGTTAGAGATCACTTCCTGCACAGCTATCTTGGAGGTAGATTTGTTCAAACATTACCTTCCTGGAAAAAAACCCTTTGTTTTATTTCAATGAAGGCTAAAAAAATGCCTAAAAAGCCTAAAAATAGCGTCTAAGATCTCTTGCAATTTTCACTGCCTTCCATTGTAACATCAAAAACGTTGCTCATTTACGCAGCTCCTTGTTTTCTTTTCCTCCTGGTCAACTTTGACAAAACCCACATTCCTCCCATGGAAACCACTGGAAGTGGGAGTAAAAAGACAGTATTTTCAACATTTTGCATTAAAAAGCATCAACCAACACAAACAACCGAGAGCAAAACACTCCTCTCCCTGGGACTCGCTGCACCTAATTCTGCCTCCGGTGTGAGATCCACCTCTCAGCTCCCCTCTGAGTAGTGAAGGGATCAGAATGTCCAGAAGCCAATTCAGTCCAAGCTAAGATGAGACGGTAAAAAACAGTATTTCCCTTAAACACATTAAGGTATTTTTAGTCTGAATCACCAAATGCGGTTTTCATCATCACTGAAACAAAGCTGGAGGCCAAACCCCTTTGCAGGAGATTTTAAAATCCCTGCCCCAAGAGCTCGTGGCATTTCAGAGCTATCAAATCCTCAAGCCCAGAGGGGCAGAGCCCAAAGCTACAGAGATGAGCTATTTCTATGCTCAGAGGAAAAAACACAATATAAATGTACACCAAAGAAAATATAAGCCTGAAAGGACAGATACACAGCAACGGTGCAAGGTGAAACGTGAATATCCCCTTCCATTAGCAGGAGTGAGCAGCCTGCTTCTCCGAGAGGCAAAGGAGAAGGTTTGCCTCCAGGATCTGAGAGGGGTCACTGGAACCAGGAATATTCATACATGAACCAGGCAGAACGAGGGGATACAGCTTAGTAACGCCAGGCAGGAAAAGATCTGCAAGATGTGAAGCCAAACAATGTTAAAAACAGTTTGAAAATTACCTCCTAACCCACCAGCTAACGACCTTTAAAGCTGATCTCGTCAACTTCACCTATGCATCAAGGCTTAACCTAAGTACTGCGAGTCATTTAAAAACGCTGGTTTAATTAAGCAGGTTAATATAGGGTTGCTTTAGACGTGTAAGCGAGGGATCCCTGCCTTGCTAGCGCACCATCATGGACCTCGTACCCAGGAAGACACCAGCCTTTCAGCTCTGAGATCACAAACAGGACCATCAAAATCAACTGGTGAAGTGACTTTCACCTCTAAAGATCAGTAAGCTTTACACATTCAAACAATAAAGCCATTTCCCAGCTAAGATGCCAGCACAGCAGCGTTTACCAAGTGTTATCCAGCAGGACTAAGTTTCTTGGAAGCGAGACTGATGCAAGGGGAAGGTGAGAAGCCGGGACTGGAACACCTAAAAGCAACCAGCACATCCATAAGGGACTCTTTTCAACCTATCATTTTTTTCCCCATCTATCAAGTAATTTTCCCAGGATGCCGACCGTCAAGGCACAGAGTAGAGTTTTTAACCAAACCTGACGGGTGCCATCCAGCTCCCATCTACTCAAGAGGGGAAATAGAACTCAAGGCTACCCATAAAATGGTCTGTAGAGAAACAGAGAAGCCTTTCAAATAGAGCAAATCTCATTGAAGTCATGGAGTCCCGCTGCCGGCAGCAGGTTCTGGATCGAGCCCAAGAGGAGAGGGCCAGCAAGGTTTTATTTGCCTCCCACAGAGCATCAGGAGGGGACCTGGAACTAGACGGTGGCCCCAGGAGAAGGGCTCTCCTCTCCCCTCCTCCCGCCAGCGCAGCCAATCGAGCCGAGCCGGGAGGTGAGGCTCCACAGCCGTAACTCTGCCAACTTGAAGGAAACGTCAGGGGCTGGAGAATTTCCTCACGTGTTTCCAATGTGGTTTCTATGCATTTTATTGCTCATTTGCAGATCAAAAATGCTGGAGGGATTCCAACTATTTCACACAGAATCTCACACTCCCGGCTGGCTGCAGCCCCAAAGCCTGAGTTTCTTCCCTTGAAATACTGCCCAGTGTTACTTTGGGATGTGACCTGATAGCGGAAGCCCACGGGGACCCTGAAACGATAATCGTTCCAGCTGCGATTGGTTGCCCAGCGCTGGCTGATGCCAGCACGGGTTTGTCAGTGCTGCTGACAAACAGGGACTCAGCAGCTAACGCCTCCTGTTCACACCACAACAAAAACCATGCCTGGAATCACACAATCCGGTACCCAACGGAGGAGGCAGGGAGTTCTTCCGCCTCAGGGAAAGGGTTGCAAGTCCTGGCATGACCAGCCCAAGGGAGCCTGATGCTGGAAACCGCCACGTTTCTTTTCTATGAAAAGAGGAACCACCAGTTTGCTATGTGATAGCAGCTGGTTTGTTAAACAGGGATGAAACAACAAGAAATACTTCACATCAAAACCTTCGAGGAGAAGGGATTGAAGGCTCCGCTCCAGCCCAGCCCACCGAGCCTCAACAGTGGGAAGACTGACCAGAAAGCAAAGGGATCTCCTCGCTGGGGTTTGCAGCCTTCCCTGCTCATTGGAGAAGAGGAGGCTGAGGGGAGACCTCATTGCTCTCTCCAACTACCTGAAAGGAGGTTGTGGAGAGGAGGGAGCTGGGCTCTTCTCCCAAGAGACAGGGGACAGGATGAGAGGGAATGGCCTCAAGCTCCACCAGGGGAGGGTCAGGCTGGACATTTTCACAGAAAGGGTCACTGGGCACTGGCAGAGGCTGCCCAGGGAGGGGGTTGAGTCACCTTCCCTGGAGGGGTTTAAGGGACGGGTGGACAAGGTGCTGAGGGACATGGTTTAGTGATTGATGGGAATGGTTGGACTCCATCATCCGGTGGGTCTCTTCCAACCTGTAGATTCTAGGATTCTATGATCTCCAGCCTAAGAGTGGATGGCGAGGGAAGGAGCCGGACGACGCCGTCAGATCACTAGATAGCACTCAAGGAAATGATGATCAGGAGACGAGCATGCGGCAGAGCTTAGAAATTCCATAAGGCCGGTTGTTTCCATACAGGCGCTCACAAGCAAAACCAGAGAACAATAGCTAAATTTATTCCCTCATTCTTTCTGAAAGGGAAAAAAGCTGCTTCATTGCCTCTGACTAATCGAAACACCTACTTTCTATTACAATTTCATTTTCACTGCAGTTTCTTTTCCACTTAATTCAAGAACTATCAACACTTGGAAATCACAAGCTTGTCCTTTCCTTCCCCTTTATTTCCACACCCAAAATACCTCAATCTCCTCTATCACAAATTACACAGCTGACTGGCAGCAATTTTGGGGAAACGGGTAGACTTGTTTCTCCTTCTAAGGCACAGAAAACAGAATCTTGCATCTCATGCTTCACAAAACACTTTAGAGATAAACACAAAGAGACCTGGAGATCTTGCCATGCTCTGTCCGCACCAAACTTCTCATCCAAGGCAGCACCTGGCAAAGCTGACCTGACATTTCCACAGATCATGGAATGCTTCGAGTTGGAAGGGACTTCAAAGCCCATCCAGTTCAACCCCTGCCACGGGCAGGGACACCTCCCACTGGATCAGGGGCTCCAAGTCCCATCCAGCCTGGCCTCGAACCCCTCCAGGGATGGGGCAGCAACCACTTATCCAGATAACCTGGGCCAGGGCCTCCCCACCCTCACAGCAAAACATTTCTTTCTGAGATCTCATCTCAATCTCCCCTCTTGCAGCCCAAAACTCTTCCCCCTCATCCTATCCCTGCCCTCCGTGATCAAGAGACCCTCCCTAGCTTCCCTGGAGCTCCTTTCAGCGCTGGAAGCCGCTCTAAGGTCTCCCCAAAGCTTTCTCTCCTCCAGGCTGAACAACCCGAACTCTCCCAGGCTGTCCTTGTACGGCAGGCTCTCCAGCCCTCGGATCATCTCCATGGCTTCCTCTGGACTCACTCTAATAGACCCATGTGCTTCTTGTGCTGAGGAAGGAGATCACTGCTGCACAGGACACTTCTGTGCTTTATGAAATAACATATACGTTCATAGCTTTGCCTCTTCTCTTGCACCTCCCATTCCAAACAGGACAGGATCGACAGTTGGAAGGACAATAGGGATTTAATGCTGTAAAATCAGGGGGTTTAGTCCCTCAGATACACCACTGGAAGTTCGAGCTCTGACCTGAGCAACGACCACACGTGAATAACTACAAACCAGAGGTCCTGGGTTCTGCACCGAGCTCTTCTGGAGGGAAACCCAAGATCCTGGTTACAAAACCCAACACGCGTAACAACACTCAGAACCCATTACGCGCCACTTACTCATCCCAGCAGCCCTTTGGTAAAGGAAGCAAGCACTCAACTTTTACTACTTGAAGGGGAAAAAACACCCACCCACTAAAACAAACATCAGCAAGGTAACACTATCAAGGCTGCAGACTCTGCTCAGTAGAGCCCATGTTTCCTTCCCTGACGAGGATTTGAAGCGCCTTGCAGGCAGCAGCATTGACAGTTACACACCTAAGATAGGGACTAGAACGTGCGAGAGAGATTCGTGCAGCTTCCTTGCTAAAAAAAAGAAGCCAAGAAGCTCATTCTTCTAGGCTGGCTTCAGATAAACTGGTGGAAGCTCCCGGCTGTAGCTGCACTGCAGGAAAAAGAGCGTTTGGGAAGGAGGCTGCTGGGAGGAGGGGCCGAGCGGCACACCAGAAATTTCACTCTGACTGCAAAAATAAGCTGCTGTTCTAACCCATCTCAGTAAACCGAGATGAGTCTGGTTGCTTGGCAGAAAGCAGGTACAGGATGAAAAGGGAGGACGGCAGAAGGAAGCGCTGCTGGCGTTACTACCTTCCTGCAAGAGGAGACCTTGCAGAACAGCCAGCTCTGCTACCGCAGCAGCCATTGATTTTTCAGAGGTCGATACTCCACTCCCACAGATCCGCTCGGCACAAGCTTTAATCACATCTCCTGCTCCTGCCCTGTGCCGCTCTCCTCCATCGCTTCCCCTCCAAATAAAATTTAAAATAAAAAGGTGGGGGAAGGGGGCTCTCCTCCCGCTCCGAACACTGAAAGATTCTGTACTCTCGCTCTGTGCAGAGGAGAGATTCAAGCGCTGTGGTTGCAGCACTAAGCACAGACGGAGCAACGTGATTCATCCACAGAACAAGATGTCGCTGAAGGGAAAATCCAGCCTGTGGAAGGCTGGCGTTCCCACTTGGAGAACATGGAGCGCCGAGGTCTTCTGCAGGACCCTGGGAGATGCAGCAGCAAAACTCCCCAGAAAAGAGTTATCATTAACCCTCTGAAAGATGCCTGGCTTCTAAAAAGCACTCCTAGGGTTATCTAAATACAGATGCAACTCAGTGTTCCAAGCAGGAGCTTCTGAAGGGGCGTAAACTAGATGTAAACTAGATGACCTGTCAAGGTCCCTTCCAATCCAAAGCATTCTACGATTCCAAATGTTGGCCTGCCCACCAAGCAGTGGTGTTGGCACCTGAAAGGGTAAACCCTGAGGCTTCAACAGGAACGCTGACCCTAAACTAAGTTGCAGGGAAGAGGCAGGGAAGACCCAAGGCACAATGAGCAGCAACATCACAGCAGCACAGAGTCATGGGATAGTTTGGGTCGGAAGGGAACTCAAAGCCCATCCAGTTCCAACCCCTGCCACGGGCAGGGACACCTCCCACTGGATTAGGGGCTCCAAGCCCCATCCAACCTGGCCTTGAACCCCTCCAGGGATGGGGCAGCAACCACTTATCCAGATAACCTGGGCCAGGGCCTCCCCACCCTCACAGGAAAATATTTCTTCCTAAGATCTCACCTCAGTTTTCCCTCGTCCAGCTGAAAACCATTCCCCCTTGTCCTATCCCTGCACTCTCTGGGTGCCCTCAGTAGCACCGCTTTTTGGGAGCGTGGTAGGGACACCTGAGGAGAACAGGATCAAAGAGTCGATCGCATCCATCAGGAAGGCTGCTCAGGTATCAGGCCTTGGAAAGGAAAGTGCCTGTGAGGGACTAGCGTGGGTCTGAGACGACAGACTACAGTCACTTATTTATTAAAGAGCTTTTCTCTTCCTTCTAAAGGTTTTTAAGTACCCCGCTTCACTCTGAGGACAAACTCCAGCCCCTTCGCAATGCTACATCACCCAAGAGGCAGGAAGCTCCCCTCTTTCTGCCAGCCATAAGGATCTTCCAACTCCCCAGCAGTGCTTCCTCTGGAAGGCACTTTCATCTCCAACATGTTCAATTTAGACTCCAAAGCGTTGAGTTATCTCGGCATGTGATGGTGCCACCATGCCAACCACAGCAGCTTGGGTGGGCAAAGTACCGGAGCAAAGGCAAGAGGCTGAATAATCACAAACTTAGACAGGCGTCTGCTCAGTGCAACGCTTGGGATTTTGAGACAATTCAGCTTTTGGTATTGTTACCTGCCTCTTTGAAACAACCGAGTGACAGAATTCCTGAAATAAGCAGAAGGAGGAAAGATTTTAGGAGAGAATAAGGTTTCGAAGGTACCAGAAATTAACTGGTGGCAGTGGCAGAGGGCTCTGCACAGCCCAGACTGGGCCCAAGTGCTCCTGCCTGATGGCTCGGGCAGTCCTTTCGCTGGAAAAAGCTGCTAGGGAGAGAGCTGAAAGCTGGCAGCTCCTTTCCAAAGTCCTCCCAAAGCAGGGATGCAGTGATGGAGCAAGCTGAGGGGCTACAGCTGAGACCCTGGACACTGCCAGCTGGGGTGGCTCTGGAAAAAACCATTTGTGTGCAAGGATCTGCTTGCAAAAATGCACCTGCTGACCCAGGGAGCATGGAGAAACTGCAAACACATTAGGAAAGAACTGAGGGAATTCTCCTTTCACCCTTCCTCAGCGCAGAGGAAGGGGTAGCATAACCATGGAAACCTGGCCCATGCCAGACATTGATGTATGCCCAGCGCTACCCCTTGGGCCAGGGTGCCAGAACAGTCAATCCCTAAAAGTTGCCCCCTTCTCCCCCTTCTCCTTTTTCGCCCCCTTCTCCCCCTTCTCCTTTTTCGCCCCGCTTGCTCCCTTCTCCTTTCAATACACATTTCTATTTTCTCATGTAAAATCCTATTCAAAACCATAACCAAACCCAGTGACACAGCTCCTCCAATTACCCGGCCTTGTTTGAAATCACGGCATGAACTTTGGACCCACAAGGGCGCAGGCACCGGCCCATCCGAGCCGCGCAGCCGCTGCAGGAGGGAGCGGAGCAGCCAAGCCCTGGGCCCCTGCCACGTCCCACATTTGAGCTTCATGTGGAAGCAGTTTTCTCCAGGGCATTTATGATCGTGCACGTCTCCAAGACGAGTCAATCCAGCCCGCCAAAAGGAAAATGATTCCCATGAACCAAAAGCTCAGGTGTGGCAGCGTTTAACACACATGAAGTGCTGTCAGCTGAAGTTAAACACCTTTGTTTTCCCCTGCGACTGCCCCACGCAGTAGCTGAAGGTCACACCACCACGGGCTTTCCCTCCCTCACATGGTGCAGGACCTCTGGCAGGTTAAGTTTGAATGGAAAGGGAAGAGGTCGAGGTTAGTGTGCCCGACAGACTGACAAGAGGCTTCCGCACCATTTCAAGTGTCTCCAATGACACCAAGTCCGCAGCAAAAAGGAAGGGCCAAACTGATTTCCCTGCTCTACAACAACGAGCTGCTCAAGAGCGAGGGTCACCAGTGAGGTGCGTGCTTCAGCAGCCACGGCGCAGGGAGTGGCTCCGTATTCCCAGGCTGCGGCAGCGCAGGGGATGCGTGTGACGGGGCACACGGCTATTGTTCAGGATCCCAGACCAGAACTGGTCACCCTACAGCAATTCCCTGATTAAACACTGACCCGCCTTCTCACGCCGGCCAGGCTCAAAAGAAAACGAGCCAGTCCTCTCCCGAGCAAGCTGCCAGGCGTCCCTGCTGCCCACCTCCACACGGAGGTCGCCGTCTTCTTTTTCAGTAGTCTCCGTATCAGACATCGCTCCTAAGGAAACGAAAGGCTGGGGGTTAGGGGAATCTGTGCGAGGCGTGCAGGCAGGAAGCAGAGCTGAGCAGCTCGAGACCAGAATAGAAACAGGAATCGAGCCCGGCATCGAGCGCAGCGCAACGCGCTGCCGGCACAGGCTCCTGCGAGGCTGCATCGGCAGCTCCACGCGGCATCATCTCGAAAGGGATGCTGATCGGAGGCAGAGGGCTCCGCGCAGCCTGGATTGGGCTCAGGAGCTGCAGCACGGGCTGGGGAGTTTCCTCCTGGAGCACCGGGGCGGATTAAGCTCCGTTCAAACCCAGACGAAGGGGCGGGAGGAGAGAAAATTGCCACATGGACAAATAGCTGCGCAACCCAGAGAAGCAGGTTGCAGTGTGAAACACATCAATGGGGTGGCTGGAAGGTGAGGGTCATTTTGCAAGCGGCAATCCGAGCCCTTCGCCACTGGAGAAATTATTAGTAAAATTAAGAATTAAAACAAACACACACACAGCCTTCCCAAGCAACCAAACAGAAGTGATGGTCAGTATTGCACATACAATGAAAAGCGCTGGCAGAGAAGCCTTGGCCAGGAAGAAAATATTTCCAACTCCCAATATTGGCATAATTTGGGATAAACACCTTCCTATCAGCATAAAACACCATTCACTGATCCTGCTAATCCCAGTGTTCCAGGTCCTGGGCTCCCCAGGGCATTTCTCTGCACATCCCTGGTGATGCCCGGGCACCCAGCGTGCAGCCACCCTGCTCTGAAATGCACACAGCTCTACTCCCTCTCCAGGCAAGCAATAAGACAAGCTCAAAAGGCAAAATGCAAACCAAACAGAAGCATTCCGACATGGAAAACGGAAATAAAAAATAGTTACAAGGAGCCTGAAGTGACCAGCAAGTTCAACTCGAAAAGGTTCTTTTCCCCTCTCCCAAAACAGATAGCCAGAATGATCAGTTTTGAGCTCAAATAATATCAAGAAAGGGTTCCTTTCCTGGGCTGCCCCTCCCTCGGCAGCACTCTCAGCTCTCTGCTGTGTTTCTGCCTGTTGCAGCGATTATTTCCAGGTCAGGGCACGCAGCTGACAGAGCTCAACTTTATTCCACTCCAAGAGCACACAAGCTGAAGTGGCCACTTTGGAAGAATGGAGGATCCAAACGGTGCTCCCCCAACAGCCTCCTGAGTACCCAAATTCAGAACCTACCTGGCTTAAGAAAGGAAGAGGCAAGCAAACACAGAAATACCCCTCGCTGCTGGGGATATGCACAGGAGGGCTCCTTCTGCACCAGCCAAACCCTGCAGCCTCACCCTTCTCCCCTCCCCACAAAATCCAGTTTCGTTAAACCCATTTTAGATGGGTTTAGATCCAAGACGAGAACACCTTTGGAAGTTAAACCTGGATCAGGAATTTGGCTGCAGTCGGTTATACCCCTTCCTGCCATTGCCAAGACACTTTAAGGCTTGAAAGCAGAGAGGAACCCAAGTGAAACACAGCTGGAGAAGCAAAAGCGTTTTCCAAAGAGTGCAAAATAGCAAGAGTAAAACAATTCCCATTCCACAGCCAGATGAAAAGAAGTTGCCCAGAGAAGGGATGAGGTTTCTCCTTCAGGCCAAAACAAACTAAGGACTTTCTGGGGTGGGAATTCCAAAACTTTCATACAAGCTGCCCCCGTTTGCTTCATTCGCCGCAACAAAAACTCAAAGACAACCTTGCTCTTTCAGGACCCCCCATAACCCTGTCAGCATCCATCCTTCTGGTTTGGCAAGAAAAATTTGGGGAATTAGGGGGAAAATTGCAAAATTGGGGGGAAATTTGGGGAGTTTTGGGGGGGAAATTGAGGAATTTGGGGGAAATTTGGGGAGTTTGGGATGAAAATGGGAAGTTGGGTGGAAAATGGGGAATTTGGGTGGAAAATGGGGATATTTGAGGGGGAAAATTTGGGAATTTGGGATGAAATTGGGGAAAATTTGGGGGGAAATGGGGAAATTTGGGGGGAAATGGGGAAATTTGGGGAGAAAAATGGGGAATTTGGAAAAATGGGGAAATCTGGGGGAGAAAATGGGGAAATTTGGGGGGAAAATGGGGAAATTTGGGGGGAAAATGGGGAAATTTGGGGGGAAAATGGGGAAATTGGGGGGAAAATGGGGAAATTGGAGGGAAAATTGGGGAATTTGCGAGGAAAATGGGGATTTTGGGGAGAAAATGGGGAAATTTGTGGGGAAATTGGGAAATTTGGGGGAAAATGGGGAAATTTGGGGGGGAAATGGGGAGATTTGGGGGGGAAATGGGGAGATTGGGGGGGAAATGTGGATTTGGGGGAGAAAATGGGGAAATTTGTGGGGAAATTGGGAAATTTGGGGGGAAATTGGGGAATTTGGGGGGAAATTGGGGAATTTGGGGGGGAAATTGGGGAATTTGGGGGGGAAATTGGGGAATTTGGGGGGGAAATTGGGGAATTTGGGGGGGAAATGGGGAAATTTGGGGGGGAAATGGGGAATTTGGAGGGGAAATGGGGAATTTGGAGGGGAAATCAGGGAATTCGGGGAGAAAACGGTGAATTTTGAAGCAAAATCTGGGAATTCGGGGGGGGAGAAGACGCAAAGAATGTGGAGATGGTGGAACTGGGATGGTGGCCAGAAGGTCTGGAGATGCCGGGGGGGGAACTGGGAGCACTGGGAGGGGGACTGGGAGGTAGTTATGGGGCACTGGGGTGGACTGGGGTGAACTGGGAGCAACTGGGAGCTACTGGGAGGGAGATAGGGAGGAGGAACCCGTGGTGGGATGGTCTTCAGAAGCTTGGGAGATGCTGTAGGAGCTACTGGGAGCACTGGGAGGGGGACTGGGGGTGACTGGGAGGTAGTTATGGGGGACTGGGGTGAACTGGTGTGAACTGGTGCTTACTGGGGGGGTCAGGTGGAGGTGCACGAGGCGGACGTGAACGCGGTGGCGCTGGCGGACGCAGGGGGGCAGCTGGTGCTGAGCGGGGGGGACGACGGGCTGGTGCGGCTCTGGGACCGACGGAGCCTTGGCCACCGCGGCCACCGCCCCGTCTGCCGCCTGGCCGGGCACCGTGGGGGGGTCACCTTCATCCACAGCCCGGTGAGGGGGGGCACTGGGAGGGACTGGGAGGGGATTGGGGAGCACTGGGGGGGACTGGGAGCACTGGGAGTGGCACTGGGAGGGGATTGGGGGGCACTGGGAGGAGGATTGGGGGGCACTGGGAGGAGGATTGGGAGGGGAAATGGGGGCACTGGGAGCACTGGGAGGGGCACTGGGAGGGACTGGGAGGGGGAATGGGGGCACTGGGAGGGGGAATGGGAGGGGATTGGGGAGCACTGGGGGGGACTGGGAGCACTGGGAGTGGCACTGGGAGGGGATTGGGGGGCACTGGGAGGGGGAAGGAGGACACTGGGAGGGGGACTGGGAGGGGACTGGGAGGGGGACTGGGAGGGGACTGGGAGGGGCACAGGGAGCGCTGGGAGGGACTGGGGGGCACTGGGAGGGACTGGGAGGGGGATTGGGGGCACTGGGAGGGACTGGGGTCACTGGGAGGGGATTGGGGGGCACTGGGAGGGGCACTGGGAGCACTGGGAGGGGCACTGGGAGGAGAACTGGGGGGACTGGGAGGGGAATGGGGGCACTGGGAGGGGGAATGCGGCCACTGGGAGGGGGAATGGGAGGGGGGGAGGGGGCAACTGGGGGCCCTAGGAGGGTGCTGGGATGAACTGGGAGGGGAACTGGGGGCACTGGGAGGGGGTATGGAGGGACTGGGAGGCACTGGGCCGGGGGAGCGAGGGGACTGGGCTGAACTGGGAGCTACTGGGAGGCAACTGGGGTGGGAGGAGCGGGGGTGGGATGGTTTTCAGGGGCCTCGGGGAGGCAACTGGGAGCTCGGGACTGGGATTTGGGGCCTGGGGGGTGGGGTGAAGGGGGTTTATACTGGTTTGTACTGGTTTATACTGGTTTGTGTCCCCCCCCACCAAGGGCGACGGGCGGCACCTGGTGTCCAACTCCAAGGACCAGACGGCGAAGCTGTGGGACCTGAGGCGCCCGGCGGGGGACGGGGCCGTGGCCGCCGCCAGGAGGGCTGTGGCCACCCAGAGCTGGGACTATCGCTGGGAGGAGGCGCCCCCCCCGTACGCACTGGGAGCACTGGGAGGGATTGGGAGGCACTGGGAGGGGATTGGGGGGCACTGGGATGAACTGGGAGGGGGAAAGGGGGGATTGGGAGGCACTGGGAGGGGATTGGGGGGGACTGGGTTGAACTGGGAGGGGATTGGGAGGCACTGGGAGGGGGAAAGGGGGGACTGGGATGAACTGGGAGGGGATTGGGAGGCACTGGGAGGGGATTGGGGGGGATTGGGATGAACTGGGAGGGGGAAAGGGGGGACTGGGAGGGACTGGGATGAACTGGGAGAGGGAAAGAGGGGACTGGGATGAACTGGGAGGGGACTGGGAGGGGATTGGGGGGGACTGGGATGAACTGGGAGGGGGAAAGGGGGGACTGGGAGGGGATTGGGAAGAACTGGGAGGGGATTGGGAAGAACTGGGAGGGGATTGGGAAGAACTGGGAGGGGGAAAGAGGGGACTGGGGGGGAATGAGGGGGAATGGGGGGACTGGGAGGGGGAATGGGGGGACTGGGAGGGGGAATGGGGGGACTGGGAGGCACTGGGAAGGGGACTGGGAGGCACTGGGAAGGGGACTGGGAGGCACTGGGCGGGGATTGGGAGGCACTGGGAGGCACTGGGAGGGGGAAAGGAGTCACTGGGGAGGGGAAAGGGGGAACTGGGATGAACTGGGAGGGGGAAAGGGGGGACTGGGATTCACCCCTATTTACCCCGATGACACCTTAATTACCCCCATAACCTCTGAATTCGCCCTTAATCCGCCGTTAATTACCCTTAATGACTCCCCTAATCCCTTAATGAGTCTCCTAACCCCTTAATTACCCCAATAACCTCTCAATTTCCCAGTAATTAGCCCTTCATTAAACCTTCACTACCCCTTTCCCCCCCAATTACCCCCATAACCTCTCAATTCGCCCTTAATCACCCCTAATTACCCCATATCCCGCCTCTATCCCCCTATTTACCCCTTTAATTACCTCAACAACCGCCCCATTCCCCTTTAATTACCTTTAATTACCTTTAATTAACGCCCCCTCTCCTCACGCTCCATTTCCCGCCTCGCCTTTCCCGCCCTTTTTGTTGCCATGGTGGCCACGCCCCCTTTTTTACGTGATGACGTCACCCCCCAGCGGCGGCGGCGCTTCCGGGGGACCCGTCGCTGCAGACGTTCCGGGGTCACGTGGTGCTGCACACGCTGCTGCGCTGCCGCCTGGCGCCCGCCGGGGGGCGCGCGCTGGGGGCGGGGTGCGCCTCGGGAGGCGTCATCGGTGAGCGACGCGGGGGGGGTTGACGTCATCGGGGAGCGACGGGGGCCGGAAGGGGAAAGCGTGGGAAAAGGGGGTGAGGGGGGATCTATGGGGCAGAGGAAGGGATCTATGGGGCAGAGGGAGGGTCTATGGGGCAGAGGGAGGGGTCTATGGGGCAGAGGGAGGAATCTATGGGGCAGAGATTGAATCTATGGGGCACAAGGATGGATCTATGGGGCAGAGAGAGGGGTCTGTGGGGCAGAGAGAGAGGTCTGTGGGGCAGAGAGAGGGATCTATGGGGCAGGGAGGGGTCTATGGGGCAGAGGGAGGGATCTGTGGGGCAGAGGGAGGGATCTGTGGGGCAGAGGGAGGGGTCTATGGGGCAGAGGGAGGGATCTATGGGGCAGGGAGGGGTCTGTGGGGCAGAGGGAGGGGTCTGTGGGGCAGAGGGAGGGATCTATGGGGCAGAGAGAGGGTCTATGGGGCACAAGGAGGGGTCTATGGGGCAGAGAGAGGGTCTATGGGGCACAAGGAGGGATCTATGGGGCAGAGGGAGGGGTCTGTGGGGCAGAGGGAGGGGTCTGTGGGGCAGAGGGAGGGGTCTACGGGGCAGAGAGAGGGGTCTACGGGGCAGAGAGAGGGATCTACGGGGCAGAGAGAGGGATCTACGGGGCAGAGAGAGGGATCTGTGGGGCAGAGAGAGGGGTCTATGGGTCACAGATTGGATCTATGGGTCAGAGAGGGGTCTGTGGGGCAGAGGGAGGGATCTATGGGGCAGAAGAGGGATCTGTGGGGCAGAGGGAGGGATCTATGGGGCAGAAGAGGGGTCTATGGGTCCGGGTGGGTCTCTATGGGTCCGGGGGGTAGATCTATAGGGCAGAGGGCAACCCCTGACCCCCTCGTTCCCCCCCCGGCCCCCCCCCCCGCAGTGTACGACGTGCTGACGGGGCGGGTGCTGCGGCGGCTCAGCCGGCACCGCGGCTGCGTGCGCGACGTCTGCTGGGGACCCCAGCCCTGGCGCCTCGCCAGCGCCTCGGTGCGCACCTGGGGGGGCGCCATGGGGCAGCTATGGGGCAGCCAGGGGGCCCCGTCAGCTTCCGGTGCTTTCCGTTGGGTTCTATAGGTCCCCATTGGGTTCTATAGGTCCCCATTGGGTTCTATAGGTCCCCATTGGGTTGTATTGGGTCCCCATTGGGTTCTATGGGTCTTTATTGGGTCCCCATTGGGTTCTATAGGGTTCTATGGGTCCCCGTTGGGTTCTATGGGGTTCCTATTGGGGTCTCTATGGGGTCCCCATTGGGTTCTATGGGTCCCCATTGAGTCCTCATTGGGTTCTATGGGTTCCCCATTAGGTTCTATTGGTTCTTATTGGGTTTTATGGGTCCCCATTGGTTTCTATTGGGTCCCCATTGGTTTCTATGGGGTCCCCATTGGTTTCTATGGGTCCCCATTGGGCTCTATAGGGTCCCCATTGGGCTCTATAGGGTCCCCATTGGTTTCTGTGGGTCCCCATTGGGTTCTATAGTGTTCTATGGGTCCCCGTTGGGTTCTATGGGGTTCCTATTGGGGTCTCTATGGGGTCCCCATTGGGTTCTATGGGTCCCCATTGGGTTCTATGGGTCCCCATTGAGTCCCCATTGGGTTCTATGGGTTCCCCATTAGGTTCTATTGGTTCTTATTGGGTTCTATGGGTCCCCATTGGTTTCTATTGGGTCCCCATTGGTTTCTATGGGTCCCCATTGGTTTCTATGGGTCCCCATTGGGCTGTATAGGGTCCCCATTGGTTTCTGTGGGTCCCCATTGGGTTCTATGGGGTCCCCATTGGGCTCTATAGGGTCCCCATTGGGTTCTGTGGGTCCCCATTGTGCTCTATAGTGTCCTCATTGGGCTCTATAGGGTCCCCATTGGGGTCTCTATGGGTCCCCATTGGGTTCTATGGGTCCCTATTGGGGTCCCCATTGGGTTCTGTGGGGTCCCCATTGGGTTCTGTGGGTCCCCATTGGGTTCTATGGGGGCCCCATTGGGTTCTATGGGTCCCTATTAGGGTCGCCATTGGGTTCTATGGGGGCCCCATTGGGTTCTATGGGGGCCCCATTGGGTTATATTGGGTCCCTATTGGGTTCTATGGGTCCCTATTGGGGTCCCCATTGGGTTCTATGGGTCCCTATTGAGTTCTATGGGTCCCCATTGGGTTCTATTGGGTTCTATGGGTCCCTATGGGGCAGGGGGAGGATCTATGGGGCAGGGCTGGGATGTGTGGGGCAGGCCCTCTGGCTCTGCCCCACAGTGGGACGGCACCGTGCGCCTCTGGGGCTACCGCAGCCCCCAAGCAGAAGAGGACGAGGAGGAGGAGGAGGAGGAAGGCGTCCCCCAATAAAGGCCTCTGCCCCACAAGTGGCGCCCGGGCTCTTAATTGGGGGGCAGACGGCGGCCTGCGAGCCCCCTGCCCCATAGATCCCCCCTCTCTGCCCCATAGATCCCTCCCTCTGCCCCATAGATCCCTCCCCAGCCCCATAGATCCCCACACAGACCACAACCGCGGAGAAGCTTTGAGATCTTGACGCTCGCCCCACACTTATGGGGCTGGGCGGGGGGGTGGGGGGTGGCTGGTTATGGGGCAGCGCCGTGGGGCAGGGCCGTCGCCTCAGGAGGAGTCGGCATCTGGGGGGAGAAAGGGGGTGGTGTGCCCCATAGACCCCTCTCTGTGCCCCATAGATCCCTCCCTCTGCCCCATAGATCCCTCCCTCTGCCCCATAGACCCCTCCCTGCCCCGTAGATCCCCCCCCACACCCACCCTGCCCCCCGGCGGGTGCCATCTTGGCTCGGCAGGTGACGAAGGCATCGAAGGCGAAGACGAAGGCGAGAAGGAGGCTGAAGGTCTAAGAAGGGGGGGGGCGGTCACTTAGGGGGCATCCGTGGGGCTGGGGATCTATGGGGCAGGGGGGATCTGTGGGGCGGGGGGGGGGCCACTCACGAAATCTTGGCAATTTGTGAATTAGCACTAGAAAGGGGTAATTGTTGCCATTTCGGTTGTTAAGTTGTCACTGGAAAACAGGATTAGAGGAGGAAGGATTTCTCTAAGCCTCGGGAGAAAAGCTATTGCCGTGGAATATTGATGCAAGAAGAAATTCTTATATTCTGTGCTCTTCAGTGTACTTAGGAAAATAGTTCACTGCCAGTCATGATTTACTGTTATGATATTTCTCTTCTGTAATTCATAGGAACAATCAGAGAAGGCTGAGTTCTATTGAAGCCAACCTTTTTCTGCTCCGTCTCTCTGGTGATTCTCCTACTCTGTTCCCGCTTGGCAGCTGACAGCAGCGAAGCTCTCCTGGCTCCAAGTGCCCACTGTCTGCCCCTGCTCTCCTGAACTCCTGCTATAAAATCTTCCCTGGTGAAAATATCCCAGCAGAGGTGTGCTGCTTTCTGCACTTGGCGTAGGTGCCTGGAGAAAGAGGCTATTCACTTCAGCTAATGCTGGCTGGTGTTTCCTTAATCTGCCTTTTCTTCTTCTACAGACAATTTTCTTAGGTCTGTGTTTGTTAAGAAGAGGTAAGATATCTTCTTTAGGACTAAGTTGTCTTTGAAGTTCCTTTATGAAGTTAGCCTTGTACGTCATAACAGGTACTGGGCTTTATTCAATGGAACTACAAAATGCTTAGACAAGCAAATGATGTAAGGAATAGTGGAACTGTGTGTTGTTTGGAAAGAGCTGTGCAAACTGCTGCCCAATGTAGATTGATGTGCTGAAGATTTATTTCTCAAAATTCAACATTTTTTAGAACACCTCAGTATTATCTTGGATAAATGCAAGATGTTAAATCAAACATGGCTCTTACGAGGGGGAGCAAATGGAACTAAAACAGTGGCAGCGACGAGATGTTCTCACAGTGATTACTTGGGTCCTCGGGGGAAACCATGAAATGGGAAATAAATCACGTTCTGGCCCCCATCAGCGTGCTGTGTATCGCTTTTCTTAAGCAGGTCTTGGGGTAAAGAGCATACTAAAGCCTGAAAGGTTCTTGTGTGGGCAGAGGAAGAAAAGCATCACCGTCAGGATGTCAGCAGAGAGAGAGTGAAAGAATGGGAAAGAGAATAATTTGTTTTACCAGCTCCGGGTTGGAGGTGTTCTAAAAATGACTAAAAGAACAGGGTAAGATGTATGTAGATAGAATCCATCCCTAGAGACTTCTTATTGTTTCTCTGCTCCAATCTTCATGTTAATACCTTTGGGTGAAAGAACTAATAATTATTTGCGTTGTAGAGGAGTGGTTTTCAAGGCTTGTTTTAATAGGAATTGTCATGGCGTTGTGAAAGAGCAAGAGTTAAAGGTGTTGTGTTAACAGGACTGGGAAGCAGACGAATAGTCCCGAGAGCTCTTCTGAGAGTGGGGGATTTCATCCAGGAGGAGAAGGCGGCTGCATAATCCTTTCCCCGAAGAGGTGAGTGCTAGAGGATGTAGGAGGAGTCTGAAGATGAGCTCATATTGCAACTTCTGACACCTACTGATTGTTTTAATTCAAGTATTCCAGAAAATCTGTTAAAAATTCATGCAGTTCGTTTTACTTTTCTAGTTTGGAATAATTGCAGTAGACTAGCAGGCTCCCATTTGGTTATAAGCTCTCCTAGATTTCCCCAATATAAACTACTTCATATTGTTCCCCTGGGAATTTAATTGCATTAAGAAATGATTGGCCCTGATAGACTTCTATGGTCTGTGATAATTATAATGAAATAAGATATCCATATAAAAGCATAAAATGATGCTGAAGCACATGCATTTTTGATCATCAATTAGTGAACTATCAAAGGCATTGCAGATGGAACTGGTTTTTTGCTTTTTAGAACAGAGCCTGACCACTGCAGCCTCAACTGTGTAGTAAGCTTATTTTTAGTTCTTCTTGCTTTAGTGAATACATCTGAACGTGTATTTATGTACATATTCAACTCTGCTGTGAACTTTGTAATGCTTTAAACCTTCCTGCGGAGAAGTCTGAGAGGTAGGTTTCCTTCTGGAAGAGGCCAGTGAGGCTGCTCCGTTGGTCCAGAAAGCTCTTTCTGTAGCAGTTTATTGTTTTCTTAGGGTGATACCAAATCTCCCCGTACTGGTTAATGGAGCAGCTGGGACCTGCTAACGAGCTGGTTCATAAGGAAACAGCTTACTCGTATAAAAGCAGCAAAGCTAAAAGCCGTTTGAAATCTGTGGTTCAGGAGTACTAGGGTTTTTATTCTCCTGTCCCCCAAAATCACTCTGTGTTCTGCCCATCTGGATTACTGTCAGGGGGGTTGGATTAATTAGATGAACAGATGTCAGTGTTTTATCCATTGCCTGGCATCCTGTCCTCTTCAAAAGTATCCACAGCTTCCAGTTGGGACCTCCAGGACGCTAGAAGGGTTTCCTCAGAGAAAGGCTAGGAGCTGGCTCCAGTATTTCAAAACCCACGTTACGGCAATCATGGCATTTTACTTCTGACTCTGTTGCATTGGGTACAAACTGAGGGAAAAACACGATTGCTTAAAAAGTGTGAGTGGAAAGGGGTGATTTGGATCTAAATATCTCATAGCATTTATTTCTACTTGTGTTTGTGTATTTGACAGCAGGTATGCATACACATGTATTTTTTCCCTTTTCTTAAATAATGTATGCTTTTTTATAATCAGATGTGCCTTAAAATATGACGCAAAAAGGGATGTTTGTCTTGGCTTATCTTTTCTGCCACACAGACATTCCTGAGCTTGAGCATGCGGGTGGTTAGAGGGTATTTTGATACGGTCTGCTTTCAGTAACGTCCTGTCAGGACTTGGGACTCATCTGCTCCTCTGATGGAACACTTAGGGCAGCAGCATCTTCTGTCGATATTTAGTAGCTGCAGGATTTCAGGTGCCATCACGATGAACCTGAATGTGACCTGAACTGCACTGAAAGCAGGTTGAGGCAGGAATGGCTTTTTATCTTCTTGAACCATGTTCGAGGTTGTGATCGTTCAAACTAAACATGGATCTATGCTAGCAAAGTCTTCCTCAGGGTGGATGTTCCCAGCTGTTTGGACATGTGCAGAGGGTGGGTTTATGCCTTGTGCTGAAGCTTGCGAAAAGAATGTAAAGGTGCACGTCTCTTAAGATTTCAATGGCATTTAGCTGTCAGAACTATGTAACAAGTGCAAATTAAGAAGAACGTAAGTGCAGCATCTGCCAAAAAGGCAGTAAAGATCTACCTGTGTTGTACGGCTGGCCTGTCGATAACTTTAGGACATGACCGCAGGTTTGAACATTTCAATCTGGAACAGATGTTCTGTTTCCAGGTATTCTTTTTGTGGGCTTTTGTTTGGTTTTTTGTTAGTTTGTTTGTTTGTTTGTGCTTGGGGTTGTTTTTTCTGTTATTTTAGCCGTGTAGATATTGACAAGAAAACAAACTAGCCCTAAACTCTGCCCCTACCCCGACACATGCTTGTTCCCACCCTAGGACCGTGGGTTAGCACTCTGCCTGCTGGGGGACTTGCAGCGCTTGGGCTCCTGTTCGTGTACTGACACAGCTCTATGGCCAGGACTACAGGACTCTCTTCTGATTATTCTTAGAGCATTACTGGTTTTGCTCCAAGGAATCTAACTTAGCTGGAAAAGGACAAAACTGAATTAAAAAACAAAATGAGTAGAAAATTGCTTTTTGTGTTGTAACGCTTTATTGCCCTGGTTCTAGGCTTTTTGGCTCTGATTTGGGAGGTAGGGTTGTAGAGAAGAAGTTGAATGCCGTGTCCTGCTGTCCAGCAACCACATATGTTTAAGGTGCTAGTTTGAGAAAAACCAAAAGAGTTCAATAGCGTCATGGGATTCTGCCACCTTTCCATCAGATCTCTGTATCTCGGTCTGTCCCGAAGCTCAGATCTTAATCGGACAATATTTTATTTTCACTCCCCTGCATGTGCAGTCATTTGGAATGATGCCTGGCAGAATCTGCCTCCAGATGGGATGGAGACGTTTCTTTCTTCCCATACCCACCTAGAGATGCTCTGCTTACTTCTGTTCTGTAATTCTTGTCACAAGGCTCCAAAATTTTTCTAGTCTTAACACCTGCAAGTCTGAATGAGGTAACGTGATAACGTTACCCAAGTGCAAACTCCAATTCTGTTCTTCTGGACCTTGCAATCCAGAATGTGAATTTATGATGTGAGGGGAGATTCTTTCAATGTGGCAATTAATGTCTTTGTCAATCCCTTTCTTTTACAGTAGTACCCTTACTACTCCTCCAAAACATATTTCTGTGAATTGGATTCAGTTATGTAGTTTTATGGGGGTTGGTGAGTTTTTATTGTTTGGGGTTATTTTGTTTGGGGTTTTTTTGTGTGTTTGGTTTTAGTTTTTTTTTTTTCTAGTATTAGCTGTGTGCCTATCATTCTTCCCTGAAGTGAAACCCACTTGCATCTCAAAGCCCTTCATCTTGATTTACACTGTGTGGAAACTTAAGCTATTTGGTCTTAGATTGATCCGACACTGCTCACGGCTTTGCCGTTCTTCCTTTCAGCAGCCTGTGCTCACAGTCTCTGTGAGACGAGCAGGTTGATTTACTGCTGGAGAACACTTGGGTTGCAAACTTTGGCATACCTGCTTGTATTGTTTATTCTTGCACGACTATTACGGAGCATTGTGCTTTAACAAAATATGTTTCCTCTAGAATGTGGAGCATTTAGGAGTGTCCAGAGTAATTGGAAACTTAATTGTAAGTAATTGAATGTGGGTAATTAACTATGGACTGTAAAGTGGAAAAAAGAAAGAGGAAATGCCTACTAAAAGCCATTAGTATAGTTCTGCAATAACCTCTGTCCATTTTTTATAGAACCGATTGTGCACGCATTTAGAAATGGTACTTGTCACGTGAATTAATTATGCGATCTGTTGCCAGGGAATTGTTATCATCGGTGTTCTCCATCTCTGCTGAAATACTAATTAGTATCAGTTTGAGCAACATGGGCAACCCACAACTTATTCTGTGAAACACTTATTTTTTTCTGGAAAAAAAAATATAAATATTTAAGATTTAAAAAGAAAACCCCGAACACTGCTTTTATTTTGATGAACAATAAGTTAAGCTTTATTTAAGAGTAAGAAATTTTGAAACTGCTGTTGTCACAATGCGGAAGACGGAGTGGCAGTATCTTTTGTGTTTGACGGGTAACGAATTGATGCAGAACTAAAAGATCTAATTGTCTTTGTTTGAATTTGCATGAAGAGCAGTCTTTGTTGCATTTTCCTGCAGAATGTCTTCCTTGCTGGAGTGTGTCTGGGGTGTTGCCGCATGTGGATAACAAGGCAAAACCTGGAGAAAGCAATCGGTGAGTATGCAGCCCTTGTAAGCCCAGGGCTCGGGAAGCGGAGGGTATAGGGACCCGTCTGGACACGCCAGAGCCTCCTCCAGCAGGAAGGGATCGTTCAGAGCCTCATTGCACTGACACGCGCTGTCAGGCCTTGTAGGAGCTGCTGAGCCACAGGGATGGTGCAGAGTCTCTGCTGCCACCAGTTGTGGTCCCAGCTGAGCCCCCAGCACAGCCGCATCCCCAGCGGTGCCGTTTCTGGCCAGAGCCGTTCTGGCAGACGTTGGCACCCGACCGGCAGGAGCTGTGGGTGCTCAGCCCTTGCTGCAGGTCAGCGGAGGGGAGAGCAGCCCTGGGTGGCCGAGAGGACGCGCAGGCAGCTTGAGGGTACTGAGTCTGGCAGGGTTGGCCAGAGCTGGCCAGGATCGGAGCAGCCCCAGCTTCACCAAGGGGTCCAGCCCCTCTTCTCCTTGGTGGCTGAGAACTCTGGGTGACACCTCAGGGTCAGGGACAGATGGAAGCTGGACACCCAGCTTGAGGCCGCACAGCTGCCTTGAGGGCAGTGACCATGAAGGGCTGTGGATTTGGTCTCAGGTGGCTTTTCTCTCTGTTCCTGGATGTGTTTTACACCTGGATGTGTGGTGTCATGATCTGGGTGCGGAGGAACAGAGCCAGGTGAGTCACTGATTGCCCCCATGGCTTCCTGCAAGGGCTGCTCGTAGCCACAAAGCATTTCTGCTCAGGCTGCTGGGAAATGGCAAATGAGGTCTTGGCCAAAATGCACTGATAAGGTTTTGGTTATTCTCAGGTGCTTAAATTTGCATCTGAACTCCTGGGCCTTCTTTATAGGAGCCCCCTCTGACCAGAGCCGAGGTCGGCTCAAGCAGATCCTGCCTGGACATGCTCCTATCACGTTGTTCCTAAGGGGCAATCAAGGTGGGGGTGTCATTTCCCTCCCCACCAGATCTCCATCATCAGAAGTTGGGAACAAAATGTGCTGTAAGGGCACATCCTGCAAGCAAAGCACAGGTCAGTGTTAATTGGTTTGAAGAGCATCCCCAAGAGTGGAGTTTGGGGACGTCCTGGGACCTGAGATGTTAATAGTGTAATTACAGAGCTGTGTTTGGCCAGGGGGATTCCCATTCCCTGGATGGCTGCTGGGAGAAAGCTTTTCATCATGTTTCCACTAGTAAAACTCGGTATCTTGGGTTTACAGAAGGTCTCCCCAAAGGCACTGGTGGGGTAAATGTCTGGTGGAGGAAAGGAGCAATGTTTAACAGGGCTGACTTTAAGTTTACAGGAATACCAGGTAGTTAGAAGGTGGTGGCTGAAGCCATTAGAAATTTTCCTGTATTCCTTTTGTATGCGGCATTGATACTGTCAGGTCTTTCTGAGGTCTGGGTGTTAACAGGAGATTAGAGGAATAGAAAGTGTCTTTGGTCAAACTCTGACCCACTGGAAAAAGTCAGAACAGCGAGGCTCCCGCTCAGTGCAGAACTGAAACTGTTGAGCAGAGGGCAGTTATCTGAAGAGTTGGGCAACCAAGAATTTCATCTGTACTGGCCATGGATAATGAAATGACGATGAGGCATCGCCTCTTGGTTGTGAAGCCAGATCTAAGTTCAATTCTAGGATTTGGGGAGTTGAGGGAGGGAATTTTGCTTTCGTGTAGCTTATATCAAAATTGATTTGTCCTCCGAGTTTCCAGAAGGTGTTTGTAACCCTGAAACCAAACCTGTACCATATTCCAAAAGTCAGGTTTTGGAATCTTGAGCTCTTGGTCGCAGGGCAGAGCAGCCTGGCCTGTATCTGTGCTGGGGTGCTAGTTTTCTACAGGGATGAGCGCGAGGAAGGTGACTGAGGGGTGCTGAGTGGTCCCACTGCAGGCTCAGTGTATTGTCTTGCATGTGCTGAGGGACCGAAGGAGGCTGGTGGATTTCTCAAGTTTAGAAAAGGAAGGGGAAAAGGCAAAAAGGAAGCACGCATCTCAATGGTGATGTTGTCAGTCACGCTTGTTGAAACTGCCCTGGTGAAATCCTTTGTGTGCATCGGTGTGGTGTTTGCTGTCTGTCTTTTGGGAGCATCTTCATCCAGTACAGGAGGAATTTTTTGTTTTATCTTAACTTTAATTTCCTCTCAGCCTCTTCCACCTCCTTAGAACCAAACCACCATGGGAAGAGAGGCCATAGAGTATGACCTGGAGCTGGCCCTTTGGAGGGCTGTAAAAGGCAGCGGGCTCAGGCTGGGGTGTTGACCTCAGCACAGCCAGTTGCACCTTAAATAGATCAGATGAAAATGTTCCTCGCTGGAGGATGAGCAGTGTTTCCTCGTGAATGAGGATGGTTGTTAGCCTGTGCTTGTTTCTCAGCTTGAACTCTCTAGACTGGTGGCGGAGGAATTGGAACCACTTGTGCGTTGAGTTTTGGGAGATGGAGACGGGCATGGCGAGTGTCTGAAATGCAAACTTGAGGTGTGAGGTAGGCTCTGTGGAGCCTCCTGCGATGCCTGTTGGGTGTTGTTGGGTTCTGTGCCCGCCCCCCGAGTACCAGTGCCCGTTACGTAACGGCGTTGCCGTGCTACCCCGAGGTAGCACACGAGGAGAGTGACAGTTGGAGACAGTCTGACAGTTAGAGACAGTCTCAGTTGGTGTGCTCGTGACAGCCAGGCTGGTTTTGGTGCGTCTGCAAGGTTCGGTGCCAGTTGAAGCCATGGCTCGTAGGCGCACCAAGTTTGGCTGCGTGTACCCGTGGTGCATCTGTAAGCAGCGCCGCCATGGGCCGACCAAACAAGTGCGGCCAGATACTCTGAGAGCTCGTACCCCGAGAGCTCGTACCCCGAGAGCTCGTCGCCTGATGATTTTCTGGGTCAAGGTACTGGTACCATGATAGCGCAGGCAGCGTAACTCCAGTCGAGCCGTTTGAAGAGGTGGCAGAGGTTTAGTCTAGGGGAGGGCTGAGAGGTGGGAGGTTGAACCTTGTGCCCCTGGAGATAGTGTGGATGCGATGTGGTAGTGGTGCTGGATGTTGGGACTGCCAGGATCTGACCCAGCCTGAGCTCTTGGTAGCTCCAGAGGATGTGGAAGGTACTAGAAACAGCAAAGGTCAGCACAGCGTCTCCACTTTGAGGATTGCTTTTTGGAAGCATTAATGTTTTGTTGATAACGCCTCTTGCAGTCAAGACACCGTCTTTTTTGTGTGTCGTTTTCTGTTTGCCACGACTCCTCTGTAGAGGTTCCCTGCCCTCGACATGGTTGGTGTTTCCCAGCGGGTTGAAAGACGCTGGGAAAGCTGCTGATTTGGCACCCGGGTCCTCTTCCTCACCTGCTGGTGGTGTCACCAGCCTGTTCAACTGCTGCTGCTGTAACCGATTTCTAGTTTGTTGATCTTGATAGAAAGGGCGCAGAGGGATCGGGGAAGTGTGGGTGGTTTTATTCTCTGCCATGTTTGCAATGATTTAAATCCAATATGACCATGATCCTAGCTGAATGGTTCCTTTGCAGCAATGATAGGATGAGAGGACATGGCCTCAGGTTGGTCCAAGGGAGGTTTAGATCGGGTATTAGGAAAAACTTCTTTACTGACAGGGGCTGCCCAGGGCAGTGGTGGAGTCTCCATCCCTCGAGGGGTTCAAAGCACATGTGGACACGGCACTCTGGGTTTAGCAGGCACGGCGGTGTTGTGCTGGCAGTTGGACTGGATGAACTTGGAGGTCTTTTCCAACCTTAATGATTACGTAACTCCCTGGCTGTGGGGGCTGTTTGAAGACACAAGGGCAGAGCACTCTCTTCTACCAAGACCTCATTTCTTTACTTCAGTGAGGTCTCATCCAGATTCGGCCTCGGGGGTTAACCTGCCAGGGGTCCTGCACCATGTGAGGGAGGGAAAGCCCGTGGTGGTGTGACCTTCAGCTACTGCGTGGGGCAGTCGCAGGGGAAAACAAAGGTGTTTAACTTCAGCTGACAGCACTTCATGTGTGTTAAACGCTGCCACAGCTGAGCTTTTGGTTTATGGGAATCATTTTCCTTTTGGCGGGCAGATTGACTCGTCTTGGAGACGTGCACGATCATAAATGCCCTGGAGAAAACTGCTTCCACATGAAGCTCAAATGTGGGACAGGACAGGGGCCCAGGGCTTGGCTGCTCTGCTCCCTCCTGCAGCGGCTGCGCGGCTCGGATGGGCCGGTGCCTGCGCCCTTGTGGGTCCAAAGTTCATGCCGTGATTTCAGACAAGGCCGGGTAATTGGAGGAGGAGCTGTGTCACTGGGTTTGGTTATGGTTTTGAATAGGATTTTACATGAGAAAATAGAAATGTGTATTGAAAGGAGAAGGGAGCAAGCGGGGCGAAAAAGGAGAAGGGGGAGAAGGGGGCGAAAAAGGAGAAGGGGGAGAAGGGGGCAACTTTTAGGGATTGACTGTTCTGGCACCCTGGCCCAAGGGGTAGCACTGGGCATACATCAATGTCTGGCATGGGCCAGGTTCCCATGGTTGTGCTACCCCTTCCTCTGCGCTGAGGAAGGGTGAAAGGAGAATTCCCTTAGTTCTTTCCTAATGTGTTTGCAGTTTCTCCATGCTCCCTGGGTCAGCAGGTGCATTTTTGCAAGCAGATCCTTGCACACAAATGGTTTTTTCCAGAGCCACCCCAGCTGGCAGTGTCCAGGGTCTCAGCTGTAGCCCCTCAGCTTGCTCCATCACTGCATCCCTGCTTTGGGAGGACTTTGGAAAGGAGCTGCCAGCTTTCAGCTCTCTCCCTAGCAGCTTTTTCCAGCGAAAGGACTGCCCGAGCCATCAGGCTGCAGCACTTGGGCCCAGTCTGGGCTGTGCAGAGCCCTCTGCCACTGCCACCAGTTAATTTCTGGTACCTTCGAAACCTTATTCTCTCCTAAAATCTTTCCTCCTTCTGCTTATTTCAGGAATTCTGTCACTCGGTTGTTTCAAAGAGGCAGGTAACAATACCAAAAGCTGAATTGTCTCAAAATCCCAAGCGTTGCACTGAGCAGACGCCTGTCTAAGTTTGTGATTATTCAGCCTCTTGCCTTTGCTCCGGTACTTTGCCCATCCAAGCTGCTGTGGTTGGCATGGTGGCACCATCACATGCCGAGATAACTCAACGCTTTGGAGTCTAAATTGAACATGTTGGAGATGAAAGTGCCTTCCAGAGGAAGCACTGCTGGGGAGTTGGAAGATCCTTATGGCTGGCAGAAAGAGGGGAGCTTCCTGCCTCTTGGGTGATGTAGCATTGCGAAGGGGCTGGAGTTTGTCCTCAGAGTGAAGCGGGGTACTTAAAAACCTTTAGAAGGAAGACCAATCTTCTATGGGTCCCTACTTCCAACAGCGCTGCTTTGAGCGCTTCCACGAGGCCCTAGCACACAAAGGATGCTAAACTTCCATGAGCCATAGGAATAAATATAATATGTTATATGACTATAGCAAGTTATAGCTTGCTTGTTGATTCCGCAAGTCCTGCCCGCTTTGTTGCAAGTCAGTATTTTGCTTACTAACAAATTACTTGGCAGAGATAGATCTAGAAAATATAAATTTAGCTTTTCAGCTTAAGTAGTAGTGATAAGCATAAGAAATTGTACTGAAAATATGTCTTGAGGCTTGACTAAATAGTGATAAGAGAGGAAAATTAACGAAAACAGTTTTAAATAAGTTTTATTTATTTTTGCATAATCTCCTAAATGCAACTAAGATGGCCATTGTTTCCAAAGGTAAACCAGCTACAAGTTACTTCAGCTCTGAATGGCAGCATCTAGAGGGAGTGATTAAATCAATTCCATAAATATTTCAAGCTTTTTGGCTGTACTTTATTTAAACAAGTCCTAACTTTTTCCTTAAAGTCAAGGTAAAGCTAAGAGTATCTTCTCATATTTACATGGCACTCAGTGTTTTTCTTCTTAAAAAAAAAAAGGAATTCTGAATGTGACAATTATTTGAAAATTGAATTCTGAATTTCCAGTAAGGACATATATTACAAATAATAATCAGAACGCCTAAAAGTTATCTGTGATATCCTATGGTGCACTACTGCAGACAGGACCTCACAACTCTCCCTTGGCACAAAATGAACATGCTACATACACAAAATATGAAGGAGCAGAGGCAGTGCCACCTCTCTGCCCCCCTTACAACCTGACTGCAAACAGCTCTGCCGGTGCTGACTGATCTGGCAGCAGCTTTCAAAACCCAGTTCTTGCCTCCATGCAAGATGGAGAGCCATAAGAACCATTATAGGACTGGAATCCCTTTTTCCAAGTGTAAATAAAACCCATATAGAAGGGAAGAGGATGCTTTTTAAAGAGAGAACGCGGGCCTGGGAGAAAAAGAGGAAGGTGTATCACAGGATAAAAAGTCATACCCATTAGTAACAGTTGCTCACCATCAGCTGACTGTCAGTGCCTACCAAATACTCAGGTGGTGGGATTGTAAGGAACAGACACTGTGCCATTTCCTGCATTTTGCAGCAGCAGCCTGGGATAAGTGCTGCTCAGCAGCAACCATCAACTGCTCATCAACTGCTGCTACCACTTGCTCCTTGGTAACTAGTTTGAAGTAACCCATAAGGACACATCAAAATCAGCTGCCGCAGAAGTCAGTTATCAACAGCTAATGAGCAGTATAATGTATGCAAATTCTTAACAGCCTGACAAAGAGCAACAGCAGCAACTGCACCAACAGGTCATCAGTAAATCGAACAGCACCTACTCAAGTCTGCAACTGAACAGGGATTTACACAGAGGTCACAAGGCTGTGACAATTTAACGTCTTGTGTACTTTGTTTAGGAGAACTGAACAAGTAAGAACAAGTTCTTAAGTACCAGCCTTAGTAAAAAGCTGATTTACCACAACACTCCTTGCAGTCAGTATTTTGAAGTTATCAGGCATAAACATTTTGAACGTAACAATTAATGAAGGCTGTTATTTGATAACTTGCTTAAGCCCACAGAAATTCAGGTTGTCACCAAAAAAAACCAAATTCTCATCTCTGTTCCTCACACTGACACTAGCACTTGTGTGGCCAGCGTTCCTACAGAGCTGATCAGTCTGAAGCCTTTCTGACAAGGAGTTAGTTTTCATTAGTACCAGTCTCTCTTGTTCAGAGTTAGCGTAAGTAATAATGCCAACACAAGAAGGAAACCAGGACAGGTACCCGAGTGGAGGGAGTGGACCACCCACACCACAGCAACTTACAGCAGTAATGAAAACTACACCCTTAGTCATGTTCATATTTAACACACTAACTAAAGTAATAGCTACGCTGCCACTAGAAAGTACAGTTCTGCCAATGACAAAATATTTAGTTGAACTACAGATGGCCATACTGACTGTTGAAAAGGTACCCATTCAGGCCTTCAGGTAGGCTTTTGTCCTCACCTGAAGAGGAATGCAATTCTCAATACACAGAACGAAACTGCTTCTTCCAAATTTTAAATTCAGGTTGATTTTTATTTATTGTACATCAGTAGCTTAATAAGCTACAACATTTATTGGGATAGAAAATTCCAACGCAGTATTTGAGATTTTGCTTAGAAATTATTTTAGAATAATATATTTTATTTTTACAGTGAACTCAAGACGTAATGTCAATGTAATAAAACACTTCAACATAGATAAAATTCTGATTTTGAGAAAATATATAAAAATCACATCTTTTATATTAAAATCTGTTTTAGGTATATACAAAATAATTATCAAAGCATTTGGTTCATACAGTGCTGCGGTAGGTCATGAAATCAACTACTTGACACAAGGGTCAGTGAGTCAGTGCTACAAACGGATGCCTGGGCAACCATCTCAAATTTGTCTGCTTGAGGACAAAATACAACAGAGTTTGTCTGTATTCATGACAAAGCTGGAAACATGAGGTAAAACGAAAGGAACCTATTAACCCTAAGAGAAAGAGACTTGTATGATGCAAAGTTTCTTGCATTGTCCCATTAAACTACTTCTGTTACACAGTGAGGAACCACATTCAGAAGATAAATGGCAGCAGTTTGTATTTGTATTATAATGTCTGTCCTCTCCAAAAACTCCCTACACTAGCAGATGGTTTTCTTGGGATTCACATCTCCATTTAGACACTTGCTAATCCAAATTCCAAAAAGCCAGAAGGAACAACTTCCTGTTACAACTCAGGTAAGAGTTTTAACTGGTGACCTGAAGAGAAGCAACATGAAAACTGTGAACCTGAAGTCATCTAGTTCATGACATACTGCGGCCATCCCATATTTAAACGTAACCATGTTTTGCAGGCAAGAATAACCAAACTAATTCCATTCACAACTACAGTACAAAATATAAAGTCATTCTCTGAAATGTTTGTTGCTCCTGGAAGGGTAACCAAAAGCATCGCTTGTATTAACAGTTTAGACTCTGTACGTCAGTTTGCCATCCAGCAGATCTGACTCAAAAAAGAGACAACATCCCATGGTCCTAACCATTTCAATATTCAGCTATGCACCAAAAGTGGTATGTTCCCCCAGTCATTCAGTTGTGAAAGAGTTGCTCAGAATTTCTGTGGTTCAAACAGTCAGTTCTTTCCCATCATATAACTCTTGCAATTGGTGTGACTCATATTTTAGGGAGGGTTTTTCAATTTGCATCCCAGGACCCATAGTGTTCTGTCCAACTATTTTAAGATTCACAACTTTTATTTTCCAGGTATTCTGCCTAACAGGACAGCTAATAAGTCCAAAAATTTGTTCAAAGATGCCCAAACAAGTGTTGTCCCTATGTATCGTGCCAGCCACAGCTACCAGCACTAACCCATGTGGAGACATGGCACACTTCAGTCCATTGGAATGCAAATTAGGGTTGAATAGAATATATTCTTCTTTAACCAATGAGAGCAGGCGAAGGCTAACCATTTCTGCACCAATATACTCTTCCATGTTTTTTTCTAATGTGTTGTAACACAACTTCATTTTAGCATCCTCCCAAAAGTGCTGTGGTCCCCATCCTTCTTCAGCTTTTACTCCCAAGGGATGTTGAGAATTCAGGAGTTCAAAGAACCATTGACAGAATTCTTCTCCTAGATTGTGAATGTGATCTTGTGGTGGCTTTTGTCTCTCTCCGTGATTCTGCAATCAAGCACATTTTTTTCTTAGAACTATTTAGCTTCAACATGCAAGCTACCACTTAAAACAATATAACTTCATGTAAATCCTTTTCTTTTAAAACACTCTAAACCTTCAAGTGTTCTGAGACAGTCCTGAAGAAAAACTATAGAGTAAAATCTCATTTATTTTTAACATCATGATTATCTTATCTAGAGAATCTGAGTAGGTTCTTTGAAATACAGTAAGAGTAGTTTTTCAGCTTTGTCTTGGTCTTCAAAACAAGAAGGATACAAATCCAACCTGAAAAGCCGATCTCACATTAAGGTCTATGTCACGGCTTGGCTACTGCTGGCAACAAAGAACCCCATGGCTGCTCACTCACTGTACCTTCCACAAGTGGGACTGGGAGTAGAATCAGGAAAAAAGAAGGGAAAACTCATGGGTTGGGATAAGGACAGTTTAACAGGGCAGCAAAGGAAGAGAAAATAAACCAATAATCACTCACTGCCCAAAATCCAACACCTGACATGCTACCAATCCAGAAATCCAAGCCATGCTCTGCAGCTGCACCCCCGAACCTTGCTGCAAAACTCAGTCGTGATTACCGTGTTGCTAATTGCGCCACAAACCGCATCACCTACCACGCTACGAATCATGTTGCCAGCCCCACCCCCTAGCCAACTACCCCCTTACATTCTGAGCATGATGTCATGGTATCCAATATCCCTTTGGCCAGTTTGGATCAGCTGCCCTAGCTGTACCCCAACTTCTTCTGAAAATTAACTCTATCCCAGGCAAACCCAGGACAATATATCAATTTACTAAAAAGTGCTTATAAATAAGCAATTGTGTTGATGTGTTTCTGCTGTTTCATCTTGCCTTCAGGCTCTTCTTTTTGGTAGCTTTTAATTTGGTGAATTGTGTCAGTCTCTGCATCTTCATGTAACTGATAAGAACAAATAGCACTTGGTGGGAAGACATCTTTTGATTATGTACATCCTAATAGCTGAAGCTGACAGAATACTTTGGATTTATGGGGGTATTTTGCCTACGTCAGTGGAATATGCTTACAGAATGGACAACTAATCCAGGAAGAACAGATATTCAAAGAATTAATGCCTTCCAGAAATTTTTCTCACACATCACATGCCCAAATTTAGCCCTGGCAGCAGTAAGACTGCCAAAACCCATCCAAAAGGTACTTGTTCACTTTTGTGAGTGATGTTTGTAGTCTTCACCATATTTCTAATAGGAAAAGAGCCCAAATCAAATAAAATCATACCTTTGCTCCTCCAAAATAGACAAAAATCTTATGCAATCTCAGTTATTTTTCAAATTGTACAACTGACCACTTAAAATGGACTGAGACAATAAGACATCAGGATAGGGGGACTGGAGGCATTTTCACAGAGCAGCATAGGCTTACTCCGGGAATAAAGACAATTCTGCTCAGCCTGCCAAAAAAATCTTCCCTTCAGAGTGTTATAATATCCTTTCTTCAACACTGAATGTGCTGAGAAAGTATTTTTAAGTAGTGAGACAAAGTACACATTGTTAGTAGACAGCCAAGCCTTTGTAGAATAGTTTGAAAATGCTCAGTCGAAGATTCTTGTCCTGTCTAGGAGCCTTAGAGAAGAATGGACCAGTGAAAGAAAGCATGAAACTATTCATAACACTTCTTCCACTACTTCCTCATAGGTTATGGACAAGCCACTTGTGCTCTTTTTTTCCTTGTTTAACAGAAAATGACACATACATGCCCTCCAAAAATGCACCTAAGATGTAGAGTGATAAGAAATACTTCAAAATAATTTTTAAGTTTAATGATGGGTTGCTGAAAATGACAACAAAGTGGTGGGTATAAACTTTTGAAGCCAATTCACAGTAAGTAGCAAAAGCAAGTATCAGTGAGGAACCAGTAGTCATGGTCTGAAAACCGTATCAGAAGAGGGGACAAACCACTCCAAGTGCTCTATCACTAAATATATACTGCAACAAAGTAAGCAGTAGAGATTTTTTTAGACACTATTATGGGTCAAGCTGAGAAAAAGATCTATTCCTTGCAGTTGACTTCTTGGTACGCCTACAACTATGTGCAGAAAAACAGTGAAAGTTAAGCACAAACAAGTTGCTTAGCAATTAGATATTTAAGACAGGTTTTAAAGTTGCTTATAAGAATACATTCGGTTTAGAGGATGCTTCTTTGTAAAAGAAGCATCACTGTAAATTGCAATAATCAGATGCTCAAGCAACACTCCTGTGAGCCTACTTAACTTGTGCATACACAGTTTGTTTACCCTCTGCTTTCTTTTACAATAGGTAAGACTTTTTACTTAGGAAAAATAATCCAAACTTTCCAACATAAAGACACATGACCTCCAACTGTAAGGCAAAGCATTTTTTGAACAAGAAATAAACGTACAGTAATTGTGTAGGGCTTCTCAGCATTTGGAACTTGATAACAAGATTTTTAGATGTAAACTAAACATCACAAGTTTGCTAACATCAAAGCCCAGTAAGTACTAAATTAAGTATGTTTTAAGCAAGTATTAAGTGTGAAAAGTTTGGAGACTTCAAAGTAGAAATGTTCTATTTGTTTCACAATAAATTGTACTTAATTTCTAATTCTGTTTCTAATTCTGAATTTCTAATTCATGCTATCCATCTGTTCAAAACGGTTAGAGCCACCAGAATTAAAAGAAAACAAAGGCAAAGAAAGATGTATGTGATAAATAGCCAGTTGAATTTCTCACTCTTTGTGAATGTGTTTCAACAACTTCGGAGAATTTAATTTACTTACCTTCAATCATAAAACTTTGGTTAATACTTGTGAAGTGTCCCTTCAAGAGCAACCCTTTTTTTTTCCAAAAGATGCACACAAAAAATTGTTTTGAAAACGATTCTCAGCTAAATTATAATTCTTATACGCTAATCCCCGAGAGAAAGCTCAATGCAACAGGTTATCAACATCTACAGAGCTCTAACAGTCCAGCTGGTGGGGCTGTTGCCCAGTAGGTCTCACAAGTACAGCACTTGAAAGAGCAAGGTGGCTAGTTAGAACTACTCGGTAAAGATCCAAGACTAATAGAACGCTTGAAGTTCATTACACCACAAGGATTTGCTAAATGGCAAGATTTTGAACTCCAAAATAATCTATCATTTCCAAAACAAATTTAGTTACACCGTATTAAGTGTTACTAATATCAAGGAAAAAAATGACACAGACCTGGCACTGCTACAAACTTTACATTTCTGTACATTTATATAATTTCACTAAAATCCTTTCTGCACTCTAACTGAAAGACTAAGAAGGAAACCAGCTTACAGACAGCATCACTTTGATTGCACTGTCTCTACACAGTGCAAAGCCACTTAATACAGGCACTTTTCTCTCTGTTCCCTCCCTCCTGCTCAACATTTTAGACCACTATCGACAGACGTGCCCTACCAGTGGTTTCCCTGATGTGGCTGAAGGATGACTGTAAACCCTTGATTTATACCAAAACTTAAAAAAATTACAAGGGGCTATGCAGGGTTTCTGTATTAACAACAGTGTTTTCAGTTGTCCCTGAATCCACAGAATTAATTGTGCATAACTTCTATTTTAGCTTACAGTATAACTTAAAAACTCCAAGCACTGAGAAGATCCCACACATTAGAATTCAAATGCACTAAGGTACTTCGCAAGACAGAGCAGAAGATTGTGCTCTGCAAGTGATATGTTGGCACAGATATCTTTAAATTATGTACCTAAAAAAAAAAACAAACCCAAAAAAACCACACAAACAAAAAACAAAACACCAAACAAACCAAACCAAATCAAAAAAAGGAAGAGTTAAAGACTTTCAGTACCTTCCTAAACACAATTTGGATATTTGGATGTACATTAGAGCATTTATACTGGATATCTTGCAAAAGCAACACTAAGCATCCTCAAGCATCTCAGAAAGCAGCACTCACCTCTGCATGTGTTTTTTTCTCTTCTGATTCTGAGGCATATGTTGTGAGCTTCCCACTCCAGTATTGCTTTACACAATCAATGAGTTGATGCTTCTCAGAGGAAGGGGGAACTGGAATTTCTTGTGCTGCTAAATACTTAAAAATTATTTCTCGATAGACTTTTCTGCGTTTCAGAAGTTCTTCTGCACTTTGGCTGTAAACCAAAATGGCCTGAATGGCTTCTGCAAGTAAGGAAATTTAAGTTAGCAGTTGCTTTCCTCATGATTAAAATGCAAACCTAAGCCATTTCTTGAACTCGTGACCAGCACCAAACACAAACCAAGACAAATCTAAATGAAATGCAAAGACTTTAAATTTTGTTTGCAAACTAATCATATTAGACACAGAAGATACCTAAGAACATATTTCAAAAAAGTGTTGGTTTTACTGAAGACTTTGCTATCTTGTAATCCCTACTTCCAGCATCCATGACTGCTTAGAATTATGTATTACTTCAGCTTGAAGGATGCAATTTTTACTTCCAAATGAAATTACTAATATTTTTCAAATATTTTCAAGCCATTTAGAAACTTCAAGTGCTTCAAGAAGTACAAAGATTCTTGCGCACGACACATTTTGCCTATACTTCCCGAGATGCAGGAAATAAGTTCCTGTAACATTAAATTATTTAGGTCTTCCGGCTTCGTGTCACCACACAGCACTTTCACTTAGCAAAACCTGAGCTTGGTTTCACTTTCCATTTGAAAAGCTCTAGGATATTCAAAACAAACCATCCACATGTCTTCTTGGAAGCAAGACTACACAGAGAAAGAAGAAACAGACATATATTTTATAGTTCTTCTGAATATGGAATCTGAGTTTTAATTTCTGCATCAAATGGGTAGATCACACAATTCAGTCAGAGCACACACTGTTCTTCTGAAGAAAATGCAAGTTGTCAGGTTTTTTCCATAAACAGAAAATTGAAAGAAATGCAGACAGAGAGATAACTATGGTAAGCTCTGATTCCTTGTATGCTGAACAAGAACTCTAGTATCAGAAGTTTGCATTTTTCTTTGAAAAAATACACAGTAGTGGAAGTGAGTTTCCACCTAGGTTCCTGAAGATACACAGAGATGGAATTAAATCTGTTTCATTTCCACATTAATAAAGTTACTACTCCCAGGTTTGTAAGAAAACACCACGTATCGTCACACAATGATAGTGTGCACTGAAATGTTACATTAAGAAAATCAGCTACAAGGCTCTGTGGCAAAATCAAGAAACATGAAACTGAAATTCATTTCACTTTTGAAGTAGCTGCAGTAGCCATTTCTCACCTGAACTGAGGTTGGGTACTTACCACGATACCTATAAAAATCGTATGTTTAAACAAGAAGAGGCTAATAGCTGAAATTAAAAATTAACATATTTTAAATAAACCTACAATCACTGTGAAAAGCAGATAAAAAAAGAAGCAAAAACTACAGGCATAAGACCTTTTTAAGAAATGTGCTCAGCAAATCCTACAGGTCAGTTTTGTATCACACAAAACACATTCAAGGTTTTTGGATGAGTATATTTCAAGGCAATATGCTGAGTGTCCTGAAGTAATTCAGATACAAAATTAAATGTCATGAAACAAATCACAGAATCCTAGAATGATGTGGGCTGGAAGATCATCCAGTTCCAACTCCTCTCTTTCAGCTGAAACCTGTTATCCCTCATCCAATCACTACACTCCCTGATAAAGAGCCCGTCCCCATCTTTCCTGTAGCCCCCTTTAAGTACTAGAAGGCTGCTATAAGGTCTCCCAGGAGCCTTCTCTTCTGGCTGAACAACCCCAGCTCTCTCAGCTTGTCCTGTATGGAAGGAGCTCCAGCCCTTGGATCATCTTCATGGCCCTCCTCTGGACTTGCTTTAACAGATCTATGTTCCTTCTGTGCTAGAGACCCTAGAATTGACCTCCAGTACTCCAGGTGTGGTCCCACAACAGAGTAGAGAGGCAAAATCAACTCCCCCCTCCCTAGTGGTCTCAACACCTACAAAATGATGGAGGATGGCAACACCTGAAAGTGCTGGGTTCTACAAAATATATTTGATTTGTGATTTAGCCTTTAAAAGCCTGAAATCAAATGTCATTTAATGCAAACAGCAAGAGGCACATGGGTCTTAAATATAATTTTTAAACAATAACAGGGCATAAGAAAGGGCATGACACTGCATGAAGCTCACCAGGGGGAGGGTGAAGGGTGTTCTTCGAGAGAAAAAGACCTGCTTGAGATCTGCCAATTTGCCACAAACTGCAAGCTAGGTCTGAGCACTCTAGGGTCACAGCCTGCATGGACTGGGAGGCTTTACAAGGCTCCCGACAGGACCCAGCAGTCCACAGCAGCCACCCTCAAGTCCTTGGGGACAGCTCAGTGCTCCTGCTGAGGTCAGGCACGTGCTGTTGGCATTAATGGTCTGTGGAAGTCAATGTTGGTAGGCCTCAAGCTGTGGTAGCCTCTGCAGTGGTCACTTCAGCTCGACCGGCCGACCTTTGGATATCTGAGGTGCAGCCTCTGTGGCACAGAGCAAATCTCCACTTGGGACAGAGGGAGCTGTTGGACGCCTTGGGAACTTAGACCAAGCAAGTTACACACATCCGCAAAACACAGAAATGTTCTATAAGCTAAAGCTGCTTTTCTACTACATGCAAGGCTTGAAGCTTGTGCTGCTCCTTCACATGGCAGTATTTTCTCTGTCTAGGGCAGAATATTCAATGATGCTCACGTTATAGGTCAGAGATACCTTAAGATACCTAAATTACCTTAAAGATCATACGGTGCCAACCCCCCTGCCATGGGCAGACACCTCCCACCAGACCAGGCTGCTCAAAGCCCCATCCAACCTGGCCTTGAACACCTCCAGGGCATCCACGGCTTCCCTAGTCAACCTGTGCCGGTGCCTCACCACCCTCATTGTGAAGAATTTCTTCCTAATGTCTAGTCTAAATCTAATCTGGCTGATGAGAAGCTCACCATGAGTTGGCAATGTGCTCTTGCAGCTCAGAAGGTCAACCCTACCCTGGGCTGCATCAAAAGAAATGTGGCCAGCAGGTCAAGGGAGGTGATTCTGCCCCTCTATTCCTCTCTCGTGAGACCTCATCTGGAGTACTGTGTCCAGTTCTGGAATCCTTAACGTAAGGACATGGAGCTGTTGGAATGGGTCCAGAGAAGGGCTACAAAGATGATGCGAGGGCTGGAGCGCCTTCCATATGAGGACAGGCTGAGAGAGTTGGGCTTGTTCAGCCTGGAGAAGAGAAGGCTCGGAGGAGATATTATAGTGACTTTCCAGTAACAGAAGGGGGCCTACAAGAAGGCTGGGGAGGGACTGTTTACAAAGTCTTGTAGTGACAGGACAAGGGGCAACGGGCATAAAATGGAGAAGGGAATATTTAGACTAGACATTAGGAAGAATTTCTTCAATGTGAGAGCGTGAGGCACCAGCACAGGTTGCCCAGGGAAGCTGTGGCTGCCCCATCCCTGGAGGTGTTCAAGGCCAGGGTGGATGGGGCCTTGGGCAGCCTGGGCTGGTGGGAGGTGTTCCTGTCCGTGGCAGGGGGCTGGAACTGGATCATCTTTAAGGTCCCTTCCAACCCAAACTATTCTATGAGCCTAATTTAAATTCCTCGGCCCACGCCTCTCCCCGCCGCAGGAGCAGCCTCCCCGCAGCCAGCACCGAGGCAGCCGCGGCTGCGGCCTCCGCGGGGCGAAGGAGCGTCCCCCTCCCCACCCCAACCCCCACCGCGAGCCCAGGGCCGCCCCGGGCAGGGAACGGGGACTCGTGATCTCCGCCGGCACGGGGAGGGGAGCCAGGAACGGGAAGAAAGGCGCAGGGAGGAAGGAGCAGAGAATCAGGGAAGCAGAGAAACGGGGGAGGAAAGAGCAGGGATCAGGCTCCAGCGATCCCTGCCGGCAGGGAACAGGGAATGGGGAGCAGGGAGGAGGCTCCCTCGATCCCCGCCGGCAGGGAGCGGGGAGCAGGGCGAGGCTGCCGCGCACCTTGTCGGCTCTCCGGGTGCACCATGCGGTTGGTGACGGTGTCGGCCAGCGCCAGCAGCTCCTCGGTCCGCAGCAGCTCCAGCAGCTCCCGGCACCCGGCGCGCTCCCGCTCGCTCAGCCCCAGCGCCGCCATCGCCCCGAGCGGGAGGCGCCGCCCCGCCCCGCAGCGCCGCCTGCCTGTCCTGCGGCCGCCGCTGGGAGCGCTCTGCGGGTCTGATGGCAGCGTTGGTGTGAACTTCGCCACAGTCACAACTGCTGTTAATTTGGAGCTGGCTCCAGCTCTCTGCCCGGCCTTCAAGATAAGAAAAGGCTGCGAACAGAGCTGAGGGCAGCAGGCACCGCTTCATATATATATATATATATATATGGACTTTATGATGGAGCCAGCAGGTTGAGGGAGGTGATTCTGCCCCTCTGCTCCGCTCTTGTGGGACCCCACCTGGAGCATTGTGTCCAGTTCTGGAGTCCCCAGTATATGAAGGATATGGAACTGTAAGAATGGGTCCAGAGGAGGCCACAGAGATGATCCAAGGGCTGGGGGACCTCTGCTATGAGGAGAGGCTGAGAGGGTTAGGATTGTTCAGCCTGGAGAAGAGAAGGCTCAGAGGACACCCTATAGCGGCCTTCCAGTACCTGAAGGGGGCTACAAGAAGGCTCGAGTGGGACTTTTGAGAAGGGCATGTAGTGGTAGGACAAGGGGGAATGGCTATAAAATTTAGATTAGACGTTAGGAAAAATTTCTTCATGATGAGGATGGTGAGACACTGGCACAGGTTGCCCAGGGAAGCTGTGGATGCCCCATCCCTGGAGGTGTTCAAGGCCAGGTTGGATAGGAGGTGTCCTAGCCCATAGCAGGGGGCGTGGAACTGGATGCTAAAGCTTTAAGGTCCCTTCCTACCCAAACCATTCTATGATTCTGTAATTAAGTATCAGCCTTCCCTTCCTTCATGTGGTGAACACATCACGCTAATTGTGTTCCCCCACTCAAGCCAGCACAGCATTGCTACAGAGTGCTCAGAACCCAGTCTGCTCTCCACCGCTGGCCCCCAGGGTGTACTGCAACTTCCCTGCCTTATCCCTTGCAAAACCAGCTGCAGCTGCAAAGAATCATAGAATTGCTAGTTTGGAAAAGACCTTTTAAATCACCAAGTCCAACCCTACCTGTCCACTGCTAAAGAAGAGCAGAAAGTGGCATTTTCCTACACCTGTTTACTTGAACAATGTATTTTCATCACTGGTGTAGAGTCAGCACATCTAGTCTTACTATTCCCAAGGAGCTCCCTGGGGTCAGAGCATGCTCAGAGAGGAAGGCTTTACACCAACAAGGCTCCCGACAGGTCCCAGCAGTCCACGGCAGCCACCCTCGAGTCCCTGGGGGCAGCTTAGTGCTCCTGCTGAGGTCAGGCACGTGCTGTTGGCATTAATGGTCTGTGGAAGTCAATGTTGATAGGCCTCAAGCTGTGGTAGCCTCTGCAGTGGTCACTTCAGCTTGACCGGCCGACCTTTGGATATCTGAGGTGAGCCTCTGTGGCACAGAGCAAATCTTCCACTTGGGACAGAGGGAGCTGTTGGACGCCTTGGGAACTTAGACCAAGCAAGTTACACACATCCACAAGAACACAGAAATGTTCTATAAGCCAAAGCTGCCTTTCTGCTGCATGCAAGGCTTGAAGCTTGTGCTGCTCCTTCACTTGGCAGTATCTTCTCAGTCACATTATGAGTTAGAGAGAGAAAAGAATAAGGAAAAGATGGAAATGAAAGATGAATGAAAAGCAAAAAGGATGACAGTGGAAGCTTCAGGTGAGCTAAGGTGCATAAGCTACATGAGGGCTGGTGCTGAGAAAAATGCAGGTGCGACAACTCCTTGACCTCACTATGGCACTAAAAGCAGGCACCCTCATCAAACCCATGCTTTAAGGAGGAGCACAACTTTTGGTGCTAAAACTGCCTGTTGTTTCAAAACAGGAAGAACTAGAGTCCGTAAGGATACACTGACCACCACTTGAAGACAGGAGTTAAAATTACTTGGTTCTGTCACTAGGATGTGACAGAACAACTCAACTTTTCCTTATTTTAGGCTCAATTCAGATCTGTTGTAACAAATTCCCACCCTCAAGATCTCATAAACCTAACATAGAACATCTACACGAACACAGAACATGCTCCTACCCACCATGTTACACATACATTTGTTTTATTAGGTTGATGCAAAAATAATTGCCATTTTTGTCACCATAAACTGTGATGCTTATTTTGGATTAAACTTTTATTTAACTGTATTTATGCTAGTGATTTTGTTTTCACAGTTTATTCTTTTTTGTATTATGCTGTCAAATTAAAGATGGGAAAAAAGCAATTTCAAGTAACTTTGTTGTACGAGTTGAAGATGAGAAACTCTACCTCACCTGGCTTACTCACCAGACCTCTCTCCCACCAACCGTCTTAATTTTTTAAGCATCTTGACAACTTCCTGCAAGAGGTTTTCTGCAACCAAGCAGCAGCTCAAAACGCCTTCAAAGAATTCATCGGTTCCACGAGTCCAGAATTCTATGGTACCAGAATACAGACTTTTTTCTTGTTGGCAAAAATGCATAGATTCTAATGGTTCATGTATCAATCAGTAAACTTTATTCTAAGCTGAGATCGGCTGCTTTGAAGCTGGTAGTTACAAATGGCAATTATTTTTGCACCAACCTAATAGATCATTGTTTCCTCTTTAAAGTCTAAAATACTGTCCATGCAGATCTCCCAGGTTCACCAGAAGGAAAACCAATGTACATTCTGCTAGAAAAACAGCTATTCTCTGGAGCTATAACTATGAATGCAAAACAAACCAGGAACAGTTGAACCAATTTTGCTTATGAATTTTAAGTCTAACTTTCAGATAAAAATTCAGTCCTACAGCATTTGGAAAGGTTCAACACAATGTTTGCTGACTGCTGTGCCAAATTTCCCCTCGTGTACAACTAGAGTGCTATGTAACAGCTTCTGTTGACAAGACATATACCTGCCCTTGCCATACAGCTATTAAAAATTCCACAAGGCCAGTTACTTGTGCACTCATGTTAAAGGAGGACTTCTCTACACAACACGCAGCGCAGAATTCTATATATCATTAGTTTACAAAGCAAAATTGGTTCATCAGAAAATGGGACAACCTACCTGCCACCAAGGCAATTTTGCTGCCGAAATCTTGAATTTTTAAAATTAATCCTGCAAGCTTAAAATTAAGGAAATGCATCTGAGAAATACAAATGACCTTTCACTTAAGTTTTGCTTACATTTCAATAAACCTATTTAGATTTGCAGCCTTCACTGAAGTAATAGCTAACTGAATATTCTAGGACTTGAAATAAAAAAAATGCAAGATGCCATTTTTCAAATTAGATTATTTTGAGACATTTACTGAAAAGAGAATGAAATTCTTTTTGGCCAGTTGCCTTAGAGTGGTCACATTCCCATTAATCTTGAGAGAAGAAAAGTGCATTGTCATCACAGTGATTGGAGAGTCTCTTTAATGATCAGATCTCTTCTTATTTTAAATGAAGGCCATCACTTTTAGCAGGTTTACACCTATAATTTTTAAGGGCTTTCCCTTTAGAGGTGGTGATGGGAACAGAGAAAAATCTCTGAAATAGGTTTAATTATCTTGTCTTTCCAATAACTCAGAACAACCTGCACAGTTTTTATTCAAACTTGACTTTGATCATTGTCAAGGAATGTAAACTGGTGTTCCCATAGAGGAATAAATGGGAAAATCATTAGCCTATATAAACAAAAGCTGAATAGAACCCTTGCAACATTAAACTGCAGTTATAATTCAGAAAGTCACTACGAGTGATCCTCTCCTCCATCCTGTCCCTCTCCCCCAACTCAAAATTCTATTTACTGCAAATTATATCCCTAAAAAGTCAACCATCCCTTTTTTTTTTCCCCTATGAGGCAGTGCAGAAGTCAAGCACTGAGACAAAGTACTGGATTTAATGATATCGATACACAGGAATATAGCGTCAGGTAGTGCTAGATAGTGCTCTCAAGTCCCATAGGCACTGCTCTGGCACCAGCAAGACAGGTTATTTGGATTGGCAAGAACTAAACTTCACTGAAATACCAGTTACAGACTTTCCCCCCCGCTTCCTTTGAAAGCTAAGCAAACTCCAGGTAATTCTATTGAGAAATTTTTCCTTCTGCTTGAATTGTTAGCATGTCAAATGAATTACAATAAAGTCCAGGGCGCTAAAGTTTGCAGCTGGTATGTTAAGATATTTCACAGTGAATTTATCAAATGGCTTATGTATACCTCACAGTTCTGGTAACTATTTTGCCTGCTACAATACCAGAGATTTGAGAGCCCTTGCCCTTATACCCGAACTTAACTTTTTTTAGCAAAGACCCTGTCAAAATTATACAAAGCAGAAATTAAATACATGCTTCAAGTTACCAACAACAACAAAAAAAGGCAGCATTCAAAATTTTGTAGAAGACAGTCAAAATCTGAGATCAAAGGACATTAAGAATTTACAGGACTGTGAATAATAAATCTCAATAACCCAGCATTTTCAGATGACAGTATTTAACTTTTTGGCGTGAAAAAAAAAATAAATTGCACTGTCTTTATTTCTGGACTACAGCTTTCAATCAAGGGGACTGAACAAAACAATGGAAAACACACTAGAAGTTACTATCGCTAAGAGCAGCAAGACTGGAAACAAACATAAGCTCATGAAATGCCACAGCTGAGGCTCAGCTCTCTGCATTTGTGCCAACCAATCTTCCCAGGAGGGGAGGTTTAAGCCAGCATTTGGTACTTGTAACAGTGCCACTGAAGAATCTTTAACAACTTCATGATGGAGGAAAAACTAGAAGCAGAGATATCTTAAAACTGCTGCATCCAGACTTGTCTGTGGCTCAAAATTCAGCTTTCAAGCCTTACACAATAGCTTCAGAGTGTTGAACTTCACCTGCATTTTGAAGGCACTGCCTCGCACGAATAAATACAATTCAAGACATTAAATTGAACACAGATTTTCTGATTTCTTGAAATACCACATACAACTTTTCCTAGCAAGCTTTAATATATTCCTCCCAAACACTACTGACTCTCTCTGCCCTGCCAACCTTACGATGTTCCCTATATGCATGTTAAAACCCACTCTTCATGAGCCTTTTCTCACCAGATCGGAAACTTGACAGGCCTGCGTTGCCTAGAGATCTGGGCTGAGCAGATTACAATTTCCCCTGGTGATCAATTCTCTTTATCGGGGAGCATATCATCCATATGCTTGTATCCATGATGCTTGTAAATTACTTGGGTATACTTGCAAATTAAGAAGTCTGGTTCTTAAAGCTGCCAGTGTTTTCGAGATTGTTAAAGACAGTCACATCTGAGGAATGGATAGCCTGATGCCAAAGGTTCAAACGCTGATTGATGCTTTTTCAGCATATAGGCAAGTTCTTCATACATCTCAGACTGATGACCAAAAAAGCTATTCCTCTCCCTCACACACAGACATGCTTTGCTCTTCTGTTTGTAAGCAAGTTGTAATAATATTATGACTTTCCAAAGACTTATTTAACAAAGAGGTCCCAAATTTACCAAAGCAGATAGTTAATTAGCTAGAGAGAAGGGGGAGGGGGAGAAAAGACTCAGGAGTTCTGCATTAGTTTTCTTGGTAATCTCAGGCATCCTTGGATATACTTGAATACAATGTCTATTCAAATACAAATATCCACACAGGTGGAACATCAATACCAGATTGCTGTACACCAACCATATGCCTAGGATATCACGATAACTATAAACATTGCAACAGTACTTTCAGAGTCATTCCCCAAAAGACAAGATCAATTTCTATCAACAACAAAGACAATGTTTTATTGAACAAATCTATGTACAGTACAAAAAAAGTTTTTAAAATTAAACACTACTGTTGATTTATTGCAGTTTGATGGCTCAGTTTTAATTTGTACTCCATATAAAATGCAAAGTAAAATAATTTAACATTCAACAAGGAAGCACAAAGTTCCTTACTTGCTGAACCTGTAACAGCTTTTACAAATTAACAGAGTCCCAAAATGCATACACTGCATTTAATCAGAAAGGTGTTATACAGTACCAAATAAGTTAAGAAAATAGTAACACTACCACCCCCTTTTGAGTCTTTTGTCCACACCACTGGTGTTAAACAGTAAAAGAAATGAGTACAGCTGAACCTTCAATGTGATATTAAAATCACAAAGTTTAATGTTATAAATTATCCAAACTATACAATTTATTGTTTTAATGAATATGGCTAATTAACCAAAGTACCAGTGACCTTTCCCCACAGATATGACCACTTTCAATATTTTTTTTTGTGAAAGGTGCCTGCCAAGCAGCAACTCTTTGAAAATAAGAGCTTACATGACCTTTATGGTGAACCATGATCAGGTTAGAGTAGACAGTCTTAAAAAGAAAGCCTAAATCCAAGTTAGAGCCACCTGGAGGAATGTTATTGGAACATGATTATCATCAATGAAATGCACAAACTTTGATCCAAAAAAGCTCCTATGCTCATGTATAACTTCAGGCAGCTTTGAGATATTGGCATGCTTCCATTACACATGTACTTCAGCATTTCTTGAATCAAAGCAATACATCTTAAAGTGTTTCCAATTGTACCCTACAATGCTTAATGCTTGGGAAAAAAACCTTTCAATTCCACTCAATCCAATTCCGAACCTCTTCCAGCCCTAGAAGGATAATACTTAACATGCTAAAGAATCCTTAAAAAGCATGTAGAATTATCCCACACACATTATAAGTATCGTTTTGCTCCAAATTAAAGTTGCTCAATACTGCAACTAGCTGAGAATGCCAACAGGTATGAGAGAGTAGTTTAATGAAAATACAATGTCTTTGGAAATAAAAATCAGTACTTATTGTTACCACCCACTTGCTACTTTAAGTCAATTTAGCATTATTTCTGATAGGTGTTAGGTGATTCTAATGTTCACCTACACAAGAATTCAGTTTTACAGTTGTCCAAAGTATAGATACTGAACACATGGTATAAACAAATGGTGGTGTCCAAGAAAAGCATATTTAAACAAAAATTAGTTTAATGCAGGTACAAAAAATTATGGTCACAGTTTATGCATGTACATAGATGCATTTATCTACACACTTTAAACCAAAGAAAATACAACTCTCAATCATGGTTTTAAAGCATCTTCAAACACACAGAGCTCCAGGAAAAGGCAAAAAAGCACCAAAGATTAAAGGTACATTTAAAAGACTTCACACAAACATTTTTGTTATCCAAGTTTTCAGATTTTAAAAACTGTAATATTTTAAAATTAACCTTTTTTTCCAAATATATTTAAGCAAATTTAACGAGATTAACAATGTAAGCAGAGAAAGGGGAGCCTGGGAACATTCAAGATCATAAGAGAGTCCTTAAAAATTAGTTGGTAACTTGAAAGCAAAAAAAAAAAATGTGAAAGTGCATTTGGTTGATAAGGTCCCCACTAATTTTACGTTTAAAACCTTTTTAACGTATTTATATATGTGTAAATAGATAGTGTGTGTATATATATATGTATATATAATGAACGATGCATTTAAATCAGTTTTTTGCTACTGCAAAAAAAACTCTTTGGTGCCTCAAGTGTCGTACAAATCTCTAAAAGTGGGCCAGTCATCATTATTAATGTAATGCACACATACCTGTGATCATAATTTTATAACCTTTTAAGTTAATCTAACTCAAAGTTAAGGCATAAATTTTCTAGAATTCAAAAAGAGTAGGATTTTGAATTTGAGTTCTTTTTACCTCCAGGAAGAGAAAAGGAAGCAAAACTAATGCAAATATCTGTTTAATTTCACAGAGGATTATTAGCAGAGGCATTACTGAATAATTAAGTTGAGGTTCCAGAACTACTCAACAGCCTACTTCACAATAAAATCCTTAGTATTGCAAGTGTGAGCCGTTGCTACAATAAACAGATCTTTTATGCACCTCTTGATATTTTACTCCTTAGTTTTTACGTACCCTTTGATTTAAGCAAGATGGTCATCTTATTATGCCACACACACATTGTGATGAAATATTCAGTAAGCAAACTAGCTAGGCAGGAATAGTTGGTCTTTGCTGTCCAACAGTTCTGTGATGACTCCATCTATACAGATCAGTTTTCATTACTGTATCTCGTGTGCCTACAATAACATTAAAATTTTCAGCTACTCGCACAGAACTGGATCCCAAATAAAGCATTTTTTGGTGGCAAGGCAGTATAAGGTAAATTAGAGGATAAGTTAGCAGAGTAATTAGACAATGTGCAGATCTACCACACCTCTGGTTGGGGTGAGAAGACTGAAAACTACAACAGCATCTTTTTGGTTTCTAAATGTCCAGTATTTCAAAGTTGCATACAGAATCATAGAATGCTTTGGGTTGGAAGGGACCTTTATCAGTCATCTAGTCCACCCACCTAGCAGGAGCTGAATGACTCAAATTTCCTGTTTCCACATTCTAATTGTTTCTATGAACAGTGAATTTTGGATAAAGTGCTTAACATTTAAGTCTAACTCCTTCACTAACTTCTGGGAAAGGCTAGCTTTTCAAGAGATACTACTAGATAAGGTTGTAATGTGTCTTAAGGTCAAGCCAATACGCGTTTTCTCCCTTCCTCTAGACAGCAAATAAGTAGTTACAGTACTGAGTTGTGACCTACCACCATTAAGCAATATCACATCTGTGAAACATGCTCTTCCTGATCTTTTTTTTTTTCAACTTGACATGTGCTCTGCTTTTGTCTGCCTTTTCTAAACTATTTTTTTTAAAACGGGAAGCTATCTGAAGTTCTTCTCAGTCATGCCAACAGCTGAAGGACCTCTACTTGCATGAAATCAGTTAATGCAAGCTTAACCCCCTTCACATTCTGTATTTGCTTCAGTCTGCTTCTGCTAACAGCCACACAATTATGCATGTATTTCTTGTGTTAGTCTTCCTGCACCTACAACGATGTTTTACAGGACACTTAACACGCACATTTACTATAGCCTTGAACAGGGCTTCATGTGCATGCATTTGATTTCCATTGCATGTAACTTTCACACTTCATATTGCATCAACTCACTTTTCCTTGCATGCCCCATACTTCAAGTTTTGGCTATTTGAGCATTCCATCCATCTTAAGATTTCTTTCTACACTCCTCTTTTTGGATTCTAAGTTTATTAAATGAGCTCTATGTTTTTTTCAGCAGATAATGGAATCACGTACTAAAACTCTGAAAGAAGAATGCATGGTTCCACTACACATTTTTTTATCCACATTATAATAACACCTTCTTGAATGATTCCTTCCCAGCTGTGTAGATAGCTATACTTTAACCCCACATTTTCCATCTAAACTAGGTTTCAGAATTGGGTGGTTTAATTTCCATAAGGCAATTAACACCTTTGCCTTCTCTGCTTGCTCAACCGTCTGCCTTATTTTCTTCAAGCCTTCATGCTAGAAAGACTGTGCCGCTAAGCTTCTATCACATGTTTGGAATGAACGTGGCTTTTAGGATAACTGGTACTTTGGGGATTTTGTAGCAACCTTTCTGGACTCAAGACCTGCAGAGCTCCTATTTATTCCTCTGTGAGTTTTGTCTAGAAAATGTGCTTTGTCTTTATCAAGGTCATGGTTTTCTTTAGTAATTTGAGACTGCTTTATGATTAAGGCCAACTGGGAAACGAACTGATGCTTCTTCTTGTAGTGTTTTCTTACACCACTCCTCATTCAATACATTTTCCCCACAACATTGAATCAGGCACCTGTAAAAGAGAATGCATTGGGATCAAAATGAAGACCAATCAATGAAAATCACTATTTAATCTAGAACACCACTTATGTTTTTCAACACATTCAGTTTTAAAGGAAAGATTAAGTTTCCCTCTTCTGATCCATAAGAAGCCTTTTCCATTAGAGCTGCCTACCAATTGTCCCCATCTCTTTCTTATTCTAGACAGTACATCCACTTTGAACTTCCAATTTAGTACTGTACTGTAATTATCTAAATTCTGGCACATGACAGTTGCTTAGAAGTAGTGTCTGTCTTATCTATTCCATTAGGTGGCCCGTTTTCACAAATCATTTTCTAGTTGGTGTTTACCTCCAAACAAATCAACTCAAAAGGATTGTAAAACTTACTTTCATCATCTGAATCGAATCCAAAGAGCGTCTGACACTTCTTTTGTGCAAGGTGAGCCTCAAGTGCTTCTGAATTACAGTAGATGGTCAAGCAGTTGCCACATCTAAGTCTTTCTGTTGATTTGCTACAAAGTTTATCTTGTTCAGAATCAGCATTTACTTAATCAGTCAAAATTTTTCTACGTTTTGGCATGCTAATGTATCGTTCATCAAGATAGCTTGGAGGCAATGGTCTAACATACGGTTTTGTTAAGATGACACCATATGAAGTAGTCTCTGTTGTCTGATTTGGTTTAGAAGGTAAATGTGAGGCAGCAGTATTATTTTGTGGTACGTCATGGCAGTTCTGTAAAGCCGGTAACACTGACCCATTTTCTGTCCTTGTTTCATCTGCCACTCTGTCCAAAGGTATTTCTGATGACTTTGATGACGTCTTATCTAGGTCACTGTGCCCATTGACCAGTTGGTCACTAACAACATTAGAGTTTTCAGAATTTGGCTGTAACACAGGTGTCTTTTGGTCTATCAAACTTAAAACTGTAGCACTACCCTCAGATGAACTTTCATTTCCATTGTGAATTCCATTATTTGGTTTCTTCTCACCAGTTTGAATATATGTCTTTGGTTCTGTAGAATCCTTTCTTGATTTCCATGTTGCAACTGGTAAATCTACGGTTTCTTTTTCATTAATAGATTCATCATCTTGGTAACTACAGAGTTCTGAAGGATCATCTGAAGAATCTTTTTCACTCGCACCTTCTGAACATTCTGATGTTTTATTTAAATAATGCTGAGCCTCATGTTCATACAGCAAAGGGAGCTCCTCAAATAGCTCACAGCACTCTGCAAAATTGCACTGAGCCTTAAAAACACTATGACTTTTTGTATGTTCTGCAAGCTCAGTTGACAGCTTAAATCTCTGATTACAATTAAAGTGTAAACAAAAGTAAACATTTGGATACACATGTCTCTTCAGGTGGTCTATAAAGTGTTGGGAATCAGCAAATTTTCTCTGGCAGAACCGACATTTTCCTTTATTCCATTTCATTATATGCTGCTGCACCTTCAAGTCAGTCGGATGAGCTTTTCTTGCATGTTTATTGAGAAATCTTATCTTTTTAAACACTCTAGCACAACCGCTAGCAGGGCACTTAAAGCTTCCTTCTTCATCCATAGCGTCAATGTCTTTTTGAGGACAAAAAGATCCATTCACTTTGTGCAGAATAGGCGATTCTTTACTAGAGCTCTCATCATCTTCGGGCAAACTTCCTGTACTTAGAGTATCAGGAACATTATTAAAACAGCTGTCACTACTATTCTCAGTAGCATCATCATCCTGGTCACTTAGACGGTTTTCCACCACATCAAATACCTGTTCTACATTCTCCTCCTCCACCTGGACCACAAGGTCAGCACTTGGAGCTATTGCAGTCTCTGGTTCATTATCTTTGGAACCATCAGAATTCCCATTTTCAAGAGACAGAGAAATATCAGAACACTCTAGTTCATTAGGAGCTGGAGCCTGCTGACTAGACTCAAGAACTGCAGCAAGATGTTGCCTTTCTATCTTCCTGACATGATTCCTTAAGTGCTTCAGCATAAGTCCTTTTTGCCTGAACTTTCTGGTGCACAGTACACAGGAAAAACTGCCCTTTTTCTGGTGAGCTTGTGCATGTTTCACAATGTGACCACCAAGAAATTCTTTGTTGCATATTACACAGCGGTGTATTGGTTCAGTTTGATCTAACATTTTAGATGCCTCAAGAGCTTCATGGTTCTTTTTGGCATTACCTTTGGACTGGGCTTCAGAGTGATCTTCAGGGTCAAGCTCCCCATTGCTTACATCTGTTAAGCAGACACGTTCCTCACTGAGAGTCCTATACTCTGTTATCTTCTCTGTATTTGCAGCAGAGTTTTCCGGTGCACTTTCACTTAAGCCAGTGAAGGCTTTATCGCCCAATAATGCTAAACAATTCTGCTTGATCATCAAGAAATTCCAAAACTCAGGATCAAAAAACAAACCTTTTTTCAAAATTGGAAGCAATTCAAAACGTACACGGTTTTGAACAGAACTAGTGCATTCATTGTATTCTTCATCAGCACATTTATATAAATATTCAACAGTGTAGTAAGATTCCAAGGTGCGCTCAAGAAAAAAGATTGAAAGAGCACAAATTCTGAGGATCTCCAAGTCATTTGGCAGAAAATGTGCAATTGCTTTATAAATAAGACTTTTCATGTTGGGATCTTCACGGAGATCCAACTGTAGGGCACATCCACATATCTCAACACATATCTGAAGACCATCTTCACCAACCTACAGAAAGGAAATTACAATATACATAAGTACAAATAACGCATAATGGTATTTTCCTTATGGGCTCACAGAATTCTAGAGCCTGGAAGTAATTATTTTATTTTTTTTATATCAGACCTACAAGGAAAAGAATATAAACAATGCACAAACATCAACATCCCATTTATATTCAGCTACTTAAACAGTTATGAATTCAGAAAGCATCCTGTTAGTTAACTTCACTTAAAGGTATGTACATTGTAAAACAATGTTCAAACAAAACTAAAATACAGATATGCTCAAAAATAACATCTGGTTTGCACCATAAGCCATACAGCTACCATCAACAAAGCTTCAGATATTTTTGCCACGTGCAGTTCTATAGTTAAAGGTAATGATTTGGGCATATAAAACAAGACTGCTGCAAATCATACCTGACCTAGCAGTATCTTCCATCTGCACCTTCATTACCTAGGCTGTTTTGCATTATAATTGGACAGTTACTCTATATTTTGTCCTCATCCCAATTAATTTTATTTGCATTGCATTAAAATACGTGCTATAAAATACTGCCTTCCATTTTAAACAATGGCCACTAGTGAAACAACAACTCATGGCGATGCTTTCTTAACGACTTGACTTTTCAGAATTGACAAACTATCCTTCCAATAAGAATTCCTGCCCTGCCCTGAATATGTAGTTTGGAGGGATATCAGAAACATGCTGATGTAGTGAGAAGAGTTTCAGGGAGTTTAGAAATCAGTAATGCCTATCTATATTTAAATGGATATTAAAAGTTACATACTAAGCTCCATAAGTAGTGGGTTAATAAAAAAAATATGATCATTCAGATGCAAATACAAGTTATTCACATCACCACAAGTACTTAAGAATACATACTGAGATAAAAATCTTGAACAGCAGCACATCATTGCATTTAGAACTGTACAGCAGCACCAGTAATTTATAATTAATTTAGGGCATAGAATATGAAGGAGCTCTGGTCAGCCAGGTTAATGATAAAACCCACCATTTCTTTGGAAACAACTTGCACTCCTGTGTGAAGCATTGCACATCAACTCTTTTGCAGATGTTTGTAGAGAATGGTGTAAGACTAACATCTGAAGCACAAAACAGCGCACTTTTCTGAAGCAAAATTATATCTTCTCTTATCTTAGTCTAGCTTTTACTTTACATTACACTAAGCACTTCAGATTTGCTTAGAACCAGTGAAAGAATTCAGAAATTAACAAGGGTTAGCCAGGCTAAAACAAAAGTAAATTATGCTCTTTTCACATTTACTCCACGTATTTATAATAATTTCCCCATTTATTTATAGAGGATGGCATTGCTCAAACCTGCTGCAGACAAACAAAAACTGATAATTCAGTTAACTAATTAAAAAAAAAATTTGAATATTGAAGCACATTCCGGAACTTGACAAAACCTTTAAGTTCATATGGTGTCTTTGCCTATCCCCTCTTCACTTCTTGCCGAAAGTGTCCATTACACAATAAAAACATCACTTCTCTAACTGTTTATAAAAATAATGGTGGGGTGGGGTAAAACAAACAAAACTTACTTCATCCTTAATGACTTTCATGAATGGGAAAATTACTCTGATATTTGTAGCAATTCTTAAAAGTTGGTAGCATTGGTCAACAAATACTTGCTTTGATGGGTTAGATTTAAGCTGCAGTTTACTCCAAATGAAGATCAGCTCCCTACAAGTACAGAACAAAATATTTTGATTAGACTGAGTTTTAGAACTCTATCACTAAGCATGATGCATTACTAAGAACATTGTACATTCTGCAACTAAAATAACATTTGAAGGCATAATACCAATATATGTAACACCACAATAGTACCCAATGTGCATAACAGAAAATGCAACTCAATTACTTCATTAAAGCATTCAGAGTATCTCCTATCACTGAGCCAATTAAATAGTCGATATTAATGTATTCAGCTTAGTATAGAAAACTGCATAATAAAATCTGATGCTACAGCACCTACCCAGGCAATAAATGTTACACTGAACGGAAAGCTCTGTGTGCTCTTGAGATTAAATTACTTCTAGTGCAAGGATGAGGAATTCCTCAGGAAAGTGCCTGGAATATGGAAAATGGGAGCGTTGTAGAAAGCTAGCTTCTTATATGATCGATTGATAGGAAATATTGATGTTCTCCAGTTCTGTGTGTAATAGAATTTCCTTTTTTTACTGCTGTCATCACTGGTCTTTCTAGCCAATAGAGGTTACATTAAAGCATCAGGCTTTAAAGCTATTCAGATATCTCTAGGATCTTCAGTCAAATAACATTTCTGACTGATACCAGGTAACAGAAAAACAGACTGCTAACAGAACTCCTACACAGGTATTGACGAGTTTAGTCTACAAAATATAGCTAATTGAAGTTAACCTATAAGTTCTATGCAATTCAACTCAGAGACTTGGAAAAGCAAGTTTTCGTTTTAAGATTTGCCAGCATGAAGATTTTACAGAGAAGTACATATAGCTAGGACTAGGTAGAATTCCTACCATAACACTATAATGAAAACAGGGGACCAATCGGCTTCCATTTTCAGAAGGAAGGCACCTTTTTATTCCACTAGCCTCCTCCCTCAGAAAGCACAAACTCAGTTACTAACATAACATTTGGCTGATCTTCCAGAGTCCCTAGTATGTGCCAGGTACATATCAGACAAAATTAAGCTTGTCTAGTGAGGTCAGTGCCTGCATGAAGGGAAGTGACAGAACTATCTATAACAAAACATCAACTTCACTTCTAAATTTAGGACAACTCTACAATTCTGCTTGACATGTTAAGAGCTAGACAAGCGAGCTTGACTTTTTCTTTCGTTAAGAGCCCAAGAAAACTGAAGTTGAAACATCCAGCTTACATAGAGGAAAGCGTGAAAAAGGAGTTCTACAAGCAGCTCTGCCCACAAAAAAATTAGTTTGACATGTTTTCTAAAGATACAAACTGTTCACCTCTGCCTTCACCAGGCTAGAAATCTGCATACTTGAAAGTCTTTGCAAACTTCATGCACATGCCTGATGCTAACTAGTGTCTTTGCACACCAAACCATTCATAACAGTTCAGTAAAAGTCTCAATCTGAAGTACAGAAGAAGGAACATTTTTGCTGTTAAATATTAAGCAGTTAAAAAAACCAACTTATTTTCTACTTCATCTCACATTACTTCAGAGCAAGCCATTTCAATAGTAATCACATTGAATTTGAGAAAACTCATATTATTATGAGAGATTAGAGGTTGAAGTGGCTTGCCATGTGTTCAAACAAGTGTGACATCTGGCACAAGAAAAGAGCCAAAAAAGTAATGGAGAAAACTAAAAGAAGAAGCAGCTCCGTTGGTAAAAAACAAGCTACTAAATCAGTTTAACTACCATTTGACTAGATTCTGATGTGAAATATTTTAGTCTTACACCTCCATGTAGATGAAGGCTTCTCAAGCTCATTTCCGATTTTGATAATCATTAGGGATTAAAGCATTCTTGAAGAGCTGATTGACTCCATTTCAGCCACTTAAATGCTCTGGATACCAACTGAAATCAGCAGCACTTAAGATTCTGTGTCACTGACCCCAACACAGATGATAAACTTGAGATAATGTAGGCAGGAGGAGTTTCTATTTGCTCTGTTATTATGGCATACTAGTATAGTACTTAAATGACATTTACTTCTTGGCTAGTAGAACTTAGTCCAGACTGAGGTCTGTGTTTATTGTGGACACAAGTTGGGGAAATTTAAATTGTTACTGTGGGATCACAGAACTCCGTACCTCTTTATCAGAGGCAACCAGGTATTCCAGCGTGTCAACCCCCCACAAAAAACCACACCACTGAGTGCCTCCATCAGCAACGTAAGAGAATGGTTAAGCGTGTCCTACCTTAGCTAGGTCTAAACCCTTTGCTACTATTGACAAGTAGAAAGGCTATCTTTCCTGGGGTACAGAGAGCACGCTTCACCAAACATTTACTAAATGGCCAAAGGCTGACTGAACATACAGGAAAAAAATCCCTGACTTACTGAATTTACTGCACAGGAACCATTTGAAAACAGCCAAAACAGCATTTAGAAATTTCCTGGCAGAGAAAGCAAGCCATTCTACTATACTTGTTCCATCAAAATTTGCCTGTCTTCCTAAAGAGACATCTCTTTTTTGATATTAGAAAGTCATTAATCACATCATCAGGGACTGATCCCTTACCAGTATCTTGTACACAAAAATTTCTAGTAAGACCACACACAGCTTGCTCTGTGCTTAATAACTGGGCTTTCACTTAAGAAAAATAATGCAGATCATCTAAATCTAGAATTCCTTCTTACTGGCAATGAGAACAGCAAGAGCTTTGTGACAGAGCTGCCTGAAGTCCATCTTCCTCAGACTTAATAGGAGAGCTAACGGTTTCAGTGTGAAGATTTCATATAGGCTGCTTCACATTAAGCAATAGCAACTACTTGCTATTTACACCTTTCTAATCTATTCTGATCTTATCTTTGCTAGTCGTGTTGGATGGTAGATCTTTGCAGGATCTGCAAGGTCCTCAATTCTGGACAAGGCAAGATGATTTAAGCTGTGCTGAAGTCACTAAAATCTTCCCTAGGTAAGAAAACACAATGTGGGCTCCTACTTCAAAAATCTGAATGACAGTATAGTCATGCCCTCACAAGCTTTGTTCCAGTTTACATTATCTATTAAGCATTATACAGATTTCTCTTGCTGGTTACACAATTGTTAAGGCTCAGACTCTGTAAAAAACCAAAATAGCTATTCTAGCTGCACAGACATAACTGCTCTAAATCCTTTCAAAGATCCACAAGTTTTATATTCTGAACATAAGATTAAAATACTAAGATGTCAAACCGGTTTCTTTATTAAACAGATATGAAACATTAGTCTCTTTTGGAATTTCATGTTTGACATCCAGTTTGCCAGAATATAAGGATAGGCATCTTGTTTTGAACAGCAATGTTCAAAATGGAAGATGCAAGATTTGATGATCAGTTGGGTAAGAGCAAGGTTAATATGTTAATACAGCAAAAGGTATAAAAATTAAATTTAATTTAATATTTTTAAAAAGACTGAAGCCCCAAACCAGAAAGCACTAGCAATGTAACTGATACGCATAAGTCAGGAAATGTAGCATTTGGAATCAAAGCTAGATTCCGTTCCAAAGTTGGTCGCTGGGCTCACACAAACTATGTACCTTTTTTGGTTAAACTTCTTTATCTGCCCTATGGGGACAGTCATGCCCATCTTCTTCTAAACAGACTGAAAAATGCCACTAGGTATTGCCAATATGTTGTACCATAAATGTATGTCAGTCATAATTCAACAGGTTTTTATTCAACATAATAATTTACTTATCCAATCATTAAGGAAAAATGTTATTAATAAACCAAGTATTTTCATGTCTGACCTTCACTACTTCCTCAAGAAAAAAGAAAGGAGACATTTTTCAATTCTCTGAAACGTGGGAACAAGCAAATCCTATATAGATTCTAAATTCAATTAAAATTAGTTATGCAGATTAGCAATGTAATCTATATTGACACGAAAAAAAAATCAAATCTTTAACCCTTTTTCCTTCAACTTCATAATCAAACAAATTAAGCATACTTTATCAAGGAATGCAGATGTTACTTTAGGTACAAAACTTATACAGGCTAAATAAAAGCATTATCTTGCCTAGTCATCTTTCACTCCTCAGAATAATGGAATTTGTTTCTATAGGTCTTTAGAAACGCTTCTTAGCCATAAAAGTGTCCAACTATCAAGCCAATTCAGCGTGCATGTAACATTCTCTCTCAAATGTTTTCTAGAGGACCATCATTTATGTTACGGCTCTGTTTATGAAGTAGAAGTTTGCATAATTCATAGCACATTTTCAGAACCACATTCTCTTTTAAGACACATGGGTGACATTCTACAGTTCTGTTATTAAAAGCAGTGTCATTTAATGAGCATAACAGCAAAATATCTGCATTGCCAGAGAGTCAGACTGTATATTGTTACACATTGCTAATAATAAATGTCATATTTTTAGGTATTTAGAGCCTCAACTACGAAGGCTCACCTTTCTGATACTTTGAAACAGTTAATAAGTGTTATGTACTATATAGCCTACCACTGAACATGATGGTGTGTAAAAAGGCAACAGGCGGAACAGATATAACTAGGAATGTTTACAGATCATGTTAGACTGGTATTTTAAACTCCAGCTGTATCTCAAAGTTATGCGTGTTTCATTTTGGCAATAAGCATTTATTATCTGCTAAGCTGCTTCACCAAAAATAAAGTATTTACCATATACAATACATGTCCCCATTTTGAAGCTGTGGGACTAGGAACGATTCACATAGCTGTAAGGCTAAGGTAGTCTTCCCTTCTTTTTCAGTGTTGCAGATGATCTCAATTCCACTCTTGCAATCAGTCCTCAACAAGTGCTATACAATTAAAATAAAATCAATTTAGATAAATTTGCTAGCATGAAATAAAAAAACCTATCAGACCTTGCTATATTAAAGAAGCTACTGAAAATTTCAGGGATTGCTATTAACATAGGACAACTATGGAACACTTTTTGTGTACGTCTGTGAATAGAATTTTTTGAGATATTTAGAGCTCTTCCATATTTCTGAGTAATGACAATCAATAATTGTCTGGAAATTAAGATTACACAAAACCACTTTTTTGCACAATGGCAGCTTGTTCTTAAAACAAGGTTAAGAAAACAATTGTTACCTAATAAGTGCTATCAGTGGTAAAAGTAAGGCCACATACAGCTAGTGTCATTTTACACACTGAGGCATCATTAAAAAAAAACCTTCAACACTAACAAAACCATATAACATACAAAACACTGGACTGACATCAATTAGGCTCAAGTGCTTTTGCTAAAATAATGAATACTAAAATAGCCAACATACTGAAATTACAAAATATTAATTTCTCAAGTTATTTGGGGAATATATCTACAAGTAAACTTGACCAAAAAATTCCATTTAGGTCAACAAGATTTGTAGGTGCTTAACATTTAACCTTTCAAAATGCAAGCCAGCACTAAGTTAAACACTGGTGCAGTCATCTGATTTTATGACATTTGGTTCTACAAAACCAGAGTTCCATATGTTCCTCTTGACAACTTGTACACAGTAAGTATAATGTACCACTTCATTAAAAAAAATGTATACTGACAAACAATACCTCCTGGAATAGCTGATCTTCTAATGGTGACATATAAAGACAGGTGAAAAGAGCTTGATGGAAATACAGATCTTTACTGATATCTGGATGATTTATGCAAGATTTGATAAGAGCCATTGCCTCAGGGATGCGTTCACAGGCAATAAGGTATCTGGCACGTAGTTCAAAGAACAGTGGATTTTCAGAGCTTAAATATTTGTTAACTGTACAGAAAAGAAAGATTTAAAGGCAATTAGAATATGAAGTCCAAACAACAAATATATTTAAATGTAATGTTGTTTTTAATAGTGCAACGTCAACAAATGCTATAAAAAAGGGTCTGCTAAAGAAGCTATCATATTAAATTAAATACCATCAAGAACCTGTCTTTCTACTTGGAAACAAATTGTTACTTTACAGTAATCTAATTCAGCAGTTTGTTTCTAATCAACACAAGGTGTTGCAAAGGATTAGTAAAATACACACTATACAAAAGCAGATATGAGCATTTTCAAGAAAGAAAGCTCCCTCCTTTCTTAGAACTTGGAATCCAGGTGATTGTCGGACATATAGAGTCGACATCACTTCCAACGCTATAATTATAAATATTTAAACAACTGGGATACTCATCACCCATTAAAATGAAAGAGGTCAGAGTGGTGAAAAAGTTTAATGCAATTCACATACTGTTCCTTTAAGTAGCTTTGAACACCTTAACTTAGCTTGGAGAAATGGAAAATACACTTCATCTAAAAGTGCTACTATGCACCATTCTAAATCCTGAAATACCTTTAAAATCTAGGCCCCGATTTCTGGAAATTTTCAGACCTAAAAGCTAAGATTAAAACTAACATTTGAACAGAATGGTTTCAAGTGAGATACTCAAAATACTTAACATTTAAGTAATTAGGAAATTACAAAAAAGGTAATGTCTCTGTTATGAAAGACAGTAGGTCTCTTATGAAAGATCAGAGATCCTAGCTTCTCTTAAAAGTTAACATATCACACAAGGATGCAAAATGCAGTATTGCTGCTTTTATTTTGAGAATTGTTTGCATCTTGTTAAGTAAATGCACACTGTGAGGTGCTAATGGTGTGCCAATGTTTATGTAATGCATTGGACAATATGGCCTGATTGTCCTCTTACATATTTCCTCTTCCACAACACAGGTTAACTTATTATACCATTCCCACTTTCTGTGTAGTGAACTCTTAGGTCAGTATGCCCCTCTGCTCCATAAATAAGAATCCCACTTCTGACAGTACAAGTTCCCAGGGAAGAGGGTCTCCTACACCCTTGAACATTGACAGCACAAGTGCCCAGGGACAGAGGTTTCCTAGACCCTCCAAGACTTTTTTAAATAGACTGCGAGTTCCAACTACACCACTGGCAGGATTGTGCTCCCTCCCTGTAGCAGAATGCTTCAAGACAACTAACTACAGAAGCATTTAGCCAAGTCTGGAATACATTAAAAATGGCTTGGAGAACACAACATCTGTTCTTGTCCAGGCAGCATGCGCACTGCTTTGTTTTAGTGACAGATGCCAACCATCAGCTTAGACACCAATTAACTGCTTACATCTCAGTGTACCTCTGTCTACAATATTGTTGTAGATGTTCACAGTATGCTGTCTTATTCTTTCTAACTACTAAAAGTTTATTGCTTCTATATTTCAATACTACTATTTTTCTTTAAATCCAAAGATTGCTTTCCTTTCCAGCCCTCTCAAAACAGACTGCAACATCTTGGAGCACACTAAACTCACGTAAAGACAGACCCAGCTTGGTTTGTCTTGGCCTAAGCTCCTCCAAGTAATTAATGAATCCAAGACAGGATTATGTAGTTCACACAGAGCATATTTATCAAACTGACTTTTGCAAGTAATGGTTGGTGACTCAGCAAAAATTGGCAGTTTTCCTCATTTATGATCCCTGAGGAACTATATGGCTAAATTTCAAGATACACACCAAACACTGCCAGCCTATAAAGCAGCACATAAAGTTTGCTTTGTGTAAGACTTCACAAGCATCAGATTTTAGAGGAAGTGAGGCAAGAAAGAAAAAGCTCCAGAAGATATTATCTAAAATAAAATATTGGTCACCACAAATGAGATGCATCAAGGGTATGTGCGTGCAGGACACGGAAAGATAAAAGGAGGAAGAATACCTCAGTAGAGGGGAAGGAGAAGTGGCCTGCAACAAAAGGAAGCAAAATGATCACGTAGTGACAACAGGCAGACTCATTTCTACTCTGCCAGGTTAAAACTAAGTAAAAATCCTCAAATTGTTACCTGTCATTTAGAGACTTTATGATGTTCAAGGGAATAACTAAGGGAAAGGACTAAACTAATTCTTTGAGAGAGATCAAGACTGAAGCCTAACTTCAGATCATAACCACCAAAACTTCTCAAGTTCGTCACAAGATACAGAACAACAGGATTATTTCTTCTCATTTTGTTTCTGTAGGTCTTTGTCTAGAAGTTTATCAGATATTGAATAAAAGTCATGGGTAAACCATGTTGCTTGAGTGCCTGCTTTCCAAGAGAAACAAAACAACAAAGACTACCTAATCAATTGTGTTACTATTCTATCAAATACTGTCCCTGGCAACGGGGGCAGCTCTCTGAGCTGTTCAAACTTTATAGTCCTCTACCTCTCGCTAAAGAACCAACACATTATCATAAACACAGTAATGAATTTGAATTGTGCATTACACCATAGTAACTGGAGAAATACTAGTATTTTCGACCACTATCAAATAGAAAGACTTTTAAGAGATACCAGCAAATATATCGCCTAAGCTGTTAGTAAAGATTTTACTGTAGACTGGATACGAACTTCCATTAACATTCTGGTAATGTTTGTTTCTACTTGCCATCAAAATTGCAGGTTTACTTTGCACCTGAACAGAAATCTTTTTCCTACTCCCAGCTCTAGGAATTACATACACATAAACAGAAAGCATCTATCAGGTGTAGTCACAGCCCTCGTTCTAAACAGAACCAAGAAAAGTCACAAGCATGAGTATTTACAATTTGAAATGAAAATCAAACAAGTCAGAGCACCATGAGACAAAAATGCAGATCAGGTCCTCCCTAATCATGTTACTTCAGTAGCTTAAGTGAAGTCAAGTCACTCTCCATGCTCTTTCAGGAGTTGAACACCTGAGTTCAGTAAATTCATTTTATAAGTAAACCGCTTAGTAGTCTCTTATCTGAATAATCTCATCTCTACACTACAAAAGCAGACTTAAACCACTAGCAAGAAAAAATTAGTTTTATTAAAGAAGAGCATCAGCACATTTTACTACAGAAAAACAGTTAAATTGTGTGCAACACTTGCTGTCAACACCTGACCCTAATATTAAAAAAAGCATTACTTAACACATTTTTCAGTACTCTAAAAAATTAACGTGGTACATGATATACCTAATTCCTGTGATACGGGTTTTGCTTTAAGAATTGCTTGTAATACTGGATCCTCCCATGGTCCACCATCTCTGATGATACGGGTTACTAGTTCCAGGTTCATATTTCTGTATTTACTTAGAAGGCTCTGACATTCCTACATGTAAAAAGAAAAACTATTAGAAAAAGAAAAAAATCATCTAAAGTTAGACAATTCAAAAGTTAAGAGATAGGAAAAAACTATGCATATTTAAATATTTCCTCAGTCAACAATTCAAACTACAAAGTCATTTATTGTTTGAGCCTACACAAAGCCCTAAAGCAACAATTTATGTTCTCTGAAAACAATAATACAGAACTATGGAAGACAGAATGCTCATGTTTTCTACAGGCATGCAGCAAGAGCTTGTCATTTGCATAACAATGTACAGATTTAGACACGCTGATGCTGGATTTGTGATCCAGTGACAGTGTCCAGATTCTACAAGGGAAAAAACAAATTAAGCCATGTGAGTCACCAGCCCTCAAGCAATAATTTTTCTCCAAATCTCTACATAACAAATTCTGCTTGCCTAAAATAATCCAGAATGTTTTAGCCATCCATGATTTTCACATATGCCAAGTTCAACACTCTCCCTTGTTACTTGCTGGTAAAAGTGTCAACATTAATCAACATTTGAATTTTCATCACAAGAAAAGGGTATCTAATTTTGAAACAAAAAGTTGTAGCTGAAGAATGGCTTCTATGCACATACAATTAACTTCTTCACTTATGCTTCTTTACTGTGAATTCGTTTAGTTTCAACTAAATATTTTTATTTTATATTCAGATAAATGTGTGATGGTGAAAAATCATTAAGTAACCATCACAATGGTTTTCACGACCATTTTGAATACACAACTGATTCAGAAATTATTTCTCTAGAAAATTATGTAGAGGCATATTCAATGTATTCATTGTTTAAAAGTCACGGCAATTAATAAGACTGTTTTCAAAAAGCACTCATTGCAGGACTGCAAAAAATCTCCAATTACTCTTACGCAAGAGACCCTACCCATTCCTGAGCCACTCCTTGACCCCATTATTCCACCAATTCTAATTAAGCATGTAAGTGCTGCTGGATTTGATGATTAAGGTAAATAGTGCTGACACATTAATTTGTAGCAGCAGTAACAAACAGGTTTCAACATAAAAATAACAGAGACAGCTATTTTTCAAACTACAATTCTGTTCTCAGTATTAACAGAAGAAGCAACCCTGGTTTTCATTCTATGGTGGCACAAGTGGTTGTGTTCCCATGCAGTGAATTCAACTCTGAAATCAGTTCAGATCAAAAAGACCTAACTGGCAAAAATGGCAAGTTTGGTTTTTTTTAATCCAGGATGATTTATCTTATGCAGTTTTATATAGCCAGACAAAACCTTGTCCCAGTCAGGTTATGACTGACTGTGCTCGTGCCTTGTGCTGTGTCATAAGCACACCAGCCTCAAACAATGAGAGTTTATGCAGACTCAAAGAGCTGACTAAAACAGAGCTTCAATTTCAATCTTACTGTTTAAAACCACAGCGGGAACCTTAAGGTTTCATGTCGTGAACTGGTATGCAACACTGGATGACATTAAGTTTTAATTCGTTATAATGAAGCAAAGCTTCCCTCTACTATACAGGCTACATATAAAGTAAGTCTTTAACAATACTGGTATAACAAAGAGGAGCGCATTTTGCTTACTCCAAGTAGATTCAAATAGCAATGCTAACGATAAACATTAGAATAAATGGCTTTTCCTTTAAATATCCATCCCCTTCCCCCCTACACCCTTTGGTTTTAAATGTAAGTAAAGCAACTACCTCCTCTCACTATAATGGCATGTTTTCTCCAGGTTACATATTTACATATCCACAAAACCTGTCTTTACATGTACTAAAATAATACTAAAAGTTTATATAAAGTAGGCAACACTACCTGGATTGAACCTAAAATATCTTTCAAAGGATCTTCATAGAACTCATCCTTTCCAAAGAACAGCAGCAATTCAAAAAAACTCCTAAAAAACAGAAGTGGTGACAAGTCAACCAAACTAAAAACATTCATTCAAAAAATGAAACTACCACAAGTCTTAGTTTTCACAGGACAAAAATTGAAATTAGGACTTTCATAAGTTCTAGACTAGTGCTCATGCCAGAGTCAATCTAAAAAGTTCAGCTAATGCCCACACTCTAAACATAACTCATATTTCAAAACCTTTACATTGGTCTGATGTTTTGTCTTGGATTTCATCAGTTACTTACACACACACTGCAAGCATTTTTCAGAAGGCATCGAGTCCCAAATACAATACAGCTATAGATAAGCTAACGAGATCAAATCAAACAGATTATACTTAAGCACGATTTAAAACTCCTTCTGCTGCACCCTTTTCATAAGTTCAGGACATTTAGATCACAGAACCTGCCTGATCATCTCCCTCAAGAACTCCTATGTCCTCAATACTGTGTCTCCTCATTCACCATTACAGAACTGAACCTTCACCAAAAGCAGAAATGTTGGTCAGTTATACAGCAATTTTCAGGAAGAAAGAGGACAACTGTAAAGTTACTATAGCATGCACAGTGTAGAAGAAGTTACATTCAAGGAATGGAAACTTCATGTCAATGCAGATTCCCAACAATTCATGATTTCACGTATGATAAGCACTTTCTACTTAAAACATTTTGTTCCATTTAGGCCTGCCACACCACAGTACCCCCTGAAGTCTTTATATGAAAACCTAGATTCAAACTGACCTGTGGCCTCCGTGTTTTCCATCATCTTACAATAGTTTTATTTATTTATTTATTTAATTTTAAATACAGTGACTGAGACAAATAATCCCAATAACAGTATAGGAGAGGCTGTTAAAAGGAAGATTTCCAGAGCTCAAGTCAATTTAAGTCTTTGCTTATAGAAGCATACTTCCAGAATAATACTTGGAATACAGGCAATTCATTCAAAAACTAGGCAGTTGGATATCCTGGATCTGCAGGCAACTCCAGTGCCCCCGCTACTGCTCTGCTTTAAGACTGAGAAATTTAATTTCTCTTTGGAAAAGGTAATAAACCAAGTCTTGAACTAATGTAATCTGCAGCTGCTGCTTGAGAAAGTCATGAGCAGCAGGCAATAACTACATGACTCTCAGAGGGAAAGACAGTACTGAAAGATAAACTGCGTATCAAGGGAATTTTAGAAATATGACTGAAGAGGCTTCGGTCTTGTAACAGAAGAAAATAGGAATAATTTTCCTTAAGACTATTCTAGACATTTTCCAAATGAACTGGGCCAATAAGGAGGCAGAGAGGGAGAAGGTGGAAGATAATTCCTGAAAGAGGTTCCAGCACTCTTCCAACCTACAGGTTTTTGAGTGAAGATCTTGCTGACAGCAAATCCTTTGACTACAGCATTTAGTCTTTTGTTGCAACAGCTCTTAAAACAAAAGGCAGATTTTCATGAACAGCTGGACAAGGAACGCCTTGCAGAATAACTCAATTCACTGCAGTCATCCACAAATTTAAATCTAATTACATTTAAATGTATTTGAAGTTAACACCCAAAGCATTCCTAACAAAAATGTTTATTAAAGTTAATTAAAAGCATAGTAAAACGGGAACTTAAGGCATTTTTTTTCCTCTATATAACATTTTCAGAAATACAGTGCATTAAAAGATCTTAACATTCATGTAAGCAAAATGCAGCTTTGTACAGAAATAACAAAAATAATAAAAAATTAGATTTCCTTCAGATTATGCTGCAGTAATTTTTTTCCTAACCAGCCATAAGCTATGCCAAAAACAGACCTAAAAAATTTAAGATACACATCCATTATGTTCAATGACAAAATTTTTCTCCATGTTAGGTACTTGAATCTCAACTCAAATACGGCATTAAAAAAACAACCAGTACCCAAGTAAGTACTTTGTTCTGGAAAACATTATTTCATTTCATGTTGATAAACAAAATTTTGGAGCATTCTTGACTCTCAGGAAAGGTCAGACATGAGTCATGTCATGGTCTAAAAGGCAGTCAAGTTGGAACTTATTTAAGGCATCAACTAGTTATAGCAAATGACGCATGCGTTGATTTTTATTTGCTTTGACTGTTTTAAAGAAAATAGGATCTTAATTTCCAGATTCTTTTTTTGGTTAACAGTGAACAAGTGTACACTACAGTTTTCTTCCCTATCACCACATCTGCTCCAAGCTTATCAGACTAATATTTATATCTTGATAGATTACTTTATATTTCCTCATCACCAGTCTCCATTCAGTTAAAATTACTATAGTCAATTCCAGCTTGGCCCTGTTATCTTAAACCAATTTGCAGCACTGCACATCCCTATTTAAACCCATCCACTTATAATGATGGTGTTTCTGAATTTATCATATCACTACTTTGATATTACAGACATCAGAAGATTGCCTAACAACACTAGTATGCTGGCAACATTATTAAAATCCTGATATTAATGGTAATACTGGTTCACTTGTGATGAATAGCAAGGCTAATAAGTATAAGAAATGCAACAGTCATTACTGTTAATAGTTTATCGTCTGGTTACTAAGGAAATCTTACTTGAATATGAAAATAGTTAAGCAGATTTTTGCTCTCCAAGAACTGAAGACTTGATATACACCAAATTTTCAAGAGAGACTCATGCAAGGTTTCCCAGGTAACTGTAACTACCAAGTCTCAGGATCACTTTATGGTATCCCATGCAAAACTAGAGCAGACAGGAACTCAGCGACCAATTCTAGATTATCAAGAAGGGACCACCTTACATACAATAAATACCTGCATTTCTACCTTTTCTCCTCCCACGCTTTGACATATACAAGTATACAAACATCATGATTTTCCTAAAAATTAGTGAAAAAACAACCCAGGGTAACCATGGTTTGACGCAATTGCTGGTCATTCTTTGATATCTAAGGATTCCAGTTTTAAAAACCTTGGTCTTATGATTCCACAAGTAGTCCCATGTCACACACACAAGAATAAATCTCTTTGGTGAAGTTTCTCCAACACTTAAAGACAGCCTATATTCTATCAGAGTACAGAATAAAGCCTTGACTCCTATGTAATTAGTACCAACAGCTCAACAATGATGGAAAGGATAAGCAACCCAGTTGTCCTGACCGGGTAAACTAAAAGAGGATGACTAGGAGAGCATTCACTTCTGATGACTACATGAAGCAGGAATAAGACGCTTACACGTAAAATTCTGAACTGAGATACCAAACTGCATTCAAAAGCACTGTTCAACAAGAAAGCCATTTAACCAGCTGGACAAATGAATCCAGTTTACTCAAACCATACTATAAAGCTATCTTTTAGATGTTCATCCCCATAGGCTGAGAGAAAATAAAGTATATTGCATCTCAGCTCAGTATATCTAACTCACTTAAAGACTTTTTTTTTATTCCATTCCACACTAAGGTTTTGAAATGCGAAAAGCAGGTTTTTAGAACATGAAAAAAATTGCTTTTACTTATCTACTGATCATTACCCTGACACTTTCAGTCTTCGTATGGGAAAACCACCAATGCATCAAGAAGCATCAAGATTATAGAAAGATTTATGATGCAACATTCTGTAGTAAAGTTGAATATGACATTTTCTCAGTTAACTGTTTAACAAGTCAGCTTTCTGATGACTCAGACATAAAAATCCATTTTAAAATTGACTAATTTCTTAAACACTACAAGAAATTTATCTTAAATACTTCACTTATTACATCACTAGAGGCAGAACGGTAAAAACTTTAGATATTACAATCATGTACTGTCAAAGATCAGTCTTCAAATACTTCAAAATAAGATTATTCCAAAAAGTCTATATAGTTATCACTTATTTCTTTAGATTATTTATTTTGCAGGAAAACATGTGACAACATTGTAATGCCTGACTTGAAGATTCAGATGACATAAAAAGACTGAATTCTAGGTTTTGTACCCTCAGTTAACAATTCTTGGTTCCATGTATCTACGTCACCTGGTAAAATTACTCTAAAAAGCTCTGAGGATCTCTGAGACCCTATTGCTATTATAAAAGTAACACATTTACACATAAAGTAATAAAATAAATAAGATGTACTTACAAAGCTAGGCTACTCAATACGTATTGTACATGCTCACATTCAGCTGGGAATGATTCACAGGCAGATGTGAAACAACAGAGCGCCGTCTGAAGCACCTGAAGCTGAGGCAGAGGAACTTGCCACCTTCCAGCATAGTCTTCAACAACCTAATGATAAAAACATTTAAATATATATTACAAGGGAAAACATTCTCTTTAGTCAGAAATACTAAGTATTTAGTATTGTACCTGCTTTACCTCCCCTCCTTCTCCCTCAGGTGTAGGGTGTGTAATCGAAAAAACTGACCTACATTATAAATTATAAAGGACCTTAAACTATTCTTTTTCAGAGGCTAAGGCAGGAAATAATTTCTTCTTACACAGAATCACAGTAGATACTACACTCTGCATTAAAACACAGGTTTCCATTTCACAAGAGGATACAAGTTAGAGAGTCTATAACAATACTCAGATATTCCATTCTAAAACTTTCAATGAAGGGATTGAGTAGAGTGCACTATTTCTGCTTTTCTCTGCTGACATAAAGGCACAAATATACCAGTCACCTCTTCTTATCAGAAAGTAAATATAGACTTTTTTATCCATACGATGGAGGTAAGACTAGTTATGCTCTGATTGGAACTGCATTACTATTTATAGGGAAATATGAAGATGAAAAAAGTGTTTTCATGAAGAAAATGGAGATAAATCCTTCCTTGGTCACCTTGTCAATCTTGTTTCTATTAATAAATGCAAACTTCTGGCACTATGCCCACATTGGGAGGCTCAATAACCCAGGACCACCTGGTATTTCTATACAAGTCCCTTGAAAGGCTCCATCCTTGTAGAGCACTCCATGTATAAAACACAGCACTGAGTTCAGCACAAGGCAACGTAACAGAACAGACATCAGTAAAGGCACCCACCAATTCTGTAATAGACCAGTCGTTATGCTACAGTGACCCAGCAAGCAGAAGGCCAAGGGCTTTGGCTTGTCTCTTCTCCTTTAATGAACAGCTAAGATGTGACTCATATACAGTACTCTACGCAGCGACTGAAAACTGTTTCTTCTATGCTCTTGCACGTGGCATCTCACTGCACTACAGTCAGGCTCACTTACTCTTGCTTTATATTTTTTTCATCATAACAGCACAGTTTCAATAATAGCAGGAGTGGATTAGCTGCACTTCAGAGCTTAGGGCACTCTCCTCCAGCTAAGTAAACCTGAGACCTCCTACATGCTGACAAAATGAGAAGCGGGTTGAGAAACACAATGCCATCAGCCATGTCGTAGAAAGGAAGGTAAAGCACTTGACCATACAGAAGACACAAGTAACTGGCTTCAAGAATGTTAACGAAGTGCCAATCCTAGTTATACCTGTATATCCACATCAAAAGCCAGGCTGACCAACAAAGCACAGACTGAACAAAAAACCAGATACATCTCTGTTCAGGATTTTTTTCAATTTAAAAGCCTGTGAATCTCACAGATTGGTCTGATTTCCCATGAACTAAAGAAAGCACTTAGAAGGCAGGTTAAGGGGCCTACATTTCTATTTTCAAAGTTGCATGCCTAACTTTGTTCAAGGCTCTGCAAGATGGACAGTGTCTCCATTTCTGTCAGTTTGGTTATAGCTGCTCCAAAGCAAAGCAGTTACTTACAAAGGGACCAGCAACTATTTCTCCTCATCAACAGCCGAGATCGATTTGTAAGTAGATTCTTACTTTCCACCAAATCTATTTTAATAATTACTCTTTGAAAATTTGTTAGCTTAATGCAGCAAATATCTAGGTCAACTGGAAGAGAATTAGCAGACTTGTAGATAAATGCTCTAACGTGGAACATAAACGCTTCATAAAATAGTACCGCCTCACACACCTACAGAGTTCTCTGAAATACTTTTAACAAGATCCCTTGTACAGGAAAACACAAAAGCATTAGGAGAAACACAGTAGATGGATCCAAGGTCCTTTAGTGCGTATAGCCTCCAAATAGTCAAACAAAGGTAGTTCTCACCACAGTGTTTCATAACATTTTGACCTGAGAGGTACAGTGTAGATACATTCATAAATTATTTCAAGCAACGAGACAACATTTCCTGATGGCAGTGTTTTGGTATTTTCTCCTGGTAGCATAAAGTGATAACTGTAAAGAACTGTAAAAAGGATTGGACAGTTGACCTAAACTGACCAAAGAATGTATTTCACACCATAAATGTCATGCTCCTTATGCAAGTGAGAAACTCCCTTGGGATGGCCCTTCTCGATGGCTGCCCTGCTTCAAGTCTGGCTGCTGTGCCAAGTCCAGTTCCGATTTTCACAACCTCTCCGCAAGGACTGTGACATCCTCACTGACTGGGGTGGCTGTGCTTAGGCATGTGTCTTCTAGTAACCACTGCTGGTAGTGTGCATTCCATGACTGTCTGAGTATTTATAGACTTTGGGTTTTAAATATTTTATATCAGTTTTCTGTTTCAGCCTTTAGGTCTATTTTACCTTACCTGACTCCCCTTCACAATTTGGAGTAGAGGAAGAAGGGGAGAAATTAGTGCCCCTTCAGCTGTCACCTGCTAAACTGGGACATTCACAGAGTGTGCAGTTACACTGTGGAGCTCCTTACCAAAGGGGCGCTGTGGATGCGGAATGGCTATAAGAGTTGAAAGAGGCTGCATGAGCTGAAAAAGACAGCCACCAAAAAGTTACTAACTACAATAAATTAGGTTAACTGAGAATAGTTAAGAGAGGGAAAAGTTACAGGACTCCCTCATCTTGCTCTTTGGTTAGGCACGTATGAACTTTTGATAAGTTCCTGGTCCTAACATTAACATATTGCTTCTGCAAATAATTACCATTCAAAAACAATGCAATAAAGGCTTATGGTTATAATAGACGTTGTTGTCTCTGAAACATGCAGTTCTACTGCCCATACTTTATAAAGGCCTATACAGTCCTACTAGTTGCCCTTGCTGCACCTAGACTAGTCATCTGAACCCAAAGCAACCTAGTTCAGGGACTATTTTTTTTCTCTAAAAAAGCCATCAATCCTTTTCTGCATCAGCTCTCTGAACTGGCCTGCCACAGAACTATCAGAGGCAGCACAGAAAGGAAGACACCATCACCACATTGTTGCCTTAGTTAGGCAGTTAGTCTGCAACTCAAAAGATTCACAGAAACAGCCCTCCCCACCTCAAACTGGTCAGAAAGAAAATGAATAACATACTTATTTTTCAGAGTATGGATACCTGAAACTATGCATTTGTAGGTCTCAGGAGACAATAAAAAAAGTCTAAAATTGGTCAATTCTCAGCAGAAAAGCAGCTACGGTAACTACGAAATAAATTCCAAACCACACTGCATACATTCTCATTCTGTATGGAAGGGAGGGTGGGAAATAATGTTTGGTTTACAATTCTGTGTATATTTTACTGTCTGTTTTTGTTACCTTAGGGAACAGCGTTTTCTAGAACAGACACTAACCCCTTTTTTGTTCGAAATAATCAACATGCCATGCTTTGAAACAGGACCTTAAACCAGAACACAGCTAAAGGTCTGTACCAAAAAGAACACTCAAAACAATTAAAAAAACCCTTTATCCCCTCTGACATTCTTCAAACAAAAGTCAAAGGGACATGCATATGTTTGTCCTCATGTTGTGAGCACAAAATTGTCAAAACAAAGCGGCCTGTTCCTTGTGCAATATACAGTGCAGAAAATCAGAAAGGAGGCAACATTTTCATGCGACTTTCTGCAATAATTTCCTTCAAGAATTTTGTCACTGTGCAATTCTTATACCCTTAAAAGACTCTCCATGCATCATTCCCCAACCTGTCTTTACATTTTAAATTACTACTGTCCATAAGGAGAACATGGGGCCTTTTGTCTTCCCTTTCTCATTCAGTACAGATACAGGTAGTAAAAGAAAGGCTGAAACATCTTTCTGACACCCCCCTCAATTCAGCGCCACACCAATACACTACTTCCCCTTCTTTAATACATTTGAGTAACTTGGGAGGAAAATCTACCATTCAGATGTTTCCTATTAAGTGCAAAATCAAAACCAGTCTTATCAATGTCCTATAAGAAGCTTCTAAGTACACAGCTAAAGCAGCTAACCCTGACAATAACAAGGTAGCAATTAAAGACCCGTAACAATGCAAAACCAAAACCAGAATAATTCTAGAATATTATGGTTTAACATATATGTCTGTATTTAGTCAGTTAAGTGATTAAAGATATATTTATAAAGTGACTTGACTATATTCCAAACACTTAAAGAGAAATAATATTGCAAATAACTGAATTTGCAAATATGTAGGACACAAACAAGTGTTTTGTGCAGCAGTAAGCCTGAAGTTGCTACAGCTTTTCCTGTCCCTCCTCAAAACAAAAAAAAAAAAAGAGGTTAAGAAGAAACAAAATAAATCCACCAATTTCAAAGTTTTGGCCTGATGAGGATTTTAAATTAAGTTACTCCCATAGCTTTTTGAGAGACTTAACAGTAAAGGAAATCAACTCACGATTTTAAAACACAACAGTTCTGTGAGTGGTTCTGTTTATAGTTTTCAGAAAAAGAAAACTACTTGGCTTGTCATTTGCTACAATAAGCAAATACAGCGGTTGTCACGGAACAGAGTGAATGAAAAAGGATTTAAAATGCCAAGCAGAAAAAGGGGGCATGTTTAAAAAAGAAAAAAAAAATCTGCTTCCTGAAAATTAAAAACGACAATTAAAAGCAACACTTACAATGGCTGCCTGCTCAGCACAAGTGGCTTGGATACCAAAGATCAGTTCTAGAACAGAACTTGGGTAACCATAAACTTGCTCTACCTGGAAACACCAGAAAAACTAATCACACCTTTTTAACTGTCTTTTCAGCCTATTTAGTGGAAAACAATCGTTTTGTTGTTTCCACATACAAACAAGCTAGGAACGTCCTTACAGAAAAAAAGGATTCTATCACCCAACAGAGACTTGAAAAGGTGCTGAGATTTAAGATAACATAAAATATTACTTAACAGATACAAGTTTAAAATGGTTTTATATGGTGGGACAAAGAAAAAAGATATTTGTTTTACCGCAACTCACACGTGAATATTACATAAGGGGTAACCAAACATAATCACACTTCCAGCAAACGAAAAAACATCACCCAGCAACAGCATGACACATCCGATGAGACAAGTTTCTGCCAAAGCTCTTCCCTTGAAGCTAAATGCTTCCCCCTTCCCTCTTTAATCATCGAGATCTCATCTGTTTCCTCAGTCTGCTTGAGGCAAGAATAATATTTAAGATGAGTTCCATACACCCATTACATTTAGCTACTCAAAGAGACAGTTCCATACATATTTACAGTCTGTCACTTGCACAACAGTGAAAACAACATATTAACCCTACAATTATAGTTTTCGCTACTTGTAGCATAATAATAAACGTGCCTGTGTAATATTTTTTAAAAAACACAACTTAACATGCATTTCAAGTAAAAACTACACTTACTTCTCTTCCTTATCTGAAGAGTTGCTACCCAAAAGGGCACTGGCAGAGGCTGCCCAGGGAGGTGGTTGAGTCCCCTTCCCTGGAGGTGTTTAAGGCACGGGTAGATGAGGTGCTAAGGGACATGGGTTAGTGTTTGATAGGAATGGTTGGACTCGATGATCCGGTGGGTCTCTTCCAACCTGGTTATTCTATGATAATAAATTATTTGTTTTTTCCATTACCTATAGCAACAAGTGTGCCTTTTCTAACATGAAAAAGCTCACACAGTAAGGCTACCAGACACTATGGTACAGAAGTATCACTCAATGGAGATCCTTTTTAAGTACAAAAACCTGCAACCCCTTCACAAGTTACAATCTTAATATCTTTTTCCATGCAAAATTCAAAAGCTTATTTTCACACAAAACTTAAAATTTGAGTTAATGCATCAAGAAATGGAGAATCAGGAATACCAAGAAGATTGAGAGTGTGAAACAGGTAAATTCAAAGTGGAAGGAGAAAAACATTACAAACATCAAAAGTAGTATACAATGTATTTGTACATTTGTGCAATACCTCCTTTTTAAAATATTAACTCTTTAATTCCATTTGCAGAAGAGGGAAATAGTTTCTCAGGGTAAAGCTAAGAACAGCAGGCACAAAAACTGAGGAGAAGTCAGTACAGAAGATAAGTACATGAATAAGAAAACACTTAATCTTCATGACAAGAGCAGAGCACTGAAAACTGACTCTTTCAGCCTACCAACCTGCACATTAACCACTAATGTGAATTCTCCCAAGAAGCTGACTGAACGCAGCCAAGCGCACTTCACACAGCACAACTACAGTCTTAAACATGAAAAAAACCTTAGAACACCAAAAAACATTACAAGAGAAAAAAAAGGTGGTTAAAACCTACAGATTTTACTTTCTCAAAGAAATAAGCTTCAAAGAAATGGATCGCTTTCCACTACTAGTACCCATGCATGCAAGATTTATCTAGCTAAACTCTAAAAGTTTTTGGAGATAAAATACGGATCCAGAAGGCCTCAAAAGTAGTGAAACAAAGGTCTGGCACAACCTGAATGTGCTTGGTGGTTGTTTTTGGGGGTTTTTTTTAATAAAATATAAAACAATGAAAAACTACTGACTTGACGTTCAAAGTAACAGACAAAACAAAAAAGTACTTTCAAATTGAAGCACATCACTAAGTGTGAAAATGTATTAATCCTAAACTCAGAAGAACAAGACATATATTTTTCTACCTTCACTCCCACAAAGCAAGACAAATGAAAGTTGAGTCATGCACCCCTGCATTTTTTTTCTTGTTTGTTTACTAAAATAAATCCAGGAAACACTATCTTCTCTAGTGCATTATTTAATTTTATCTCTTAGCTTTCAAGTTTATAAACCCAAGAAATATTTTTCTAGCAGTGACTCATGATACCATCAACTAATCCAGGCAAACTAGGTAATCTTTATTTCAGGAAGTCAGATCATACTGGAAGGCCATAAGCTGATGCCACAGTAAGAGCACATCAAGTAGTGTTTATTCCTCCCCGAGTTAACTCATTACTTTAGATCAAAATTACCTCATGTTAATTTCAGTAATTATTGAACAACATAAAATAACATCTAGTACAGTTATGCAGCCATGTAGACAACTACAGAAATGCTGGGAGTAACTTGCTACGTTTTCATAGTACTTAACATTGGAATAGATTCTGAAGAGAAAACACAATTTCAGGCTAGTTTATAAAATTATACCCACTCCAAGTGCAATGAAGTAAGCTCTATCTATTTTCCAGCTCGCTCTTAAGGCCTGTTTTCAAACCAAGTCAACAATCTAATTATAAAAGTATTCCCTCCAGCCTCATACCAAAAAGCAACCATCTACGCTATTTTCTCTGCCCTTCATCACTTGTATTTCACTCACATAAAACCCTCCTCAACAGCTCTGGTCCCTGAGAAGTCTCATGAAAGGATTTCAAATTGGGCATATAACAAGTTGAAATTCATGAAGCTCTTCCAAATGTTTGGACTGAGGGGGGTTTTGCTAGGTACCACCTTTCAAGTTCCTAAGTAGCTACAGGTGCCGCCTTCTTTTGCTTGTCAAAGTCAGCAACAGTAGACTTGCTGTTCTCAATGTGTAAGTGGTTTCAATACACAGTGAACAAGAAGAAATGCCAGATCAGCAGTTTTGAGAAAGTAACATAGAAACAGCTGGTGAGATGTATAAGCTGGGCACTTATCCTCCAACTGTCTCTTTTCATTCCCAGCCACAGAAATCTTGATTTTTGTTTTAGCCACATCATCAATCTCAAAAAGCAGTCTAAGAAAACATTTTATCCAGTTTGCCTTGGAAGATTCAGGCTGTAATGACACTGTATGAAAACACACACCTTCAGCACAAAAACAGATTCCAGAAAGTGCACCTGGGTTTAGAGACTCCACATTCTGACTTCATCTCCTATCATTAAATTGTGATTACACATATATTTAAGGAAAATGGTCTGACATCCAGTCATCTTTTATACACGCTACTTATCTGTCTGAAAGTGAAGTTCGGCTACAATACTCCAAGCTTTGAGAGCACTGAATCTGGCTTTTTACAGGGATGGTCTACCTTTCCAACATATTTCAAGGATGACTGACATGGGCATGCCAATGGTTTTCAAGGTCTGAGCCACTCTCTTACTCTAACATCAACCAAGAGGTCTTTGCTTCCATCTACAGAAAAATGGCTCCACAAACCAAAAAGCCTTTACACCTTGTTTCCTTTTCCCTTTAGCTCTTAATGAGAGACGTAGCTATGTGAATATGTCACACAGTTCCATAACTATAAGCAATCTCAACAATGTTATTTTCAGCTGAGACCAAGCTCCATTACTGTGATCGAAGCACAGCCATATATTTTAATAGGTTGTTATTCTGGAAATAAAAAGGTGGATGCTTGAGCAGTTCAAACTCATGGTATTATCACTAAACAGTTCTTTCTACAACTGCTGTTCAACTTTTGACACAAAACCAGGAACATTGAAGGCAAAGCAGGACATTTAGAAGTGCAAAAAAAAAATTAAGGTAGCTAAAACTGTGTCATCAGTGTGGACTGGAATGAGATGGAGAGGTTGACCTGCATAACAGTCAGAAGATATGAACCTCAGAATATATGGATTTTAAAGCAGTAGGCTCTGATAAAAACTAGAGCTAAAGGGAAAAATTGCACTAGAAAAGACATCTAGGGGCATGAAAAAAAAGATGGCTAAAACTGCCTTTAGCTAAAGCAAAGCAATATTTAAGTAAAAAGTTTCATTTTACAACAAAAGTTTTGATAAAGAGGTGACCTAAACCTCACGATACTTTCTGAAGAGATACGAAAATGCTTAAACAGTTATTAAATAGCCTGAGGGCCTATCACCCCTCTGTGTATACAGGTATATATAGATCAGTACAATTACACCACTGTCAATCTCACGAGTATATATGAGCTAATGTGGAGCATGCACAACTTCACTTGTCAAACCACAAATGTCACAAAGCTACTAGTTTTCCATACCAGCACACTACACTAGTTAAGATCTTGTATTTATACAGTTAAATTAGTAGAAGAATCCATTACCAAAAAACATGCTCAAACAAAACACGGAAGATTATATTTTGAGTGAGCACATGACTGCTGATCACACCAGGCCAAATTTAAACAACAAAAAAAAAAAACCTGCAGACAACATGTTTAATATATTAACTCACTTTCATCAGGACTATTTAAGCTATGCATTCTTAAGAAGTTAAGATAAGAGAAACAGAGCCCTTTATGTACTCAGAACATTGGCTGCCCACGTGAACAGTTCATAAACTCACAGAATCACAGAATCACAGAATAACCAGGTTGGAAGAGACCCATTGGATCTTCGAGTCCAACCGTTCCTATCAAACACTAAACCATGTCCCTCAGCACCTCGTCCACCCGTGCCTTAAACACCTCCAGGGAAGGTGACTCAACCACCTCCCTGGGCAGCCTGTTCCAGTGCCCAATGACCCTTTCTGTAAAGAATTTTTTCCTAACGTCCAGCCTAAACCTCCCCTGGCGGAGCTTGAGGCCATTCCCTCTTGTCCTGTCCCCTGTCACTTGGAAGAAGAGGCCAGCACCCTCCTCTCTACAACGTCCTTTCAGGTAGTTGTAGAGAGCAATGAGATCACCCCTCAGCCTCCTCTTCTCCAGGCTAAACAACCCCAGCTCTCTCAGCCGCTCCCCATCAGGCCTGTTCTCCAGCCCCCTCACCAGCTTCGTTGCTCTTCTCTGGACTCGCTCCAGAGCCTCAACATCCTTCTTGTGGTGAGGGGCCCAGAACTGAACACAGTATTCGAGGAGCGGTCTCACCAGTGCCGAGTCCAGAGGGAGGATAACCTCCCTGGACCTGCTGGTCACGCCGTTTCTGATCCAAGCCAAGATGCCATTGGCCTTCTTGGCCACCTGGGCCACTGCTGGCTCATATTCAGTCGGCTGTCAAACAACACCCCCAGGTCCCTCTCCTCCAGGCAGCTTTCTAGACAGACTTCTCCCAGTCTGTAGCACTGCACAGGGTTGTTGTGCCCCAAGTGCAGGACCCGGCCTTTGGCCTTGTTAAACCTCATGCCGTTGGACTCAGCCCAGCGGTCCAGCCTGTTCAGATCCCTTTGCAGAGCCTCCCGACCCTCCAGCAGATCGACACTTCCACCCAGCTTAGTGTCGTCCGCAAACTTGCTCAGGGTGCACTCGATGCCTTCATCCAGATCATTGATGAAGACATTGAACAGGGCTGGACCCAGCACTGAGCCCTGGGGAACCCCACTTGTCGCTGGCCTCCAGCTGGATTTCACACCATTTCCCACCACTCTCTGGGCCCGGCCAGCCAACCAGTTTTCCGCCCAGGAGAGCGTGAGCCTGTCCAGGCCAGAGGTGACAGTTTCTCAAGCAGAACGCTGGGAGAAACTGTGTCAAAGGCTTTGCTGAACTGTTCGATGTCATTAGAATGGCTAATTACCACCCCCTGGGTCATTAGAGTGGCTAATTACCGTGCCCTGTGTCATTAGGGTGGCTAATTAGCCTCCCCCACCCCCTAGAGTGGCTAATTAACAAGTTCCCCCCCATTAGAGTGGCTAATTAGTCCCTGACATTCCCTGCCAGCCCATTCGAGTGGCTACTTGGCCCTTGGTGTCGGTAGCCACATCGTTAGAGCGGCTAATTAGCACATCGCCAAGCCATTAGCGTGGCTAATTAGTGCACCTCGTGCCGTTCGAGTGGCTAATTAGCCCTGAGTGTCAGTAGCCACATCATTAAAGCAGCTAATTAACACATTCCGAGGCCATTTGGGTGGCTACTTAGCCCTGCGTGTCAGTAGCCACATCATTAATGTGGCTAATTAACACTTTCCCACACCATTCGAGTGGCTACTAGACCCTAGATATCAGTAGCCACATCATTAAAGTGGCTAATTAGCATGTTCCTGTGCTATTAGAGTGGCTACTTGGTCCCCATTGTCAGTAGCCACATCATTAAAGCAGCTAATTAACACATTTGGAGGCCATTAGATTGGCTACTTGGCCCTGGATGTCAGTAGCCACATCATTAAAGCTGCTAATCAACACATTTGGAGGCCATTCGAGTGGCTACTTGGCCCTGGATGTCAGTAGCCACATCATTAAAGCTGCTAATTAACACATTTGGAGGCCCTTCGAGTGGCTACTTGGCCTGGAATATCAGTAGCCACATAATTAACGTGGCTAATTAACACGTTCCTGTGCTATTCGAGTGGCTACTTGGTCCCCAGTGTCAGTAGCCACATCATTAAAGCTGCTAATTAACACATTTGGAGGCCATTCAAGTGGCTACTTGGCCCTGGATGTCGGTAGCCCCATCATTAAATCTGCTACTTAACACATTTGGAGGCCATTAGATTGGCTACTTGGTCCCCAGTGTCAGTAGCCCCATCATTAAAGCTGCTAATTAACACATTTGGAGGCCCTTCGAGTGGCTACTTGGCCTGGAATATCAGTAGCCACATAATTAACGTGGCTAATTAACACGTTCCTGTGCTATTTGAGTGGCTACTTGGTCCTCTGTGTCAGTAGCCACATCATTAAAGCAGCTAATTAACACATTTGGAGGCCATTCAAGTGGCTACTTGGCCCTGGATGTCGGTAGCCCCATCATTAAATCTGCTAATTAACACATTTGGAGGCCCTTCGAGTGGCTACTTGGCCTTGAATATCAGTAGCCACATAATTAACGTGGCTAATTAACACGTTCCTGTGCTATTTGAGTGGCTACTTGGTCCCCAGTGTCAGTAGCCACGTTGTTCAAGGGGCTAATTCACCTGCTCTCCTGCCATTAGAGTGGCTACTTAGCCCTGGACGTCAGTAGCCGCGTGGTTCCCGGGGCTAATTACCCTGTTCCCCGTGCTTCTCAGCCTAACGAGTGTCTCCTTTGTTACGGTGCAGGGGTGACGACGCTGGGGACGGTGACGGGCACCGTGTCCAACAGCCTGGCCGGGGCGGGTGGCCACGGAGCCTCGGCCTCACTAGCCACCCCCATCACGACGCTGGGGGCCATCACCACCCTCTCCAGCCAGGTCCTCAGCCCCTCCCCCACCACCGTCTCGGCCGCCGCCACCACCGCCTTGGCCACCGCCGCCATCGCTGTCCAGGTGGGCTACCGGGGGGGCTACTGCGGCTACTGAGGGGGCTACTGCGGCTACGGGGCCGGGAGGGGGTGCGGCGGGGCCGGGGCTACCAGCGAGAGCTTGGGGGCTACCTGTAGGATCACGTGGCTACCGATGTGGGAGGCCAGCAGGGGGTTGGGGGCCACCAGTGGGACCTTGAGGGCCACCAGTAGGACCTTGTGGGCTACCAGTGGGACATTATAGGCCACCAGTAGGACCCTGTGGGCCACCAGTAGGACCTTGAGGACCACCAACAGGACCTTGAGGGCCACCAGTGGGACATTATAGGCCACCAATAGGACCTTGAGGGCCACCAGTGGGACCTTGAGGGCCACAAGTAGGACCTTGAGGGCCACCAGTGGGACCTTATAGGCCACCAGTAGGACCTTATAGGCCACCAGTGGGACCTTGAGGGCCACTACTAGGACCTTGAGGGCCACTACTAGGACCTTGAGGGCCACAAGTAGGACCTTGAGGGCCACCAGTGGGACCTTGAGGGCCACAAGTAGGACCTTGAGGGCCACCAGTGGGACCTTATAGGACACCAGTGGGACCTTGTGGGCCACAAATAGGAGCTTAAGGGCCACTAGTTGGGCTCCAGGGGCCACCAGATGGGAGGATCCATAGATTAGAGGGAGGTTGTGGTCGTGGACCACTGATGGGACCTTGAGGGCCACCACTGGGACCTTAAGGGCCACTAATAGGACCTTGAGAGCCACCAGTGGGACGTTGTGGGCCACCAGTGGGACCTTGAGGGCCACCAATAGGACTTCATGGCCCACCAATAGGACCTGAGGGCCACAAATAAGACCTTGAGGGCCACCAGGGGGACCTTACAGGCCACAGATAGGACTTTGAGAGCCACCAGTAGGACCTTGAGAACCACCAATGGGTCCTTGAGGGCCACCGGTGGGACCTTATAGGCCACCAGTAGGACCTTATAGACCACCAATAGGAGGTCGTGGGCCACCAGTGCGACCTTGAGGGCCACCAGTAGGACCTTGTGGGCCACCAATAGGACCTTATAGGGCACAAGTAGGACTTTGAAGGCCACCAGTGGGACCTTGAGGGCCACCAGTAGGACCTCGTGGGCCACCAATAGGACCTTATAGGACACCAGTGGGACCATGAGGGCCACCAGTGGGACCATGAGGGCCACCAGTGGGAGCTCGTGGGCCACCAGAGGGACCTTGAGGGCCACCAGTGGGACCTTGAGGACCGCAAATTGGACCTTGAAGGCCACAAATAGGACCTTGAGGGCCACCAGTGGAACCTTGTGGGCCACCAATAGGACCTTATAGGGCACAAGTAGGACTTTGAATGCCACCAGTGGGACCTCGTGGGCCACCAATAGGACCTTGAGGGCCACCAGTGGGACCATGAGGGCCACCAGTGGGAGCTCGTGGGCCACCAGAGGGACCTTGAGGGCCACCAGTGGGACCTTGAGGACCGCAAATTGGACCTTGAAGGCCACAAATAGGACCTTGAGGGCCACCAGTGGAACCTCGTGGGCCACCAGAGGGACCTTGAGGGCCACCAATAGGACCTTGTGGGCTATCTGGTTGACCTTGAGGGCCACCAGTGGGACCTTGAGGGCCCCCAGTAGCACCTCGAGGCCCCCTACCATGGGCCGTGCGGCAGGGCCCGGTGGCCACCTGTGGGCTGGCGCGGTGGCCGCCCCGCGCGGTCGGTGGCCGCGGGGCCCTGCCTGTGGCTTGGGGCGGCCCTGGGCTACCTCTGACTGTGGGTTGGCCCCCAGCCGGTGGCGGCGCCGGCGCAGGTGACGCTGATCACGACGCCGAGCGGGGTGGGGGCGCCGCCCATGCAGGAGCTGCTCGTCTCCATCTTGGCTTCTCCCACCTCGGAGTCGGCGGCTGCCGGGGCCCCCGAGGCGGCCAGCGAGGCGGCCACCGTCACCCTGCTCTGCTCCAACCCGCCCTGCGAGACCCACGAGACGGGGACCACCAACACGGCCACCACCAGCCTGGTGGCCAACGTGGGCGCCGCGCTAGCCCCCCAGCTCCAGCTGCTGGCCGAGGGCTCGCCCGGGCCCGGCCTCGGGAGCCGCGGGGGCTCCGGGCAACCTGGAGAGCTCCGGGCAACCTGGAGAGCTCCACGAGGCCGCCGCGGCCGCTGCCATGGCCACTGCCAGGTTCTGCTCCGGCTCATCGGGTGAGGCCCAGGCCACCGTGGCTACCGGCGTGGCCAACATGGCCACCGCCAGGTTCTGCTCCAACCCTCCATGCGAGACGCACGAGACGGGGACGACCAACACGGCCACCACCACGGTGGCCACCGGCTCGAACTTGTCCCCCAGCTCTTCGTGTGAGAGCCAGGAGATGGCGGCTACCAATGTGGCCACCGTGGCTACCAGCAGGTTCTGCTCTAACCCCCCACTGCGAGACCCACGAGACGGGGACGACCAACACGGTGACGACCTCCATGGGCTCCAGAACCTTCTCCAGGTCTTCAAGTCAGAGCCAAGAGACCATGGCTACCAGCACGGCCACTGTGGCTACCAGCAGGTTCTGCTCCAACCCCCCTTGTGAGACCCACGAGACGGGGACGACCAACACGGCCACCACCACGTCTGCCATGGGCTCCAGAACCTTCTCTGGGTCTTCATCTGAGGCCCAGGGGACTGTGGCTACCAGCACGGCCACCGTGGCTACCATCAGGTTCTGTTCCAACCCCCCCTGCGAGACCCACGAGATGGGGACGACCAACACGGCCACCACCACGTCCGCCATGGGCTCCAGAACCTTCTCAAGCTCTTCGAGCCAGAGCCAAGAGACCGGGGCTACCAACATGGCCACTGTGGCTACCGCCAGGTTCTGCTCCAGCTCTTCGTGTGAGGCCCAGGAGTTGGGGGCAACCGACACGGCCACCGTGGCCACCGGCAGGTTCTGTTCCAACCCCCCCTGCGAGACCCACGAGACGGGGACAACCAACATGGTGACGACCTCCATGGGCTCCAGAACCTTCTCCGGGTCTTCATCTGAGGCCCAGGGCACCGTGGCTACCAGCACGGCCACCGTGGCTACCAGCAGGTTCTGCTCCAACCCCCTCTGCGAGACCCACGAGACAGGAACAACCAACACGGTGACGACCTCCATGGGCTCCAGAACCTTCTCTGGGTCTTCATCTGAGGCCCAGGGGACTGTGGCTACCAGCACGGCCACCGTGGCTACCATCGGGTTCTGTTCCAACCCCCCCTGCGAGACCCACGAGATGGGGACGACCAACACGGCCACCACCACGTCCGCCATGGGCTCCAGAACCTTCTCAAGCTCTTCGAGCCAGAGCCAAGAGACCGGGGCTACCAACATGGCCACTGTGGCTACCGCCAGGTTCTGCTCCAGCTCTTCGTGTGAGGCCCAGGAGTTGGGGGCAACCGACACGGCCACCGTGGCCACCGGCAGGTTCTGCTCCAACCCCCCCTGCGAGACCCACGAGACGGGGATGACCAACACGGCCACCACCACCGTGGCCACCGGCTCCCGAGCCTGCGAGCCCCCTGAGACGGGGACGACCAGCACCGGCAGCACCGTGGTGGCCACCAGCTCCAGCTCCAGGCCGGCCGAGCCGGTGGCCACCAACAGTGCCGCGGCGGCCACCAGGCCGTGTTCCAACCCTCCCTGTGAGACCCACGAGACGGGGACCACCAACACGGCCACCACCACCGTGGCCACCGGCTCCCGAACCTGCGAGCCCCAGGAGGCCGGCGTGGCCACCACGGCCACCGCCACGCTAGCCGCGGGCTCCCGGCCGGCCGAGACGGTGGCCACCCCCGCCTTGATGGCCACCGTCGCCTCGGTGGCCGCCGACGCTGCCTCGGTGGCTGCCGGGGGGGCCGTGGCTACCGTCTCCGCCCCGGTGGCCACCGGGCCGTGTTCCTCACAGAGCCAGGAGGCCCCCGTGGCTTTGGGGTCCCCGCTGGGGGGGCCCCCGAGCCCCCGCGACCCCCCCGGCTGCTCCAACCCCCCCTGCGAGACCCACGAGACCGGGACCACCCCCACGGCCACCACGGTCACCGCGGCCATGGGCGCCAACCAGGGTCAGTCGGGGGGGGCCCCTCCTTTTTGGGGGGTCTGGGGGGGGGGTTGGGGGCCCTTTCTAGACCCCCCTTATGGTTTTGGGGTCCCTTTTCTGCCCCCTCCCCATTCTATGAGGGGTTTGGGGTCCCCTTTCTGCCCCCTCCCCATTCTGTGAGGGGTTTGGGGGTCCCTCCCCCATGGGTTGAGGGGTTTTGAGGTCCCTTTCTGTCCCCCCTTATGGTTTTTGGGGGGTTTGGGGTCCCCTTTCTACCCCCTCCCCATTCTCTGAGGGGTTTGGGGGTCCCTCCCCCATGGTTTGAGGGGGTTTGGGATCCCTTTCTGCCCCCCCTTATGGTTTAGGGTGGGCTCAGGGTCCCCTTTCTGCCCCCTCCCCATTCTATGAGGGGTTTGGGGGTCCCTCCCCCATGGGTTGAGGGGTTTTGGGGTCCCTTTCTACCTCCTCTTATGGTTTTGGGATCCCTTTCTGTCCCCCTTATGGTTTTGGGGACCCCTTCTCCCCCCATTATGGGTTTGGGGGGGGGTTGGGGTCTCCTTTCTGCCCCCTCCCCATTCTATGAGGGGTTTGGGGGTCCCTCCCCCATGGGTTGAGGGGTTTTGGGGTCCCTTTCTACCTCCTCTTATGGTTTTGGGGTCCCTTTCTGTCCCCCTTATGGTTTTGGGGACCCCTTCTGTCCCCATTATGGGTTTGGGGGGGGGTTGGGGTCTCCTTTCTGCCCCCTCCCCATTCTATGAGGGGTTTGGGGGTCCCTCCCCCATGGTTTGAGGGGTTTTGGGGTCCCTTTCTACCTCCTCTTATGGTTTTGGGGTCCCTTTCTGTCCCCCCTTATGGTTTTGGGGGGTTTTGGGGTCCCTTTCTAAATCCCCTTATGGTTTTGGGGGGTTTTGGGGTCCCTTTCTGCCCCCCTTATGGTTTTGGGTGGGTTTGGGGTCTCTTTCTGTCCCCCCTTATGGTTTGGGGTGGGTTTGGGGTCCCCTTTCTGCCCCCTTCCCTATTCTATGAGGGATTTGGGGGTCCCTCCCCCATGGTTTGAGGGGTTTTGGGGTCCCTTTCTACCTCCTCTTATGGTTTTGGGGTCCCTTTCTGTCCCCCCTTATGGTTTTTGGGGGTTTTGGGGTCCCTTTCTAAATCCCCTTATGGTTTTGGGGGGTTTTGGGGTCCCTTTCTGCCCCCCTTATGGTTTTGGGTGGGTTTGGGGTCCCTTTCTGCCCCCCTTATGGATTGGGGGGGGTTGGGGTCCCCCCTGTGATTTGGGGTGTTTTGGGTTGTTTTGAGGCCCCCCCCCACCCCCTTTTCCCCCCCAGAGCCGCCCCCGGCCGCAGGAGCACCCCCCGGGGGGGTGGGAGACGCGGAGCCCCCCCCGAGTCCCGGCCCCAGCGGAGCCCCCCGAGCTCTCACCACGGTCACCCAGGCCACGCCGGCCCCCGCCCCCGCCCTGCCGGTGAGGGGGGGCTGGGGGGCAGGAGGGGGGGTGAATGGGGCTGGGAGGGGGGTGAATGGGGCTGGAGGGGGGTGAATGGGGCAGAAAGGGGGGGTTATGTGGGTGCTATGGGGCAGGCAAGGGGGGCTGGGGGGCAGTTGTGGGTCTCTGGGGGGCAGTTGGGGGGCACTGAGGGCTCTGGGGGGGCAGTTGGGGGGCAGTGGGGGCTCTGGGGGGGCAGTTGGGGGGCAGTAGGGGCTCTGTGGGTCCGTCCCTTGTCTCCACCCGCCGTGTCCCCCCCCAGCCCATCTCGTCGCTGCGGGAGCCCTCCCCGCCGCCGTCGCCGCTGGCGCTGGTGGTTCTGCCGGGGCCGGCGGGGCCCGAGGCGCTGGGGCTGCCCCCCGAGCTCATGGCCGAGGGGCCGGGCGCCGCGGGGCCTGCCCCCGCCCCGGCCCCGGCCCCCCCTCCGGCCGCCGCTGCCGAGGGCCCCCCGGCCCCCGAGAGCCCCGAGGCCCCCGCGGGCCCCGAGGCGGCGGCGCTGACCCCCGAGGAGCTGGCGGTGACGGCGGCGGCCAGCGAGGAGGCCCAGGCCCTCGCCATCCAGACCGTGCTGCAGGCCGCCCAGCACGCCGCGCTCGGGACGGGGGGGGCGGGGGGGGACGGGGGGTCAGTGTGAGGGGAGAGGGGGGGGAGATGTGGAGGAGATGGGGGGTACACGTGGGCTAGTTGTGGGGTGGGATAGGGGGGTCAATACGGGGCACGATGTGGGGTGGAACATCCCTTTATTTTGAGTCTCTCTTGAGAGAATTCAGAGGGTTCCAGATCCCTTTTGGGGGGTTGGGGGAAAGTAGTGGATCCCTTTAGGGGATTAGGGGGGATCCCGGGTCCCATTTGTGGGTTTGGTGGGTCCTGGGTGCCATTTGGGGGATTTAGGGGGGTCCTGTGTCCCTTTTGGGCAGTTTTGGTGGGTCCTGGGTCCCATTTGGAGACTTCTGGGGGTTTTGGATCCTTTTTCAGGGTTTGTGAGGGTCTTGAATCCCTTTTGGGGGGCTGTGGGTTTCTTTTGGGGGGATTCAGAGGGTCCCAGATCGCTTTGGGAGTTTGGGGAAGGGATGTCTTGGATCCCTTTTGTGGGGGTTTTGGGGGGTCCTGGGTTCCATTTGGGGGGATTTAGGGTGGTTTCTGTGTCCCTTTGGGAGGTTTGGTGGGTCCTGGGTCCCTTTTGGAGGGTTGAGAGGGTCCTAGGTCCTTTCAGGAGTTTTAGGGGGTGGTCCTGGGTGTCTTTTAGGGGGTCTTGGGGGGGATCTTGGGTCCCATTTTGAGGTTGAGGCTCCTGGGACCCATTTGCAGGGATTGGGGAGGTTCTGGGTAAATTTGGGTGGGGGTTGGGGGAGCCTTGGGTCCTTTTGGGAGACTCCTGGGTCCCTTTTGGGGGACTCCTGGTTCCCTTTTGGAGGCTTGGAGTTTCATGGATCCCTTTTGAGGGGGATGTTTTGGGTCCCATTAGGTGTTTTAGGAGGGGTTCTCCTTCTGTTTGGGGGGGTGGGTGGGTTGTGGGGTCTTGGGTCCTTTTGAGGAGGTCCTGAATCCAGTGCAGGGTGGGGGGGAGTGGGGTGTGTCCTGGATCCCTTTTGGGAGTTTGGGGAGAATCCTGGATCCCTTTAGGGGGGATTAGGCATGCCCTGGATCCAATTTGGGAGTTTGTGGGGGTCCTGAGTCCCGTTTTGGGGGTTTTGATGGTTCCTGAGTCCAATCTGGGGGGTTGAGGGGGTCCTGGATCCCTTTTGGGGGTTGGGGGGGGTCCTGGGTCCCTCTTCACCACCCTCCATGCTGCTCCTGGGGTTGGGGCGGGCAGAGGAATTGGGAGCCATGGAGCCATTTCAGACTGGGAGAAAGTGGGAGGAGAATGGCTTTAATATTTGGTCCTTGTTGCTCCCAATCCAAAGCTTTCTGAACTGTCAATAAAGTAAATCGAACTTCAGCAAGTCCACACCTCTGTGCCAGTGACAGTCATTGGTCTCTGAACCTCCTTTGCTTTCTCTTGACCCCTGAGCCGTTCTGGTTCATTTTCTCCCTCTGTCCCGTTGGTTCGGGGCTTGGAGGGAGCAGCTGCGGGGGGTCCGGCTGCTGGCCAAGGTTAACCCACCACAGGACACATCAGGGCTGCCGTGTCCAGTACGGGGCTCCCCGCACAAGGAAGACCCTGCCCAGCCTGGAGAGAGTCCTGCTGAGGCCAGCAGGATGGCTGGGGCTGGAGCACATCGTGGACAAGGAGAGGCTTGGGAGATGGGTTCTGAGAAACCTTTCAGGGTACAACACTGAGCAAGGACCCAGGGCAGCTGGGGGATCCCAATGCAAGGACTTTCTCGGTGTTTGATGAGACAAAGCCATGAGCCCCTGATGGGTTTGGAGCTGTGTGAGAAAGGGCTTGGCTGAGAGACCTGCAGTGGCAAGAGCTGGGGACTGGTGCATAAGAAATTTCAGTAGGAAAAGGGTTCTCTTTTTATTGATAATGGTTGTAGAGTTGGCTATCAGGCCTGCAGCAAGGCAAGGGGTGAGGAGGGGAGTGTGCAAGTGGAGAGAGAACAGCTCTGGGGGATCAAGCGCTTGTGCCCGGCAGTGCTGCCGTGCTGGGATTCTTTTCCCCTCCACCCACGACCGCAGGAACTGTCCCTGCAAGTCCAGAAGTGTCTCACAGGAAATATATCAGGAAACAGAAGTCGTTGAACATCCCTTTATTTTGTTTAAGCACTCAGAGAGCACAGCTCCTCATTTACACAGACAATGAGCAAGAAAAGAGAAGAAAACAGTGAATTAAAAACAGGATGACAAGATTATAAAGGGGGGATGAAAGGGGGTTTGGGGGGTGCTAGAGGGGTTTTGAGGGGGAATAAAGGGGCTTTGGGGGGAACAAAGGGAGTTTGGGGGGCATAAAAGGGGGTTTGGGGGGTAATAGAGGGTTTGGGTGGATAAAGGGGGTTAAAGGGGTTTTGGGGTGATATAAGGGAGTTTAGGGGGAATAAAGGCATTTGGGGGGAGTTTGGGGGGATAAAAGGGGGTTTGGGGAGTGATAAAGGGAGTTTAGGGGGCTAAAAAGGGTGTTTTATCCGTTTATCCCCCCAAAACCTCTTTAATGCCTTCAAACTCCATATATTGCTCCCATAGGAGGCTTGGGAGGGATCCATACGGGAAAATCCATTCACCATCGCACAAATCAAGGAACAGACCCGACTCCAGCAGCCAAGGATGAGGCTGAATGAGGTAGAAAGCCTCAGCCCTGGTCGAGGACCCGAAGCAGGAGGGGCACCGGCCCCCAGGATCAATCTTGGACCCCAGGCTCGTGCACGTCCACCTCACAGGGAGGTGATCCAGGTGGCACTAGAAACAGGTTTGCTGTTGCCGGGACGATGGCTGCGGGCAGGGTGAGGCCTCTGGTTTTCCTGCCACGAGCAGTGGCTGCAGGAGCTGGGTCTGGCTCCACAGAGCCCTCTCTGCAGAGAGAAAAGGTGTGTCTGAGGCCTCAGCTGCAGAGGCAGGATGGGGAATCTCCTCCATGGCATGGAGCTGGCTCGGCTCCGCACCGCAGGCTCAGAGCTGCCGGCACAGCGTGACCGAGGGGGACACCGGCACCTGATGGCACCTCCGAGCAGGGGGATTCCTGCAGGCAGGTTCCCTGTCAGGAGCGGGCGCTGGTGTGCGTCTCGCTTTCCAGGGGAAGCTCAGCCCCTGCTCTTTCCCATCCTGACCTGGCTTTGCCCACGCCGGTCACTCATGTCCAGGCAGGATCTGCTTGAGCCGACCTCAGCTCTGGTCAGAGGAGGCTCCCGGGAAGAAGGCCCAGGAGTTCAGAGGCCAATTAAAGCACCCGACAGCGGCTGAAATCTCAGCAGAGAGTTTTGGCCAAGACGTCATTCACCGCTGCCCAGCAGCCTGAGTAGAAACGCTTTGCGGCTACGAGCAGCCCTTGCAGGAAGCCGTGGGGGCAATCAGTGACTCACCGTGTTCTCTTCCTCCACATCCAGATCACGACACTGCACACCAGGATCACAATCACGAGGGAATGCAGGGCTCCTACTGCACCCATCATGAAGTGCAGTTGCACATCTGGGGGCCCTCTGACACTCTTGGTCGTCTGGGACTTGACAACACTTGGGGTTGTCTCACCGAGCACACCTGGAGGAGCCATTGGGAATGTCAGTCCGTGCTGTGACCCTCTGGAGAGCTCACCCAACAAAACTCAGGTGGCCAGGAGAGCACATGGGGAGCACCGATCCTTGTCCAGTTTTCCTTTCAGCTACATGGACAAAAGCTGCCCCTGCAGCAGGGAGGGCCACCCCAACGCTCCCTCCTCCCTGATGGGTGACACCGGGTCACTACGGGACAGCAGCTACCGGGCGTGCCAGTGGCCGGCATCGCCTCTGCTCCTTTGGCAGGGACGGGCACTGAGCCACTGCTCCCTTCTGAGAACACGTCCTTCTGCTCAGCTTCTCTGTCCGTCTCTGGAGAGAGCAAGAGGGACAGTCTGTAAAGACTGCTCAGGACCTGGATTCTCTTGGAAAGAATAATCTGATCAGTAGGGTGGGCTTCCCCGGGCTGGGACAGCACTGCCAGGAGTCCGAGAAAGGCAAAGCCTCAGCACAGCTCCAGCACAAGGCGACAGTAAACACCTTCCTTCAAAGGGGACACGGAGACACTGCAGCCACTTCTGCTGCAAAAGAGCCCTTCGCAGAAGCACGTCCCATCCTGCCACCTCCATCCCACGGAGGGGTCACAAACACACGCAGTGGACAGAACCCCATCTCTGTCACCATGTCCTGGGCACTTTCACCATCAAGAGCCCACAGATCCCCAAGCCAGAGGGAAACCAGTTCTGTAAAACACATCCAGGAACAGAGAGAAAAGCCACCTGAGACCAAATCCACAGCCCTTCATGGTCGCTGCCCTCAAGGCAGCTGTGCGGCCTCAAGCTGGGTGTCCAGCTTCCATCCGTCCCTGACCCTGAGGTGTCACCCAGAGTTCTCAGCCACCAAGGAGAAGAGGGGCTGGACCCGTTGGTGAAGCTGGGGCTGCTCCGATCCTGGCCAGCTCTGGCCAACCCTGCCAGACTCAGTACCCTCAAGCTGCCTGCGCGTCCTCTCGGCCACCCAGGGCTGCTCTCCCCTCCGCTGACCTGCAGCAAGGGCTGAGCACCCACAGCTCCTGCCGGTCGGGTGCCAACGTCTGCCAGAACGGCTCTGGCCAGAAACGGCACCGCTGGGGATGCGGCTGTGCTGGGGGCTCAGCTGGGACCACAACTGGTGGCAGCAGAGACTCTGCACCATCCCTGTGGCTCAGCAGCTCCTACAAGGCCTGACAGCGCGTGTCAGTGCAATGAGGCTCTGAACGATCCCTTCCTGCTGGAGGAGGCTCTGGCGTGTCCAGACGGGTCCCTATACCCTCCGCTTCCCGAGCCCTGGGCTTACAAGGGCTGCATACTCACCGATTGCTTTCTCCAGGTTTTGCCTTGTTATCCACATGCGGCAACACCCCAGACACACTCCAGCAAGGAAGACATTCTGCAGGAAAATGTAACAAAGACTGCTCTTCATGCAAATCCAAACAAAGACAATTAGATCTTTTAGTTCTGCGTTAATTCGTTACCCGTCAAACACAAAAGATACTGCCACTCCGTCTTCCGCATTGTGACAACAGCAGTTTCAAAATTTCTTACTCTTAAATAAAGCTTAACTTATTGTTCATCGAAATAAAAGCAGTGTTCGGGGTTTTCTTTTTAAATCTTAAATATTTATATTTTTTTTCCAGAAAAAAATAGGTGTTTCACAGAATAAGTTGTGGATTTCCCATGTTGCTCAAACTGATACTAATTAATATTTCAGCAGAGATGGAGAACACCGATGATAACAATTCTCTGGCAACAAATAGCATAATTAATTCACGTGACAAGTACCATTTCTAAATGCGTGCACAATCGGTTCTATAAAAAATGGACAGAGGTTATTGCAGAACTATACTAATGGCCTTTAGTAGGCATTTCCTCTTTCTTTTTTCCACTTTACAGTCCATAGTTAATTACCCACATTCAATTACTTACAATTAAGTTTCCAATTACTCTAGACTCTCCTAAATGCTCCACATTCTAGAGGAAACATATTTTGTTAAAGCACAATGCTCCGTAATAGTCGTGCAAGAATAAACAATACAAGCAGGTATGCCAAAGTTTGCAACCCAAGTGTTCTCCAGCAGTAAATCAACCTGCTCGTCTCACAGAGACTGTGAGCACAGGCTGCTGAAAGGAAGAACGGCAAAGCCGTGAGCAGTGTCGGATCAATCTAAGACCAAATAGCTTAAGTTTCCACACAGTGTAAATCAAGATGAAGGGCTTTGAGATGCAAGTGGGTTTCACTTCAGGGAAGAATGATAGGCACACAGCTAATACTAGAAAAAAAAAAAACTAAAACCAAACACACAAAAAAACCCCAAACAAAATAACCCCAAACAATAAAAACTCACCAACCCCCATAAAACTACATAACTGAATCCAATTCACAGAAATACATTTTGGAGGAGTAGTAAGGGTACTACTGTAAAAGAAAGGGATTGACAAAGACATTAATTGCCACATTGAAAGAATCTCCCCTCACATCATAAATTCACATTCTGGACTGCAAGGTCCAGAAGAACAGAATTGGAGTTTGCACTTGGATAACGTTATCACGTTACCTCATTCAGACTTGCAGGTGTTAAGACTAGAAAAATTTTGGAGCCTTGTGACAAGAATTACAAAACAGAAGTAAGCAGAGCATCTCTAGGTGGGTATGGGAAGAAAGAAACGTCTCCATCCCATCTGGAGGCAGATTCTGCCAGGCATCATTCCAAATGACTGCACGTGCAGGGGAGTGAAAATAAAATATTGTCCGATTAAGATCTGTGCTTCGGGCCAGACCGAGATACAGAGATCTGATGGAAAGGTGGCAGAATCCCATGACGCTATTGAACTCTTTTGGTTTTTCTCAAACTAGCACCTTAAACATATGTGGTTGCTGGACAGCAGGACACGGCATTCAACTTCTTCTCTACAACCCTACCTCCCAAATCAGAGCCAAAAAACCTAGAACCAGGGCAATAAAGCGTTACAACATAAAAAGCAATTTTCTACTCATTTTGTTTTCTAATTCAGTTTTGTCCTTTTCCAGCTAAGTTAGATTCCTTGGAGCAAATCCAGTAACGCTCTAAGGACAATCAGAAGAGAGTCCTGTAGTCCTGGCCATAGAGCTGTGTCAGTACACGAACAGGAGCCCAAGCGCTGCAAGTCCCCCAGCAGGCAGAGTGCTAACCCACGGTCCTAGGGTGGGAACAAGCATGTGTCGGGGTAGGGGCAGAGTTTAGGGCTAGTTTGTTTTCTTGTCAATATCTACACGGCTAAAATAACAGAAAAAACAACCCCAAGCACAAACAAACAAACAAACAAAAACCAAACAAAAGCCCACAAAAAGAATACCTGGAAACAGAACATCTGTTCCAGATTGAAATGTTCAAACCTGCGGTCATGTCCTAAAGTTATTGACAGGCCAGCCGTACAACACAGGTAGATCTTTACTGCCTTTTTGGCAGATGCTGCACTTACGTTCTTCTTAATTTGCACTTGTTACATAGTTCTGACAGCTAAATGCCATTGAAATCTTAAGAGACGTGCACCTTTACATTCTTTTCGCAAGCTTAAGCACAAGACATAAAACCACCTTCTGCACATGTCCAAACAGCTGGGAACGTCCACCCTGAGGAAGACTTTGCTAGCATAGATCCATGTTTAGTTTGAACGATCACAACCTCGAACATAGTTCAAGCATGCTCAAGCTCAGGAATGTCTGTGTGGCAGAAAAGATAAGCCAAGACAAACATCCCTTTTTGCGTCATATTTTAAGGCACATCTGATTATAAAAAAGCATACATTATTTAAGAAAAGGCAAAAAATATATGTGTACGCATACCTGCTGTCAAATACACAAACACAAGTAGAAATACATGCTATGAGATATTTATACCCAAATCACCCCTTTCCACTCACACTTTTTAAGCAATCGTGTTTTTCCCTCAGTTTGTACCCAATGCAACAGAGTCAGAAGTAAAATGCCATGATTGCCGTAACGTGGGTTTTGAAATACTGGAGCCAGCTCCTAGCCTTTCTCTGAGGAAATCCTTCCAGCGCCCTGGAGGTCCCAACTGGAAGCTGTGGATACTTTTGAAGACGACAGGATGCCAGGCAATGGATAAAACACTGACATCTGTTCATCTAATTAATCCAACCCCCCTGACAGTAATCCAGATGGGCAGAACACAGAGTGATTTTGGGGGACAGGAGAATAAAAACCCTAGTACTCCTGAACCACAGATTTCAAACGGCTTTTAGCTTTGCTGCTTTTATACGAGTAAGCTGTTTCCATATGAACCAGCTCGTTAGCAGGTCCCAGCTGCTCCATTAACCAGTACGGGGAGATTTGGTATCACCCTAAGAAAACAATAAACTGCTACAGAAAGAGCTTTCTGGACCAACGGAGCAGCCTCACTGGCCTCTTCCAGAAGGAAACCTACCTCTCAGACTTCTCCGCAGGAAGGTTTAAAGCATTACAAAGTTCACAGCAGAGTTGAATATGTACATAAATACACGTTCAGATGTATTCACTAAAGCAAGAAGAACTAAAAATAAGCTTACTACACAGTTGAGGCTGCAGTGGTCAGGCTCTGTTCTAAAAAGCAAAAAACCAGTTCCATCTGCAATGCCTTTGATAGTTCACTAATTGATGATCAAAACGCATGTGCTTCAGCATCATTTTATGCTTTTATATGGATATCTTATTTCATTATAATTATCACAGACCATAGAAGTCTATCAGGGCCAATCATTTCTTAATGCAATTAAATTCCCAGGGGAACAATATGAAGTAGTTTATATTGGTGAAATCTAGGAGAGCTTATAACCAAATGGGAGCCTGCTAGTCTACTGCAATTATTCCAAACTAGAAAAGTAAAACAAACTGCATGAATTTTTAACAGATTTTCTGGAATACTTGAATTAAAACAATCAGTAGGTGTCAGAAGTTGCAATATGAGCTCATCTTCAGACTCCTCCTACATCCTCTAGCACTCACCTCTTCGGGGAAAGGATTATGCAGCCGCCTTCTCCTCCTGGATGAAATCCCCCACTCTCAAAAGAGCTCTCTGGGCTATTCGTCTGCTTCCCAGTCCTGTTAACACAACAAGTAATCACTGTGAGAACATCTCGTCGCTGCCACTGTTTTAGTTCCATTTGCTCCCCCTCGTAAGAGCCATGTTTGATTTAACATCTTGCATTTATCCAAGATAATACTGAGGTGTTCTAAAAAATGTTGAATTTTGAGAAATAAATCTTCAGCACATCAATCTACATTGGGCAGCAGTTTGCACAGCTCTTTCCAAACAACACACAGTTCCACTATTCCTTACATCATTTGCTTGTCTAAGCATTTTGTAGTTCCATTGAATAAAGCCCAGTACCTGTTATGACGTACAAGGCTAACTTCATAAAGGAACTTCAAAGACAACTTAGTCCTAAAGAAGATATCTTACCTCTTCTTAACAAACACAGACCTAAGAAAATTGTCTGTAGAAGAAGAAAAGGCAGATTAAGGAAACACCAGCCAGCATTAGCTGAAGTGAATAGCCTCTTTCTCCAGGCACCTACGCCAAGTGCAGAAAGCAGCACACCTCTGCTGGGGTATTTTCACCAGGGAAGATTTTATAGCAGGAGTTCAGGAGAGCAGGGGCAGACAGTGGGCACTTGGAGCCAGGAGAGCTTCGCTGCTGTCAGCTGCCAAGCGGGAACAGAGTAGGAGAATCACCAGAGAGGTGGAGCAGAAAAAGGTTGGCTTCAATAGAACTCAGCCTTCTCTGATTGTTCCTATGAATTACAGAAGAGAAATATCATAACAGTAAATCATGACTGGCAGTGAACTATTTTCCTAAGTACACTGAAGAGCACAGAATATAAGAATTTCTTCTTGCATCAATATTCCACGGCAATAGCTTTTCTCCCGAGGCTTAGAGAAATCCTTCCTCCTCTAATCCTGTTTTCCAGTGACAACTTAAGAACCGAAATGGCAACAATTACCCCTTTCTAGTGCTAACTCACAAATTGCCAAGATTTTTTTTCATTCCTGTTCTACCCATTCAGCAGTGCTCAGTATCCTCCTAGAGCATAAGTGTGAACGGTTCAGCCCAGTGGCACCTGAAGGGTTGGCATGGAGGGTAGAGAAAGATGGGAAAACACATCTTCTTAAATGGTATGTTTGTGGGGTCTTATTTCTCTTCTTTGGAAAGAATAATAGAGCCCCCCTGGATCAAGACCTCTTAGCTCAAGGCAGTGATTCTTAACCTCTCCAGCCCCGCTGGACACCTTAGTTTTACAGAGTAGCATTTTCTGTAGTCTGCAATATACAGAATTCCTATTAATTTGAAATACTTCTGCTTGTATGAACTGTGAAAAATTATAATGCTGTTTAAGGATTTAAACATTACAGCACTAACATATATTTATACATATACAAAGATAGATAGATAGATAGACAGACAGACAGACACACACTAGGTTTTATATATATATATCACAGAATCACAGAATAACCAGGTTGGAAGAGACCCACCGGATCATCGAGTCCAACCGTTCCCATCAAACACTAAACCATATCCCTCAGCACCTCATCCACCCGTGCCTTAAACATCTCCAGGGAAGGTTACTAAACCAATTCCCCGGGCAGCCTCTGCCAGTGCCCAATGACCCTTTCTGTAAAGAATTTTTTCCTAACGTCCAGCCTAAACCTCCCCTGGCGGAGCTTGAGGCCATTCCCTCTTGTCCTGTCCCCTGTCCCTTGGGAGAAGAGGCCAGCACCCTCCTCTCTACAACGTCCTTTCAGGTAGTTGTAGAGAGCAATGAGGTCTCCCCTCAGCCTCCTCTTCTCCAGGCTAAACAACCCCAGCTCTCTCAGCCGCTCCTCATAAGGCCTGTTCTCCAGCCCCTTCACCAGCTTCGTTGCTCTTCTCTGGACTCTCTCCAGAGCCTCAACATCCTTCTTGTGGTGAGGGGCCCAGAACTGAACACAGTATTCGAGGAGCCATCTCACCAGTGCCGAGTCCAGAGGGAGGATAACCTCCCTGGACCTGCTGGTCACGCCGTTTCTGATCCAAGCCAAGATGCCATTGGCCTTCTTGGCCACCTGGGCCACTGCTGGCCCATATTCAGTCGGCTGTCAACCAACACCCCCAGGTCCCTCTCCTCCAGGCAGCTTTCTAGACAGACTTCTCCCAGTCTGTAGCACTGCACAGGGTTGTTGTGCCCCAAGTGCAGGACCCGGCATTTGGCCTTGTTAAACCTCATGCCGTTGGACTCAGCCCAGCGGTCCAGCCTGTTCAGATCCCTTTGCAGAGCCTCCCGACCCTCCAGCAGATCGACACTTCCACCCAGCTTAGTGTCGTCCGCAAACTTGCTAAGGGTGCACTCGATGCCTTCATCCAGGTCATTGATGAAGACATTGAACAGGGCTGGACCCAGCACTGAGCCCTGGGGAACCCCACTTGTCGCTGGCCTCCAGCTGGATTTCACACCATTTCCCACCACTCTCTGGGCCCGGCCAGCCAACCAGTTTTCCGCCCAGGAGAGCGTGAGCCTGTCCAGGCCAGAGGTGACAGTTTCTCAAGCAGAACGCTGGGAGAAACTGTGTCAAAGGCTTTGCTGAAATGTTCGATGTCATTAGAATGGCTAATTACCACCCCCTGGGTCATTAGAGTGGCTAATTACCATGCCCTGTGTCATTAGGGTGGCTAATTAGCCTCCCCCACCCCCTAGAGTGGCTAATTAACAAGTTCCCCCCCCATTAGAGTGGCTAATTAGTCCCTGACATTCCCTGCCAGCCCATTCGAGTGGCTACTTGGCCCTTGGTGTCGGTAGCCACATCGTTAGAGCGGCTAATTAGCACATCGCCAAGCCATTAGCGTGGCTAATTAGTGCACCTCGTGCCGTTCGAGTGGCTAATTAGCCCTGAGTGTCAGTAGCCACATCATTAAAGCAGCTAATTAACACATTCCGAGGCCATTTGGGTGGCTACTTAGCCCTGCGTGTCAGTAGCCACATCATTAATGTGGCTAATTAACACTTTCCCACACCATTCGAGTGGCTACTAGACCCTAGATATCAGTAGCCACATCATTAAAGTGGCTAATTAGCATGTTCCTGTGCTATTAGAGTGGCTACTTGGTCCCCATTGTCAGTAGCCACATCATTAAAGCAGCTAATTAACACATTTGGAGGCCATTAGATTGGCTACTTGGCCCTGGATGTCAGTAGCCACATCATTAAAGCTGCTAATTAACACATTTGGAGGCCATTCAAGTGGCTACTTGGCCCTGGATGTCAGTAGCCACATCATTAAAGCTGCTAATTAACACATTTGGAGGCCATTCAAGTGGCTACTTGGCCCTGGATGTCGGTAGCCCCATCATTAAATCTGCTACTTAACACATTTGGAGGCCATTAGATTGGCTACTTGGTCCCCAGTGTCAGTAGCCCCATCATTAAAGCTGCTAATTAACACATTTGGAGGCCCTTCGAGTGGCTACTTGGCCTGGAATATCAGTAGCCACATAATTAACATGGCTAATTATCACGTTCCTGTGCTATTTGAGTGGCTACTTGATCCTCTGTGTCAGTAGCCACATCATTAAAGCAGCTAATTAACACATTTGGAGGCCATTCAAGTGGCTACTTGGCCCTGGATGTCGGTAGCCCCATCATTAAATCTGCTAATTAACACATTTGGAGGCCCTTCGAGTGGCTACTTGGCCTTGAATATCAGTAGCCACATAATTAACGTGGCTAATTAACACGTTCCTGTGCTATTTGAGTGGCTACTTGGTCCCCAGTGTCAGTAGCCACGTTGTTCAAGGGGCTAATTCACCTGCTCTCCTGCCATTAGAGTGGCTACTTAGCCCTGGACGTCAGTAGCCGCGTGGTTCCCGGGGCTAATTACCCTGTTCCCCGTGCTTCTCAGCCTAACGAGCGTCTCCTTTGTTACGGTGCAGGGGTGACGACGCTGGGGACGGTGACGGGCACCGTGTCCAACAGCCTGGCCGGGGCGGGTGGCCACGGGGCCTCGGCCTCGCTAGCCACCCCCATCACGACGCTGGGGGCCATCGCCACCCTCTCCAGCCAGGTCCTCAGCCCCTCCCCCACCACCGTCTCGGCCGCCGCCACCACCGCCTTGGCCACCGCCGCCATCGCTGTCCAGGTGGGCTACCGGGGGGGCTACTGCGGCTACTGAGGGGGCTACTGCGGCTACGGGGCCGGGAGGGGGTGCGGCGGGGCCGGGGCTACCAGCGAGAGCTTGGGGGCTACCTGTAGGATCACGTGGCTACCGATGTGGGAGGCCAGCAGGGGGTTGGGGGCCACCAGTGGGACCTTGAGGGCCACCAGTAGGACCTTGTGGGCTACCAGTGGGACATTATAGGCCACCAGTAGGACCCTGTGGGCCACCAGTAGGACCTTGAGGACCACCAACAGGACCTTGAGGGCCACCAGTGGGACATTATAGGCCACCAATAGGACCTTGAGGGCCACCAGTGGGACCTTGAGGGCCACAAGTAGGACCTTGAGGGCCACCAGTGGGACCTTATAGGCCACCAGTAGGACCTTATAGGCCACCAGTGGGACCTTGAGGGCCACCAATAGGACCTTGAGGGCCACCAATAGGACCTTGAGGGCCACAAGTAGGACCTTGAGGGCCACCAGTGGGACCTTATAGGACACCAGTGGGACCTTGTGGGCCACAAATAGGAGCTTAAGGGCCACTAGTTGGGCTCCAGGGGCCACCAGATGGGAGGATCCATAGATTAGAGGGAGGTTGTGGTCGTGGACCACTGATGGGACTTTGAGGGCCACCACTGGGACCTTAAGGGCCACTAATAGGACCTTGAGAGCCACCAGTGGGACGTTGTGGGCCACCAGTGGGACCTTGAGGGCCACCAATAGGACTTCATGGCCCACCAATAGGACCTGAGGGCCACAAATAAGACCTTGAGGGCCACCAGGGGGACCTTACAGGCCACAGATAGGACTTTGAGAGCCACCAGTAGGACCTTGAGAACCACCAATGGGTCCTTGAGGGCCACCGGTGGGACCTTATAGGCCACCAGTAGGACCTTATAGGCCACCAATAGGAGGTCATGGGCCACCAGTGCGACCTTGAGGGCCACCAGTAGGACCTTGTGGGCCACCAATAGGACCTTATAGGGCACAAGTAGGACTTTGAATGCCACCAGTGGGACCTCGTGGGCCACCAGTAGGACCTCGTGGGCCACCAGTGGGACCATGAGGGCCACCAGTGGGACCATGAGGGCCACCAGTGGGAGCTCGTGGGCCACCAGAGGGACCTTGAGGGCCACCAGTGGGACCTTGAGGACCGCAAATTGGACCTTGAAGGCCACAAATAGGACCTTGAGGGCCACCAGTGGAACCTCGTGGGCCACCAGAGGGACCTTGAGGGCCACCAATAGGACCTTGTGGGCTATCTGGTTGACCTTGAGGGCCACCAGTGGGACCTTGAGGGCCCCCAGTAGCACCTCGAGGCCCCCTACCATGGGCCGTGCGGCAGGGCCCGGTGGCCACCTGTGGGCTGGCGCGGTGGCCGCCCCGCGCGGTCGGTGGCCGCGGGGCCCTGCCTGTGGCTTGGGGCGGCCCTGGGCTACCTCTGACTGTGGGTTGGCCCCCAGCCGGTGGCGGCGCCGGCGCAGGTGACGCTGATCACGACGCCGAGCGGGGTGGGGGCGCCGCCCATGCAGGAGCTGCCCGTCTCCATCTTGGCTTCTCCCACCTCGGAGTCGGCGGCTGCCGGGGCCCCCGAGGCGGCCAGCGAGGCGGCCACCGTCACCCTGCTCTGCTCCAACCCGCCCTGCGAGACCCACGAGACGGGGACCACCAACACGGCCACCACCAGCCTGGTGGCCAACGTGGGCGCCGCGCTAGCCCCCCAGCTCCAGCTGCTGGCCGAGGGCTCGCCCGGGCCCGGCCCCGGGAGCCGCGGGGGCTCCGGGCAACCTGGAGAGCTCCACGAGGCCGCCGCGGCCGCTGCCATGGCCACTGCCAGGTTCTGCTCCGGCTCGTCGGGTGAGGCCCAGGCCACCGTGGCTACCGGCGCGGCCAGCATGGCCACCGCCAGGTTCTGCTCCAACCCTCCATGCGAGACGCACGAGACGGGGACGACCAGCACGGCCACCACCACGGTGGCCACCGGCTCGAACTTGTCCCCCAGCTCTTCGTGTGAGAGCCAGGAGATGGCGGCTACCAATGTGGCCACCGTGGCTACCAGCAGGTTCTGCTCTAACCCCCCACTGCGAGACCCACGAGACGGGGACGACCAACACGGTGACGACCTCCATGGGCTCCAGAACCTTCTCCAGGTCTTCAAGTCAGAGCCAAGAGACCATGGCTACCAGCACGGCCACTGTGGCTACCAGCAGGTTCTGCTCCAACCCCCCTTGTGAGACCCACGAGATGGGGACGACCAACACGGCCACCACCACGTCTGCCATGGGCTCCAGAACCTTCTCTGGGTCTTCATCTGAGGCCCAGGGGACTGTGGCTACCAGCACGGCCACCGTGGCTACCATCAGGTTCTGTTCCAACCCCCCCTGCGAGACCCACGAGATGGGGACGACCAACACGGCCACCACCACGTCCGCCATGGGCTCCAGAACCTTCTCAAGCTCTTCGAGCCAGAGCCAAGAGACCGGGGCTACCAACATGGCCACTGTGGCTACCGCCAGGTTCTGCTCCAGCTCTTCGTGTGAGGCCCAGGAGTTGGGGGCAACCGACACGGCCACCGTGGCCACCGGCAGGTTCTGCTCCAATCCCCCCTGCGAGACCCACGAGACGGGGACAACCAACATGGTGACGACCTCCATGGGCTCCAGAACCTTCTCCGGGTCTTCATCTGAGGCCCAGGGCACCGTGGCTACCAGCACGGCCACCGTGGCTACCAGCAGGTTCTGCTCCAACCCCCTCTGCGAGACCCACGAGACAGGAACAACCAACACGGTGACGACCTCCATGGGCTCCAGAACCTTCTCTGGGTCTTCATCTGAGGCCCAGGGGACTGTGGCTACCAGCACGGCCACCGTGGCTACCATCGGGTTCTGTTCCAACCCCCCCTGCGAGACCCACGAGATGGGGACGACCAACACGGCCACCACCACGTCCGCCATGGGCTCCAGAACCTTCTCAAGCTCTTCGAGCCAGAGCCAAGAGACCGGGGCTACCAACATGGCCACTGTGGCTACCGCCAGGTTCTGCTCCAGCTCTTCGTGTGAGGCCCAGGAGTTGGGGGCAACCGACACGGCCACCGTGGCCACCGGCAGGTTCTGCTCCAACCCCCCCTGCGAGACGCACGAGACGGGGATGACCAACACGGCCACCACCACCGTGGCCACCGGCTCCCGAGCCTGCGAGCCCCCCGAGACGGGGACGACCAGCACCGGCAGCACCGTGGTGGCCACCAGCTCCAGCTCCAGGCCGGCCGAGCCGGTGGCCACCAACAGTGCCGCGGCGGCCACCAGGCCATGTTCCAACCCTCCCTGTGAGACCCACGAGACGGGGACCACCAACACGGCCACCACCACGTCCGCCATGGGCTCCAGAACCTTCTCAAGCTCTTCGAGCCAGAGCCAAGAGACCGGGGCTACCAACATGGCCACTGTGGCTACCGCCAGGTTCTGCTCCAGCTCTTCGTGTGAGGCCCAGGAGTTGGGGGCAACCGACACGGCCACCGTGGCCACCGGCAGGTTCTGCTCCAACCCCCCCTGCGAGACCCACGAGACGGGGACAACCAACATGGTGACGACCTCCATGGGCTCCAGAACCTTCTCCGGGTCTTCATCTGAGGCCCAGGGCACCGTGGCTACCAGCACGGCCACCGTGGCTACCAGCAGGTTCTGCTCCAACCCCCTCTGCGAGACCCACGAGACAGGAACAACCAACACGGTGACGACCTCCATGGGCTCCAGAACCTTCTCTGGGTCTTCATCTGAGGCCCAGGGGACTGTGGCTACCAGCACGGCCACCGTGGCTACCATCGGGTTCTGTTCCAACCCCCCCTGCGAGACCCACGAGATGGGGACGACCAACACGGCCACCACCACGTCCGCCATGGGCTCCAGAACCTTCTCAAGCTCTTCGAGCCAGAGCCAAGAGACCGGGGCTACCAACATGGCCACTGTGGCTACCGCCAGGTTCTGCTCCAGCTCTTCGTGTGAGGCCCAGGAGTTGGGGGCAACCGACACGGCCACCGTGGCCACCGGCAGGTTCTGCTCCAACCCCCCCTGCGAGACGCACGAGACGGGGATGACCAACACGGCCACCACCACCGTGGCCACCGGCTCCCGAGCCTGCGAGCCCCCCGAGACGGGGACGACCAGCACCGGCAGCACCGTGGTGGCCACCAGCTCCAGCTCCAGGCCGGCCGAGCCGGTGGCCACCAACAGTGCCGCGGCGGCCACCAGGCCATATTCCAACCCTCCCTGTGAGACCCACGAGACGGGGACCACCAACACGGCCACCACCACCGTGGCCACCGGCTCCCGAACCTGCGAGCCCCAGGAGGCCAGCGTGGCCACCACGGCCACCGCCACGCTAGCCGCGGGCTCCCGGCCGGCCGAGACGGTGGCCACCCCCGCCTTGATGGCCACCGTCGCCTCGGTGGCCGCCGACGCTGCCTCGGTGGCTGCCGGGGGGGCCGTGGCTACCGTCTCCGCCCCGGTGGCCACCGGGCCGTGTTCCTCACAGAGCCAGGAGGCCCCCGTGGCTTTGGGGTCCCCGCTGGGGGGGCCCCTGAGCCCCCGCGACCCCCCCGGCTGCTCCAACCCCCCCTGCGAGACCCACGAGACCGGGACCACCCCCACGGCCACCACGGTCACCGCGGCCATGGGCGCCAACCAGGGTCAGTCGGGGGGGGCCCCTCCTTTTTGGGGGGTCTGGGGGGGGGGTTGGGGGCCCTTTCTAGACCCCCCTTATGGTTTTGGGGTCCCTTTTCTGCCCCCTCCCCATTCTATGAGGGGTTTGGGGTCCCCTTTCTGCCCCCTCCCCATTCTGTGAGGGGTTTGGGGGTCCCTCCCCCATGGGTTGAGGGGTTTTGAGGTCCCTTTCTGTCCCCCCTTATGGTTTTTGGGGGGTTTGGGGTCCCCTTTCTACCCCCTCCCCATTCTCTGAGGGGTTTGGGGGTCCCTCCCCCATGGTTTGAGGGGGTTTGGGATCCCTTTCTGCCCCCCCTTATGGTTTAGGGTGGGCTCAGGGTCCCCTTTCTGCCCCCTCCCCATTCTATGAGGGGTTTGGGGGTCCCTCCCCCATGGGTTGAGGGGTTTTGGGGTCCCTTTCTACCTCCTCTTATGGTTTTGGGGTCCCTTTCTGTCCCCCTTATGGTTTTGGGGACCCTTTCTGTCCCCATTATGGGTTTGGGGGGGGGTTGGGGTCTCCTTTCTGCCCCCTCCCCATTCTATGAGGGGTTTGGGGGTCCCTCCCCCATGGGTTGAGGGGTTTTGGGGTCCCTTTCTACCTCCTCTTATGGTTTTGGGGTCCCTTTCTGTCCCCCCTTATGGTTTTTGGGGGTTTTGGGGTCCCTTTCTAAATCCCCTTATGGTTTTGGGGGGTTTTGGGGTCCCTTTCTGCCCCCCTTACGGTTTTGGGTGGGTTTGGGGTCTCTTTCTGTCCCCCCTTATGGTTTGGGGTGGGTTTGGGGTCCCCTTTCTGCCCCCTTCCCTATTCTATGAGGGATTTGGGGGTCCCTCCCCCATGGTTTGAGGGGTTTTGGGGTCCCTTTCTACCCCCCCTTATGGTTTTGGGGTCCCTTTCTACTCCCCCTTATGGATTTGGGGGGTTTTGGGGTCCCCTTTCTGCCCCCTCCCCATTCTATGAGGGGTTTGGGGGTCCCTCCCCCACGGTTTGAGGGGGTTTGGGGTCCCTTTCTGCCCCCCTTATGGATTGGGGGGGGGTTGGGGTCCCCCCTGTGATTTGGGGTGTTTTGGGTTGTTTTGAGCCCCCCCCCCACCCCCTTTTCCCCCCCAGAGCCGCCCCCGGCCGCAGGAGCCCCCCCCGGGGGGGTGGGAGACGCGGAGCCCCCCCCGAGTCCCGGCCCCAGCGGAGCCCCCCGAGCTCTCACCACGGTCACCCAGGCCACGCCGGCCCCCGCCCCCGCCCTGCCGGTGAGGGGGGGCTGGGGGGCAGGAGGGGGGGTGAATGGGGCTGGGAGGGGGGTGAATGGGGCTGGAGGGGGGTGAATGGGGCAGAAAGGGGGGGTTATGTGGGTGCTATGGGGCAGGCAATGGGGGCTGGGGGGCAGTTGTGGGTCTCTGGTGGGCAGTTGGGGGGCAGTAGGGGCTCTGTGGGGCACTGAGGGCTCAGGGGGGCAGTTGGGGGGCACTGAGGGCTCTGGGGGGGCAGTTGGGGGGCAGTGGGGGCTCTGGGGGGGCAGTTGGGGGGCAGTAGGGGCTCTGTGGGTCCGTCCCTTGTCTCCACCCGCCGTGTCCCCCCCCAGCCCATCTCGTCGCTGCGGGAGCCCTCCCCGCCGCCGTCGCCGCTGGCGCTGGTGGTTCTGCCGGGGCCGGCGGGGCCCGAGGCGCTGGGGCTGCCCCCCGAGCTCATGGCCGAGGGGCCGGGCGCCGCGGGGCCTGCCCCCGCCCCGGCCCCGGCCCCCCCTCCGGCCGCCGCTGCCGAGGGCCCCCCGGCCCCCGAGAGCCCCGAGGCCCCCGCGGGCCCCGAGGCGGCGGCGCTGACCCCCGAGGAGCTGGCGGTGACGGCGGCGGCCAGCGAGGAGGCCCAGGCCCTCGCCATCCAGACCGTGCTGCAGGCCGCCCAGCACGCCGCGCTCGGGACGGGGGGGGACGGGGGGGGACGGGGGGTCAGTGTGAGGGGAGAGGGGGGGGAGATGTGGAGGAGATGGGGGGTACACGTGGGCTAGTTGTGGGGTGGGATAGGGGGGTCAATACGGGGCACGATGTGGGGTGGAACATCCCTTTATTTTGAGTCTCTCTTGAGAGAATTCAGAGGGTTCCAGATCCCTTTTGGGGGGTTGGGGGAAAGTAGTGGATCCCTTTAGGGGATTAGGGGGGATCCCGGGTCCCATTTGTGGGTTTGGTGGGTCCTGGGTGCCATTTGGGGGATTTAGGGGGGTCCTGTGTCCCTTTTGGGCAGTTTTGGTGGGTCCTGGGTCCCATTTGGAGACTTCTGGGGGTTTTGGATCCTTTTTCAGGGTTTGTGAGGGTCTTGAATCCCTTTTGGGGGGCTGTGGGTTTCTTTTGGGGGGATTCAGAGGGTCCCAGATCGCTTTGGGAGTTTGGGGAAGGGATGTCTTGGATCCCTTTTGTGGGGGTTTTGGGGGGTCCTGGGTTCCATTTGGGGGGATTTAGGGTGGTTTCTGTGTCCCTTTTGGGGGGTTTGGTGGGTCCTGGGTCCCTTTTGGAGGGTTGAGAGGGTCCTAGGTCCTTTCAGGAGTTTTAGGGGGTGGTCCTGGGTGTCTTTTAGGGGGTCTTGGGGGGGATCTTGGGTCCCATTTTGAGGTTGAGGCTCCTGGGACCCATTTGCAGGGATTGGGGAGGTTCTGGGTAAATTTGGGTGGGGGTTGGGGGAGCCTTGGGTCCTTTTGGGAGACTCCTGGGTCCCTTTTGGGGGACTCCTGGTTCCCTTTTGGAGGCTTGGAGTTTCATGGATCCCTTTTGAGGGGGATGTTTTGGGTCCCATTAGGTGTTTTAGGAGGGGTTCTCCTTCTGTTTGGGGGGCTGGGTGGGTTGTGGGGTCTTGGGTCCTTTTGAGGAGGTCCTGAATCCAGTGCAGGGTCTGGGGGGAGTGGGGTGTGTCCTGGATCCCTTTTGGGAGTTTGGGGAGAATCCTGGATCCCTTTAGGGGGGATTAGGCATGCCTTGGATCCAATTTGGGAGTTTGTGGGGGTCCTGAGTCCCGTTTTGGGGGTTTTGATGGTTCCTGAGTCCAATCTGGGGGGTTGAGGGGGTCCTGGATCCCTTTTGGGGGTTGGGGGGGGTCCTGGGTCCCTCTTCACCACCCTCCATGCTGCTCCTGGGGTTGGGGCGGGCAGAGGAATTGGGAGCCATGGAGCCATTTCAGACTGGGAGAAAGTGGGAGGAGAATGGCTTTAATATTTGGTCCTTGTTGCTCCCAATCCAAAGCTTTCTGAACTGTCAATAAAGTAAATCGAACTTCAGCAAGTCCACACCTCTGTGCCAGTGACAGTCATTGGTCTCTGAACCTCCTTTGCTTTCTCTTGACCCCTGAGCCGTTCTGGTTCATTTTCTCCCTCCGTCCCGTTGGTTCGGGGCTTGGAGGGAGCAGCTGCGGGGGGTCCGGCTGCTGGCCAAGGTTAACCCACCACAGGACACATCAGGGCTGCCGTGTCCAGTACGGGGCTCCCCGCACAAGGAAGACCCTGCCCAGCCTGGAGAGAGTCCTGCTGAGGCCAGCAGGATGGCTGGGGCTGGAGCACATCGTGGACAAGGAGAGGCTTGGGAGATGGGTTCTGAGAAACCTTTCAGGGTACAACACTGAGCAAGGACCCAGGGCAGCTGGGGGATCCCAATGCAAGGACTTTCTCGGTGTTTGATGAGACAAAGCCATGAGCCCCTGATGGGTTTGGAGCTGTGTGAGAAAGGGCTTGGCTGAGAGACCTGCAGCGGCAAGAGCTGGGGACTGGTGCATAAGAAATTTCAGTAGGAAAAGGGTTCTCTTTTTATTGATAATGGTTGTAGAGTTGGCTATCAGGCCTGCAGCAAGGCAAGGGGTGAGGAGGGGAGTGTGCAAGTGGAGAGAGAACAGCTCTGGGGGATCAAGCGCTTGTGCCCGGCAGTGCTGCCGTGCTGGGATTCTTTTCCCCTCCACCCACGACCGCAGGAACTGTCCCTGCAAGTCCAGAAATGTCTCACAGGAAATATATCAGGAAACAGAAGTCGTTGAACATCCCTTTATTTTGTTTAAGCACTCAGAGAGCACAGCTCCTCATTTACGCAGACAATGAGCAAGAAAAGAGAAGAAAACAGTGAATTAAAAACAGGATGACAAGATTATAAAGGGGGGATGAAAGGGGGTTTGGGGGGTGCTAGAGGGGTTTTGAGGGGGAATAAAGGGGCTTTGGGGGGAACAAAGGGAGTTTGGGGGGCATAAAAGGGGGTTTGGGGGGATAATAGAGGGTTTGGGTGGATAAAGGGGGTTAAAGGGGTTTTGGGGTGATATAAGGGAGTTTAGGGGGAATAAAGGCATTTGGGGAGAGAAAAGGGGGTTTGGGGTCAAAAGAGAGGATTTGGGGGAAATAAAAGGGGAATAAAGAAGGATAAAGGGGACTGGGGGTATAAAAGTGGGTTTTGGGGGGATAAAAGGGGGTTTGGGGAGCGATAAAGGGAGTTTAAGGGGCACATGGGGAGTGCCGATCCTTGTCCAGTTTTCCTTTCAGCTACATGGACAAATCCCATCCCTGCAGGATGAAAAGAAAACGGGAGATCAACAGCAAGAACACAGACAAACAGAGAAGCCAGCAAAGAAGCTGGTCCAGCTGAGAGAGGCCACAGCAGAGGCAGCCGCGCACTCAGGACAGCATTACCCTAACCCAGCTCTGCTCACTCCCTCCCAAAAATAAACATTGCTGCACTGGTACTCTCAGCCCCTGTGCTCTGGAGAGGAAAACGGGCCCGTGATTAGAGAGCTGCACCACGGCTGTGCTGAAACTCTGGCTGCAGTGGAGGGGGTTCAGTCTTGGAGCCCAAGCTGAGGGCAGAGACTTTGTGGGGTGGGAGAGGAGGCAAGGGGGCTTGCTCAGAGGGAGGGTCTGTGTTGGATGCAGTCGTGTAGGGGTTTCTGTATTTGCCCTTCCACAACATCTCTCTTTTATGTTTCCTCACATTCTCCGATCTTATCCCTTCTGCCCGGGGATTTTCCTCACTGGAGATGTTTCCCTGGCCCATCTCTTCTCCCTGTCAATGCTCACAGACCTCATCTGACCCTCTCTGCATCCCCCTGGCCCTACACAAACCTGCCTGTTTGGCGGGTGAAGCTGGGCACAGGGTCTTGTTTATAAGCAGGAAAGGATGGGGAAGAATGAGCCTGATGGGTCCAGCAGAGGTGATGCTGGTGCTGTCCATGGGCAGAGAAGCAGCTGGAGACACTTTAAGAGGCTCCAATCAGACCTACTGGCCACTCAAGGATAGAGCTCAGGAGGCTCAGTGATTTCTTCATGAGAGCCTCTTGTTTCTTTTCTCCCCGGAAATTCCCCAGGTGCAGGGAACTGACTCGGGAGAGTTCCTTATCTTTATCCTAATCCCTGCTCTGATTATTGCCTTGAAATGTCCTCTTAGAAGTGTCCTGGGGTGATTTGGAGCTGTGAGAAGCCCTGACTCGCACAGCGTCCTCTTGAGAGCACAAAGACCCTCTTTTCCAAGGAGCTGCTTCTTCCCTCCACAAGTTCTCCCTGTCCCAACATGAGGAGCTCCCTGGGCAGACCGAGCACTGACCCTGGTTTTTCTTTCCCCTGGAGAAACTGCGAGAGCCCTCCTGACGGAGCCCACAGGCTGTGGCTGTGCTGGCTTTGGGAGACTTTGGGAGACCGCTCTCGCAGAGCTGGCAGCAGAAGCATGGTGGAGGCACGGGGCGCTGTGGTACCCCTCAGCCTCGTTATTTTCCTCCTTTTGGTAGTTCTGGAAGCCCATGGTATGTCCAGGCGCCCAATCCTCACGGACACTCAGGAAAAATCCATTCCCCATCACACACCCCAAGGAACAGCAGCGACTTCCGGGCCAAGGCGGAGCGGGGGCGGCCGGGGGCGGGGCGGCAGAGACCCCGCCTCCTACGAGGACGTCACTGGAGGCAGCGCGAAACAGCGACCCCTTTGGCGAGAACCGGGAAGAGACGCGGCTGACAGGTCCACCCCACTCCGGCCGCCAAGTCTACCCAGCTCAGTAAGCGGATACTGGGTGGACCGGGCGGCCGGTGAAGGGATCGACCTGGCAGCCGGTGAGGGGGATTGACCTGGTGGCCGCCCCTGGCTAGACCTGGTGGCCGTCCCTGGAGCCGGTGACATCTAACGGCTATCACTGTCTGCCACCAGAGCGGAGCCGGCACACCCACTTTTGGGGCCGCAACTCCCTAATTGCTGCTAACTCCTAAAAGCTGCGCGGCTGCGAGAACTCCTCTTTCGCGCTGGAGATGCTGAAGATGGACGGCTCCCCCTCGGCGACAGCGAGCCCCTCAATTCGGTGCCGGGAAGGGGGGACGAGAGGGCTGGGCTGTCGGGTACGGTGGGTGTGCGGGGAAGGGGGCAGCGCGGCGGCGGTGTGGCGAGCCGGCAATAAATTCTCCGATTTCTGTGCGGAGCCGTCACAGCCCGCTGAGCATCCCACTACCGGCTCGTTCATCAGCCACCCGCATGGTCCGGCGGTGGCTGCGAGACTCAGATTGAGTGATGCCCTTTAATGCCTCTTTGCAGTCTTGCTCGGGGACCGGAGCTTTCGTATCGACTGCCCGTACCCTCCTGATCAGCCTCGCTCCTTTAAAGATTTCCTGCGCTTTAACACCCCGATATTTCTATTACTACACCATAAACTGCAAGTCGGTGGATAATTTATGTCCTTTCAGGCAGGTCTGGATCAAGCAGGCTGACTGGTGCAGAAGTCATTCCAAAATCTGGACCGTGCATAGTATCTTTACTCCAAATACACCTTATTTGGAATTGAGATTACTTGCATTCTCCTGATTCAGGGTTTCAGTAATGGGGCAAATGTGTCAGGCTGCTTATCCAACCTGCTAAGTCAGGGTATTAAAAATGTAATTAACATATAAATGAAAGCCCTGGCACGTGCCCTGCTGGCACAGAGGAGTCTTGCTTCTAGCCAGCAGGATGAGTGCCCTGGAGTGAGCCGTGATACCACAGCCTGCTCAGAATCCCAAAGCCGAAGCAGGAAACAGAAGAATGGAAGAAGAGAAGGCTACTGGTTACGAGTACTATGGGTCAGAAGCAGCATCCAAAGTATAAATGATAGGCACTCCATGGTTAAAATGATCTAGTCTGGAGAAGGAGAGCTGAAAAGAGTAATTCTACAATTTAACATAACCGGAAGGGAAGCTATTACACCAGATTAGATGGAAAGAAAACACTGCTCACTGAGATCACTGATCAAAGTTGGGATAAAATTCAGTGCTGGATTTCATGAACTTTTCAAACGAAAACACTCTAAGCTCTTCAGCGATATACACTAAAATGGTTTTGCAAGCAGAGTAGGGAACTGAAGGAAGGAGGCAGTTAGGTGTTTGATTCTGTGAAATGTAAGCTCTTGATGGGAATGAAGTAGAAGTTGTTTCCTTTTACTATTTATATGTCCTCTGGCTTGCAACTGCAGCACATATGAATCAATGCTTTAACACATAGTCTTCAGAATGTTCTCATGCAACTTCTGTTCAATTTTGCGTAGCTCCAGATTGAGATCTCGTGATCTGGGCGATGGGCTTTTTTTATCCAGATGCTTTCGACATTTTACGGCACTATGGGAGAAGCAACTTTGAAATCTCCCTGTAAGGGGGGTAGTTAGATTAGCAATATAGGAAGAAAAAAAGGAGGACAAAAAAAGGAATGAAAAGACAGTAGTTCATTCTCCAAAAGTCCACAGAATTTTACGTCAAAAAGGATTCACACCAAGCCACCCTACGAAGATGCCCTCCTCACTGCATAAGGTGAAAGAGGCAAAACATAGAGTTATTTTTCAGTCTACCAGTCACTGGTTGAAATGCTGCTTAAGTGTAACAACCCAAGGATACAGATGAAGACAAAACTTTTAATTTTAAAATCTTTTTTTTTTAAGCAATTTTCAGTGAATCAGGCAGAATTATGAATATTCACTAGATACTCAAAGCATAATTCATCAACTCATTTGTTTCTGCAGTAAGAAGTATGACAAGCAGAGGGAAGTCTTGATGCTCCAGAAAAGCATTTGAAAGGCAAAAATTACAGAGTTCTTTCATCTTTTCTATATACGTAATAAATACATGCATATACATTCATGTCTACATATTTTGGAGACTTCTCTCAGGCGGTAGCAAAGAATATGAGTGTAAAGAGATTATTACGAGTATTGCAGGCTAATTTGGTATAAAATGGTCAAAGATTTTCTAAACAATTTAAGCTTATGCCATTGCAAGGAAGAAACTGACAGTTTGAAAAAATTGGCCTCAATGAACTCTGACATTTCTTTTAAGTCTACATTTCAAGACTAAATACTGAGATTTGGTGGTTTTGATGTTAGGTCAATTCTTTCATCAGTATGAATGTTAAAAGAATCTGGATTTGTCATGAGGAAAAAGATGCTCATGAAAAGCATCTCAAAAAGAAATTATTGTCTGACACTGCAGTAGTATTGCCAGAGGAATTCCAGGGGACTTTGGGTATAACCTATTAAGTCATTGTGTGCATTGGGTTTACCTCAGGAGTCCAGTACACAATTCTGGCAGTATATCAAAACACAGAACTTTGCAAATTGCTTCCAAGACCTGAAAGCTTGTAATAAAGATTACAAGGAGTGGAAAAAAGAAGGGGCTTTTGTTGTGTATCCCAACTTCTGAACTTTTTATATGTTTAAGAGCAATACTGAAAAGTAAGTGGACTAGTTACAGAGGAACCTATATAGCTGTACCATAAATTAACAAAGCTTTTACAGATTAGAGAAAAAAAAAATTATTATTCTGCTGCTGTTGAAATTTACTTTGTTAGGTAACTGTTCCAGTTAATCGTCTATAAGATATGCCCACAAACCCAGTGTCTCTTTGTTGGTGCTTGATATGCTAAACGTGTATTGATCAACTTGCAGGTAACTTTATAAAAAGAATAAGGTGTTCATTAATACATAAAGTAATGAAAAATCCAGGTTGTTTATAGGTTCCAAATTTCCTATACCTTGGATACCTTAGGAATGGCTCCATTGGTATTGAGAAAAAGATGTTGCCAAGTTCAGTCCAGCTCTTCCTTGTTAGGCACATGTACTCCAATAGCTGCCATCAATGAAAATGAACACAGTGGCTGCCAAGAACCTCTGCTCACAAACTGTGAACAATTATACTGGGATTTTTCACATTCTTGTTCAAAAGCACCAGGGAATATTCCAGTTACCTCTATTCCCAGCAGCAACTTTCCAGTCTTATAAACAAATTACAAAACACTTCCCTTTTCCTAGAGTTAAATGGTAAAATGAAGTGTTCTACCATTACATGTCACCAGTTTCACAATGCATGAAAAGGAATAGCACCAACTCTGAAAATAAATAGCAGTTAACACTTGGTGTGTAATTGCTTGTGTTTTCTTTTTCTTTTTTTTAAACTAGATTAAATAATTATTTTTGTTCTCAGCTGAAGTGCATAAGAACCAGTCCCAGCAGTATGCCCGAGAATGACAAGTCATTCCAGTCACTGTTTCTCTTCTTCTTCGATAAGCATTTTTCATTCACACAGTTACTAATAAATACTGTTAAAACTACTAAAATATGCAGAACTGAATTTTCTTCGCAGTTTGTATAAGCTCAAGTAACAACAGTTCTTTAGAAACTGTTATCTATATATATTTCAATAAAAGCAATTAACAGTTGTTCCAAGAGAGTTTAAAAGTAAAAGTTGTCAGGCAGGATATAATAATAATGTATATCGTTTGATGATGCATCACATTTGGACATACTTGACTCACCATATCACTGCTGTTTTTATGTAGAAGAGGACCTAAAAATACTAAAACATAAAAATATAAATATAAATTTGAAATTAAATGCGTTCACAATATTGTTACTTTTATATCTTTAGATTTCTAGTAGAAAATCATATTGAGGTTGATCACAGCAGTCAACATTTTCATTTTTACCCAAACATTTTCTGATACAAAATGGTGGAACAGAAATTTTTAAGTCTATCTAGTGGATGAACACACAGTTGAGCTATCTTCATTCTCTTGGTGAAAACTCTCTGCAGAATTCCCAGATCACTCCAACTGTATATTATGGGTTTTTTTAATTTGGTAATGTGCACAGATATTCAGAGGGTATATTACTAAGGCAATTCATTTCGCATATGGTCTCTCTGAACATTCTTTAAACCATGTATTTCCTCTAAAAAATTAAAATAGTTGATTAGAAAAAATAAATTTTTAATACAGGTTAGCAAATTCTACACAATACTAATCGCAAAGGGAATGGCAACACTGCTGATACTGCCTTGGCTCCTTCTACACTAAGCATCACTGGTGTATTTTCTAATAAAACAACAACAGCTGTTCCTAGATGTATGATGCCAGTAACAGTTGCCAGTCACAGAAAACTTGTGATAATATAGTCATTTGCCTTTAGTGCTGTATGAAATGACCAGTAAAACATGCTGACAGGACTTGGAAAAAACAATGTAATACCTGCCATTTTGCTACCTGTTACCATGAAACTCTGAGCTAATCAGTCCCTCACCAAATGCAGGAAAGCACGGAAAATATATAAAGGGCAACAAAAGAATAGTGCGTTGTTCCAGTTTCTCTATCTCTGTGTCACAAACACCAAGGGAAAAACAACAAAGAAGACTCAGCTAAAGGCAATGAAGCGATTGACTCAGACATCAGTAGATCTTTCTGCCTGTCCCGTGGAATTTCGCACTAGCATGTACAATAGGCACTGTTCAATCAAGAAATTTGCTTGATTGGGATGTTTCCTAGGAAACCAATATAACCCCATAACTGTATATAATGCAGTGACCACTGTAAAAACAGGATGCTTCCTTGTAACTGTATAATGTTTACATGTAATAGGCAATATTTTTATAAGTTGAATCCTGGTAAGGAAGCTACCCTTACGTTTCTGAAACTAATACAGACAAAAATACTTTTTTGTTTGTTTGTTTGTTCATTCACACACTGTTATTACATCTTCACAGATCAAGATTCTTTCTGGAATATTGCAAATGGTTGTTTAGATACCCTACTTTTATATAATACATCGGCTGATTACAGTAAAGATGTCGAATTTCAAATTGTGAATATTGTGTTTGGTGTAATTTGATGGCTCTTACAGTCAGTAAAGAGATGCAGCTTTCTTCCCCACTGTAACAGGAGCGTTAATACATTTTTGCTTAGAGGTAGGTAAATACTAACAAGTAAAAGCTCCTTGGACATTATATAGTATTTTAATAATATTATCCTAAAGGACATTATTTCAGGGGCATACTATGTATTTTTCATCTTTACTAAGATAAAAAAATGGCTTCTCTTAGACTCAGCATTCAGCAGGCTAAGAGCAGATCAAAAAAAAGAGGACTCTAAAATATTGCTAGATGATGGTGCGATTTCTATTAAAATACCCTTCCACTGAAACCATGGTATTGAAACATGCTGAAGTTATGTTAAGGAAAAAATGTGTAATTTGTCCGTGTAGAATCTTCATTGCAATTTAAGAGTATTCTTTGCCTCCCCCTTACTATTTCTGCATGTGCTACTGGCTATTCTTTTTTTGCCACTTCTTTCTAACGTTGGGATGTGCCCACATATTGTTCTACTCCTTGCGAAAAATGTATGCGATGGGCAACTTTAAAATGTAAAATTCTTTTCACAGAATCATTGAGTAGCTGAGATCAGAAGGGACCTCCAGAGACTGTCCATTCTATGAGCTCCTAGGTAGAGCAGGGTTAACTGCTGCAAGTAGCTCAGGGCTGTGGGCAGTCAGACTCTGAATTTCAGTCTCTAAGGATGGAGGCTCCACACCGTCTCTAAGTAGTCTGTTCAGTGTTTGATCATCCTCACAGTGAAAAAGTTTAAATATAGTAATTGTGTCAGTGAGCACCACTGAGAAGAGTCTGGCTTCCTCTTCTTTATTCCTACACCTTCATCGAGTATTTATATGTATTGGTAAAACCTCCCCAGAGCCTTCTCTTCTCCAGGCCAAACACTGGCAGCTCTCTGCCTCACCTGATGTGATGGATGCTCTGATCCCTTAATAATCTACATGGCCCTTCTTCTACTACATGCATATGTCTCTTGTACTGATGAGATGAGAACTGTACTCAGAACCCTAGATGGGTCTCACAAGGACAGAGACAATGGATTACTACCCTTGACCTGCTGGTGACATTCAAGAGAAAATCCTGTCTGACCAACCTGTCTTCTATGCTGAAATGACCAGTTGTTAACCAACAGAGCAGGCAAGGCTGTATTATCCTTATGGCCAAATTAACAAGTTAATGTTAGATGGACTATAAGGTACTGGAAATCTGACTGGGTTGTAAGACTCTGGGAACCACATTTCTCAAGAGCTGATATTGGTCCAGATACTATTCAGCATCTTCATTGACAACATTAACAATGGGACAGTATGAAAGTTAACAGATGATACCACATTGCAGGGAGTGTTTAATGCACTGTAGGGATTGGATGACATTCAGAGGAACTCCAACAAGCTGAGGAGACTGAGGTAGTTTGGATGCTGGAAGATCTGTTATACACAGAGAGCCTGCATGTGTGCAGTCTGTTTTGCTTGGGTCTAATAACAGTCTGCCAGTACCAGAAAAGGAGCAATAGAAGCAATGGAGCCCAACTTTCTTGAGAGTTGCACAGCAATGGGATGGTACAGTAGCCACAAGTGGTAATAGAGGAGACTCTCATTATATGTAAGGAGGCAGCGTTTTACAAGGTTAAGCACTGGAATGGATTGCTCAAGAAGATTTGAAGATTTTCAAAACTCAACAGGACAAGATCTTTAGCAATCTGATTTAATTTTTGAAGTAAGTCATGTCCTGAGGAGGGCTTTCAATATGTTAATATGGAAAACTAAGCTATATATCTTAAAAACATCAGTCTTTTCTGTTTCGTTTCCTCTATTCTCCAAATTAGGCACCTGCAATACTTCTGTACTCAAGAGTCACACAAAGAAGTCAATGTCTTACTTCTCGTGTGGTAAGAAATTCTTTTCTCAATTGGCTGTACTGAAGTCAAGTCAAATTCTTGGCTTTATAGAGTCATCAATAAGTAAAGGAAATAAAATAGCAGAAACTTGCTTTTATCACTAAAAGGGCCTGACATAGCTGAGAACAGATACATTTGATAAGAAAAGTACTGGTTTTACAATATTATTTTTTGGTGTAGCAGAAAAACGTGATGTAAACCCATAGCAATATTTAAAATTTTGATAGCATTATGTTTAATAAGAAATAATTATAACTGCTAAGAATTAACCTGATAATTTTTAAAGAGTCATTAAAACAGAAAAAAATAAGAGCAAGTTTTTAAATGCCAAAAGTTTATTTAGGATTTCCTTTCAGTCCTTTATAATATAGAGCTATAGATTACTGATCCTTTCTCATTCTTCTAAATGCTTCAATAAAAGTGGAAGCTTATTGCTATAAATTAAAACTCAATGTATACTATACATGTATTTATACATCAAACATTTCAGTTCTTGTGTTTTAAGACTTGTATTAGGTGGACTGTTTTATGTTCAGATGATTCAACTGAATACTAGTTAATATTAATTTTATTTGCTATTCATTTGATTTTGACCTTACTTGCATGCTATGTTGTACTACATCTAAAAAAAAACTGTTATCAGTGGCATTTAATGGAATCAGTACATCATCATAACCTAAATGAACAGGCAATAATTGTTCTCCAGCACTGTCCTGTTCTGTCCCAATGCAATGTCAGTATTAATACATAGACATTATTATTTTCCTGCATAGACATTATTAAATTTAGAGGTTTATTTACATGGACAAGACCTAAGTTCTTTACTATGCCTTTTAATTAATAATGTATTTTCTAATTTCATTGCATGTACTATAGTGCTTTTTAACTGTAAAATGTTCATAAATATCACTACATCTGGAAGATAAACATCTGTTTAGCTATTGTTACAGTTATTAACATGCTTTTGTTACTTTTATGGAAATTTAAGTCCAAAGAGCCTTGTTTAGAATATGCATTTTCAAACATAGTTAGGGGACAACTCAGACGTTTTATCACAGAATCATAGAATCACTAGGCTGGAAAAGACCCACTGGATCATCAAGTCCAAACATTCCTATCAATCACTAAACCATGCCCCTCAGCACCTCATCCACCCGTCTCTTAAACACCTCCAGGGAAAGTAACTCAACCACCTCCATAGGCAGCCTGTTCCAGTTCCCAATGACCCTTTCTGTGAAATTTTTTTTCTGATGTCAAGCCTGAACCTCCCCTGGTGGAGCTTGAGCCCATTCCCTCTTGTCCTGTCCCCTGTCACCTGGGAGAAGAGGTCAGCTCCCTTCTCTCTACAACCTCCTTTCAGGTAGTTGTAGAGAGCAATAAGGTCTCCCCTCAGGGTCTACTTCTCCAGGCTAAACAACCCCAGCTCTCTCAGACGCTCCTTGTAAGACTTTTTCTCCAGTCTCTTCACCAGCTTCATCGCTTTTCTCTGGACTCGCTCCAGAGCCTCAACATCCTTCTTGTAGGGAGGGGCCCAGGACTGAACACAATGTTCGAGGTGCGGTCTCACCAGTGCCGAGTACAGAGGGAGAATAACCTCCCTGGACCTGCTGGTCATGCTGTTTCTGATACAAGCCAAGATGCCATTGGCCTTCTTGGCCACCTGGGCACACTGCTGGCTCATGTTCAGTTGGCCATCAACCAACATCCCCAGGTCCCTCTCCTCTGGGCAGCTTTCTAGCTAGGAAACAGCAGAAACAGCAGAAAGATTTCTCTGAAATCCTCATACTGCTAAGAAGAAGGAAGAAGGATCTAGAAAGAGAAACACTGCTTGAGTGCAGCTGCCTTCTTCGCTTGTCCAAACTCTTTCCCAAGCCTAGAGCAGGAAGCCAGAGGATGTGCTAGGTATAGTACCTGGCTGCATTGGGGTGATCCAAGGCCACTGCAAGCCTGAGTGTAGCAGGTTATCCAGGAATCAGACAAACTGCTAGCACAGCATGTGTTACACCAGCTACCACAGACTAACCCAGGAGCAGATATACACAAGCAAAAGAAGCTTGAAGACCTATAAAGCATGTCAGGAACCTATACTTGCAACTTACATATCTGATAGAGAGAATTTCTCTACTTTTTTTCCCCTATCTCTCTTTTTTTTTGTGTGAATAGTCACACCTCTACCCGCTGTGCATAGGGTTTTCTCCAAGATTCATTTGTTACTGTTCACAAAAACGCTAAGAAACCCTCACTACTCAGTGAGCCTAGCAATGCAGCAGGACTAGGAAACATTCAGCCTTTGGCATCTCTGAAGCCTGAGCAAGCACTGGGGACTGTTCTGAGGGGGAGCAAAACAAAAGGCAAAGCCCTCTGGCTTTCAGATCAGCAAAGGCCAGGTTCAGAACTGACAAATACCTTAGCTTTAAACTGCTGGTAATACTCATAAACATTGACACAAATGGATGAATTTCAAAGTCCTGCAAGAGTTTACAGTCAACTTACAGCCTTAGTAGAGGTTTGACAAGAGGTAGGAGAGAGAATTAGAACAATTTGCAAAAAAAAAAAGTCTCATTTCTTTCACTACACTCTTCCCTAAAAGAAACAGAGTGATATACGATGCAATAAATCTGTAGATAAAACAAACCACTAGTGCCTGGTACAGATAAAATATTTTTTTATGTTATTAAAGTTACCATCATTTAAGCACTTACAGCATCCTAAATGCAACTAAAGCATAATAGTAACTGCATAGTAATCACGCATAGACAGAAAGATCTGCAAATGGAAAAAAAAATAAGTTAGTTTTTTAAAAATGTATTTTTTTTCCAAAAAATTCACAGTAATACCTGAAAAACTGGTTTCCTTAGTAATTTTCAAGATAAATGTTAGTTTTGTTCTCTAATTGAAAGAAAGCCAATCATCTGCATACTGCAATTGGTTCTGGTTTTGAATTTGCAATTTCCTTATTTATCTTCTATATTTAGTCCTGCATTGTTATAATGTCTTGTAAGTTACATAGCTTATCAAAACAATATACAATGTCTGTCTTCATTGATGATAGTATCTTGTAAGTTACCTAAAGCTTTCCTAGAATTTTTTTTTTTCCTAGAATAAAATATGAAAATTAAGTAAGAAATGGTGTTTCTTGATGCATAATATGCCCAAATTTAGGACTATTAAATTGATGTCTCATGTCAGTCCACTGTGATTAAAACTTGTAAAATGGACACTATTACAGAATGCCAAGGAAATATAAATAAATAAGCAGCAGTTATGACTGATTAGTGACTGAAATCTCTTTAATGCCTCAGAGATACCACCATTTTTTGTGCACATGCAAATGACATCCCATGTGGCTTTCAGGTAAACCCAGAACATTTCTTGGAAGAAATTTCTAGCTTGCCTTAAAATAGAGACAATCCCTCTATTACATGTTGCAGGCTTCAATGCATTTTAGGCACTAGTATGTCTTTTCAGCTACCATATTTTCTGTGAAGAGTAACATGTTGAACTAATGTTTTCAGTGAGAGGCTCTAGAGACAGAATGATCAAATGTTCTTAATTGACAATGTTTAAATGAAAAAAAAAAATATCCTGGAATAATTACAAAGATTATACTCCTGGCTTGCCTGATAAGTTGGATATAACTGCCAATACAGAAGTTGAAAAAAAAATAAGTTGAGATGGTGTCAAAGACATGGTTTCTCATGGTATCAGTGTATCTTTGGTATCTGCTGATTTTCATTGCTTAATATCAATGTACCAAATCAATATAAAATTGTCTAAAGGAGTACATGGTCATGATTTTCATCACTTTCTAAATTTTTTATTTTGTTTTGGAAAGAAAACAAGCTTCTTTACATTCCACTGATTTCTATGCCATCATGCACCAGAAAACAGACACAAACTTTTATGGGACTGGTGCTTTATGTAGTTTTAGCATTTGTGACCATAATACTAAATTAGTTCCTTGATTCTGTGCAGATTCGCATGTATTATCTAATACTTCTACAGTGAGCAGCTCCTATGATTACAGTGTGTCTCCATGTGTTTGTGGGATCTTTAAAATGTTACTGCTGATCTGCTTGCAATAGTATACTTCCAGGATGTATATACCAAGTTGGATTTTACAAATGTTATCACATCAAGTTTCAGAAGTCTACCAGTATTTCTTAAGTGATTAGAATACCATTCCCATGCTTAGTAGGTTTTGTTGGAGTATATGTATTCCCTGCAATGCTAAAATAAAAAATTAATACACTCTCCAGCAGCAATCTGGAGATATTTAGCAGTAAACACTAGAGATATGCTAAAATAATATCTGCTAACTGCTTTATAAACTCAGGATCAAGTCCTGTGAGGTATTACACTGAAGAGCTCCACGGCACATTCAGTCCTCTGTTAACTTCACCAGAGTTACAGTAAGCAAAAGTTCACCAACTTCACAACCAACATTTAAATCTGCTTTGAACTCTGTCAACATGATTAATTACATAAAGAACTCACTAGTGGGACTTTTTAAAAATACAGAGATAAATGGAATGAGAATTGGGAATTAAATTCTGCTACTGTTAACAAATTTCACTGTTGTTTCCACACAGCATTTAGAAATCTATATTACAGGTGATGGCTATCTAGCAGTAGGATAACTACAGAAAGATCACAATTTGCTAGCAGATTAAAGATAAGACAAAACAACACTTACATCTTCAGCATACAACTAGGATGCAAAATACTCCTATTGTGGAGATTTATTTTCTGTCTGTGAAAAATATTACCATGTTCTGCATGTTCTAGGAGTAAACAGCCATCAGTCAGCATAGATCTGCAATTATATATGTATATATCTGATGGTCTAATCAGGAAAAAGACGCTTGGGAACCACACAACACTAAAATGAAGAAATTTAAGTACATTCACATTTGCTAACATAAAAAAAAAGTTCTCTGTATGTCTGGTAAAGGATTTTATGCAATATAAAATATTTAGGTTTTTTTCCATCCTAAAATTTAAGCTCAAACTGCTTGTTTGAGCCATGTACTACCTTCTCTGGTTTTCTTTCACGTAACCAGGGAAAATATTTCCAGAATTCTCCCTCCAAAATTTCTCTGTCATTCAAGTCTCTCATGCTATGTGATTGTCCGTAATATACAAAAATGTGCCTGTTGGGGAGATGACAGAAGTAGACTTCTCAGGATTTGCTGGTTTTTTATTTCTGTCTTGACTTTATTGTTGAAATAGAGATCCTGTGATATATTTGTATTTTATTGCCTTGAAAAAATACCCCATTCACTTCCCTAAATTTTCTTATAATGGATTCTTTTTGACAGAAATAGTAAAACTTTATTTTAAAGCCCTTTTGTATGCCACTGTCTCTTTCAGTATAGTAATGTACTCCATATACCCTTAACATTATAATTCAATCTGTATCTTTCAGTTTTGATGCTTTTAATAGGTGTTAAATAAAGTTAAGCTTAGAGTTTTCAGGTGTTATTTTTATCCATACACCGTGTTTGTCTGTTTTCAGAGTCACTCTAAAATTAGTTCTTTTTTTTTTTCCTGTATTTTTTATTCTTCCTTGTTTTAATTTTTCCCTTTGTGCTCAGCATAGGAAATTCAAATTTCAAAACATTTACTGTTTTTTGCTGTGGACACTTCTTTTGTTTGATCGTGCATTTTTAAATCCACATAATTTCTTGCACCTCATTTGCATTGTTGGTACATATTTTACCCATTTACCCCTGCCTGAGTAAGACTACTACAACATTATCTTATTCCTTGGAGATCAAGAAAAGATTTCTTTTTGCTATAAGAGCTGTCTCAGAATAAAATTCATATTTTGAGCTTCTTATATATGCTCTTCCTTTCCAAAGGAATGAGTAGATGAAAAGTTAAAAGAAAAAAGTTCTGCCCTTTTTCCTTCTTTATTGCTGAATACCGAAATTCTTTAAAGTTGTCTGTACTGAAGAGGGGAAGAATGCGACTGACAGCTTTATTCCTCAAACACAATGGCCCTTTCTACTACCACAGTACAGCAGATTCTCTGTGGTTTGTGCAGAGCTTTCTTGAGAATTGATGGGGACCATAAAGTGAGCTACTACTTTCATAACATTGCACTTCAAATGCAAGATGTATTTCTTCAGCTTCATGTTCTCTAATATAAACATAAACCTAAATTTACTTGTGCATTTCTAAACAAAGTAGTACATCACACACATGCTTGCAAGATAATGAGTGACAAAACAGCAAGAAAGACTGCTCTTTTTGGCATAATTTCAGGCTAATCAAAACATAAATGCTTGTGAAATTGGTTTAGGGCCACAGGTCTTTGAGAAATGTTTGGACTGTTTCCTATCAGAAAGACAGAGAAAAATTTCCATGAATTCAAAAAACATGATAGAATTTTTAAGGGAAATAACTGAGTAATGAGGGAAGAAAGATACATATTTGTTCTACAGGAAATGAAGAAAATTTGTTTAGGATGATCTAAGGACATAAAAAGATATTAAATCATTCCATATTAAACATTCTCAAAAAAAACATAGAAAAAGAAATGTCTGAGCAGCCTCCAACATTGTTTTATTGTTTGCATTGCAACTGAGCCTGAATGATCCCTCAGGCTTGACTATACGTTGCTCACTTTACACAGATAAAACAATAATAATAATAATAGTTTACATTATAACATACTATTCCTATTTAAATGGAAAACCTAATGTATGTATGTGACCTGTGACCTTTGATACCATGGCTTACCCTGTTCTTCAGATGAAAGCATGAAAATCAGATGGTTTGGGGTAGTTATTACCTCTTATCTCTGGAGTACAATACTGAAGCTCCTTGCTTGAAATAAATGCGACTTAAGTGTTACTCTAAACTCTGTGTTGAACACCCAGTTATAAGTATTTTTTTTAAAATGCAAGGGAAAAAAGCTGAAAAGAAAAATAAAAAGCATCTACAAGGAGTTTCTGGAAATAAGTGTTAATTCACAACTAGTTATACAGGACAGGAGCTAAATGAAACAACTAAATGTTACAGTGATAAATAAGATGAAACAGTTGCGTTTTCATAAGTAGATCCCCTTCTCCGTGCTTCCAACGCACTGGAGCCCAAGGCATCTTATCAATGTATATAAATACCTGAAGAGTAGGTGCAAAGAGGAGGGAATCTTTTCAGTGGTGCCCAGTGACAGGATAAGAGACAATGAGAACAAACTGAAAGACAGGAAGCTCCCTCTGAATATCAGGAAACACTTTGTTACTGTAAGGGTGACAGCACTAGGACAGTTTGCCCAGAAAGATGATGAAATCTCCATCCTTGAAATTCAAAAGCTGTCTGGATATGTTCTTGGGGAACTGGTTCCAGGTGGCCCTGCTTGAGCAGCGGGCTTGGACCAGATGACCTCCGGAGGTCCTTGCCATATTCAATCCTTCTATGATATTGTGATTCTGTTCCTTTGATCTACAATGTGTTATTTGTTTATCACAAAAAATGATCCATTTTAATCAGTCTTCATCATCTGTTAATTTAATGAATTTCAGTCATCAGCACATTAAAGACTATCCTCTTCTGGGACAGTCTCACCAGGTGTGGTGCGTTAAGTGTCTGTTTCTCCTCCTTGTTCTGATACTATCTTCCGTTTTTCCCAAAAGTGAGGCAAAAACTTTAGCATGTATTCCACTAGGTATCAGTAACCTTTACCACTCCCTGACACTCCTCAATTGTCATATTTTTCACCACATTTTTTTCATTACTCCTATGCAGTCTTTATTTTTTTTTTATTTCCTCAGTTTCCAGCAGTGCTTACACATCATTTTCCCTGTACAACACCTTCTTCTCAGGTTACTTGCACATAATAGGAAAACCTGAAATATATTCAAATTAGTGTACCAGTTCCCATACTTTAGGTGAAATACCAATACAGAATTATTTTATAGTGGATATGTGTCAACAGTTCTTGCATGTGTTAATAAGTACTGCACTATTTACTGCATAGACAAAAACCTGCTTCCTTAAAGCCTGCATTAAGTGAAGTATAAGCTTAAAAATTCAATGCTAGAGGTGAAACCCTAATTGTGAGCTTATTCTCTATATTCTCCCCTCTGCCCTACTGACCTGATATTAAGAAATTCCTGCAAAAGGAGAGAAAGAGATATGCTTTCAAAAGTTTCAGTTTTGATTCATGGTGCAGGTATTTTCCAGTCTCTTCTCCGGACTAGTAGTGCCACCATCAATCAAACTGCCAATGAAGTTCTCAGTTACCTTTTAGCCATCACATATAACCCATGATCTTTTTCATATTTTCTGTATGCAATTTTATTAATTTTAAAGATTTTAAGTATAGTTCTATGGTTACCACCATGTGACAGAACAAGGACCGTATGCAAACAATGAAGTTGAACAAGACATAGGGATTGCTTATTCACAAAAGCTCCAGTTGCAAACATTCCCTCTCATGGAGCTCTAGAAAAATTCATAGGTGTGAAACCTGAAATACAGCTACTATATTTTCTCACAGATGGTTAAAACACTTTAGTAAGTAAAAAGCCCTCATAGAAGAGAAAGTGCAGAAAAGCAAAAAGAACATAGAGATTTTAGGCACTAGAAAAGTCAACCTTTTTCCATATTTTACTGCTGCACATGTAATGATTGTAAGTGGAAAAAATGAAACACATGCGCTCAAGTTAGTAAACAAAACAATCGAAAAAATAAACAAATTATGACTAGCGCAAAGAGAATTGCATCCTCTGAGCGTGCTATGGATGTTTACTAGAACTGTATTGTCACAGTCCAGTGGGAACCCTTAGATCTCCTAATCTGACCTGCTGTAAACTACAAGTCAGTAAGTGTAGGATAAGCACATGAGACTGGACTCCTGTAAAATAGCAGAAAATGGAAGAGCCCTCAGCTCTATCAGGAGTTTAAACAGTTAATGGCAGAGGCAATAAATTAGATATGCTTGGGCAACCCATGAGGGCAGTCTGTATCCTGGGCTGAAGAACACAACTATTTATTGCTCTATCAAGGCTCTATTTATTGCTCTATCAAGGCTCCTTACACCAGATAAGATGAATTAAAATTATTTTTTTGCTTTCTAGCTGTAAATCTGCTTATTAGCATGATTCTGGCTCTATAAGAAAGAGACATCGGTCAGATACATAAATAGAGGATTTTCCACGCTACTTCAAGGGTACTGGATGAACCCATTCACTGTCCCATTGAGTCCAAGCTGTCCCATTGAGTCCAAGCTGAATCAGAGAAAGTCTTGGGGAAGACAAGTACCCATGCTGAGAAAAAATGCCTTTCATTGCTTGTGGTTTTGAAACTAATCCTCGCTGAACCCAGCGAAACCCTGAACTGGCTAAAGCCCTGGAGCCTTAACATGTAATTATGGTGTTCTATTCCAATGACAGAAGTGTTTTGATGAGCACGTGGAGGCAGAATGATGGAATGTTCTTGCTTCTGCCTGGGCTTTTGAAGAATGGTTAGACTAACTCCAATATTGAGAAATTCTAAGGCTAGAAGGATAAACAGCACTACCCAACCCAACCATCTGTGCCATTCAATCTGACAAGGCTTTTCAGGAAAAAAAAAAAGGAAAAAACAGAGAAACAAAAGTTAAAAAATCCCAGCAAAACCCCAGAAGCCTCCCCTCCCCCAAACCATGAAAACACACAAAAAATTTATTAAAATATCTGTTTTGAAACATATATCTTTACATTAGTAATATGCTTTCTATTTTTCCAATTTTTATTAATTAAGCTTCCTTATCCTGACAGCTAGAAAACATATGTTAGTAAAATGATAATTTTTGACAACTGTCAATCAAGCATATTATTACAATTTAGTCACCAAGGCTGAAAAAACCCATAATTTTCAGCTGTCTTTTCTATTAATATTGTACTTACATCTAAAGATCATGCTGGAGTAAATTGAACTATTCAACTCTCATTTCAGAAGACTTACTTTTCTCATCTTAGATAATTCTTTTGCTTTCTTTTTAAAAGTACTGCATAGCTCTCTTCGCATCTTTTTGGCAATAAAACCATCTGAGCTATACAGAGTATTTTATTAGTGGCATTATTATGCATGCACAGACGTATGATCATTTTCTCTTTTCTTCTCTTTGGTCTCATTCCTGCACACTTACGGGCCAATTCATTCTTTTTATTTTTTTTCTTTTTGCCATAGTAGGGTACTGAAAATTCTTTTTGAGGCAATTTTCTGTGATGATTCCTTAGCACTTTCCTGAGGGAGTATTTTCTGAAAAAGGTCTGCCATTGTAAGTAAAAACTGGATCATAACAGTACTTAATTTTGCAGTATTAAATTTTCTTCTTTTGAATTGCTCTACTTTCATTAGAAGATAGATTACAGGATCACTACACAAGCTGTGTCTTGCCTTCCTTATAATTTAGTATATAACCAATATATATTTCACCTACATACTGTCCCGGTACTTGTTTGACCTGCAGAAAACAAATACAAGATTATGGACACAACTTAATCATTTAGACTTCTAATAAAAGTTACGAACTTGCCTTGATTCTTAGGTAGATTTTTTCTCTTTTGTCTCAGGTAATCCTGAAATGACCCCTTTAATGAAAAGATTTTACTATTTCATTTTTAAATCTGCCTACTATAAGAAAACAACTCCATATAAAACAAGGTTGCTTGAAACACAGTATTGCTAGTAAAGCAAAAAATTTTGAGAATTTCAGTGATCTATGTCAATTCACATGTACACATGTAATAATCAGATGTTTGGCATGGTTAACAGGAAGTCTTATGGAACGATAGAATTATTTAGGTTGTAAAAGACCCTTAAGACTATTGAGTTCAACACCTAACCTAACACTGCCAAGTTCATCACTAAACCATGTCCCTAAGCACCACATCTGCAAGGCTTTTAAATACCTCCAGGGACGGTGACTCGACCATTTCCCTGGGCAGCCTTTTAAAATGCTTGATAACCCTTTTGGTGAAGAATTTTTTTGTCATGATATCTACTCTAAACCTCCCCTTGCACAACTTGAAGCCATTTGTTCTTGTCCTATCACTTAGTTACTTGAGAGAAGAGACTGACACACACCTCGCCACAACCTCCTTTCAAGTAGCTTTGAAGAGCTATTAGGTATCCTCTCAGCCTCTGTTTCTCGGAGCTAAACAACTTCATTTCCCTCAGCCACTCCTCGTAAGACTTGTGCTCCAGACCCTTCACCAGCTTTGTTGCTCTTCTTTGTACAGGCTTCAGCACCTCAATATCTTTCTTGTAGTGAAGCACCCAAATTTGAACACAGTAACTGAGGTGCATCCTCACCAGCACCAAGTACGGGGTGATCAGTTCCCTTATCCTGCTGGCCATGCTATTTCTGATACAAACCAGGATACTATCGGCCTTCTTGGCCACCTGGATGTACTGCTGGCTTATATTCAGCCAGCTGTTGACCAACGTTCCCTGGGTTCTTTCCCTCTGGGCAGCTTTCCAGCCTTTCATCCCCAAGCCTGTAGTGTTGCATGGGTTTGTTATGGCCCAAGTACAAGACTCAAATCTTAACCTTATTGAATCCCACACAGTTGTCCTCAGCCCATCGATCCAGCCTGTATATACTCCTCTGCACAGCCTTTCTTCCCTTAAGCAGATCAGCACTCCTGCTCAAGTTGGTGTCATCTGCAAACTTACTGATGGTGCGCTTGATCTCCTTGTCTAGATCATTGATAAAGATATTAAGCAGAACCAGTCTCAACAGTGAGTCCTGGAGTACACCACTAGTGACTGGCCCCTAGGTAGATTTAGCTCCATTCACCACAACTCTCTGGGCTCGGCCTCCCAGATGCGTTTCTACCCAGTGAAGAGGAAGTTTGCCCAATCTATAAGCAGCCAGTTTCTCCAAGAGGATGCTGTGGGAAATAGTGTCAAAGGCTTTGTTAAAGTGTATGTAGACAATATCCACAAGCTTTCCCTCATGCCCGAAGTGACTCATTTTGTTATAGAAGAAGATCAGGTTAGTCTTCCAGCTCGGAGGGCTGGGTACCTGGAGGACAACTGGTCTTACTACTGAAGACTTAGGCAAAGAAGGCATTACATACCTCGGCCCAAGGGCCTCTGTCAGCCAGTCTTTTAAACTGGACAAAGTCTGCCCTCCAGAAGTCCAAGGTGACAGTTCTGCTGACTTCCCTCCTTACTTCACTTCGTGATCACTATGCCCAAGATGTCCTACAAACATCACATCACCAACAAGGCCTTCTCTGTTCATGAAAAGCAGGTCCAGGGCATCTTCAAAGACGGCTCACACACTAGTTGTGTCAGAAAGTCTTCTTTCACACACTCCAGGAAACTCCTAGACTGTTTCCTCTCCACTCTATTGTATTTCCAGTAGATATCTGGTAGTGTGAAGCTGTGAGGACAAGAGCTAACAATCATGAGGCTTCTTCCAGCTGCTTATAGAATATTTCATCTGCTTCTTCATCCTGGTTGAGAGGTCTGTAACAGACTCACACTATGATACCTGTCTTGTTTATGAATATATATATATATAATTCTATACATTTATGGTGTCACACTAATGACATACAACATTTTCTGAATCATAGCATGACACATAAATGATTTCCTGGGATTTGCACCAGACTATACTGATCCTAAAACTTTATCCCTTTCTACACTCTCCTGTCTTTTCCTTTTATGTATTCAGTTTTGCTCAAAAAAATAGTACTAGCAGTTCAACAACTTTCAAAACACCTTTTATTTCAGCTGGTGTTACTTCATGTCCTACTTTGTTACAGATGAAACTTTTCAGTCATTTGAGAAAGAGGAGACCTGTGCTTCTTTTCATATGTTTCTGCCTAAAGCAAGGAGCAAGGGTAATAGTCCACAGCTGACTACTCAATCTACATAAAAATTATGTAATCAGAGCAGAGTGTGGGTTTCCCTTAGTTTGTCCAGTGTTAGTGTAGTAAGGCAAAAATTAATCCTGGCCTTAAGGCAGGGAACCATCTGCCAGTACAGAGATGAAATAAGTATTTCTAAGTGGGAGTCAGTTCCTCTTCTGTTGAAGAAGATGGCTATAAAAATATCCTAGTCCAATATATTTCTGTTCCAAGAATACATGGAAGAATTTTTTTAAAAGCCATCATATGAAGTTGAGAGCACGGTGTTATACAAACATAAGTAGGTAAGCAAACAGTGCAATTAGCATATACAGTTAGAATAAATTTTATGAATGGCACATCTGTTTTCAAAATGTGTTAACACCCTGGAGGTAGAGATTACAAAATTGAAATCTCTATACATATAAATGCTATATTTAGGTAAAACAGATTTCGATCCAGAATTTACTTTATAGAATCTTTCTTCTATAGGCTTGTGAAATTATGTACAAGATGCGAGAAGAGATGTAAGATGTTGAAATGAAATTTACTGAATTCAAGAGACTGTCCCCCATGCTAACAATAGAAAGCAAAATATTTTTAGTATGATGAGTCCTGTCATTTTTTACAGTAGAATTCAATTCAGTCATCAGTCAATTAAATGACATTTAAGTGTAATATGCAGTAATTTTAAAATTATCATTAAGTTCCACATAAAAAAGATTGTACATAACAATTTTTAAAGAAATTAAATATAAAAATATGTATCGTAGCTACAAAAGCACTACAAAAATTGGATATATCTGACTGAACTGTCAGTTCCCTGTTCAACTCCTATAGGCCAATGTCTGCCTGCAAAACATAAGCAGCCAGATCCAAACAGTAATATATGGTGGACATCTCAAGAAAACTGCTACCTTCCATATTCCTAAGTACAAGCTCAGCCTTTAGAGAAATTCAAACTTTTAAAACAAGGACATAGGTACTTGGATTTTAGCCACAGTTTTATTTTATTCCAGCACTTCTTAAGACACAGTAGTCCCTTGCTATATTTTTTTTTCTTGATACTCTCTCACATTTTAGTTTTATATTTCTTAACTTCTTGATTTTCTGTGTCTTGCAGGAATAAATACTTTAAGGCCCATTTGGCTCTATTCAGGTTATTCCGTACAGTGAGATTTACACCATCAGTTGGGAGAATGGTGTGGGTTTCTAATGCTAACTGTTGAGTGGCTTATGAGATTTCTTTTAGTAGATTCAGTTTTGATTTTTATGATCAGAAATGTCTTTACCTTTCACAACTCTTCTGTGCCAGCATTTTTTTTTTTTAGAGCAGAAAACACATCTAGTTACACTAGATAATTTTTTAGAGCCCTTTAAACCCTGTAGTTTTTCATTGTACCAATCCAGTGGATGAAACGTTTATTATTATTAATGTGAAAAAGCAATAGAGGGCAGACTAATTACCTGTCATTGCAGGTAAAGGTAGCTGTTATATATTGGTAAGTACCAGATGGTAACTGGCTTTTATGTTTGTAGACAAGTGAGAAATTATTAGGATCCCTGGTTCTCTAGACACCACAAGGGCTGTCTATAACTGCAGGGTCTAGCTTCATACAAGCAATGACAATGGGATTCAAACTTTCCCATCTCTGTAGAGAAGAGAAAAGATATAAAATCTTTATAAAGGCTGCAGAATGCTGAATGCAGTTCACTCACTGTTTTTGTCGGGAAGTTCCACACACACCAGGAACTTCCTGACTGTTTCCTCTTTGCTGCATTATACTTCCAGCAGACATCTGGTAAGTTGAAGTTTCCCACAAGAACAAGGGCTAGTGATGGTGAAACTTCCCCCAGTTGCTTGCAGAACATCTCATCAACCTCTTCTTCCTGGCTGGGTGGTCTATAGCAGACTCCCACTGTAACACCTGCCTTATTGGGCGCTCTGCTGATTTTTACCCATAGACACTCAACCCAATCATCACTATCACTAAGCTTAAGGCTATCAAAACACTCTCTAATGTAGAGGGCTACCCCATTGCCTCTCCTTCCTCACCTGTCCCACCTGAAGAATTTATAGCCAACCATGGCAGTGCTTTAGTTATGCAAGTCATCCCACCACATTTCTGTCATGGCAATTAGTTTTCCTGCCATACAATAACTTCTAGGTCCGGTTATTTGTTGCCCATGCTGCATGCATTGGTATAGATGCACTTAAGTTGGGCTATTGATCCTGCTACCTTCCTGAATAGTCTTAATTCCTAAGTGACTACTCTAACTGTTTTCTAACCCATCTTTACATATTTGTTGCCATTTGAAGGTCTATCCCCCACTTCCTCTGAGATGGCAAACTAAAGGGCTTTGCAAGCACACAATTCCCCAGATATTGGAGTGCCATTCCCAAGCTCTTTTCTATCAAGCCTTGTTTTGTCCTCCTCCCCCTTCACATCTAGTTCAAAGCTCTATTAATGAGCTCTGTTAGCTTCTTGGTAAGTATCCTTTTGCCCCTTGGGGACAAGCTTACCCTATCCTTAGACAGCAAGTCTGTTTTTTTGCAGGCCAACCCATGGTCAAAGAACCCAAAGTTTTGCTCCTTACACCTGATTAAGAGCCAGGTATTTATTTCCTGGCTCTTTGTACTCCTTCCCTTATCATTTTCTGTAGTAGGAATGACAGAGGAGAACACTACTTGTGCACCTGATCCCTTCACCTTTCGGTCCAAGGACCTGAAGTCCCTTTTAATTGTCCTCAGATTTCTTGCTGGGTTTTCATTACTGCCTACTTGGAAAATCAAGTGGATAATAATCCATGGACCTGGCAAGAGTTGGAAGTTTTCTTTCCACATCTCTAACCAAGGTCCCAGGTAGGCAGCAGACCTCCCTATGTAATGTGTCCGATCTGCATATCAGGCTTTCTGTTCCTTTCAAAAGGGAGTCCCCTATGACAATGACCTGTCTTTTCTTCTTAACAGAAGCCTTTTTGATGCATGGCTTAGGGTGTTTTAACCTAGGGAACATTTCTAGGTTGTGAGACCCATCATCCTCATTGAGATTTGGTTCCACTTGCAGGGCTTAATATCTATTGTGCAAGGGAACCTGGGAGGCTGAGGTTGACAAAAGGGAGACACATCTACTGTGCCGGGCAGGAACCTGCTGCCATTCCGCTCCATCTCCTAAATTTCTCTCATCACCTGAATGGAGAGAGGATGGGGAGTCCCCTGTGACATGAGGCATGCTTGCCTGTTGGGTCTGAGACAGAAAGCGTAAGATAATGTTCCAGCGGTCAATCTCCCTCTCACACTCTCTGATGGTCCTCAGCCTGCTCATCTCCTCCCTGAGCCCTGTCACCCAAGCACAGTGAGTTTACTCCTTCTCTTCCTCTCCCAAATTCCTGTAAAGTCACTCTTCTGCTATCTTGGAAATGCAGAAATGGGGGGAAAGTGTGATACATCATCTCAAAGCAAAAGCTGCTGCTAATATAACATCAGTAAACACAGAGTAGTTTGGAAAAAGACTTGAGTGTGCTAGTTTTAATATACAACTCTGGACTGATTTGAATTGTGTTCTATGTCAAAAAACTGCTAAACAATAGAGCACGGGATCTTCATTTTTGATCAGTTAGTTATTAACATGATAAAGGAAGTGGTTTGTTTGAAAAGAATTTTGATAGCACACAACAACTGCTATTGCCACTTTCTCTTATGAAGAAAGATTTTTTTAATTTCTAACAGCTCAGCAGATATTTTCTTGGAAAAAATCAAAAGCAAAGCATGGCCAAAGTAAATATGATTTAAAAAAAAAAAATCCAAACAGGAAAATTACCATCTTTTATGCATTTGTTTAATCAAAAACCAATGCATTATCTAATGCTCATACTACAGAAACTGTAAAGTCTGTGTAAATATTGCACTAAACAGCACTAGAACAAAACTAAAGCAAACAATACAGCCTACAACATCAATTATCCAGGGGTCTAGAGGGACACACAAAAACTTCAGATAATTGGAGAAGCCAGCTGGCAGGCCTTTAAGTCCCTTGATCCCAAACACAGAGTTCACACTTGCTAACAGCTTTTTCTTTCACTAGGTTGCCAAGGCTCAGGAAAAGGGGTTGCATTCAGCTCCAGAGTGCCTGCCTTGAATGGAGGATCAAATTCAGATGTAATGAGTTGAGCACATAAACTTCTCTACGCTCACCTCTGACTAGTCCAGTCTTATGCTCTGGAATAAACCATGAAGAACGGATCTGCTTCCTACAGCTTGTTGACATGCTGAAGATTAGGAATTAGGATAGGTCAGCAAATAAAAGAGTTTAGGAAAGGAGGAGGATGCCAAGGATTTACAGCCAAAATTATAGTGTTATGTAAGTTGGTGTCAGTTCTGACAAACTCCAGCAGAATTGAGATTCCATTCCTGGGTAACATGGCCAAAACTGATTAACTACAATTAGATATTTACACAAATATCTCAATTTGCAAAGGTGCCAAATACCCACTAACATTGAACACATCTGTCTTGATGTGTACATCATCCCTAGTTCCATGAGGTACCATCTTTACAGTCTTCTGTGTACCTGCATTTGAACAAGACTCCTACAGCCTATGAAGCTTTTTCTGTTCTGTTTGGTACAGAGGGAGCCAGAAGAGAGAGGAGCATGGGAGGGTCAAGCAGTTGCCCAAAGGTCAAAAAGAAAATCTAAGAAAAGCTTGTTGTATCCATCCTTTGGCTGGTTCACTAACTGTCAGCTGTCCAGCTTTTTCAGCAGAGTCTGCTCAGAACCTCCCAAGACAGATGGCTGCAGAAATGTTGGTTTAGACTTTAACATTTTCTATAAAAGATAAGCAACCCCCTAAGTACTAACTTTCTGTTATTTTGGGTAGATGTCCTCTGTGTTTCAAAAGTGCCAGTCTCCTGCTAAAGAACAGAATTCTGCAGGCAAATGTTTATTCCCTCCAGGAGGAAAAACGGGGCTTTAGTGTTCCTCAGGTACAATTCATAGAATCAATTTCACATTAAGCTGTCTTGCTCTCTCTCACTGATAACATTTGATTTTTAGCTGAGTAAATCCCCTCCCCCAAAATCTAACACAACATGATTAATAGCCACGCAGGTTATTCATGTCACTAAATGAGGAAGTGGCTTCTAATCCTTTTGAATTTATTGTATAAAAATACTAAGTTGCTCTATGAACATTCAGTAAATGAAATATCACTGCACACTGATCTATATGACTCGGTGATGTATAACGTCGAGCAAAAAACTTTTCACCTTCACATGATAAAGATGAAACCCCTATGCTTTGATATACTTACAGAATAGCCAAAGATAAAGTCTGCATATGACAGCTGGGATTAAGGATTCAGAGAAGGCTGCTGAACTCTGTTTGGAATATATGAGCTCATAATATTGAGCTCAGAGGTAGAAGTTGGAGGCTAAAAACTCTGTAGTTCCTTCCTAAATTATCTTGTCCAGTAAAATAAATGTACAGAATGTCAAACATGAGAAAATTAAGAATGAAGCTATGTCATGACACACTTAAGCGAATCTTTTATATACAATTTTATCTGTGTTCCCTTTCCACATTTTTTTTCTCAAAGCTAATGAAAATCAGAAATTATGCCTGAATAATATGATTTTTTGAAAAAGTTCAAAGAAATTAACGGAATTTCTTAAGAATCCAAGTCTTAGAAAATGCAAGAATATTCTTTTGTCATTTAGAAAAAATCTTCAACATGTTAGAAATAACCCATTAGAAGCATTGATTGTCAGGCTTGTACCTCGTTCACTTAGGCCCAACTCAGAAGTGCCACTGCCAAATAAGTTTCAGACCATAAGAAACAGCATGTGGAATCTATGATGTCTGTGCTTGCACAGAAACTTCCTTACTAGATTTAACCTGTTTCTGCTAACTTTGGGGAGAGCTTAAACTTAACCTATGTCAAATACTGAAGAATACTTAATTTTTTTTTAAGGTGAACATCGAATACGTTTTGAGATGCAAACTATCTGAATCAGATTAGAAGCAACAATCTTTTTCTTCCTACATGAGCAGGTCACTGTCAGTGTTAAGTGAATTAAATGTATAATTTATTAAGTGATTTCTTTGAACACTGAAATCTGTCAGAATTTAGACAGGTTCAGTTTGCCATCATCATTTTGGAAGGAGATTACAGAGATTAATTTTAATTATTTTCTTCCACTTTCTGTTCAACACTGTGTACAGGACCATTTTTACAGCCATTGTTCAACTGCTCTTTTATACGGGAGACTGACATGTATTTTATTCCCAGAACCTGAAATCCATTTTTAGCAACTCTTACCTTGAAAGTGCTCAAGGAAAAAGTGCCCCAAACATTTTTTTGGCAATATGTATTGATTTCCTCATTGATAAGTGGCTACATGTTGAAGACTGGGGTTCAGAATTCATTCTGAACTCTTGCTCTGTCTGATTCTTTAAAGCAAATAATAGTCAGAGGGTAACTGCAAAGGAACAACTCTTGCAAGCAACAGGTTTCACACTAAGCTCTGCTGAGACTGACAGCACAGTGCACAGAGCTGCAAATTGTTTTGATGTAAAGAAGTCTTCCAAGAGACAAATACTGCTCTCACCACTGGCAGGAAAATTAAGACAAATGTTTATTACTAGTTTTAAATCCTCAGAGTTTACCTTAGTCTTACAGTCAGGTAGGTAGACCTTTGCTGATGCTTGCCCTCAGGAAAGCATCTGATTTTCTAGAGAGGAATCCCTGCAGAGTCAGCATGCAGGGGTCTGCAGTGGGCAAAAGGAAAAGAAAGAAGGGAAACCTAGTAATTCCATACACTCTGGTCTCTCTTTGGGGAGGCACCCAGGAGGGCTGACATTGCCTTCCCTTGCTGAAATACCAGTCTTTCTCCTGTTGGCCTTTTGCCACCTTATCTGTTAGAAAGCAAAACGATGAGCTCTGATCACTGATCTGTTTTCTGATGTCTAAAAGAAGGCAACCGATTTTTGATGTTTAATACAGACGGTGAAAACAGGCACCTGGTTTGAAGGTGCCTTAAGTTTTCTTAGGGCAAGCTCTGGCTTGAAAGGATATACACACACCAACACATCATTCTTCCTGAAGAACAGAGGATTACATTCACATATCAAAATAAAACTATTCTATATAAGAAAATGCATGTGAAGAGGAAACTGAAATGTAAGCTTAATATTGGGTGTAAAACTGACAAGTCCCAAAGCTTAGTTTTCCTCAGTATTTTTAAAGAAAAGGACTCAAAGGTTTAAGGAAACCCAGAGCAGTGGAAGGAGGACAAAGGGTCGAGGAAGCTGCCATCAGGTGCTGTTTCTTCCTTTTTCGGAGCTTATATACAGCCTTCTTGCATCGCCTAGCAACACTCCTAACTATGCATATTAATGGGACAGTCATCCCCACAGTCTCAGTCAAAAACTGTATGGACAATACTGCTGCTTCCAATACCTGCATACTCCTCTGAAGCTCTATAATCCCTCTCAAGTAAACCTCCCAACTTCAAAGATGAAGAAGTGAATCTTGAATGTGAGCAGTTCTTATTACTGAGCCCGTGTTAAGTTGCTTTGCCATTTGAGAGAGCTACATATTCTGCCCCTCTTACAAAAGACTACCTTTAATGTTTTGTTCTTCCTAATATGATAAGAACACAATCTGAAATTTCTTACCATATTGTTATCATACTCAAAAGAGTTCTACAAGAATTAATGATTGAGAGGAAATGAATTTCCTTTATTTTTTTCCCTAAATAGATGCAAAGACACCAAAACTTATAATGAATTTGGCAGCATATTTTAAGGTCAAAAAGAATAACTAGAAGTTCACATTTACCCACTGACAGTCCAAGGCAACTTTAAAAATGTGACAGATGATGTTCTTATTTGGCCTCAAAAAAGGCAGAACAAACTCCTGCAACTACCATGTAACTCTTTTCTCCTCCATCTTCATAAACACCGAGACATTATCTAGATTTTTACTGGGAGGGAGATTTTCTTTCTTCTGATGGTGGCAGAAAAATAAGAATATGGGATTTCTCTTATTGTTGCTGAAAAGGGAAATGTACAGGACTTTAAAATGGCATTCAGAAAAAAAAAAGCCAACAACCTCTACGCTTGAAGGTGAAAGCCTCTTAGTTTTGCCACAGCTTATCAATCACACACAAAGGGCAGAACAATATCACCAAGTTATATTCAGTTGGTTAACACGTAATCAAATATTTGTGTGTGTGTGGCTTTTAAGTACATAAAATAAAAAATATTCTTATGAAATGATTTTTCTTTTAGGCAAATTGCTACTATCTCCTGTTTAATTTCTCTAGAGAAGAATCATGTCCTCTGACTCCAGTGGGTCAAATTCAAACTTTTTTTTTAGTGGCTAGAATAAATAACACTTGATAACAAAGTACATGTATTAGCTCCTATCTATAAACAGCTGTACATACAAAATCTAATGCCTTCTCTTTCTCCTACAAAATGTAATGGTTTACAGAAGGCTCAATCCAATCTCACCAAGAGCCGAAGAAATGCTGCTTTTTTTTTTTTTATTTGTCTTTTTCTGATAAGCAATTTTTTGTTTTCAGACCTGGATCTCTCTACCACTATTATCGCATTTATGCTGTAGATACAGGCAAATTCTCTTACAGTGTTTAATTAGAATGACACTTGTAAAGGGATGGAGTATTCAAAAGTACTATTACTTTTAAAGTTATGGCCTACTATACTCGATAATGTTTGTATCCAAACACTGTTGCTTTTAATGATGCTTCACAGTACCCTTATTTTGCATTTCTTTGTGAGAAACTGACTGCAGCAGGAGTCACATCTTTGCTTCTCTCTTCTGCTCATTCATATTGTTCTCTGTGTCTTTCTTCTACCTCCTTCACCTTGTAAGTGTAGTATAGTCTTCTAAACAACTAAGCCTGTCGCAGTGTTTTTCAAATACATTTAACAATATTTCGATACTTAGTGAAACTATGGTACTCTTCTGATATTACTGATAAGAAAATGCACATGGTATTATTCATTACTATTAAAAGCTTGTTCCTGAAATTGAGTAACATGGCCAGCAGGTCGAGGGAAGTGATTCTGCCTTTTCAAAAATTTTTTTATCTCACTTTTTTTCCATTAAAGATAGCAAATGACCTGTTAAGAGGGTTTTGAGGCACATAAAGAATGGAAAGCTCTGCCCTTTAAACATATTTCAGTCCCAATCAAATACATCAGTGTGGGCTAACACAATAAATGTGTTCTAATTAGCCCAAGTGTAGCATCACCACTGAAGGGCTCCACAAGATATTTGAAGAACTTTCTTCAGCTGTTAAAAAAAGTCAGAATGGCATGAAATACAGACACACCTAATCATTCACTGAAGTTGGATGAAAGGGGGATAATTCTGCACTAGGAAACATACTGTGTTATGCACATGGATAAAAGCAGCATACATTTATGTTTGCTTTTAATAGAACTTCTAATAGAAAGGAGGAGAGATTTTCCCTTGCATATGTTATATCATCCCAAGCTAGTACTGAGCTTGTGAGCATCCTCCCTTCACATGGGACACAATCTGCTTTTAAACACTTAAATAACTAGGCTAGCTATTTTCCAAACAAAATTATAGGAAACCAAACAATTAAGTTCATTTTAATATATTTTGTGCCAAATGTATTTAAAAGAATACTCTCTGAGGAACAGATCATCTAACACAATCAGATCTGAGAATGACCAGTTCATCTGTATGAAAATGTAAGTGCCAACCATCTGTTTTTCAAGCCTCAGTACACTCATAAACATTTATTTTGTGTAATTAACTACTTTTGTCCTTTATGTTAGGAAGTCATAAATAACTTCACTGTGCCAGAGAAAGAATACTGTTGGTTTTCATACAGACGTGTTATACCTTCCAAGGACAGGGCATTTTCAATACTGTAAAATTAAGATCATTGTTCTAACATTCTCAGCTGAAGTAACTGCTTTTCACTGTGTTCATAGGGAACTTATCCTATTGTGTATTGCTTAATCTCTGAAAAATCAGTTATAAGTGAATTCCTGTATCGATCTGATTTAGTACAGAAGTGTACAGAAATACCACTGGGATATCATCACTATAAAATCTGTCCTGGGGATTTTATGTAATTGGATTTGCAAAGTACACATTTCTCTGGACTGACATTTCTATTTTTATATTAAATATTTATCTTTCAAGTCAGTAGCTTGCGCTGACCATTTCGCTGATGAAATTGAGGACAACTTGGGATTCTGTTGTTGATGTTTGTATTTAACCTATGACTTTTGAAGGAAATTCATTAGTTAATATACAGTTTCCAGTAGTTCACTTAACTTTTTTTAGTCATGCAGTAAGGTGACCTCTGCCAGATCCACAGCCAATTGTTTATGGTGTTTTTTTAATAAGCTACCTTCGAGGAAACCTATCATGAGGGCCAGCTTTAGGCACAAGCAAAGCAGATAGTTTTCTAGAGTTGTAAACTGATTAGGGTATCCAAATCCCAGTTTAAGACAAGACAGAACTTCACTGCATTTCCCAGCAGCAGCTGTGCCTCCTTGCCTTGGTTTCCCTCCTTCTGTGGTGATAGCAAAGCAGCTCTACAACCACAGCCTAACTAAGAGGCTTGGAACACTATGATGGGATGCCTGGTTGCGTAGGAATGGAGTCAGGAAGGCCACAGCACAGCTGGAACTGAACTTGGGAAGGGAGATCAAAGAATGTGTATTCCTTGTGATGAACATGACTAGCAAACTGATACCAACAGAAAAGGAGGAGGCCAAAGTGCTCACTAATTTTTTTGCCTCAGTCTTCTTCGGCAACCTGGGAAAGCAAAGTCCCTCCCACTGTAAGAAAAAATCAAGTTTCTGAACCACCTGAGGAACCTGAGCATATGTAAGTCTATAGGATCTTATAAGATGCATCCCAGAATCCTGAGGGCACTGGCTAATGTAGTTACCAAGCCACTCTCCATGATATTTGAAAAGTCATGGTGTTCAGGTGAAGTCCCTGGTGACTGAAAAAAGGAAGCATTCCATCCATTCAGCTCCAGAGCCTTCAGCACAGGGAAGACATGGACCTGTTGGAGTGGGCCCCAAAGAGAGCACAAAAATGTTCAGGTGGATGGAGCATCTCTGCTGTGAGGAAAAAGGATGTGAGAAAGTTGGGGGTTTTCCACCTGGAAAAGAGAAGGCTCTGTGGAAGGACCTTGTGGCCTTTCAGTACTTAAAAGGAGCTTGTAAGAAAGATGGGGACAAACTTTTTAGCAGGGCCTGTGGCAATAAGATGAGGGGTAATGGGTTTTTTACTAAAAGAAGTTATATTTGTAATTGGTGTTAAGAAGACATTTTTTATTATGAGGATGGTGAGGCACAGGTTGCCCAGAGAGGTAGTAGGTACCTCATCCCTGGAAATATTTAAGGTCAGGTTGCATGGGGACTTGAGCAACCTGTTGTAGTTGAAGATGTTCCATCTCATTGCAGGGGCCAAGACTAGATGACCTTTAAAGGTCTCTTTCAACCCAGTCTATTCTATGATTCTGCCTTTCCTGAGCTCTGCCCTCCTTTAGGGGGCAAGAGGTTGTGCAGATAATAGATCCCTACTGATATGATGCAGGGCATGTTGGCAGATGCTGTTAGCGGCATGAACTTCCCTTACTGCTTGTCTTTTACAATCGCAGTTTTGCAAATGTGTGCATTTCACATGGACAGTTATGGATAAAAACAGAGGCAACAGGATCATAGTATTTTCTGGAGACAGACAGCTTATTCTAACTTCCCTGGGAAAAAATAGTGTTTGATGAAGTCAGGCTCTCAAAGCTGTAAAATAGAACTTCTTTATATTGCAAAGAAATTTTGAAATGCTTTTGGTTGATTCTGTAAAAACTGATTATAATAAACGTGTTCTTCATGCTACATGATGTGTTACTGATGGGCAGAGTTGTAGTCTGTAAGCCGTGAATGAGTCTGTGGCAATCTCCTGTTCCTTCCTAGAAAGTATTCTTAATCAAGCTATCACCTAATTAACTTTGCAACCCATTTGGCAGGAGCAGAGGGGAAGCAGAAAGATCAAGAGCCAGTATGACTGCATACCTGTGAGTCATGTTCTGGTACCAGCTGAGTGGCCAAGCTGTTGCGAACTCCTGCTATTCCACCCCACTCCCAACAGGCAGGCACCTGCTGTTTTGTGAGAGTGCTGCTGTTCTCCAGTTGGTCTGCGAGTCTGCCTTGAATGAAAGTGAAGTCCAGTTAGGCTCTGGTCTCAGGTAGGAAATGCAATGCTGCTAATTGCTTTCCTTTAAAAGACGCCCATCCCTGTCTGAATACATTAGTGTTGCTATTGGACTCATCAGACCAAAAAAGCAGGGCTTGGGCCAGGCCCTAAAGTAACTTGTAAAACTAAATACTAGATTGAGAAATCTAGAGCTTGAGAATTAAAATGCCAGGTCTTAAATCCTGGCTATCCTTGTGGAGTCTCTGAAGAGTGAATTTCCTGTAGTGCCTCCCTTAGCTATCTGAAGTATTGGGGAAGACAGCTGGGTTCTCTCCTTTAATTAGACTAAGGAAGTAGCTCATAAAAAATTGGAAAAGAGAGCAGAAACTATCCAAGCTCCTAGTGGAAATGCTGTATGAATATTGTTGGGAGGGAGTCAGTAGATCCGAGAAGTTAAATAGGCCAAAGAGTTATCAATTGTTTTTTCCCATTTTTGCACATTTCCCTGGTAACAGTTGGGCAAGTCGATGATTCAGAACATGGTTCCATTTATTTGGTTGAAAAGGGATGAGAGTCGTAAATATTTCTGAGGAATTTGTGGTAAGTTTCATCTACTGTGACTCATAAGGCTTTGTGTTATTATTATGAAAACATTTGTAAAGTTTGTGTCTGTCTCTCCTTCAAGAAATGCTCACTTGAGAATCCATGCTAGGACTGTGGTGTTCATTGCTTTTCTGTTTTTTCTCTAGGGTTTGAAGTGTTAGTCATCATAGCAGGGCACTAAAACAGTGCCTGGTGCTATGCATGACAGTGTGTAAAATGAATGGCAATATTCACACTGTGCATAGACTGAAAATATTATCATCGGGCAGCTATTGAGAGAAACAGCAATTGCTTATTGCATTTGAAACCATATCAAAGTTAAAGCTAAGCAAGTTCTTTTTTAATGTGTTTCATTCACCAGGTAATAGAATTCATGGGCAACTGAGGGAGTAGGCTTACATATATATATACAAAAATAATTATATAAAAAGAAGTAAAGGAAGAAATGAACAAATATTACCCCAAGTGTTCTCTAGGCAAACAAATAAAATAATAGTACTTGCAATCTTTTGTAAATTTTCAGTATTCCATTATACTGCATGTAACATGGGTGCCATACACTTATACCAGCATAGTAAGTCCAAACTGAAGAACCTAGCCTGCTTTTCTATAATACATAGGATTTAAAGTGTGATTCTTCTTTGGGGAGTGTCCTTAAATAATTCACCCTGCTTAGTTTTAGGGCTGCAGAGTATAGATAGGTCAGACCTTGGTACTTAAGCCACTAAATGTTTGTGCAAGCTTTGAAAGGAACAGTGTTTTCATTATAGATATTCGTGTTATTGTGCAGTGACTGCATCTATAAATTGCTTATAGAAAGTGAAAATACTCTACAGACAGAACAAGTTACCAGTTAATGCAATTGCTTTTTCAGTGGAAGCAATTCAGGACCAGAGGAGATAGAATTACAGTGCACGTGCTGCTGTCTGCATTTTCCAGAGTATTATGTCCTAACCAGACTGTGTGGCTAACTTTCTGTAAGATCTGGACTATTACTGACATATCCACAGAGGCCACGTGTGCTTCTTTCTTTGGGCCTAAAGTACTCAGCGTGGATTTTAAAATCAAAACGATCTGTTTGATTACGTTAAAGGATGTCACATTTGCTACTCTTGGTCCAGAAAACAATTTCTGTTCTGGAGGCTGCTTTAGTGCCCTTCATTACAAAACATTCCCTCCCCCCAAAAATTGTCTGTTACTATAGAACAAGTTATGTGAACAAAAATGAAATGTCAGGATCAGTATTTCAACCATCTGTAGCTACTTAGGATTAACTTTAAGATTCACAACAGAATTTTTGCTTCAATGTTGTGAATCTTGAAGTTATTGTTAACTAACATAAAATGTCCAGTGAAACCTTTTGTGACTAATTAAAATGAAGCTTGAGTGGTGCTTCAAGGTATTACATTAACAATTTACTTATTTCACAAAGCTGTATTATTAGCTGATTCTGTATTGTACTTCTCATAACAACAGAGCTCTTTTTGGGAACATCTTCATTGTCTCATGTGAGGTAGAAATCATTTATTGTTTGTTTGTTGCTTTGGCTACATAGATCTGTATGCACACTTTCCTTTTCCCTTCGCTACAGTCTATCACACTTGTCTGTTTAACTTATATATAGGGATCTCTATTTAAAATAATTTTTAAAGTGTCACTTTACTCACCTTTGAATACTTTAGGACTGCCAGAACATTTTGGAGTGGTACATAGGAAGTGATATTGCTTTAGTTTACCAAGTCACAAGCAATGGAATATAATGTTAGTTCTGAACTACAAGTGCAAAGCTCAGGGTTTATTTAAAGTATCGAAAATGCAGGTTCTTGAGTTTTGCCTGCATATTGTTTGAAGTCATACCATTGATTGACTTCTGTTGCTATAGAAATATTAGAAATTCTATTTCAACATAGAACAGCTAATTGTACTTCTACTGCCATGGAAACAAATAGCTTTTTCTTTGTTCTATGATGATGATCGGTGAAGTTGAAAAATAGCAGATTAAAACCAGCAGAGAACCAATGAAGAGGTGCCACCAAGCATCTTCCATGTATAACAGTATTAAAACACCCCAAGCCAGGCTTTATTTTTAGTCTAAGTTTGAGGAAAGTCAAGGCATTTGATACAAAACTAAAGCCTGGCTTGTATAATACAATACATGGAATACATTTAGTAGGAAGTTCTGGCTTCACAGTTACTGAATGTAACACAAGAACAACATTTGTATAAATCAAGTTATTCAATGACTTGGCATATGTCTGCATTCAATGATTTTGCAAACCTCAGTGTCCAGCTCCAGCACACCAAATGCAGCTGCTCTACCTGGGAGCCTCCACTCCCCATACAGCAAAGAGATCTTTGCAGAGTGTTTAATGTACCCAGGGACTGAATTCCTAGTCTTGCTCTGTTGTTGAGCATAAGCTCCATTTGTAGGTGCTTTTTGTTTGGTGCCATAAGCAACAGGGCTTCGCTTTTGCTTGTGCTTAATACCATTATGTGTGGCATGTATTGGTATTGTGAATGATTTAACGTGTCTCCTAAATTATTTTTTAATAGCAAAATTGATAGAAGTCCTATTATGCAGTAGACTAATAGCCTGGATGTTTTAAACTAGCTTCACTACTAAAAACTGTAAAATTTCCCTGGAAATTTCAAAGGCAGATATTTTACTCATCAAAGAAACAGTAGCTGTGCAAAACAAGTATTTTAATAATAGTAATTTGGTTTGCGTTCTAGAGTGATTGACAAATATATATATAAACTGAGGTCCTTTAATGATGATTACAGCCACTGGATAGGAAAGTGTTCTTAGACAATAAATGTCCCTGGTTTTCTTTGCATTTGACCTGAACAATTTGATCTAGAAAATATGAGTTACTAGTCCTAATTCAGATGCCACCTTCTGCTCTGTATGTCGCCTAGGGCCAGAACTCTGGCAGTGCTTCTGCCCCTCCTGCTTTCTAAGCAACATGAAAACTAGCAAGCAGAGCTTCCTGCTTTAGGATTCATTTGGTGCAGGGATATTGACTGATGCTTTGAAATATTCTCCTTTTTTCCTGACCCATGGGCAAAACTCTGATATTACTGTTTACTGAATATTCACATGTGGGTGCCCCTTTGTTTTTGTGTGAAAACTGCCTTAAAGCTTCTCTTGCTTTTCTAAACCTCAAACCATCAGAGAAGCATCCTGTGAGCATTGTCACGGTGCTGAGTGAAACGTCAAGGCTACAGATGACACTTCCACTGGCACTCGGCGTACAATAGATGCCAGGTGACATTTCTTTCTAGTGGGAAGTAAACAGCATGATTTATTGTGTTGCTTATAGAGCATTGAATGATATTCTTCTGTGCTCTCAGAAATTTCTTCACTTCAGAATTCATTGTACTAATTCAGCTCTTCAATGCCTTCACACATCTGTGATGCTTATGAGAACGCAGGTCAGCCCTGATCTCGGGGCTGCGCTGGGTTCTGCTCCCTTGCAGGATCATTCATATCTCTCCAATTTCACCTGTGAGCACTTCAAGCTATACAGACCTACTGTTCAAACTTCTACTTGCTGAATTATTCTATAAGTGAGTTTTATAGAAAGCATTGCATCAGAAAGACTGTATGCGATAACTTCTTCTGGCAGGACCTAATCTCAGATCTGTCTTTGATGTGCAGATTCTGTCAGACGCTCACATGAGGTCGTTCCTCTGGGCCTCATCTCAGTTGCTCGGGTCAGTCAGCAATCTGCACAGCAGTATATTCTGTTTTGAATTCCTTTACATAGCAAAAGATGAGTCCACTCTGAAAACATAAGGACTGTCCTGTTTGAATGCTAATGAAATACAATTAGGAAATTCACATCATTTTTAATTGTTCCAACCTGACCTGTGAATTACTTTCTCTACGTTCTACACTGAAATTTAAAATAAAGACTTAGCAAAAAGATAGGTGTTTGTAATAATATATTTTAGGATGCAGCAAGTGAATAGGTTTTCTTCTGCAATGAAAAGAAAATTTATTCAATTACATAAAATAACAGGATATTAAGTAGATATTTCAAAGAAGAGGTCATTCAGACAATCTGACAAAATGCATAAAATTGACTGCCCTCGTTTTAGTCACTTGCTGTAGATGATTCTGACAGAGATATGATACTTTAAGAACATAGCTTGTTCAACTAATGCTTTCTTCAACAGCCATCACAGCCAGGACTGATGGAATTTATCACAGAATCCTATACAGGAGACAAAAACATTTTAATAATAGTTTTAAGATTTGAAAATAACTTGGGGTCTGTAATGAATGTCTGTTGTTGTCTGCTGTAATAAGTGTCAGTTATATATGGCGGTGGCAAAATTACACCTAATTTTATTTATTTATTTAAATAGTAGACTGCAGCTGCAGAAACAATATAGATTTCTTTTCAGACTTTTGTTCTTTCTAGAAAAAAAACCACCCAAACTTATATTGTGAAATATGCAGTACTTGAGCATTTTTTCCCCAGTTGTAAGCATTTTCCATTCTCCTTGGGAAAACTCATCATGGGACCAATCACATATTACGAATGGCCTTGAAAAATAAATAAACAATGTAGTCTTTTGTTAAGAGAGTGCGTGCATCTTATTCATCTGTCCTCCTCCTGTATTCCTTCTGTGTTGTTATTCTACAAAGTCAATTCTTCCAGAGAATGTATTTGATTTTTTTTCCCCTTGTAAGAAGCTTACAGGACAAAGAGCAATAGAAATTCACCTCAATATTGTTCTTGAGGAGCTATTTTTCCTTACTACCTTGAACAAGCTCCTTGTATGAAAAATGAAATAGAAGGAAAACATTAAACTATCTGCCTTTTATCCCTCTCATTTAACGAAGCGAGATTCTCCTGTAGAATGCCTTAGAGTATTTAAAAAGCCTAGTGATACAGTAATTACAGACTCAAGAAAATTTTACTGTCTTGTCTGGTGCTCTAGGTGAAGCTTTGCAGGAGTGATAAAGATAAGTTTCTCTAACTTTGTGTTGCCAGAAGTGGGGAATTGTAAAGCCATGGACCACATTCCTGACACAGGATTTAGAGAGTTACCAGTGAGACTGTACACACTTACCCATAAACAGTGCTGCTGGCCTGTCTGGCTGCCCTTGCCTTTTAGGAGAGGTTAAAATAGTAATGACAATTTAAAAGAGATACTAAAGAGAAACTAGAGAGTTTTCTGAAAGGCATGAACACTCGATAGTAAGTCTTGTTAATCACAAGTCATATTTCATACTTAGGGCTCTTCCTTGGTTCGGTGTTTGTACTGTATCATCTCAAGCTCCTAATACTGTCACTTTGGTTAATGGTGAGATCTGAGGTTAATGGCTTGACACAGTGATGCCTTTTGATCATCTTGAAGTCCTCTGTTATTCTCCTTTCACTGTTTATGAGCAGCATTGCCTAAGGTCCTATGTTTCTTGAAAGAGCAGGCACTTGATATCAATATGGTTACAGCTGGAATAAAAACGCTTAATCAAATAGAATAGTGTGTCTCTCACCTAGAAATAAAACCCAGGTAGTGTTCCCGCTAGTTAGGCCTTAAAAATGCTAAGGTTTTGCTCAATTTGATAGGTCTATGGGCATCAGAAATGTTCTGACAAAATGTTGGTGACTTTTAGAAACTGAGATGACTCTCTTGAATAGATAGTGATAAATATTTAACAGGTTTCCATTTTGAGGAGAAAGCTGTTGTTATATAATCTAGATAATAAGCATTTTTGTAATGAAACATGTAATGTTAAAAAAATCTCTTCCAGCTGTGATCCAAAGTTCTACCAGTAATATATTTTATAAATTTACTGCTATCTCAATCTACTGTCACAAAGAATCAAAATTGAACATAATAAAGCTGCCATATGTGAAGGAATTCCACCCCCTCCCCCCCAAAGGGAAGCCCAATATCCACTATGAATACTGATATATCAGAAATCATCTCAGCTCTGTTCATCCTCATTTTGTGTTTTCATTCAGAGGGGATAAAAATGAGTAATTGATTTTGTTTCCTCTAATAATCGGAATCCTCTCGTTTTTCTGGAATATACCTTTACATTTTCTGAATAGGTTTCTCATCTGAAAAATTCATTGCTATTTAGTGTACAATTGCATCCAGCCTTAGAATTAATGCCTTTTATTCATATCACTGAGTAACTATTCTGTGTAGTGGAAAGTTGATTTAGGCAATTTTCCCTATAGATTTGTGCATATGTCACCTTTGGGCAAAAGATGAGCTGATAGCATTGAAATGAATGTAATTGGCAGAAGGTCAGCCAGGGAGCCATATATGTCTAGAGTTTCCAGAAAAGCCAGAGTTGTTTCATGTTGGCATATTACTTGATTAGTATGCAGGTAAGGTGATTGTGCCTCAACAGAATAATTGGATCATTCAAATATCTGCAAGCCCTGGTGTATCTACAAAGCCTGAGCAGTGATTAGATCCTGCCTGTTCATCGCGGCAAGCCTTGAAATTCTTCCCACTGTGAAAAACTAATTTTCTGTGGGAATTTATTAAATAAGAAATCTGCATGCCACTTTACCTTGTAAGCATTACCAGCAGAATACAAAGATTTCTTTTGACTTTGATGTATGCACTTCATGGATGCTTTTATATCATTGTTTTGTTATTTTTCTGCATTCAGCACAAATTCTGGTATTTCTTCGTTACATAGATTTCTGGAGAAGAGTTGCATCTCTCTTCAGTGATAAAGCAGCAGTTCATTTAAAGAGAAGGGAGAGGGGGAAGGGTGTGCTGTGGGGAAAAACAGAGCCGTAATTAAAACATGGCAATACATTTCAGTTGTTCTGTTAAGGATCAAGCCAGAACAAATATTCACAAGTTGTGTTTCGTATTTCTGTGCAGTAATTGGTTACTGCTGCATCAGTGAATAAATTTTATCTGATTTTTGTTTTAAAACTAGAGAATGCTAATCTGTGTTAATAAGGAACAACCAATATAATAGTGTAAGATTTCTGTGCTGCCCAGAAGATTCAAAAAAAAAAAAGAAAAAAAAAAGGAATTTAAGCTTCCTTGCTGGTTTGCAAGGTCTATTTCATCCATATACAGAAGTTTTCTCAAGGGCAAAATAATAAGGTCCTTTCTATACTTACAAAATGAACTCATGCTGTATCTTGAATGCCTTGGAGCCACTGTCTCAGTCAAAATACCTTTTCAGTAAGAGGGTGTAGGGTCTAATTCATTTTCTAATCTCAGCTAATGATAGCCAGTCTGGTTGTAGTGGAACAGAGTAGTCCAAACATCGGCCCTTCTTTGCTCTATTTTTTTTTTTTCTTTGTGTGATTTTAAGTACTTAATGGCTGTAGTACAGCTACTCCTGGAAGCCAATCTAGAGATACAAACACAGTATTGCTTAAGCTACAGTATAGCACAGCCACAGTAGAAGATAATCACCTAAAAAGAGTAAATCCTCTTGGGCTAAGGAAAACAGTTGTATGCAGAGCTAAATGAATAATTCATGGAAAATAATTTTTTTCAGCTTGTAGAATGGTTTGAGATTCTCTCAACTGTGTATTAATTATTCAAATGTTTCTGAGAAATGTTTTCCTTAAACTTTATTGTAAATATTGGAAATTTGAGCTTGATTCTTGCAATGAATTATTTAGAAGACCACATGGACCTTCCAGACCTTAATTGGTTGGGTATTCACCTGTATGAATATATTTGGTGTAGATTTAAAACTTGTTTTCAATACAATCTCTGTCTAATCAAACTTAAAAAGTCCTCTTCACAAACTATGTTTCTATAGTAAAATGTATCAGCTTTAATTTTTTAATGAAAGAAGAGCATCCAGCACAATATAACATGGCTGAACGTAATTCAGTTAGAAACTGCAATGGATCTTTAAATACTTTTTCCTGCATAATTTACACAGCTCTACTTGTGCGATACTAATCACTACTTATTAGTGTTGAATTTATACTACGCAATAGGGAAATATTTCTTTGTTCCTTCTCTTTTAAGTTGTAATTATCCCTCCATTGATAGGTGTTGGCATCCAAGTGGTTTGAGGATGGTACATTAAATACCCATATATTTGTGTAATGTGACACAGTCGTGCTGTAAAAAGCATCCTGAACTGTTATATAAACTAAGGCAATACTGCTAAGTTTTCCTCATTTGTGCAGAAGGGAGGAAAAGTGTCATTGCCTTGATAGTTTCATATCAAGATGCCAGCACGTGTGAGAAATACAAAAGGATGGGGTATTTTTAGTATTTTTCCTGGCTGCTTTGAGGCCCTTTGGAGGAAATGTTTATCAGATCACTGTCTAAAGTGGCATCACAGCATGAACTCACAGACCTGGGTACTGGTAATTGATGGACTAGCTACTTGAAATGTGGTTTTGACACATGTGTTGATGATTTACATAAAATCTGGAGATGCATTATTAATGTCCTTGCTAAGTTCCCTTCAGGTGAGTAAATTTTGCTTTCTTTGCCAGAGTAATTACAGTTTGCTTACCTTGCCATAGTTGTTCTTCTAATTTCAATTAGATAAAAATAATCAGTTTCCTGTAGCAACTGTTATAGATGTATTCTGCATGTATGTAATGTCTCTTGTGTTTCTCAAATGGCTGCATTTCAGTGATGGTTAAAGTAATAGATGAGGAGAGGGATGGGGGCTATCTTCATTGGGGAAGGTGCTGTATAATTGTAGGGTGCTATTACTGCCTCCTTTTTCCTGCTCCGTAACTGGTTCTGTATCCAGTGCCCTATTTTTACCTTCTAGTCTGTGACTCCTGGCCATTAATCTCTGATGTGGATTTTTTTCAAATGCTTTTTGAAAAACTAAATGCACTACAAGCGCAGTATTTCTCTTATCTATCACAGCAGTAATATCTTCAAAGAACTCTAGGAGATTAGTTGAGCATAACCTCCCCTGCCTAAATCTGTGCTGGCTACCCTTAATCATACTGTGTTCTCTCGAGTGCTCTTCAACCTCGTGCTTTATTTTTCTCCTTCAACTGACTTTACTTAAACTTAGAACGTATATGGGGAGTTTACATGGAGATTAGGCATGGGTGAACAATGTTATCAGTGAGCTCCTACATGAGGAACAACAAAAAAAAGAAAGAATACTCTCTAGGCTAGGAAAAAGGGAGCTCGTGACAAAGATCTATAAAACCTGAGTGAAACTGAGAGGATTAATAGGAAATGATAGATCACTGTCTCGTCCACTGCCAAAATTAGGACACACCAAATGAAACTAGCATGCAGCAGAATCAAAACAAAAGGAGCTGGTTATTAACAGAACCTGTAATTAAGTCAGGGATTTTTTTTTTACTGTCGGTTTTTATGGTTGGTAAAGTTTATATAGGTTCAAAATGACACTGGACAAATTCATGCAAGACAAATCTGTCAAGGTCACTTAAATGTCAAGACACTGAAATACGAGGAAGTCCTTAGGCTACAGATAACAAGGAATTATCACTAAATTTTAGCCCTGTACCTCCACTCTTTCCTTCTCATCTTCTGCCAGCCCATGGCAGGGGGGTTGGAACTAGATGATCTTTAATGTCCCCTCTAACCCAAACTATTCTATGATTCTATGTGATGTGGGACTACATGAACACATAGACTGACCTATCTAGCCTTTGTTTTAAATTTCTCCAAGATCACTGTAGTTGTAAATGAGAGTTCCCTGATCATCAAAATGTTCAAGAATTTTCATCTGGATGTAGATTGGCATAGGGTTTGGACTGCATGTCTCACAAGAGCAGTTTAAAGCCGCTAAAGGGTTTGCTAAAATTCACTCTTTGGCTTAGTGCCCAACGTTTTGCATAGTTGGCAGAAATTTAGCATGCAGACAACCTGTGCATTGATTGCAGAGTTTGAAGTTACACTAGAAAATGCAAATGACTCCATTTTGTCTCTGTCTTAGTTTAGGTTTTCTGATTGGTTAGGTTTTCTTGGCCTTAATTAATATTTTTTTTCTTAGAGCTGTAGAGTTTTTTTTCCTTTTCATGCTGAATGATTTCCCCTCATCCTTTTCTCAAGGGAAAGAATCATCTAGATGGGGACTGAAGGAAACTTTAATTAAACTTAGTGATAGGATAAAGTCTACAAAGATGATGCTTTAAGTCTCTTGTCAATTAATGTCCATATCAGGAAGTTTTATAATTTCCTTAAATTTCACCACTAAAGGTAGCGTCACAAAGCAGAGGATGTTTACTGTGTCAGCGTGTGCCTGCCAGGTTATCCAAATCTGAAAATGTAAGAGCAGAATCATTTCCTGCTTGTTTGCTTGGACTTTCAAGTCAGTGCAGTAATTTAAATAGGTTTTCTGATGTCATACAAAAAGGTGTTATGACTGTTGCTTTTTTTTTGTTTGTTTAAAAGATTATTATCAGGAATTATATAGAAGTAGGGGGAGTTGGCATCAGATTGCCAAAGCTGACCTGGCAACAGAGTTGACATTCTCACAGAGTGGGAAGAGAGAGAGAGAAACAAAAGAGATTATTCTGTGTAGGTAATGTATTCAGTTTTACTGATCTTAAAACCCTGAATCAGAAAGAGAAGTGGTAAACAAAGAAAATAAGCAAAACATCATGTACTGCTATCTCAAAAGAAAATAGTTTAAATATTTAAATAAACAATATAGCTTAGGCTCTGAAACAAACATAGATTAAAATTGACCATCCTGTAGCTGCAGAAAGATTGTACATGGCTGGGATTTTTTTTAAAGTCTTTAGTAAAATCAGTGGATTTTAATGGACAATCCATGAACATAAGTACATAGCCCAAGCAATTTAGTGCAACATAGTCTAGAACTTTAGCTGTACTGGTAGTTTGACGTTTCTAATTCTATATAACCACTGGACAGCTGAGCTGTTAAGTCAGCTTTTAAGTAATAATAATTAGAGACATTAATATATAATATTAATGTCATATTAGAGTAGCAATACCATTTTGCTCAGATATATTTTTTAATTCCTAGCATTTATGTTCCAGAAAGATATTTATGTAGTTGAATAAGTCTGAAATGTTACTAAGCAATGAACTTATAAGTCTCATGCCAGATAACTGATGCCCAGACAGGAAAAGAATAACTATAGCAGTGTCCTACTGGATCAAACTGGTGGCAGCTTAATGAAGGAAAATATTTTTCTAGGTATTGGTGGGCACAAAGTGTAGCCTTAGAGTTTCTGACTAATTGCAGCTGCCGATCCCAATGTTCTAATACTGAGCAGGAATGAAACCATTTTTGTTCATTCTGTCAAAGTAGAGAAATGTGCAGAACTAAATCATCACATGTATTTATGTAACAAATGCGTTCATGGAAATCAGAATTTGCTTCCTGACAAACCACAAAGGTGAAATGCAGCTATCTTCATCAGAGAAGTTATTGACTGCAAATTGTTCAGTCAGCTCTAGAACCTTATTAACATTAGTCAAAGAACCTTTAAACACAAAATAGAACAAGTCTTCATATTAATCACGTGAGATGCTCCTTTTTGTTAGTTTATATCAAGTCATGTCAAAGTGCTACTTCAATCTCATCTCATAAAATGTAGATTGTAACATACATCACAGTGTAAGGAAAATTTTTGGAGACAAAAATACATCTTGAAAGACACCAAATGAATTAATATCTTTTTAGTTGAGATTGGGCAGTCTGGTTGCGATGGGAAAAGGACAAGAATTGTCGTGGGAATCTTCCTTGGCTATTGGGAGCGCAGACAGGAATCAGACACTCCAAGGGGATCAAGCCAGAGGGCTGAGGAATGAAGGGACACTCAATAGCTTTGGTCAGAGAGGAAGAAAACATACCTAAGAGAATATAAAAGAAAACAGTAGGAAAATGTATACGGATATGTACATGTTTGCATACAACTCTGTATTTCAGGTGTATCGCAATGACGATGGTTAGACGCGTGACTGGCTGTCTGCATAGACCTGAGTGCTGATTTCCAGTAAAGGATTGACTTCTTTTTTAAAAAAGATGTTTTTTGAGTGATTTTTTTTTACTAATCTTTTGGTAGTGGGATAAGGTGCTTGATAACTTTCTCTATTTTAGCATTCAAGGTCTACAGAATGATTTTGAATATTTGGTCCTATCATTTTTTTAATTAAGCACTTTAAAAGTTCAGTGAGGCTGAATAGCAAGATTGAAAGAGGAGAAGTTTTAAAATGAACTGACAATTATTCATGGGTCATCCGTTCTCAGAATTCATTTAATCAAAGACCCATAAAAGCATACATTGTAAGGTGGTTCATTTTTTATAATTTCTTTAACTTTTTTTATCTCATTTTCAAAATTATAAGAGTCATTAAGAGACTAATTTTGAGATTCCCTCCAGAGTTTTCTTAATCAGGCACATTTTATTCTGTCTATGGTAGCTGTGAATTAAGACTAACTGAGTAAAGTTGTTAAATACCTGTTTAAGCACACACCTCTGTCTATGCAACATGGAAAGCACATGTGCAGAACTGAAGTGCAGTGGTAAATTGGGTCAACAACATAATGTTGTTAAGAAAGCAATAATACTATCATTAAATTAACTGGATACATTAGGGAACTGTACTCTGATTTGATAGAATTTTATTGTTATATAGCTGCACCTTAAAATATGTTTTTTATTTGAGAGAGTTGGGGTTTGTTTAGCTTGGAGAAGAGAAGGCTCCAAGGAGACCTTATAGTGACCTTCCAGTACCTGAAGGGGCTACAAGAAAGCTGGGGAGGAACTGTTCACAAAAGCTTGGAGTGATAGGATGAGGGTCACTGGGTATAAACTGGAGAGGGGCAGGTTTAGACTAGACATAAGGAGGAATTTCTTCACAATGAAAGTGGTGAGGCCCTGGTCCAGGTTGCCCAGGGAAGTTGTGGCTGCCCCATCCCTGGAGGTGTTCAGGGCCAGGTCGGATGGGGCTTGGAGCCCCTGATCCAATGGGAGGTGTCCCTGCCCATGGCAGGGGGTGGGACTGGATGGGCTTTGAGGTCCCTTCCAACCCAAACTATTCTATGATCTTCTACTGCAATAAGTGAGATTTTAATACTCACTGTTTACTGATCAAATATAGCACTCACTCATTTCTGTTTTAAATTGTAAGGACAAAGAATATAATTTGTTCACAAAATGGACTGTGTTCTTCTGTCTCCTTTTTCATACTGGATGAGAAACTGAAGGAGAAAACATAACCTGGCTGAATAAATCAGAAACCACGGTTTTATATTTCTATATCCACTGGAAAACTGTGGCTTTCAGCACACTTTTGATTTTCAAAGCTTTATGAATGAGGAAGAATTTTGGCCTGAGAACATTGCCTGAGTTGTAAGTGCTTGAGCTTGCAGTTCAGAAAGTTATTGAGAAAATTCCTTACCTTAATAAGGCAGGAACAGGACTCCAGCTGCTCTTTAGCATCATAATCCTCCCCACTGTTTCATTAAAATTAGTTTGTCATCTTTATTTACCAGTTCAATTTCTGAATCAAACACATTTATTTCAGCCCTTCAACATGATAAATCTCAGTTTTCCAATTAACCGAGGTTTACTGGATAATAGGCAAAAAATGCTCAGGTAGATAATTAAAATTATGTATTGTCTGGCAGGTCTGTCACCTTCCCAATATCAGACAATATTATATACTATACTGGTACCACAGGATGCACTAAACTCTGGAATGAAGTCTTAAATGGAATAGACTTTATACTGATGAAATATCAGATGAAGAATGACAACAAGGATGCCCTGGCTGTGTACAGAGTTCAGTTACTTGCTAGAAGAACTTTAGGCACCATGGCAGTGCCTTGGTCAGTGCTAAAACTAGAAATCACAGTCATAATAATGATTAAATTGCATTACCGCAAAAGTGGTGGCTCAAAATCCACTTGAAAAATCTGTGTGGATACTAAACAGTAGACAAGATAGAGCCAGTGGTCTAACTTTTGCTGAGATATAGGTTGAAATCATAACTATTTAGCATTAAGCCTTCCCAAGTACTATGTAATCACACTGAAACAGAGACACATGATTCTTATAAATGTGACAAGTAAAACAGTGCAGCAAACGCCACCAGTATGTGCCTAACTTATCAGACTCATTATGTGGACAAATGCTAAAGTTCGAGAAGTTCCTGTGTGTGTAGAAACCCAGATCTTACTGACTTTCAGTGGGACTTGGAATTTAAAAAAGAAAATTCAAGATTATGGAGTTCTTATAACAACAGCTTCAAAGCAATTCTGAACTATATGTCATCCAAGACTCAAGCTATACATATAAACAAGAATAGTATAGTTGAACAGAATTGTCTGTAGTCTACCTTAAGAGAATGCAAGGAGCAAGGTAAATCAATTCATCTTTCTAGCTAAGGAACTGGCTTTTCAAATTGCTCAGTTCCCTACTGTTTCTCTGAGAGTGATGGAAACCTGCCCGTTTTCTGTGGAACCTCATAGAAGCTGTTAAGTATTCAAGAAGGGTTGTTTGGATTTTCTTTAACCTGGTTAGTTGTTTGTAGAATAGAAGTTGAATTAAACTGAAATATTTTTGCTCTTTGGACTGTTTGCCACCTTCTTATCTCATGCTTAATCAATATCAAGGGAGTAAAATGGCCTTTGGAGGTTTGGAGGTAGAAGCTCAGGGCTCATGAGCTGTTCAGAGGTAGCAGGGGTGACTTTACCCTCCCTTCTGCATCCCCTCTGCTCTCCTGCTGGCAGCTATGAATGTGCTGCATAAATAAGCACAGCTATATCTTGCCACAGTGATTCCACATAGATAGTAGAGTACAGAAGTTTCTGCATCAGCAGGCTGGGATCATAATAGACTGCAAGGTAAATTGAAAGCTGTTCACTTTTCTTTAAACTGCTGTGTTTGGGTCCTGACGTTCTTCACAAACAAATAAATTTAAAACCATCTCTGGGAGATTTCACTTTCTTCCAGAAATGAGTTAATAAGAATTTTCAATTTCTTCATGTAAGTCATAGGCAGAGCTGGAAGCTATGAGAATAAAATTGCACTTTGTGGTCTGTAACTCTGTGCAGTGTGCCTCTCCAGCCCACTGAGCTCTCTGGAACATGTGAGGGAGGCTATTTCCCTGTCTTTTACTCTAGTTATCCAGTATCTGATGAGATCATTACCATTATTTTAATTTCTGTAATAGTACTGGGAAATGGAGCAGGTGATTGCTAATATACTTATTGCCTGCACCTTCTGGACCCTTTTGTTAATACTTATCCTATACAGAGATTTTAAAAATGCACATTTTTCCCCTGAGGAATTAGGCTTTACTTAATGTAGTGCAAAGATTCTTCTCTTCCTCTGAAATCTCAGGCAGTGGCCTTTGTTAGGTAACAGACCACAGGGCTTCAAGGACTCTTTGATTCAGTGTGTGACAAAGTTTATTTTCTTATGAACTTTTCGGGAGTGTTTTTTATCCGAAAACCAATACAAAGATTTGCTGATTGATTCTGTGTTAGAGTGCAAAGCAACAGCTCATTAGACATTCCTTTTACTCTTACAGTGACAACATTTGCATCATTTGCTCTGATCCTTTTCTTAATTTTTAATAAATTCTTGACTGCTACACTTTTATTCATTAACTTCAGTTTTGAAAGGATTGACTCAGCTTTTTCAAATGAGTACACGAACACAAAAGAATAGAGCCAAGATGCTTGATTCTTTCAAGTCACAATCCCAGATGCCTCCAAACTAGTTTTGTGATCATTATGCTGCTGCAGTAATCCGAGTACCTTATTGCCAGGATGCTTTCTGAGTGTGCAGTTAGAAACTCAGAGCTGTTAGTCTAAGCTGTGTTCTGCTTCTGTGCTCTTGGTTGAGAGCATTTCACATGTCTATCAGATTTGAGTATCTCCTTGATTGAGGTAATGATGTTCAAATGCCCTTTAAACAGAGAGGAACTTTATGCCTTTCTTGCACTTTTTTTGGTACATTGGTTAAAAAAATATCCTGGGGCTAAGAAAAGGCCTAAGAATAAATGTGCAAGTAAAAATATCAGTGTTTTGGAAGAGCTGGACAGTGTCAGACCGGTCTTTGGAGGTGGTTTCTAACACCAAGAGTTCCTATGTAGAAGTGTTTTACTGCAGTAGGCAAATTCTGTAGTATTCCTAGGAATAACTCTCAAAAATATTTGGGTTTAGTAGCTTCTCATCTTTCTTGTTTTCTAATTTTTAATGTTTATTTGCATTGGTGAAATGTGCAGAGTGCACCAGCAGCTAATTTGGAGAGACAACTCTCCCTTGTCAAGTAGCAGAAAATAAGCATCTGAATGGACAATAAGTATCTGTTTCAAGAATTAACTCGACACAGCCAGGCAAACAGATCCATGATACGGCCTCTGATTATCTGTGCTGTAACAAACTACAGTTTTGGAAAAATAAGTTTAAAATACTCAGGAGTTAATTGCAGCACTGTGTGAAGAAATGTCTTTAATCTTGTTTGATGGAACCTGTGGTGATTTGCCATTATGATAAGATCATGTAGCAGGGTAAACACCATGAGCTGCCTTAGTGTCTACATATATGTAATAGATATTTAGGCAACATGCATATAGATATTTTTTATTGACCTGTTCTTCCAGCTCATTAAACACAGCTGCTGCTTGCTATCAGGAGAAAGTGCAATGAAAGTCATTTGCAGAGGGAGGTGATTGGTTGTATTAAATCCACCATGTGGTGTTTATCTTGCTTCATAAAAGAGAAGCTGTTTTATTGCAGATGTTTGCCAAAACCCAGTAATCACTAAATGGAGTGAAGAGAGAAAGTGATAGGGAAGTGTAATCTGATACAGCTAGTCGGAGAAAAAACCTTTTCCACTGTTGCTGGATAATGATAGGTATCCTCCACCTGTCAACAAAGTAGAGGGGCAGTAGAAAGAGCTTACCTGAGCTGTCTTTATTTTCAAAAGCATTTTGATTTTTAGCCAACACTGACAGTCAATGGCTATTAATATTATTTCCTTGTCCTTTAATTGTTCAACTGCTTACAGGGGAAATACAGACGAAGGTATGTGTTAAGCCCAGCTCCAATTCATTTTGAAATCATGTTGAAGTTCATTATTCCATGAAAATTTCCACCATGCTCTCTAAGTAACTTTGTCATAGGTCCTTATGAACCATTGCAGTTGGTGATGTTCAATCAAATGTGTATCTTGCATATAATAATAAGGGTCTAAAGGGAACTGACTGACTGCTGTCTCTCCTTTGTGAAGTCATTTAACTTCACTGTACATCAGAACTACTGAGAATTTTTTTAATGGGAATTTTCATTTTTAAATCAATGTTCAGGAAATTTTCTGAGGTCGTGGATATGGTTTATGTCAATAAACAGAAATTTTGAAAGAGACCCACCCAAGAATACTGTATTAGTCACTGTACTTTCAGTCAATGTCCATTAGATCAATCAAAAATTTACTGCTGACTTCTCTCATGGAACTGCTTATTTCACGAAGTAACGTTTAATTTACAGGTGCAGGTGTATATCTGGAAGGACAATATGCATTTGTAACAAATTCATTTAATGCTGCAAAGAAAGGGCAACACAAACCTGTTGTTATTCCTACAAAACCAGGACTGTGAGTACTTCCCTTTTTGAAATGTGATGCTTAGTGCTGCCCTACATTTCTACTTTGTCTTCCTTTGCCCACTTTACATAGCTACTCACAAAGAACTGTGTAAAGGTTGTCATATTCTTAGACTGATAACTTACAAATGCAGAGTGCTGTCACTGGCTTGTAAGAATGACCTCCAGAGATACTATCAAATGCAGTGTTGAACAATGGAAGATAAATGTAACTTTAATTCCAAATTCTTAATATGGTGAAACATATAAAGAAAACGTTATGTTGTTTTAACTAGCCTGCAGATGCCTGTTTCTGGTACAGTGATGAAAGAACAATCTTTTGTATTTGCAAAGAATTAGAAATAAAAGCTGTTAGATAAGAAAAGGGGATTTTTTTTTTTCACTTTTTTTACATTTTTTAAAAAGCAAAACACGAGAAAGCAAGTTGTTTGATACATTAATTTCTAACAGGTATGCTCCTCTCTGCTCTGTTCCTATAAAAGCAGAGAAAGAAATAGTCCGTCAGCACCAGTGCAGTGCACGGGCTACATATCACTTACACAACTAGACATCACGTCCCCGGGATGTTAGAAAGAAGCAGCTGATTGAAGCATTAACACGTCTTGAGTCCTTTTCACTGAAAGACACAAGGTCACGGCACTGGCTTAGTGAATGAGAAGTTGATATCTGATTTCTTTCCATCCTTCTTGCTCTGACTGTGCCTTAATCCACTGACTACAGTACTTAGTCTTTACTGGAGGGAGGAGGAGGTGAAAACAGCCTAAGGAAATGAATATTTATGTACATATTTCTGTAATTTAAATTCAGTCATTGAACCCAGCTAGTACATACAGATTCCACCAGTGGGAGGATCGAAATCTGTAGAACTGCAAATACTGCTGGTGAGAAAGTTCTCTTCACTAAAATAAAAAGAAGTGGAAGCAAACCTTGTGGTTAATGATGATGAATATCATCAAAATGAGTGCATTCAGAAGAAGCACACACTGTTAAATGTTCTGTATACATTATCCTCACATTTTTTCTTTCATATCAAAGGAGGAAGCATACTGATGCTGCCTGAAGTATAGCTAAACATGTATGTATATATCCTAGAAATACTCTTAATTCTCTTCTGTAATGATCATTACTTTGTGAAATAGGTAATAAGTCCAGCTTGCTGATATCAGAGAGAGTACAGACATGGTAAAAGAGTAAATGTGTTTTATACTAGCTTTCCTGTCCTTAGTGTCCAGTTAATAGTGCTTAAACCAGTAATCAAAGAGAGAACAATAAGATTTTACTCTACAATACATGAATTGGTTTTCATTCAAACCACAGACCAAAGCTGGGCTTGGCCATGAAGCCTCTGACACTGCAATAGTCCTGGGAGGAAAAAAGCCCATAGTCTCCCAGCTAAGCTGGGGACTGGGACTGCTTTAGACAGCTGAAGCTGTCTCTCCAGACCCATCACAGTCACGGCACCGCTGAGAAAGGGAAGCAGCTGTCTTCTAGTGTGCAAGAATCCAGCAGTGTTGCAAAGAGCGATTAACAAAGGAAAACTAGAATCTCTGCTGTGCTTCCACTGATGCCCTGAACATTTCTCTCTCTCTCTTTTTATTTATTATGTACTTATTTAGTCTATCTAATGAACAATCTCAGTATGTAACCTCATAATGAAAACATTACGGAATATTTCATGCTTAGATGGAGCTGAATTTGTCTCTTTGTTTAACCAAGACACGCATTGGTCGGGTTATTAGAAAATAATGCATCCACTGTATATTTTAAAGTAATTGCCTGACATTGATTTTGAAACTATGAAAATTATCAGAGAATAACAATATTGATATTATTGATAATGGATACTCATACATACCATTACTTTTGTCATTAGTGACAGTTGTTATGAGCCACAGATTTGAATTAAGCCTGTGTGCTGGCCACTGTGTAAAATCAGTCCAAGACTACAGACTTGCTCTGATAAAGCTTATGATCTAAATGCAAGATAAGAGATGACAGTAAGATGTGGCTGTAATCATAATTCATCTAGGGTTTATTAAGTGAGGAAAGTGGTGTAGCAAATGTGAATTTTAAGGGAAAAAATGAGTGAGGACGGTGGGCTTTACTTTTTATTCTTGCAAGAATGAAAGAAGTTGTAAAAGGTTCTCTTCTAAGATCAAGTACTGGGACTGTGGATATGGATACGTGCACTGATGTGGAGTAGATCACCTGCTACTTACTGAATAGAATCATAGAATATCATGAGAATTCTTGAGCTGTGAGATCTACAGGGACCTTTCTGGTGCCTGGCATAGACAGCTAATTAAAAGTTATTGACAGCCATAGCAGGGGATAAGTTTGGTAACACATCTGAAAAATAAGACTGGAGAATACTATTATATGTAGCGACTACCTAATGTTTTCAATAGTCTTATAATCTTTAATGTAACATAGGGTATATGAGTTGCTTAAAACCCAAAAATGTGTAGCAGCTGTCAGTTACTGGCCTGATCCAGAAGTCCTTCTCAGCAAAGGGGCTCATTAAAATATAAACATACACAAGGCAATGATGTGGTCCCAGAAAATGTAGCTACTAAAATGCTTATGAAGCTACGTTATGAACGATTAAATTTCAAGCCCCTGACAATGTGTGTTGCCATAGTAGATCTAGTCATCTTTCTGTCCTCAGGCAGTGGATTCTCAAACCTAGGATCATCATGCGTAGATGTGGCACTTAGGGACACGGTTTAGTGGTAGAGTTGGCAGTATTAAGTTTACAGTTGGACTTGATGATCTTAAATGTTTTTTCCAACCTAAATTACTCTATGTTTCGATGCATATGTAACAAGGAGCTGTGTGGTCTCTGCTGCTGCAGACCTGCTTTCCTTTCAGATTTAGCTCCCACTGACTCTAAAATGTGGCTTTCTCTGTGCCAATGTGTAACTTGCATTCCGCCTTCCAGATATTTCCCTATTCCTGTCCCTTGAGTCAGCACACATCTTCAGGATAGTGTTCTTTGTGGTAGCCCTTGAAAATAACAAGCACAGTGCTTAATTTAGCCGTAGTCTTTATCAAACCCATCTGAATGAGTAGTGCTGTGAGCCAAATGCCCTACTGATTTACACCTGAGCAACAGTGGATATATGGGGGGGAAAAAAGCATAGCCCAGTAGATTTTGAAAGGCAACAAATAATGCTGCGTTAGAATATTTAAAAATTCCAAGCAATGAGCTTGTTCTTAGATTAAAATGGGCATTCTGACATCAAAACAAGTCAACCTAGTTAAGATCCTCTTAAGAGAAATGTTTCTGAATGTGGATGAGAAAAGCTCTTCTTCATGAAGCCTTGTAATTTTTAAACAGTTTCCCTATACATCTCAGTTTGCAAGAATTTTTAAAGAAAATAAAGCATATATTGAAAATGTGCAAGACAAACCCCATAATTTTCTAATTAATTTAAAATAATTATGCTTTGTTTCACATAAGTAGAATAATAATTTGATCAGAAAAATAGCTGGCAGAACAAACATGCTTGTATTTATAACAGTCTAGGTGGGGTTTTTTTCCTATTGTTTTAAAGTTAGCATCACAATATAAGAAAGATAATACCATATCAGAAATTGAAAGGCTCAATAGATGTATGTTAATCTGTTAGAAATTAAAGACAGGCCTTAGATTAGATTAAATAGTAATAATAAAAAAAGAATCTATATTAATTCCATATCTGTCTGAACTGATGTATTGTCACAGGCTTTTAATGGGTCTGAAGTCCCCAGAGGCTTCCAGACTTCAAGAAACTGAAATGAATCTGATGAAGGCATTTTCAAATGGATTTGTAAAGATTTCAGGACTTTCCTGTTGTCCTCACATATTAAAATCCCTATCAACTTTTATAAGGAACTATTTGTTTCTGGTTTAGTTTACTCAGTCTGAGACAGCAGTAATTCAGCAAATCAAAAAATACTTATTAAGCAGACTGTGTTTTCATTTTGAATATTTCCCATTTTTGCTAAGTAGGAAGGTAGTAAGTTTTCATCATGAAAATCAACATGACCTTTTACAAAAATCAGGTGCGAGTATTTCAGGATTTGGATGTTTTGGCATTTTAATAGAAGACTAAATGAGTTTTTACTCATAATATATCTTAAAATGTGAATAGTTACAGGGATTGTTTTCCCTCACTTGAAATTTATTCATACATTTTGACATGATCATAACAGCTGATTGAAGTAATAATAAAAAAAAAAACTTGACTGGGGAAAAACTGTGACATTTTAGGTAAATTCCTTTTTGCTAATTCCTTGAACACTCCTCAGCAGTATATAGCATGTAATGATTGCTGTCAGTAATTTTAGATTTTATTTGGTGTTTGCAAGGTATGAAGAACTATTTCTCCGTATAGAACCTAAAGTACGTCATTGACCGTTTGAAAAAAATTGTATTTAAAACTGATGTGATGTGCAGAGTTATTATAGATACTGCTTAATGAATGCTACTGAAGTAAAGGTGAAGCATGGTAGAGCCATTGCAGACTGCTTTTAGTGTATAAATCTCTGATAAACATTATAACAAGTGGCAGGGATTGTTGATTCCCCAAAGATTATGGCTTAACAGGAGAAACCACTATGCCCAGATTTGACTTGAACAATGTGACTTGGCCATTTGGTATCAATGCAGCTACTCTAGCAGAGTAAAGGTAAAGACATACGTGTGAGCGTTGCTGGATTGGAGTTTGAAAGAGGAGCAAGTTCTAGGAAATAATATATTTTAGTGCAAAGGAGTAAACTACAACGAACGAACACACTTCTGTTTGTAAATAGAACACCTTATATGGTAGTTATTTGAATAAATGTTGAATACAAGAGATAATAAGATCTTTTATTTATAAAAATCTTTTATTTTTCACCTGGACATGACCTACATTACCTATCCATAGCATAAAGCAATTGAAGTCAATGGGTGGGGTATTTAGGATTAATATTTCTGGCACACTGAACTCAGCCACAGTTGAAACTGAAATGAATTAAGTTAAACATCTCGTTCCTCGCTCTTTTTACTGCTGAAAAGACTCTCTTTGGAAGCAGAGATGTTCAATTATACATACTGCTTAAAGAATATGCACTTTGAATTTTAGAGAATCAAGAAGAAATTAATATAAAAAACAGTTAGGTTTTTTTCCCCTGATCTCTCCCATCTGTGAGGTATACAGCATACATTGCACAAGTTTAAGTGTAGGTAATGGGTAAAAGTTAATCCGTAAATAATAACCTCTAGTAATTCATTTTAATTGCTAGAAATGTTTTAAACTCTCACTGGATAATTTATAGAGCCTTAGCATCCCTTTGATCTCTCTGTGCTGTAGGGATTGTCTATCTTTTAAAATAGAATTTCCACCATTTTAGTTCACTGGAGTTGTGGAAGATGGAAAATAGCATTTCAGTACGTAGTGCTTGGCTCTTGCTAGATGGCTCAGAGCACCTTGCTTCAAAGAAAGGAATTCATGTCAAAGTAACTACATACCAGTCTTATGCATGAACAAAGCCTTTTTGTGTCAGCAAAATAGTTCTGAAAACTGGAGGGAATGTTTGTATTTGAGGATATTCTGAGGAAATAACCTCTGCAGTAAATGCTTGTAAATTTTCCGTTGTGGTGGCTCAATCCTGCTGTTTTCACTTAAGGAAAAATCAGACTGGTTTACATAAGCCCATGCTTTACATTGGCGCAGTGCCTCAACACCTGGTTCAGTGCCTGTCTTTACCTGTTTTTTGCGTGGTTTGGTTTTCATCTGTGTCAGAGGGTAATGTGCAGACTAAGTTTTGTGTCACCCCAATCCTGCTGGCTGAGACCTGCAGCGAAGCTATCAGCCCTGCCTGTTACATCTGTGGAATCCTACCCAGAGGAGATGTTGCAAGACAGTGAGTCCCCAGTGGGATGTAATAGAATGGAAGCAGATGGTGAGCTGAAGAAAATTTCAGGGGAGGATTACATTTTCCAGTTACTGTCTTTTTGATTTCACTGTTATTGTCTGATGAATTGTGTCAGATTTGATCCTTCACATTGAAAAGCTGCTTCTCAATGTGCTCCCAAATGTACAGATAAAGTAAATGGCTGCTGCCAATGTACTCTTTAAGAAACTTAATTTTTTAAACGCATGTTAGGAAGGGTGTCTCATTTTGTCAAGTCTGCTGTGTGATTTTTGCCTTCAGCGGAGGATGTTTTTCTCTGCCATCGTTTATGTTGATGAGTGGGTTTTCAGTAAGCTTCTGTGTTTTGATCTATACCTATGTGCTTGTAATTTATTCTTGGACAACACAAGCAGAAATGTTTTCTCTTGCTGCGGCTTATTTACACAGCCTTCCTTTGGTTTAGTTGTGGTCTCTGATTAACACTGGGGTCTACCTAAACCTGTTCGCAAAAGTGAGACTAGGACAGAAGGGAGAGACAAACCCCAAGACCTCACAACTAAGGCTAACGTGGGCAGACAGCCAGAGTCCATTGCTAGTGGGAGAGTGAGCCCAGCTTCTGGGGAATGTGAGGAGTGGATGTTCGTGACTTCTGGCACCAAGAGGAAGGCTTCTACTCCACCTAAAGGCTTGCAACTGCAAAGCAGGTTTATTGCCCTCAAAGCTGAGGGGGAGCCAGATGTGCTTTCAAGGAAACCCTCTGGGCCAGGTAACCATGAGCCATGTGGCAGCTGTATCTTTCCTTTATAATTATGAGGAAGCAATATTGAAGTAGAGGAGGCTAAGATTAGTCATAGGGTATTGTAGGAAGCAGTGTCCTGTGCTGTCCAGAAAGCAGAGTCCAGTGTTGGAGCTGATCTATTTTGTACAAAACAGGACACAAAGTGGAGCTTCTTCACTGTGAGAATACAGGGTACTCTGGAATCAGTGTGGGGTTTTTGTTCTTTTCGTCTTTGCTCCAATTACTTTCTAATAAATTAATTATTGGTCTAGGGAAGAAGTAGTGGACATTTAATTCCACAGATTAATGGTTTGGACAATGGTTGGGATAAGACATGCTTTGACTTTATGTAGGTGAAGGATTTTAATCCTGCCTTCCCAGTTCTTCGGTGCTCCATACAGTACAGCTGGCACCACTACCTCATCACTCTTGCTTCTTTTTGATTGTTTCCTAAATAAAAACCTGTTTTGATTGACAAGCAAATATTTGCCAATTTATATCATATTTGTGAAATACACTGAAAGAATGTTTTTAATTATTAAAAACAACCCCAAACAAACCCAAAGCTGTTTGCCTTCTAATGATAACAATGAAAAAATTCACCTAGCCATGACATTCAAGATAATCTGTTAAACTAAGGACACTTCCTTTGCAAATTCTAAGCAAATACGTGACCTCACATAATAACTCTCAGTCAAGACCATGCAGGTTCTTGATGACAACTTCAAAGCTAGCACATACTCAGAGGGTAACACTGTATTTCCAAGACCTTATGGCTAGAATATTAGCAGTTGTGGTACTCAAAACACGAGTAGCTCTGACTGAGTTGAACAGTTTCCTCAAGTTGGCGTGAAAATAAACATTATGCAAAATGACCAGCCCTCATCTGAGTGGAGACTCCAAAGGCTATATTGGACCAAACTCAGATTCAACTGGTGAATTATAAGTAAAACTTTCTGTATCACCTGGGAAATCCCAGACCTTCCACTCCTTGATTATCTTCTCTGTTTAATTATTATCATGTTACATGATTAAAATTCAAGAGGACTAAAAAATGTCAAGGTAGAATTTATGAATGACCCATTTTCTGTTCCATACTGAAGTGTATGTTCATCCTCTCGGTGTGATTTTCATCCACAATCAAAAACTGAATCTCTTCATCTTCTAACCAAGATTCCATGATACAGATGCAGTAATAGCCAAAGAAGGTTATTGAACGCACGAACATTATCTACATCCATCTTATCAATAAATGTGTCATGAGCCAATTTGATGCAATTACATAGAGGTGCCCTTTCTACAATACCAGTAGATCACTTTGATGTGCAACTTAACAATAATACTTTAAAATATCCATGAAAAAGAAAATCAAAACTTATTTTCAGGAAAAGGATGTTCTCTAGATATTTATGAAAGAGAAGGCTTATAGTTCAACTTAAAAGCAGCAGTATAAAATCTATCATATAAATTAGGTGGAATCAGGACTTAAACCTTGGATACAATTAAGCCTCTAGGTATGGCTGAACGTTGTTGTCCCTACCCCCATATCAGATATTGCTAGAGTTAATTGTATTTTATGTTGTTTCTTATTATAAAATTATCTTTACTACTTTTGTGTGTGTAAATATGGAAGTTTAAACAGAAGCAGACCTTATTTTTATCATAAAAATGTTTATCATTTATTTGTATAATCATAAATATCATTACTTATCAGAATAGTCTATATGCTTGTATCAAGTTCAGTCTTCTTTTTTCTTTCAGTTAAATGCTGCGTGTTGATTTATTCTGTTATGGAAGATAAGGTTACAAAAGGGTTTCAACTCTTTTGAATTGAATTGAGGTATGAGGATTAGTTAAATCTAAATGAAGTTGAAGTTTGTAGTCAGTTATAATGACATCTTTCTGACTGCTTCCTTTGATTTAGTATTGGCTTATTTACTTAGGCTTAGGAACTCATAAAAGTTGTAGATACACATGTAAATGTAATGAACTTCTCTTCTAGATTGTTACGGCTCAGCACTGTGGTTATGTGATTTAACATGCTTTGAAAGGGTACATGTTTAACACTTCTTATGTGAGAATGACTTAGAAGGACTGGAAGTTTCCAGCAACGGAGGATGTTTAACTTAGCTGCCATGTGCTACATTCTGGAACCTAAAAAGGTAAGAGATTCATCACTTTTGAGGGAAAAATAGGCTGTGGAATTCATATCTATACTCATGAGAGACTGGCCAATTTACCACACAGCTGTATAACCTTCACAAAGGCTGCTGCTCAAGCAGCTACATTGCTGGTCTCATAATGTATTTTTTTTTCTAAAGAATAGCAGTACATTGGAGGAATGTATGGAGTTATATATAAAAAATAGGCTACAATGAATCGGCTTGGTTTGGACAGCATGATGGGGAAGAAATATGACATGGGCTGGTAAGAAGGATTTAGAGCACAAGCTCAAGTCTTGATGCCTAAAATGTAACTTATGAACAGTATGTAGTTTATTAGCCTAGTCCTCAGTTTATTAGAATGATAGCTGTACAGACATAATTACTATCATCTTGTGTAATGGTAGATATTTCGCAATTCTCAATGCCTTTCAATATGTGCGGAAATCATACCATGTTGCCTGCATCCTATGAGTCCCAGTTCTGCATTCGTTCAGCTCTCTAGGGATAGATGTACACATACCCACAGAAAAAACCCTATCTTACCCTAATTAAGTCAGGTAGATGAACCTGTACCTATCACAGAATCACAGAATGCCAGGTTGGAAGGGACCTCAGGAAACATCTGGTCTAACCTTTTAGGCAAGATATATCTTAAATGAGATGGTCCAGAGCCCTGTCAAATTAAGCTTTAAAAGTGTCCAGCATACAGGAATCTACCACTTCTCTGGAGAGATTATTGCAATGTTTAGCTGTGCTCATGGTGAAAAATTTTCTTCTGGAATTCAACTGGAATCTCCCAAGGACCCCCTTACACCCATTAAACCTTGTCTTTTTGGCGTGACTGCTTGTAAAAGAGGAATCTCCATCCTTTTGGTAGACATCCTTTATATACTGGTACCTGGTAAGAAGCTCTCCCCTAAGCCTTCTCTTCTCGAGGCTGCCATCCTGCATTTCAAAGCACTGTAGTTGAAAATGGAGGTTATATGGGAAAAAGCAAAAGCAAATTAGGATAACTAAACTTCAACAAGCACTAGAATTCAAAAGTGTTTAGATGAAAATTACTGTTTAGTTTAAACTTTGATTTATGCCTTTGTTAATCAGCGCCCACGCTCTTGTTTCTGTTTCATCTGACTTGCATTATTCCTATATGGTGGAATTAATGAAAGAAGTATCTCAAGTTTGTTTTTGATAAAGGGAATTTGCAGTTGTGTATGGCCATTTTAGGAGTTCTTTTAAGTAATTTTATGTTCTAGCAGTCTCCATGCCATGAAAGTCCCTTAGGGTTTTACATAGTTGTATATGTCTTCTCTTTCCTTTCTAATGAAGCTGTAATAAGGCACCAAATCTTGCAGAATCATTTTTCTAAAATGAAATACAAAACCAGTGCTGTGTTTTGCTATCGCAGCACTGTCAGCACTATGTGATAAAGTAGCATAAATACAAATTACAGAAGCAACACTTTTTCTGCATGAAGGTAGGAAATATTACTTTTCTTTGCATGTTTTTGATTTAGTGTAACTGCTGACTGACCTGAGGCAGCTCTGGGGATTATCCTACGTGAATTTCAGGAATGGTATAGCTGCCATTGAGCTTCTGTCAGCTACCTCTTAGACAGATTTGATGGCAGTAGGAAACGCAGAACTCTTATTGCATTTGGAAAAATATTGGAAAGTGTAATTAAATTGCTTATTTTTAAAACAGGCCAGCATGATTAAAGTACAAGAATGTCACAACAACTCCTTGTGACTGACTGTCATGGGCACTAGTGTCCGTGCCTCTGAAGGGCTGTAGTTTCTGTAGGCTGTTAAGACATTAACACATTTTGAAATAGGGCTCAAAACTTGTTTCTATTTTTTTTCAGCAAGCATGTGAAAATCCCACATCAGTATTGCAGCAATGTAATTCAGTATTTCTATCATAATCTATTATCTCATCTGAGTGTGTTCATTCCCTTTTCCCACACTTAATGTGCACGGGAGAGTTGGGTCTGAATTCTCTGAGCAACCTTATGTGATTCAAGGTAATACATCTCTGTTTCTGTCTCACTTTGAAAAATAAGGTTCTTTCAAAATCATTAGGTAATGATACTGCTCTAAAAGAACCACATAATATTTTAGCAGCAGGACTCCTCTTAGTAGTGGCTTAATAAGTGTGAAAATACAGGATTTAAAGGGACTGTGGTTTATAATATTGCAGGTAAATGCTGCTTCCACTCTCCCCATGAAAATTATTTCTCATGGAAAATTCTAAATTACTTTCAAGTGGTGTAGGCTGATAGAAATATTTTAGCGTGTTTACATCTTTGTTTTTTGAACCTCCTAATAATAAATTTTTGACATATGTACATTTCTTTTTCTTGTCCCAAGGTACATAATTTTTATAGTTAAAATACATAAATTTTATTGTGCTACAATGCACTAGCATCATAAAACCAAAGACCAAACCAAATTAGATCTCAGCATAAATAAATACTTCAGGATTTTTCAGGAAGCTATAAAAGATATATAGGATTGGTTTCTTTAGCATCAAAAATCTGTAATCTAAGTTTCTTGAGCCAGTAATTCTGTTATTTACTGTTGCCAGAGATAAAGCTAACACTGACCCCATAGTGAATGTATGACTTCTGGACTTCCTGAAATTTGGAAAGTAGTACTTGCATTTGTAGTTTTCTGCCCTTTCTCTGCCTGTTTTACTATTCTCCTTTTCTATTCACCAGGCTCACATAACTTCGTATTTTCATATTAATCTTAAAGCACATTGGTGAGTTAAGAAATGAAAATATGGAAATAGCAATAACCCAACTTAACCCTGAGGAAACTAGAGGCAAGAACTAGAATTTAGCTGCAGTGGTTTATTGTGGGAAAATCTTTGAAATTTAAGCTGTTCGTGACTACGGTGAGAAATTAAAGAGGCTAGTGAATAATTTAGTGATAAAGTTAAAATAAAGCGGCTGATACTACTTGTTGGGACAGTAACCTTCCCCAGGTATGGAAAATGTTCATGTTTCTTAATGAAAACAAATTTGTGACTTACATTGAATACTCAGACACTGGATATGTTGGATTACTGTTAAATGAGACTGAGACCAGAGTAGTTACACCTGACTCACATGAATGACTCGAATTCCTGGGCACTGTGGTAAAACTTGAGCCCAGATCATCAGCCTGTCAGCACTGTTCTGCTGAAGAACCTGAACCAGGCCTCTGAGTCTTTGACAGTACATGCTCTACCTTCAATTTGATCATAATTGGGGAGGAAGGATTTCTTTAGTACTAAATGTTAGGTATCAGGCAGGAGGAAGCAAGCTACTACCTCTAGCAATTGTTTAAGTTGGAGAGTGCATCAGGGAGCTTGTATGTGCGTGGTCATGATGAAAGGAAAAAGAAAGCCTCTGTAGACTCACTGTTTTGTGCTAAGTGCCTAGTTCTGGGCTAAGTTAGGATTCTGGGGAAGAAGGGTTAATAGCTACGTGATACATTTCCACAGTCATTACTCCTTAGTCTCAGCCACAAAAGGAGCGGTATCAGGGCTGCTCAAACTTCTGTCCTTACTCTTCAGTACAAGAAATATGACATGAAATTGTGCTCTTGTTGAGCCTCTAATATTATGCGCAGAAGAAGCAAGGTATAAGCAATCTAATAACTTTTAGGGACAGCCGAGACCACGGCTGAGAAGAGAAATTAAGAGAAATTACCAAGAGAAATTAATTTTCATCATAATGTAATTACGAAGTCTGAAGTCTTCAAAGATACACATGCCCGGGTACACATGCATAGATGTACACATGCACACACAGAAAAGAAGAAAGCAAAGAATACAAATAAAAACATAAATCCTTGTGAGTTACCTGATAGATGCAAGCAAGTGGATTCTATATCATACTGGAAAGTACAGAGAAAATACACATGGATGTGCCTAACTGCTGTGTAAAAATGAATGGTTCACATGGAATATATGTATTTCTGTGTATTTCAGTTTTACATATTGTGCTTTTAGCATGTGGTACAAAACAAGCAAAATGTTAGCTCCCCAAATTGCAGCTATTTCAGGATAAATATTTCCAGTGATTGTAAATTTTTTAAAGACACTTTTCATAACGTGTAATTATGTTTCTTGGCTGCAGAATGCTAAGTTTTCAAGCACAGATCTCTAAATCTTAAGTGTGCTTTATTTCTTTTGCTTTTTATTAAAAGCAAGACTTCAGTTCATAAATCAGATTTCATATATTAAAACCAGGACATCTCTTGCATTGCTCTCTGAGGTACCTGGTACAGATACTTGAAAATAAAACCTAAACTTTACAGAGTGGTAAATCTGCTTTTCTGTTACACAGCTTTGGTAGATCTAAATTGGGTTTGTGTCATAAATTGTTTCCTAAATTCTGCACTGTGTTCCTCCTTTAAGAACTCCTTACCCTATACAAACTGCAATAGCGTATAAACAGCAACATACTAGTTGACTGAGAAAGCATAAACTACCAGGAAGAGAGGTAATTTCACTTTTCCCTAATAGAGAAGCACCTGTATTTCTTTCCTTCCACTTGTTGCTGTCTGGGTGCACCTGTCTCTTGCTATATTTCATGATGGAAGCTTCACCTGAAATAGTATTTTAAATTTGCTAATAGCACTCATTGTAATTACCATGTAATACTTCATTGGAATTCATGTAATTATTATTTTGAACTACTTTACATGGTCTGATTTGAATTTTTAATTTAGAAAACACTTAGGTCTTCGATCTGACTCCCTTTAGATCACTGAGGATGAAGCATAAATTTTAATATTCCAGGTTATTTGTATGCAACAGAATTTTCCAAATCTAGACTCTTGAATGCATGTTAGTATTTATACATGCAAAATTACTCTCAGTCCAGTGTAATGTACTTTAAGTTCTAAAATTTATGTTCAGTCACATAATAAGATAGCTTAGATTTGAGAGTCTTTAATAAAATAATGTAGTTGTAAAATACTTAATTTTACAAATTACAACTTCAAGTTGTGTTTGTGTGCCTTTTTTTTTTACATGCACACTGTTAACATAAGTATCTGATTGTGAGTATATCCAAGTTTTCATTATTTTTTTAATTTATTATTTATGTCAGAAAAATAATGATCTTTATATCCAATTTAGAACTCACTTGATAGACTTGAAAAGCAACCTGTAAGCTGCTAGGAAATGATTAAATAAGCATAGCTTAAAGAAGTGTGGATCAACTTTCTGCCTAGATGTGACCTCCAGGTGAGCGTGTAATGGCCAATATTGTATTTTTATTTTTCTATAAAAGTGCAGGGATGCCGCTTGCACCCAAAGCCTGAGGGAGTGTTTCTCTTATGAGTTGTTGCAGTCCTGCTGTCCAGATCCACTGGCTTCAGTACCAGTAAGTAGGGCTGTGAAGAAGGGCCTGAAGTATCACCGGATCTTATCTAGTGGCACAAAGCCTCTATAAAATAATGAGGCAGATGCTATTTTACCACGATAATTTGGACAGCCTTTCTCCTCATAGAAAAGCACTGATATAGTTATCCGTATGCGGTTATTGAAGGCCTAAGTATGTCTCATGAAGAAAATCTCAGAAAGATTTTAATTAAGTTAAACTAAACTAAGAGCTGAAGTATAGAAAGCGTCCTAAAGAATCTTAATATCCAAATGAGCTCATAGAATTTTCTAAAATAGAAGTGAATACAGGCAAGTTAATATTCTTTCAATAAAGAAAATTAAATCAGAATTATACATTCAGTTTTTGAGGTCTTGAATACTTTGCTGTATGCTTTCTTCCTGTCTTTCAAGTAGACCATGAATGAGCGAAGACTTGGTGGAGATACAGCTTTAATTTCTCTCAGAAAACAGTGTCCTTATTGCTGAGATATTGTTCTCCTGCTCTTGATATGTAGAAAATGAACTTATTTCTTATAGAAGGCCACTGTTGAATCTGGTGCCATAGGAGGCAGTTTCCTTACAGCAGTGTGTGAATTCAGTTTATTAATCTTAATTCTGGAAAAAATGCCCTTCTAGCATCTCGGAGCAGCAATAACTTGTTAACATCATCTACTATCTGTGTATATCTCCGCTAGCAATACTGTAACGGCATGGAAAGGAAATCATACTGTGAGAAAATATTAGGATGCCATTTGCAGCAATCCAAGTTTGTAGATCTTTTGTTTCTAAGCTGGAGAACTTGGTGAATGCCTGCAGATAGTCAAATAATACATGAGCTCCTGCAGCACTGCCTTGCAGTTAATGACCTGCTATTTCAGGGGGTTCAAGTCTGAGGCTGGATTTGTGTCATGTTTCTTCTCGATGTCTGAGTAGATCCCTTGCAGCTTGGGCTCCACATACATTTTAAAAGCCTGTGTTAACATTTTCAGACCAAAGCATATGCACAGCATGAATCTTTTTATGTGCATGTACCTCTTATGCTCCTTGCTGCTGCTTGCCCCCTTTCCAGCACTCAGCTGTATGGTTCCTTGCACTTTTTCTTCATCTTTGTTTCTGCTGCTGCTTCCCATACATTTGCTCCCAAGAACTAAGATTTTATTTTTGGGTTTTTTTTTTCTCCTTTTCCTCAAGCATTGATGAATGGCCTATATCTCAGTGCCCAAACTCACCTTTTTCTTAACTGCAAATGATTGATAGAGCAAAAATAACAGTGGAACGGTTTATGTGTCCTGACAACCTCAGCTTTGGCTAGGGCTTCCCTCAGGGGATTGTCTGTTGTTACTCAAGCAGGAATTTAGACACCTATGAATCTGGAAAGAAACCAAATGGGATTTTAGAACTCCTACTACATAGTCTGGATACTTTTTAAAAGTAGCAAGTCCAGAGTGCTGTTGATTTTCTATCATATAATATTGTGAGGGACAGATGCACAGATGGCATAATTTTGACAGATGAACTGGAGCGTTATGAAATGCATCTTCATTTACCCTTATTTGTTTTAAACGTTAAGAAAAAAACAAAAGACCATGAATATACTTTGTTAAAAAACATCCATTATTCCTACTTCTGCATATACTTAGATGCATATGCTACATAATTCTAGAGTGGTTTAAGCCTGTTATTCTTACTGTATTATCATTTAAACATGCTGCTTTCCTTTAGCATGTTCTCCGTACATTTTCATTGTTAAAATGAATGTAGCAATAACCTTTTTGGAAGAATGTCCAGTTGAATTAGTTACACTTTTAACTATAATGAGCTCTTAAGGCCAGATTTTCAAGCGGTATTGTAATGTGGCTTCACTAAGATCAGGGTACTTGTGTCAGATTACACCTATAGAAAATCTGAATGTAAAGATTAAGACAGTTGTTTATTAAAATTTGTGTGTCTACATTTAGGCAGAGAAGGAAAAAAAATAAAAAAATTACTCAAGTAGAATAGATGTCTCCGTTTTATTGACTTTCACAGGTTCCTAATCACAAAGACTTACGGCAGATTTCCTCCTGCATCTGTTGATAGAAATGTGCTGGGAGAAGTTAATGGCTTTGAAAATAAAAGACCAAAGTACAGTAGCACCCTTGAAAATGCTGACTTCATAAGTCAACATTTAAATGGGAGCCTGTCTTGGTACTAAATAGCTTTTCAGCTTCTTTCTTATCATAGTAGTCCTTAATTAAAATAGTTCAAAGGAGTAGAGTCATAAAACTGCAGTTTTTTTGGTGCTAAAAAGAATTCCTGCACTCAGCAAGGCTTCATCAGTTCTCATAACTTAGCCGTTGAGTCAATAATCTTCTTTTTATTACAGTGAACCACACATTGAGAATGCCATAAGCAATTATTTAATCTTTCTAACTCAGGGTTAGTTCAGGACCACAGTGGTCTAATTAAAAAGTGCTTCATTATATCATTGATTTCTTGATATGACGACAAAGTCCTACTTAATTCTGCATTACTTTGAAACCAATAATGCTGATAGCCAAGCTTTCTACACAAACACTGAAGGGTAGGGAAGGAGACAAATATGTCCATCTATGCAGTTTGTAGGGGAAGAAAGGAAGAGAAGAATCAAGAAAGATCAGGAAATGGAGAGAAGATTTTAACTTGCAGGGGAAACCAAGGTCTATGATATTGGATTAAAATACTTGTTCAATCAGCCAGTCTAACTAAATTCTGAAGGATGGTTTGTTGTTGTTTTCTTAAGATAAAGCTTTGCAAAAAGTACCGCGTTGCTAGCATCAGGCATTGGGCTTCAGTGATCTATTTGCTTGTCAAAACATCAACATCACAAATTCATTGCATTGCCTTACGAATGACCTCTTCTTAGCCCTGTTTTCTGTAGTTTAGGGTTTCATTCATTTGTCATGTTGCAATCCTATTTCTGGTTTAAATTTCCACTTCTGTTGAAGACATAAGTCTAAGTAGTAGTGTAAAAAAGCCCATAACCTCATTCATAACTGTCATGACCTTTAATTCAGAAGCTATAGCTCCAGAATAGCTGCAGTTAATAGTCTTTTCAAGAAGTCTATTCAGTTTTTGACTAAAAATTTATATGGTAATATTGATTGGGAAATTGAAAAGACTTATGTAGAAAGTGAATTGAAAAATAGAATTTTTCCTCTTTTTTTTCTAAGAGAAAAGAAGAAACATAAAAATTTTTGTCTTTTTATTATTATTAGCTCAATTCAGCTGTCCTACTAGCATGCTTCTTGCACCAATTCTGCTCTGTAGTTTTGTGCTTTACTGTATTTTTACAGTACATGAAAGAAGTTATGATATGGAGTCTGGTGTCATGAGATGATACTCTCTACTTTTTAACACTCAGTGAAGAATAAAATGTAAGAAAATGGAATTATAACAATAGTGTCAAGGTAATCAAGTGAAATATTTTGCTTTTTAAACATTAGAATTTCTGTACTGTCTATTTTCCACACGAAGGTGCTGCTCACTTGAGTATTCTTGCTCATTCATCACCAAAAATGGTTTCCCTTGAAATAAACTCAATTGATGGTCTCTACCTTGGTACCAGTAATGAAAAATAAGATGGTATAACATACATTCATTTTTACTAAGGGGCTGTAAGCAACGGTTAAGGGAAGGCTGTAAAAATCTCACTCTGTTTCTCTTTGCATTTATGGACTCTCTAATCGGGATACTAGCTCAAGTAGAACAGAACTTATTTAGAGTTAAATCTGCACTTGCCCAATTAGAAACCAAATTAGATATCTTCTGTAGGCTAGAACAAACTCTGGATATTTCATCCTGGAGAATTTCAAGAAGTTAAGTACAGAAAAGACTTAAAAAGTGTAAAAGTAAATTAACAGCTCAAGTTCCCTTGTCTTCTGAAAATCCCTCTTAGGAATTCTATTTACACCCAAACCAGCTCTGCTGTTGAAGGAATGACATCTGTCAAAGTCAGTGCCGTCAGCGTGATGTGCCAGTAAATCCTTTATATTTTTGCATCTTTTCCCACATATCAGGAATTGCTTTGACATGTTGAAACAAACGCCACCAAAACCATTTTCACAAATTTTGCTTGTGCTCAAATTCGTACTATATTTCTCCTTCTTGCCTTTTTTATAATAATGTATTAAATTCATCATCACATCCACAGTGTTAAAAGATTATTCAGGTTCTGTAAACTAATTTGGATGAAGCATCTTCTTGTTCATAGTGAATTCAGGATCTCTCACTTGTACATATATTCAGTCCCTCCGCAATTGTTTTAATGCCCTCACAGAGTCAGTCTTCTCACAGAGAATCAGTAATAACATCAAATACTTTAGAATCACCTATTTTAGAAAGAAAACTGCCTTCTCATAGCCTTGCTATATGCTGGGAGATGCTTCTTAGAGCAAAAAGGTATAGCTTGGTGTAGCTCATGTAGCGCTGTTTCCCATCTTCCAGAGAATTGATTTGAGGATTTTAACAGCTCCTTTCTTGCTCCTGGCTCACCTTGTCAAGCTGCTTAACTCCACAGGACTATGGAGCCTCTTATCATCTGTGCCAAGTTTCAGACAAAGCTCTGCTTCCAGCTTCACATCAGGCCAGGTAACGTAGCAACCCTTCCAGCTGGCTCCCGCCAGAGATGCCCAAAGTCACTGTTACCCTCAGATTCTACCCTTTTATGGTTTTTTACTGAGCTCTGAAAGAAAGAAAAAAAACACCCTCATTATTTTCTTGCTAAATCCATAGTGTTCTAAATTGTACTGAGTCTGTGGTCAGAGTTCAGTGCAACGAGTTGTATAGGGAATATTTTTTTGACTCAGATAAAGTTTTGAGAACCATATTATATATTGCTTGCAATTTTGAAACAGCAAATACTATAAAATGTTTTTTTTGTCAGCTGACCCAAACCCATCAGGAATAGAGTAGGCACCCTATTGCACGTAAAAACACCTTCCCTTTTCTTGATGAAACTGAAAACACATTTAGAGAGGGTTTCCTGCTTGTTATTTTCCCCTTATAATAGATAACCCACTGATAATCGACCAAGCCTTCATTTTCAAGTAGAAACTGGCAGAGAGTCACAAAATGCTGCAAGTATCTTGAAATGTTATTGCTTTGGATAAAGTATCATCTGCTTGGATAAAAGGCTGATTATCATTAAAATGTTATTTTAATATACATTAAAACATTAAGAAATACCTCTGTGCTGCTCAAGTAGTTTTGAGTCACTGTGGTAGCTCTATAAAAGTATTTTAGCTTTTTAATGTGCAGAGCTGGTTTCAAAAATGCACACATAAATCTACAAGTTATTTGAAACATGTCTCTTGAAACAAAATTTGGAAGGATTGGAATTTGCTGTTTGGTAAGCTTTAAAATCTAGGACATTTTTCTTGTAAGGAGAGAGAAATAAAACTGTTTTCTCAGAAAATAAACATTTTGCACCCAGGAATTTTGTATTTATAGATAAGTATTTGTAAAATTCACAGCCTGAAATGTCATGGGCAGGTGGGGATAACCCTGGGAGGACACGGAGCCTTCACCAGCTGCTATTCTCTCCCCCAGTGATACGGGGAAAGAATTGGAAGGGTAAAGGTGAGAAAAGCTCATGGCTTAAGGTAAAGATGGTTTCATAGATAAAGCTGCACATGTAAGCAAAGCAAAATAAGAAATTACTTCACTACCTCCCATCAGCAGGCAGATATTTCACCATTCCCAGGAAAACAGGGCTTCCTCACGTATCAAGCTCAATTGGGAAGACAAATGCAATTAACACAAATTGTCCCCCTGTTCCTCTTTCTTTCTCCCAGCTTTTCTTGTCGAGCATCATGTCGAATGGTCTGGAATATCCCTTTGGTCAGTTGGGATCAGGCATCCCACACCCTCAGCCCATTCCTTGATGGGGCGGCCTGAGAAACAGAGAAGGCCTTGAGGCTGCATAAGAAGTGTTCGTTAATTCCTAACACATCCCTGGGTTCTCAACAGTGCTTTGGTCACAAATCCGAACACAGCAACATAGGGGCTGCTATGAAGGAAATGAACTCCATCCAAGCAAAAAAAATGGTGTAGGTTTCACTGGACCTCAAAGAACTTTGAACAAAATGTAGAATATATATTCTTCATTTTTTCACTACCTGTTTTATAAATGAGAATACCTGGACTAATATGAGGATATTTCTCAATTCATGCTGTGAACCTGGGCTGATGAAGAAATAACCTGTTTCTGTTCAAAAGGATATTCTTGCTAAAAGAGAAACCTCCCAAACATTCTCCTAATCAATGCATTATTGTAGTACTCCCATTTCCTTCACCTTCCCTGTCCATATCCTTTTCCATATGTGTAAGTATAACTTTGCTCTCAATAAGTCTCCTTAACTCTAAAAAAACCCCAAACCATGCTACAATAATAGTAATGGGTTAGATTGGAAGAAAACTGCACAACTTGAACAGTTTACAAATTGTCTACCACTTAACTCAGTACTGACATGATGTGGTTGTTTGTAATTCCACCAGTGACCTATATTTTAAAAGCAGCAACCTTTTAAATACAATACATCTAAATGCCTTGTGTTTGCTTCTTTGCTCTTTGACCAAAGAGAGAAAACTATTGTAGTATGCACCGTTCGTTAGTTTATATAAGGATTTTGTGATGTTGAAACCCAAAAGACTTTAATTAAATACAACTACAGCTTGAGAAATATTACATGAATTGCAATGTTTAGGTTAAAATGCATTTTACTGGCCGTGGAAATTTTTTGAATGAGTAGTATGAACAAATCATGTGGACAGTGTTTTCAAAATTCGCTGTTGACTTAAGATGCTATAAGTTTTTAATGCTTGACTTGACAAGCATCACATAGTTTTGTATTTGTAGTTTGATTTTTACAGTGGACACACAGCACTGGTTTAACATTAAGTATCCTGCCAGTTGTTTGAATGCAAACAGCAAATCATTTGTATCACTAGCCAGTTTTCAAAATCGTGGAGTCTACCTGTTCATCTCCCTTTCAGTCAATCAAATAAGACAATTTCTAGTTCTGCCTAACGCAAATACTGTACTTCACTGTTGATATCAGAGGCTACTTAAGTACATGTGAAATCAGCAAAGTGATTAATGACTCATTAGAAAGTAATACATTTCCCAAAAGAATTCAGAGGGATTCAACTGTGGAATTCCTGCTGTACTCTACGGGAGCTACATGACTTAATCACCATGACCTGTACTTTATAAGTAACCTTTTGGGAAAATAAGCAACTTAAACTGCTGGAGACATGTACTGTTGGAAGGTATCACACAGCATTACAGCACTCCAGATTAAAAAAAAAAAATCTTGAAATGAAAATGTTATTGAGAGACTTAAACTGAAAATTCAGAACCAAAAATCTATGTTGGTAGTGACTGGGTTGGGGGGGTATTCGTGTTCCAAATATTGAAAAGTTTATGGTCTTATCCATTACAAGGCTAAAAGAGGACAAAATTAGATGGATTTCACCATTGTACTCATACATCTACTAATTCCTTTTAGCAAATGAGTAGATGTTTGCAATATGTCATGGAAGCTTCCAAAAGGCATAAAAAAACCATTGTGATTGAGGACAAATATGATAGTGAGGGAATAAGATGTCTTTGACTTCTAAATGTACACACAGTAATTCACTACAAATGTAGTTCAGGAGGTGGAAAGAGACGTATACGGTGTGCTGATGAAGTAAGTACTTTCTGCAGAAAGGCAGTAAAAATGAACTGCTTCTAAAGCACATCAAGTGGGTTCTTCATCCATCTCAACAAAATGAAGACTCACCTTTTGTTCATTCATTTTTTTGGTGTGTTTCGTCATTCCAGTTCCACATAGAATCTTTTTTTTTTGCTACTCTACAGAAATTATTTTTAATGTGAGGGGGTGATGTGCCGGCCACTTCTCTGTGCTCTAAAAGCAAGTATTGACTTCTAATCCAAAGAAACAGGTGGTTCTTTTACAGTCTTGAATAGATTGATCTCTGGAGTCAAATATGTAATATCTTTCTAAATTTCTACCATACTTCTGTGTAGAAGCATGTACTGTTGCTTTGAACTATACTTGCTTATAGTAGTATTTACTCAGGTAGCAAATCATTGACCTTGTTTATGGCTACATGAAAGATCAGGCTGTTTTACTCTCAGAAAGAAGAGGAAAATTATGTGATGCTGAAATTATTTGTTTCATGTAAATAACTGAAGCAAGACCATTAACCTCATTCTAGCGCTGTGACCATATCCTCTTGTCTATGCACTACTCTCTTAATCACAACATTGATCATTCGTTACCTTTCATACCATATTCAAAAATGCCACAAGGGATATGCAGTTTCTAAATTCTGTCCTTTAGAACACAGAATGACTATTTTGCCATTTTCTATCATTACTCATATACAGTTGTGTTTTATGATTTAATTCTTCAGATACTTAGTGAAACTATGACTTTTCAGGGTGTGTATATATATATATGTATATATATATATTTTATGTCTATCACTTATTGCATGGGTACAAACCAGCATTTAGCTAGACTTAAATTTCATGTTCCTTTATCTGTTGTAACAGTGAACTGTGGATATGATGTTATAACTGACTACGCAAGTATAAGTTGCTCTCCCAGATGGGGAAAGGTACTTTATTACAAAAAGCGCACCACCTTCAGCAATGAGAGTCTTCTCATTGACTTTAATGGGCATTAATCAGGCTTGGTGCCAGTGATTGTTTATGTGCATATTTATATTTAAGCTGTAAACACCGGAAGCATTCATTAAGCTTAACAGTGAAAGTGGCTGACCTCTCTGTATCAAAACCAGTCACATACAAATAGTAAATTAAATCAAGCATTAATCAAAACTATAAAATAGCCTGCTTAATCCTTTCAGAAACAACACACACCCTCAACCCTTGTCAAAGAAATGTTTTTTGCAGCGTATCTGGAAGGTCATCAAGTCCTGGGCTATTTCAGGAGCAAGTTCCAGATGGTCTCTAACATACTGAATTATGTATGTCTGTGTGGGAGTAGGGAGAGAGGGGCTTGAAAGAACCATTATACTGGTATGAGTAAACCCGTGCATTTTACATTCATATATGACAGGGTAGGTGTTAAAATTAAAAAAAACCCAAACCTTGGATCCTTTGTTTTAAGTGGCAAAAATAACTTGTTTCGAAAATCTTTACTGACAATATAAATTTCATATTTCACTCAATAGCACTCTAAACTCTGAAGAAGGCTTAGCTTTTATTTGGACAACATTTGTCTTGATTACAGCAGTACTAGTATTTTAATAGTATGTGATAGCCTTAGCTTGACATTCTGTAAGCTATAATCTTTTATCTTGTAATTCTTACAGTGCTATAAAGTGAAAAACCTAGCAGCTATATATGCATTATTACACAGAAGATAATGATATTGCGTAATGCAGATATATATGTTTAAAACTGCTTTGCATTAACTTATTTCAAATGCACAGGACATAAAGACAGTAAATGTTTTTTGAGCATAATGTGTAAAACTCCCAACTATTTCTGTGCCTCAAGCTACATCTCCACTTTGAATGAGTTTGCTCTGTCTGCCCACATGATGTTTAATAGGGAAAAACACTGACCAGGTATTAAGCAAAGAAAAAAAGCAGACAATCTGAGGCTGTTATTTACTTAGGTCAGAGTTGAAAACGGGATTTATTAACCAATGGTCCTTTTCAACATTAAAGCTCTTAGCCCTAACGTTATGTTCTCACCGATGCTATGATGAAATATAAAGGACATGGAGTAAATACACTTTTAATGCTTTCAGTTCTCTGTGCAGGAAGATACAGTTGGCACTGTATTGATATAAATTATAAAATAAGAAGGAAAACTAAATACAATAATGTTTAATAATAATAGTGATGCTTATTATGTCACAGAATGGAGAGCTCCTTTTCCCACTGTCATCTTTTGAGTTCTATTGTGGCCATAGCTCTAAATCCGAGATACTGGTGAAATTCTGTTCATGTGTAAAGAGACCAAGGATATGGAAGAAATTGCACGTAGATAAATCAACACATTTTTGTCCTAAGGTAATAATATTTCAAAGTACTTTCATTCTGATGGTTTTCAGAATAACTATTTCAAGTAAATTAGTGGCCTTGGACAAATTCCTGGAGGAGAAAATGACGTACATGTCACAAAAGAAATCATTGTTATAGGCACAGCTAGTGACAGTGCTTGGTGTCAACAAACAAGTTAGTTGACATAAAGCCTACCATTCAATTACTGGCATAAAGAAATCTCCTCAAAAACCAGATTGAAGGCATGGCCTATCGTACCTCAAGTTTGAATAACAGAGCAATAGTGAAAACCAGACAGTATCAGTGATGTAGTAAGAGAAGAAATTAATTTCTGATCCTCACCCTGTGCCTGTTCAATGGACTAATAGAAAATGTAAATTTTCTATACAGAAAGTAATGGAATTTTTATAATATTTTGTACATAACTGAAAATACACTGCCAGTTTAACACTGTGGCTACTAGCTTAAGATACTTAATGTTTCTGAACTTTCCCCTAGAGCTATCTTCTTCCTATCTGTCACTGTTGGTGAGCTCTAAAGTGTGTTGGTATCATGTAGCCCATCATATAATGAAAAAGAATACACAAACCCACTTAAAAGAGCAAATTGCTTCCTGGAAATTTTGGATTACTGAAGCTGATGGGCTATTGACAAAATGTTGTCCAGAAGACAGCGGAAAACCTTTGGGTGGAAAGTGTTGCTTCAGTACATTTAAAATTTTAAAAACAATTGAACAAGAAATATTTCTTAAAATAAAAACAAGGTCCAAGATCCATTTTAGGTCAGCATTCACTCACCAGAATACTCTCCAGCTCTGCACAAGAGAATTGTGATGGATTAACTGAGTGCATAACAGATATTGTTTTAGTGCATTAGCCCTGATTTCCTGTTCAAAATGATTGATTAGGCCTCAGTCAAGGCAGTGTCCGCAGCAAATATTAAGCAAACTTACCCAGACACAATCAATCACTTTTATCAAAGGATCACCACATTTGGAGCAAAAAAAAAAAAAGCTTTTTACTGTGTTCATCCACACAGAAAAACTATTGTTTGCTTCAATGTATTCCTTCAGGCTGGTCAGGTGTGAGGTACAGAAGAATAATTTGCTTATATTACAATTTGTTTTCTATTTCTTAAAGAATAACATGTTTCAAATAAGACATGGTGAAGGTGTCGTAAGGCAATTCAAATATTTAGAGACTACCCTGAAAGAAAGAAAGGTCATTTGTATATAAAAACTGACCTTGGTGGTTTCAGCCTTTGTTGGTTACCAGTGGTACCAATACTTTTTCCCTAAGGGACTGCATTTCTAAAGAATTCTTTTATATTCAGCTGTCAGTTTATTTTACAATTATTTAAGCATACATAAATATTATTTAGGTACAGTCAAATAATCTTATGTTAACAGGCAAATGTGAATTTATCATTTCAAGGGTATTGTACATTCTGTTTCTCTTTGTAAGAGATGCGGCTGAGCTTTGTGATGCTCAGTGTTAGAGCAGGCTGTTGTTAAGCAAGTTGTTAGCTTTTGCAGACAGAGACCCTAACAACTGAGACAGCACAGGGGGTTTTGAGCCCTGTCTTGAATAATGGAGTTTAGACTATCAGCACACATAGTAGGATCCTATTTAATCACCAGGAGGAGAAAAAAAAATACTTTTTTTATGTAGGTAGGAATGAAAGGACCTGCCAAACTGGTCTAAAATAAGGAATGAAGAACAATTATCCTACACTATAGGAAAGAATGAAGTAGAAAAACTTAATGACTAAAGATTATTTTTCTCTTAAAAGCTAAGATGTTACTTATAAGAAGTAGCGGAAGAATAAAACCATCAGGATTTAGGAATTTAGTAGTCAACTACAGGAGAAACTGTAGATTTAGAATTGATCCATGGCCCAGGATTTCCTCACCATGCAAATTCGTAAGTTCATAAACTTATGAACTTTCTCCATAAGCTTGGGAGCTATAGAATAGCGATATCAGGCATGTTTCCCTGAAGGAATTTTCCCCATGAATCGCTGCATCATTTCTGTGGAATGGCTGAGAGAGCTGGGGTTGTTTAGCCTGGAGAAGAGGAGGCTGAGGGGAGACCTCATTGCTCTCTACAACTACCTGAAAGGAGGTTGTGGAGAGGAGGGAGCTGGGCTCTTCTCCCAAGTGACAGGGGACAGGACGAGAGGGAATGGCCTCAAGCTCCACCAGGGGAGGTTTAGGCTGAACATTAGGAAAAAATTTTTCACGGAAAGGGTCATTGGGCACTGGCAGAGGCTGCCCAGGGAGGGGTTTGAGTCACCTTCCCTGGAGGTGTTTAAGGGACGGGTGGATGAGGTGCTGAGGGACATGGTTTAGTGACTGATGGGAATGGTTGGACTCGATGATCCAGTGGGTCTTTTCCAAACTGGTGATTCTATGATTCTGTGATCAGCCTGCTAAAAAGGAGTTATATTTGTGTTTCTCAGTTTAACATTGGTACCACAGATCCTCTTTTAGGACCACTGCTGGTCAAGACACCTCCACTGCTCAAGCCACCACTACCGGTCTTGAAACCAACCTCTGCTTTCCTGATAAAAGGATTCTTCTACTCCTGTTCCTACTCCAGCTGGAAATACGAGTTTGCTCCACTACTATGACTCAACATTTAATCCATGCACATTTATGCAGTCTTCTGTTGCCTTCTAGCTGAGTAACTTTCTAGAGCAATTGTCTGAGGTCTAACATTCCACCAAACTCTAATAATCCTTGTTACACAAATTTTTATAGTATAAGCACAGTAAAGCAACATCTTATGGTTCAGACAGGAGCACAAATTTATTTATTGTCCTCTTTGTATCCAAGAGAACATCTGCAATGGACTTTAATTACTTCAGAGCATGCAGTGGGGATGTCTTCAAATGAATTTAAATTGCAAACCTGGTCAACTAAAATGCTTTTAATTGTTCATTGGCAGCCATTCAACACAATTTTTACACTCCGATTATAATGCACAGCTGCTTTGGGGGGTGTGTGCTAATAATGCATAGATATATCTATCAAATGTATCATCTAAATGTATGTGACACTATTTATCAGAGTTTAAGAGAAAACGCAGTCATAGAAATTATGTTTATGCTTTACATTGTAAGATCTACCCAGTACACAAAATAGTTTTCCTTTTGTATGTTTTCATTCTACTCCTGCACCTATAAAATGAAAGAGGAAAGAAGTGGAACAGTCAGAGTGAACAAACTGCAGTGCTCCCCTCCTACCTCCCTCTTCCATTTCCTCCCTATGGACATGTTTCCAGCTTTCTCCAGACCAGGGGATGTATGATGTCTCCTACCCAACACCTCTCAGAGAAGCCCTTTTCTTTTTCTTAGTGGCAAGGGAATCGATATAGAAGGAATCAGGGAAACAGAAGCAGTAGAAAGTGCCTGTGCAAACACAGAATATTTCACTGGCTGTCTCTAGATGTTTCTGCTTTCTATCATGTAAGTCCTAGAGAGTCAAGCCTGAAGAGTTTATAGCAACAATGTATTTTTTGACATGCTATCCAATTTTGATTCATCATAACTATACAGTGATTTACCTCTAGGCCACTTTACGTTTTTTTGCATTAGCTTTTTTATGCAGTAAATCTGATTAAGATATTCTAGTGTATGAGGTATGAGCGAAAGCCGTATTTGCTTTTTCTTATGCCTTATTGTTTGAAAAATTCAAGGTAGCAGTAGAAACTACCTTTTTGCAGTGCTGATTCTGTTACAGCAGCACATAGTAGATGATTTATGTGATAAAGAAATTTATTATTAACCTCATTGCGGTCTTTTAATTTTCTCAGTAACTTTTTTCTCCCTTACATGCTTTCCATATGTATTTGGCTTACTTTGCAAGGTTTTGGTAGCAGGGCAGGGCTTCAGGCATAGTTGCTATGAGAAGAGGTGATTAGCTGCCCCTGTGTTGAGCAGAGCCAGTTTCAGATGACTAAAATGGACCTGCTGCTGCCCAAAGCTGAGCTTATCAACGATACTGGTGGCACCTCTGTGATAACATGTTTAAGAAAGACTAAAATATGCTACCTGAGCTGTTTACAGTAGTGATTTGTTTGTCTTTGCTTGTATAACCTGTAAACTGAGATTCTTCACATTATGGTGCCTATGCAGATTAACAGTAACCTATGCCACAGGCTCTTAAAACCAAACAAGCACTGTGGCTTCTACTCTTGGATCAAGTCATTCCATAGCAAGTCATTTAAGTTGTGCAAGTTTCCTAAATATTCAAAGAGGGTTTCTTAAAGCAGTTTTAATTAAGATATTTTAGAACTATAAAGAAATACACTCTACTAATCTTCTTTATTTAATAGATTAAACCTAGACAAATCACTGGAGACTGTATAGTCTTTAAAAGGAATATCTTCATCAGCTAGAGATTAACTTAGATCATCTAGATAACCTGGTTTGCTGAACCAAGTTGGTTTGATATTCAGTAGTACCTCCCCAGGAGTTTGGGGTTAAAAATAGTGAATTAGAAAAAGAAAATCTCCAAAAGGGATTTTCCTTTGAACAAAATGATGTTTCAGTTTATAATTGAAATACAGTATGCCTTTGAACTTTCAATAGCTAAACCCATTAAGTAAGAGTATCACATTTCATTTATTATATTACATTTTAAGTTAGGTCCATGCATTTTTAATTCTGTTTATGTCTTGAGAGCTTGCCTCTAGTGGAATAAAACCAATCAAGAACCTAGAATAAGAATTAAAATCTAGGTCCTAATTCACCGTTGCCCTGTGGTTCCTTTGTGTTTGCTTGAATAAGCATAAAAGACAAATAAAGTAAATTTAAGGACTCTGGAGTATACTGTTATTGTACAGGGTCAGATTTTGCAAGGCCACCCTAAGAGTCCCTTAGTGTAAGAAAACTGTACTCCACGGTGGCTAAAGATAGAAGGAAGTATATTAGCTGTATGCCAGGGCAAAGCAGGAGGAAAAGTGGCCAAAATAAATGGTTTCACAGAGAATTTGTGTTTATAATATTAAAAAGTGAATGAATTGAATGGTGAATCACAGAATCACAGAATAACCAGGTTGGAAGAGACCCACCGGATCATCGAGTCCAACCGTTCCTATCAAACACTAAACCATATCCCTCAGCACCTCATCCACCCGTGCCTTAAACACCTCCAGGGAAGGTGACTCAACCACCTCCCTGGGCAGCCTGTTCCAGTGCCTAATGACCCTTTCTGTAAAGAATTTTTTCCTAAAGTCTAGCCTAAACCTCCCCTGGCGGAGCTTGAGGCCATTCCCTCTTGTCCTGTCCCCTGTCACTTGGGAGAAGAGGCCAGCACCCTCCTCTCTACAACGTCCTTTCAGGTAGTTGTAGAGAGCAATGAGGTCTCCCCTCAGCCTCCTCTTCTCCAGGCTAAACAACCCCAGCTCTCTCAGCCGCTCCTCATAAGGCCTGTTCTCCAGCCCTTTCACCAGCTTCGTTGCTCTTCTCTGGACCCTCTCCAGAGCCTCAACATCCTTCTTGTGGTGAGGGGCCCAGAACTGAACACAGGATTCGAGGAGCGGTCTCACCAGTGCCGAGTACAGAGGGAGGATAACCTCCCTGGACCTGCTGGTCACGCCGTTAACAAAAGGCAGGTCTTGCCAGACTAACCTGATCGCCTTCTATGACAAAGTGACCCGGCTACTGGATGAGGGAAAGGCTGTGGATGTGGTCTTCCTGGACTTCAGCAAAGCCTTTGACACAGTTTCTCACAGCATTCTGCTTGAGAAACTGTCAGCCTTTGGGCTGGACAGGCGCACACTCTCCTGGGTGGAAAACTGGTTGGATGGCCGGGCCCAGAGAGTGGTGGTAAATGGTGTGAAATCCAGCTGGAGGCCAGTGACAAGTGGGGTTCCCCAGGGCTCAGTGCTGGGTCCAGCCCTGTTCAATGTCTTCATCAATGATCTGGATGAAGGCATCGAGTGCACCCTTAGCAAGTTTGCGGACGACACTAAGCTGGGTGGAAGTGTCGATCTGCTGGAGGGTCGGGAGGCTCTGCAAAGGGATCTGAACAGGCTGGACCGCTGGGCTGAGTCCAATGGCAGGAGGTTTAACAAGGCCAAATGCCGGGTCCTGCACTTGGGGCACAACAACCCTATGCAGTGCTATAGACTGGGAGAAGTCTGTCTAGAAAGCTGCCTGGAGGAGAGGGACCTGGGGGTGTTGGTTGACAGCCGACTGAATATGAGCCAGCAGTGGCCCAGGCGGCCAAGAAGGCCAATGGCATCTTGGCTTGTATCAGAAACGGCGTGACCAGCAGGTCCAGGGAGGTTATCCTCCCTCTGTACTCGGCACTGGTGAGACCGCTCCTCGAATCCTGTGTTCAGTTCTGGGCCCCTCACCACAAGAAGGATGTTGAGGCTCTGGAGAGAGTCCAGAGAAGAGCAACAAAGCTGGTGAAAGGGCTGGAGAACAGGCCTTATGAGGAGCGGCTGAGAGAGCTGGGGTTGTTTAGCCTGGAGAAGAGGAGGCTGAGGGGAGACCTCATTGCTCTCTACAACTACCTGAAAGGACGTTGTAGAGAGGAGGGTGCTGGCCTCTTCTCCCAAGTGACAGGGGACAGGACAAGAGGGAATGGCCTCAAGCTCCGCCAGGGGAGGTTTAGGCTAGACGTTAGGAAAAAATTCTTTACAGAAAGGGTCATTGGGCACTGGCAGAGGCTGCCCAGGGAGGTGGTTGAGTCACCTTCCCTGGAGGTGTTTAAGGCACGGGTGGACGAGGTGCTGAGGGATATGGTTTAGTGTTTGATAGGAACGGTTGGACTCGGTGATCCGGTGGGTCTCTTCCAACCTGGTTGTTCTGTGATTCTGTGATTCTGTTTCTGATACAAGCCAAGATGCCATTGGCCTTCTTGGCCACCTGGGCACACTGCTGGCTCATATTCAGTCGGTTGTCAACCAACACCCCCAGGTCCCTCTCCTCCAGGCAGCTTTCTAGACAGACTTCTCCTAGTCTGTAGCACTGCATAGGGTTGTTGTGCCCCAAGTGCAGGACCCGGCATTTGGCCTTGTTAAACCTCATGCCATTGGACTCAGCCCAGCGGTCCAGCCTGTTCAGATCCCTTTGCAGAGCCTCCCGACCCTCCAGCAGATCGACACTTCCACCCAGCTTAGTGTCGTCCGCAAACTTGCTAAGGGTGCACTCGATGCCTTCATCCAGATCATTGATGAAGACATTGAACAGGGCTGGACCCAGCACTGAGTCCTGGGGAACCCCACTTGTCACTGGCCTCCAGCTGGATTTCACACCATTTACCACCACTCTCTGGGCCCGGCCATCCAACCAGTTTTCCACCCAGGAGAGTGTGAAGGTCAGGTGTATGCAAGTCAGCCTGCATTTGAGCTAATAGTGGTGACTTTCCTAGCTTTCAGTAGTTAGTGAATTTAAAAAAACTAAAATGTTATAGATGGGAGGAGATAGGGTGTCATGGTACTGGGGAAAAACATCTTTGGCATCTGTCTCTTAAGAAGTTGTCTTGAAAGCGGAAACATGATATGGTGGGTAGACCCCAGCTGGCTTCTAAGCCCCACTTAGCTGCTCACTGTCTCATCTCCAGCTGGACAGGGATAAAACTGGAAGAGCAACAGTGAGAAAAACTCGTGAATTGGGGTAAAGACAGTTTAAGAAGTGAAGTGGCACTTGCAAGCAAAGTAAAATGAGGAATTCCTTTATAGCTTCCCATTAGCAGGCAGATGTTTTTGCCCCTTCCTGGACAGCAGGGATTCACCACTCACTAAGCTTACTTGGGATGACAGATGCCATAACTCTGAACATCCCCCCTTCCTCTGTCTTTTCTCCAGGGGAGTGTTGAAGAAGCACCCTGCAGAGGTTCCCAGCACCCCTGGGGAGACCATGGCAGAGCAGGGGGGAAGAATGTGAGGAGGAAGGAGTGGCAGAGACGACTTGTTATGGCCTGACCACAACCCCAGATTGCCCATCCCCTCTGTGCCACTCCTGGGATGAGGGGATGGAGGAGTCAGGAATGAAGGACTGCAATTAAGCCTGAGGGGAAAAAAAGGATAGGGTGGTGAGAAGGTGCTTTAGTTTTTGTCTGTTTTTCTCACCATCCAATTATATTTTTAATTGGCTACTAGAGTAATTTCCCCCAAGCCAAGTCTGTTTTGCCCATGGCAGTAATAGGTAAACAGTCTCCCTGTCTTAATCTTGACCCTTGAGCTTTTCCACCTTTTCTCCTTCTGTCCTGTTGCAGAGAGGGAGGGAGGGAGCATCTGGGTGGACATCAGACAGCCAGACAAGGTGAACCCATCACATCTAAGAACTGGAAATGTTTTCCTTTTGTTGCCAGTACATAGATATGTGCCTACATGTGTGTATTCATTATTCTTTCATTGTTGACTTTGCTATGTAATTCTTAGATTTGCTTCTTTTAAATCAGAAAAAAAAATACGTAAGCTTAAGGTACAATCAGAGCTCAGCTTAGTTAGCAGAACAGTTTTCAGCTGAAAGTTTGCAGACTTTTTTATGTTCAGTTATTTTCTTTGTCATTAATGGGCTCATAATTCTGTCAAAACAAAGTCTGAAAAAATGATGTGTGATTCACCTTTTTAAAGGGCATAGCTTTCCTGAGTACAGGAGGAGGATTCAAGGCTCAATGTTCAAAATTTAGCAGGGGTACTATATCTTTCACCCATAAGGACTGTTTGACATCCTGGAGTTCGAGTAAAGCTAGAACTTTGAAAATTCATGCCTATCTTGTTGATCATCTTTTTGCATTTATGAAGGAGGCATTTTTCCCATTACCACAGTGGTCTGCCCTATGTAACAGATAGTTGTTTGTTTTTTTTCTAGGAGGGCTTAATTTTTTTTCCCTGTCATTTCTTTTTGCCAGGGAGTCTATCTAGGTAGGCTTGGTTTTAAAGGTTCATTTTTGCAGTTTAGCAATAGGAAGACTGTACATGTGATCTCTGTATGGACAGTGAGTGTATTAGAGCAAAACTGTATCTAAGAAGAATCTACACTGTAAGGCTATTTAATATCAGGATATTATACTATATTTCAATTAATATCTATCTTAGAAATACAGTGACTATTTTGCTCATCTGTTTTTGCTTTCACTTGACTGTAAGTCGTCTTTTTATTTTTGACGGGAGAAGGTACAGGAGATGATGATGACATATTTTAAGCTTGCCCACAAAGATTTTGATATGTTGTTTTTATTTCTTCCCCCTTCCCAGGCATCCTTCTGGATTCTTGAGTCTTTATTTTTTTTGTTTGTTTGCTTGTTCCTTTCTACTGGTCCTTTGTGAACAGAGGGGTAGGAACATTCCTTTAGCTGTTTCTACTCACGTGTCACGCACTTCTCAGGACTCAGTTGTTCCAGTCTCTCTCCCTTCCTTGGTTCTCGATGTTCTGACATTCAGATGAGTCACCAAATGCATTATTTTTTTGGTTGTTAGATCGATTTCATATGTGAAATTAATTTCAAATGCCTGTTCTGAATATACTTGTCTACCTTCAATTTGCCTGGCATATTGAACAGAATCCTATTAGATGTGTTTGTGAAATGACTTCTCTCCAGGTCTGCAATTCAGCTGAAAGTGTGAGACAACTGGGGAATTTGTAGCTTGCAAGCTTCAGTTGCTGGAACATACTAAGTCATCAAATATAGCTTCCTTTGTAGATGCAAAGCAAGTTTCACCTTAGGTATTTAATTACAGCATGCAGCATAGTTGGGTAGCTTGTGGGTGTTAATGTTGGCTGAGTCAATAGAGTAATAGCTAAACAGCCTTGTTTTATCCAACACACTAGGTCTGGGTTCAGAACCCTAAGGTATAACTTGTATTAGAAACTAGTGTGAAAAGATGTGAAATTCCCTGCACAAAATGCAAAATAACGGCTGCACATTTCTATTTCAAGTTTTGTTCCTACATCCAATATTTGTCTAGAAGCTGCTTCCCGCAAACTGGTTATAAAAAGCTGATTTCTGTATAGAGAGTTGTATTAGTATATGCTCTTGACCGTATATAATTATGAGAGATTATCATAGCTGTTGGTTTAGGCTCCTTTCCATATTACTTTGAAAACTGATTGTGATTGTATGCTAAAAAATAGAATAATGGGCATGTTTAGAAGCATTTCTAGTATGCTTGTATACACAGAGAAGGTAATCATTCAAAACCAGTAATAATCCTAGACTAGTGTGTGTACAGTGAGAAGAATCTTCAGCTTATTTCAGTGAAGACACAATACAGTAACATAGATGCTATGTTTTTTCCATTTATTTATTCACTATATAGTATATTTGTATTTAAAGAGTCAAAGATTGTTCTCTGCTTTACTACTGTCATATGAAAGTGTCACTAGCAAGTCAGTGTAGAACATGCAGTCTCTTTACTGTTATTGTTTATGGAATTTCTGCTGGTGCTGACTTTGAGGAATGTATCATTAAAACACTTTATCCTTGAAACATATTTTTAAAGCAACATTTCCGATCATGTACTACTGTGATACATCTTCAGCACCAGGCTCCTTGCTGCTACATTCCTCTAAGCCTAATATTCTAAAAGGAAAAAAAAAAAAGAATAATACTGCAAAAATATGCTGTTTTCTTTGACAAGTTAACATACTGAATAAGTTGTGGTACCTCTGCTGTTGACTCAGGTCCTCGATCTCTCCTCTACGTAGTGCCAATATATTGTCAGAAAATTCATATGATTATGATGAAAGAATTACGTCATCAGTTATTTTCCCTGCTTTAGGATAAATTTTCACTGGTATTTGTGAATATTTGCTTGCTTGTGCAACTATTTTAGTAAAATATGAGTATGATTCCAACAAAAAGCCTGTAAGAAATCAGAACCCAAAGCTGGCAATGTTTAGGCATGGGTTTTATAGCCAAGACCTTTCTTTAATCAGAATTTGAAACCCATCAGAGGAAAGGGGCCATAAAATCAGTTCTAAATAGTCTTGGAAGTGAGATAATAGTCCTTTAATCTCATCAATGTAAGCACGACATTTTCTGCTGCACTTCATGCCTATACTTTTGCAGGAATGTTATTGGTGGAAATCAGACAGAAGGCACAGGATTACTGTAGGGGACACTTACTCACGCTTCCATTGCTGTTCTTTTTTCCAATCTATTTATTTATTTCCTCAGTGGAAATATATAATTCATTTCTGGAGCAATACCAGCTTAAACTTTTTACTGCTTCCATATTAAACAAGAATTAATGGGGAGCACATAATGTAGGACTCATAAGTGTTAAAGAGGCGAGTTTTAGAGAAAGCAATGCTGTGATCTCTGTGGAACAGTTCAAGGCATGGTTTTCCAAATTACACATGGTATTTTTTTTTTGTTTGTTTTGTTACTAAGGGTAAAACTACTGTAGTGCATGAAAATAGTATGTAATCACAGTGTCTTTATCCTTCTCTGTATAAAACAATTTTGGATAGTATACTTTTAAAACTGTGCAGGAGCTCTGGTTTTATTCTCTCTGAAGAGATAATTCTAAATTTAAATGTAGAGTGTAACCAGTTTCTACAGTCTGCTGGGCCTGTGTGACCACTTTGAGAATTTTGTGTAAAAGACTTTCATATAAAATAAAAGTTAGATTTATCTAGATAGTGATTTCAAAATTGGAAGCAATTTTTACTTTATCTAATTTCTGTGATTGTCACCAGACTGATTATCAAAAGCAGTTCAAAGTTCTAGATGAAAGCAATAGTGTCTATTTACTCCTATAGCTTTTCCAAAATCCCATATTACTCTGTGTTAAGACAGAAGACAGTTTAGGGAATCATCTGGAGCTCCATATAGTAAAGAACTGTGCAATCTCATAACTGCTAAACACATCTCATTGTTGTTGTTAATTTTTCTCCAAATGCTTGCCACAGCTCCACATAATTTTTACTTTAAGTGAAAATAGAGGAGTTGCATGTATATGTGATACTGTCAGCTAGAATGCTGAAAAATGTATGTGCCTGTAGCCACTGGGTAAATTATGAGCCTACCTTTCCATCAAAAGCACTTGCTTCATAGGCAAATATTCAATCATATTCCATAATTTCAGGCTTAATTAAGTTCCTAAACCTTTCTTTTTTTGCCAGAGTAGTGAGTGGGTAAGTGGTGTGTACTGAAGCTGGTTTACTTTGCAGTGAAAATCCAACTGAGGTGACTCTTTTGTCATTGATTATTGGAGACAATGTCTCCAGCTGGATGCCTTCTACCTGGTCACCATAAATTAGTTTTGTGTCACTGCCTCTAACAACCAATACACACTGATAGTCTCTAAATGATGGCTTATATGACCTGAGACAAGATCTAGCCTTATTTTTCTGCTCTATTACTTTCAAAGAATAGTCTTTCTATTATTAACATGCTGTAGTAAAATAACTTTAAATTCCTTTGAAATTTGTAGTGGTTTTGTTCATTGCATCTCATGAATGCAAACCTTACTGGAGGAGCAGATGTATGTGTATGCACTTTAATATTCTGATCCTTTTTTTTTTGATTACTTTAGAATGGTTTACAGTTTGATGGTTTCTCAGAACTTCTCTGGCTTGATTTTCCTACAGGTGTATAAATAAGATAGGAATTCTCTGACAGCATGATGAGGTTATAGTAATATAAACTGGCTATTAGGGCACAGTCACGGCTGTAAGCAACCTGGTCTGTCCCAGTAGGTGCAGCAGCCAGAATCTTCTCTGAAGTCAAATTTCACAAAGCAAAAAAGTTGGTGAATAACAATACTTTAGGAATGAACACTTCTGTTATGATTGGTCATTTTAAATCTGGTTAAGATAAAAATTTGAAACTGTATAGTAGTAGGTTTTAATACTTGTTCTAAGTTTTTAGTCTTGCTGGTTTCCCAATGAGTAGTCCATTGCTTTTATTTAGAAAGCCTTCAAAAAGTATATGGGCAAATTCAATTTTACAGATTATTGCACTTTTGATTAAGAACAGCAAAGTTCTCCCTTGCATTACTGTCTAAGTCTCTGATGGGGTTTTATTGTTTGTTAATTTGACACATTGGAGGTAGTTTTCAATCTACTACTATAGAAGGCTAGGAAAAACCTCCCAGCTGATTCTGGTTGGCTCCAGCAGCCCCACTGCAAGACAGAGCTGAGCCTGTTGGCCAAGCTGGTGCGCCTTGAAAGAGCCAAGCTTAGCTTGGTGAAGTCTTGGTAGCCATTATCAAACAAGCTGCACCTGTTTCTTGAATTAATCTTCTCTATCAAAGGTTTGTAAAGCAGATTGTGTTCTTCACCTCCAGGAGGTTGTGGAGAGGAGGGTGATGGCTTCTTCTCCCAAGTGGCAGGGGACAGGACAAGAGGAAATGGCCTCAAGCTCCGCCAGGGGAGGTTTAGGCTGAACATTAGGAAAAAATTTTTCACGGAAAGGGTCATTGGGCACTGGCAGAGGCTGCCCAGGGAGGTGGTTGAGTCACCTTCCCTGGAGGTGTTTAAGGGACGGGTGGACGAGGCGCTGAGGGACATGGTTTAGTGATTGATGGGAATGGTTGGACCTGATGATGCAGTGAGTCTCTTCCAACCTGGTGATTCTATGATTCTGTGACTGTTATATAGGCTTACTATCCACTTCAGATGGATTTATGGTACTTCTCAGCCTTGTTTGGAAAAGTTTATGAAAACAAAATTCTTGTAGTAATGGTAATCATGTGGTTCATGAGGTTTAAATAATTTTACACTGTAGAAATGAACAATATCTACTAATAGTAACAAAAAAAATGTTATTTGTATCAGTTTCTAACTTACTTACTGTAGTAAAGCCCACTCTTCTTCTACTGTGATCCTTTTGTTAAAACCCTTGAAATACTTTGATCAAAAATGGAATACAAAGGGGATTTGTGAGTGGATTACTATACTGTGATGTCTTGGTGCATGGCCTTTCACATCCTGGTTCAGAAACTTTTCATCACCTCATTATTTTCTGACACTTTAAAGAAGGTGAAGAATGCTCAATGACAGTACATAAATCATGAGACCTCTTCAAAACTTCCTTGTTCCTTTTGCTACTCAGGAGTGTTAAAATGGTGGAGCTTTCACTCTTGGTGCTGAATTCATAAGAGGTTGTCCAGTGAAAAGATAGACATAAAATAGAGTACAAGGAAACAAAGCTACTAGTACGAAAATGAGGAAATGTGTACATAAAGAAGAAATGGAGGATGAACACAAGAATTTCATATTTAAGGTACTAAAAGATGAGAAGTCAAGAAAAGGATATGGGGGAGCGATTTTGTCAGTGTTCTGGAAGAATTACATCTCACTGGAGAATTTGCATAGATCTTTAATACTAACAGATAAAGGATAATTGTTATGAAATTCATTGTACTTCATTGATATGCAGTCAAATGCATCTTTGAAACACAGGTTTAGTATCCTGGCTGGGTACGGAATCAGGGCAGATGATTCTTCAAAAGACAGCTAGCATTACATAGCGAGCCATTCACCTGTGCATGGTTCTAGTCAACAGAAAGGTGAAAGAGGGGACCATATGCCATGGTTTTGTGCTAGTTATACTTGCAGGACAGAGATAAATGGCAAGTAAATGCAAAGATTTATTGTTTATCCGTACCAGGTGACAGCAAAAGTTCAACTATGGGCAATAAGCACAGTGGATGCTGTACGTGGTGCTGTAATTTTCTATAAATAATTACTTTGCCATCTTCATTTTAGCTCGTTAGCACAATTTACGTAAAAAATGACCTGTGTGTGACCAGTCCACAAAGTTTCCTAACAAGCTGCACTGCAGTATTAGGTTTATGTGGCAAGGTTCTAGTAGCTGAGGGGCTGCAGTGGTGGCATTTGTGTGGACAGGTCATTAGAAAAGCTTTTGGGGTCTGATTTGTTCTTTCCCTTTCGCTTTAATTAACCCTTTATGCCTATGAAGGTTTAAAAAAAGCTGATATAAAACATGGATATGCTGCCTTGCATTTCGTGTGCTTTATGCAACCACTTTGGGGCACATGGAAATAACTGCATATGGCATACAAGATCAGGCCTTGTACCACCAGACTTCACAGCTGTGACAAGAGGCTTGCGGATATAGCCATGAAATTTTCTGATATTGATTGCCTGCACGTGCAGGAAGCAGTAATAGCAGGTCTTTGATATAGGGAGTCTTCTGTTCTTCTCTGTTAATATGGGAACTACTACTACTCATATGGCAGCACTAACTGGTTTGTTAATCAGCAATTCAGGGAAAACTCTCACCAAAAATGTGTGCTGTCTACATCCCAAATCAATTTCCATGCCTTTTCCGTTGTTTCCTACCTAATTAAATCAATGTTTCTACTGCTGAGCTTAAAATGAAGCTGACACAAACTCCCTCAATACTGTAGAAACCAATTGTCCTTGCAAAAGGTCTTTGTTTTCATTGCCACTGAGTTCAGATGTGTTACATCTGTTTTATTAACTAAACTAGATGTTTACACCATCATGTTTCCATATTTACCAAGTTCCACTAAGTGGAGGTTTGCCATTACTCTTACAGAAGTGCAAACCCAGTATTATATGAAAAAGGAAAGAGAAATAATGTTACAAGTATCTATTTCTCACCAGTTACAAGGAAAATATCTGCCCATCAAGTCTTTTTCTTTTTTAATTATACAGAATTGTAAGATTTTAACTGTGTTTAGTATAAGAGTACAATATAAATCTTAGCTTTGTATGCTTCTGGAATCTTTTATCCTAGGAATCCTTTCATGTGGATGATAGTCTACCAATTCCAGGCCCAGGAAACATAAAACTTGTGAAATGCTTCTCCTTCAAGAAAGCCTTCTTTTTAAAGATAGGTTCCTTTTTTCCCCCCACACATACTTCTAAAAAGCATTATCTTGCTCTGCAGTTAGCCTCCCTGCAATCAAATAAAGGGCATGGATTAATTGGAGAACCACTAGAAATATTTTAAAGAGATTAACATTAATGGAGAAACAAATTATCTTTCCATCAAATGAGGTTAATAACAAAAATTAGTAGTGGCCCCTCACAATTATTGAAAAACCTTACAGAGTCTCTTAAAGATTAATCATGCAACTTTTTCTATAAAATCTATAGAATTTCAAGTGGTTTAAGGGTCCTAACTCTCAGCTGCAAAAGATCAAGCCCCTTGGAAGCTGAACTCTTACTGCCATGTAATATATTATTGTTTCCTCAAGGAATAAACTGTAACCTAAAGGGTTTTTCTCAAGTAGTGGGTGCCTGGTTGAACTCTCTCTGACATTGTCAGGCAGAGTTCTGGTTGGCCTGTCACAATCTGCCTTGTTCTCTGTATAAAATAACTATAGGTTCATTAGCACTTTAACTCATAATTAGGTTTTTGTAGTTGACTGGAAAAAGAGAATTTTTTTTTTTTTAATTGACTCTCTTCTATAAAAAAAACATAATTGCTTAATCCTTTACAATATTTAAAGCAGTTCTGCAATCACCATACAGTCTTTATTTGCAGAAGCGCAATTCGCAAAGGTGATTCGTAAAACCATATTAAGCATCTTTTTTATCTGTGTATTGATGGGATATTTTCTAGATTCATTGGCTGGCTGTAAATACCTTTTAGACAATCTTTGGTATGTATCAATGTACTGAAGTGTGTTATATTGCTGCAGTATGACTATCATCACTTCTAGTTGATTATTTCAATGGAAATCTTACCAAAAAAGTATTGTCTTTATTAATACAGGTATCCTGAAATAGCCATAGCTGTATACTGTTGCCTAATATTGCATGCTTGTGCATTGACTCTTTGTAAGCTCAAGTGCCCTAAGGAGTGCTGCTTGGTTTATTTTAATGAAAACATTTAGCACAGGGACAATTCTCAGATTACCTCCTGACTTGTCTACATCTGGACAGCCTGTTGGTTACCAGTAGGCTAAATTTTGACTTGTTCAAAAAAGAGCAGTAGAAAAGTAAGTCAGCTGTTATTTTTAACTTCTGAAAATATGAATGCAGTGTAGTGAACGGTGGTACATGGGCACAGTTCTCCAGGAGCATACTGTGCAGGTCCAAACTGGTCCATAAGTATCCTACATGTATTTTGATTAAAGTTTCAAGGTGATGACATAATCAATATTGTAAGCAAAAAATAAATGCCTACTTTCTATCACTTTCTCAGGAAAATTCTTCTGACAGATTGAGCATAGGCAAAGTATTTAAATTTGCATAAATTCTTATAAAAATCTGTTTTATTTAAACCTCTGGCTCCATAGATGTAGTTATAAGAAATAAGCTTACTGACTATCCATGTACACTTAATTTTTAACACGGTCTATATAAGCACTAGTGGCCTTCAATGTCTCTTCATCTCAAACAGTGCTGGTGAGTTCTCCTTCACAACATTGTGAGTTAACAGTCATTAGCACCAAAATTCTGAGATCAAGTGGTTCAAGTGTTATGGAACCACTTTAAGAATGCTGTTCTACAATGCACAGAATCACTTTATGAATGCTGTTTACCATCTGGGGATCGATCTCCATGTCTTCTCTCTCATGTTTCATAAAATATAGCTTAAGGTGCCACACTTTATCACATTCTGTTAAAACTCCCATTAATCTCACCGATAATACAAGAAACATGAAAAACTAAAATAAATAGTGGCATGTCCCCCTGTTCTCTTCTATGCTTTCTTTCAAGTAAGTCTGACTCTGAAATACTCCCATGTAGCAACAGAAGGCAGAAATTATTCACTTAAGGAGAAGCAGTTTAACAGTTGCATAGCCAAAGTTCCCTGGTGAGGAGGTTTTCCTAATAGTTTTCCAATAAAGGATATAAAAACCTCAGAGGTGGTATTTCTAGAGGAGTATATTATTAGAAAGAATTGATATTTGAGGAACTTTCTTTTATTAAAAATGGGCAAGAACTCCTGTGCATCTTTTTTCACATAAAGCTTAGTAAAGGTTAGAAAATTAGCTCATGTGTGCTGTTTATAATACAGTTGGATGGATGAAGGAGTCTTTACATTTCACAACTTCTTGTTTCTGTCAAGTTCCAGAGTTTCAGTGAATTATTTATGTGGCCACTTATCCTGTAAGGATGGAACCGAGGGTACAAACTGAGTTCACAATTGCTACCAGAAAGCCTTCAGATGATAAGATGAAAATGCATCTTGGTCTCTGCAGATCTCAAACCTGGACTTGAATTCATGGCCTATGGATGAGGTGTTGTGTGTCTGACATTTTTCATCTCTAACTTCTGAATTTTTGCAGTTTATGAACAATTCATGAGCTTCTATTTATCTTCAGCAATTGCTTTATGAATCAAGGATTTAACTGGAATAAGATAATCCAAGAAATAGTAAATTTCAATTCATTTCTGTGAATATAATATAAATTCCACATATGAGAGCAGAGATGTGAATACATTAGTGATAAAAATACTAGAAAGAAATTACCTGTTTCTATAACTGTAGTTCCCAAAGGCGTGTAGCCAGAGATTGCGGCAGATCAGACTTTTGCATCTCTTGGATTTTCTGGGACTTTCTACCCTTAAAAGTGAGCTAACACACCTCTGCAGGTTTTTCCTCTGTTAATTACAATGGGCTGCTTTTCAGCTTTATTCTCTGCTTAAAGCAATACGAAGCCAGAGCTAAAAGTTTTGGAAAATATTTCATTATTTCTAGGGAATTTCTTTCTCTTTCTCTTGGCTAAACAATAGTTCCTTCATATTTCTTGTTGATAAAACTGTTTAAAATCCTTTCCCTGCTGTCAAACATAGAATCAAGTGGGATGTTAGGCAAGTGGTTATCAATTACATTTCTCCATGCCCCAGGATTTTCTATCTTCAAATCAAATTTTGTATCTAGACTGATATTAAAACCATACCGTTAGATCGAGGGGCAGTCGGGAATTTTAAAATCTAGTAATTTATGAACTACAAAGGCTAATTAGGAACTCATGGTTTGAAGCATTGAGAATCAAGTAGTTTTCACAAAATGTTTTTTTTTTAAATTCTGTCTTTGAGTATAAGTATTTTTTTGTGTAAGAATTAGAAGCTTTGCATATATGTACCTGTAGGTGTCAAATAGCTCCCCAAATGTAGGGTGAGAAGTTAGAGGTATTGATGAAACTGTTAGCACGTTCTGAAGATGTTGTAGATGCCAATTTGTTCAGACAGCTCTACAAAGAGTAAACGGCATAATTTGCAAGTATGGAAAAGGAATTCCAAACCTGCACATTTGGTTTTGTATTAAAGATTTTACTAATTATGGCATAATTGTAAGAACCTTACACTTTAAGAAACCATAAAAACTGCCAGTCCTTCAGTCACACTGAATCCTGCTATGGCAATGCAAGTATTAAAGACACTGTATTCCAGCACCAAATACACCCTGAATAACTTCTAAAATTGCTTAAGTAGACTCTCCAGTTCAGATGCTTTCCCCATGAATTGCTACCTAAATCTTGAGAAGATGAGGATGCCTTCTAGTCTGTCAAGGTACTCATATATTTGCTGAGAACAACAAAGCCTTTCTACAGTGTCTGCAGTATTTGCTTAAAAATAGAAGAGTGTACTCCTTGGACCAGTGACAGCGTGGTTCATACAGGCCAGCATGGAATCCCTCAGTAGTCTGGCTGTGTGTTTACAGCTGAATAGTCTAGTAGCTATTTTACAAAGAGAGTCAGGAACATGGTTCTCATTTTACAGGGAAGAAAACCCCTTGAGAGCTGAAGAGAAAGAGGAAGGGGTTTGTGGCAGTGGCATCCTCAGGAGTCACATGGAGATGGAACTGGATTAAAACTTCCTGGAGTTGTGCTCTGGTTCTTGAAGTAGCAGTGCATGCCTCCTCCCTTGCACATGTCCCAAACTTAAATTAAAAAAAAATGCTTACATCACTGCTTATAACAATTCTTTTCAACATTTACATAGCCTTGCCTAAACATAAATGGAAATGAAAATAAAAAGGGAAGCACAGAACCTGATAATGTTTAATCTGTGTGCCAATCCATCCACATAGGATAACAAAAAGACAACAGGCAGACCTGTAACTTTCCCGCAAGTAAAGGTCAGTTAAACCAGCACAACCCTTTTTCCACATATAAAGCAATATAAGCTATCAGTCCTATCTGAACAGTCTCCAGTCCCAAGGCACTCTCAAAATAACTTGAAGATAAAGCAGAGATGAAAATCGGTAGATGCTGATGAGTTGGGCATGCAGTTGTCTCTTTGAGACATTTCTTAAGAGAAATTTTACATATGCTAAAAGTCAAAGTCAGGGGAGAGAAAAATGAAATGGATTAACATTTTATCGCAGACAAATAAGTTGGAAATGCTCTAATTTACAGATAATAAGATATGAGTACATGAAGATACTGCTATTGGGGCATTAAAAGTAAAAGTATTATCCTTCTGCTTAAAGATTCTACTAAAATAACTATAATTTTCTAATTAAGAAGATGTTAAATCTATGTGACAGTATAGTTAATTTCGTTCCTTGGGACCAAAACCTGAAACCTAAATGTAATAGTAACTTAAATGTTTCAGTCAAACATCCCAGAATTATTTTTCTAAGTATAACTGTATAAACAAAAATATAACAACAGCAATGGAGCAACCCTATCTTAATGCTGCCTTCTGACATCAAGACAAAAGCATTAAAGTCTTCGGACTCCAGTATTTGATACACAGCAAATAATTCTTTCTTTACAAAGCACAAGACAAATCCAGTGTAACCACTCCAGAGCTCCTATCATTGTCCTTATTCAACCCATCATCTAGAAAACAAGGCTCCAGATGCTGGATCTAAACTGGAGAGGGGCAGATTTAGACTAGACATAAGGAGGAATTTCTTCACCACAAGAGTGGGGAGGCGCTGGCCCAGGTTGCCCAGGGAAGCGTTGGCTGCCCCATCCCTGGAGGTGTTCAAAGGCAGGTTGGATGGGACTTTGAGCAGCCTGATCTGGTGGGATGTCCCTGCTCATGGCAGGGGGCCTGAAACTAGATGATCTTTAAGGTCCCTTCCAACCCAAACTATTCTATGATTCTATCTTTTTTTTTCATGTTTTGTGGTGAAAGTTGATTTGTCCATTTCCTTAAGTTTGTATCCCACAGCAGGATTTCTGTGTTTTGCTGTGATTTTCAAGAAAAAACATACTGTTTCCAAATCATCCAAGGCTACCCTGCCTGGGAATGTTGGAAGGGTTAACTGCCAGTGGACTATTACTAAAGTATAAACCAACCTCAGAATTTTTTGGAAGATGATTCATGAAGTGTTTATGGCACTGAAATTTGTAATACATCAGCAACCACCACAAATGGATTTGCTGTACTGTAAGCCTGCATATTTCACTGCAAATGGCTTTTGTGTTCACTTACCATTGGTAATGAAATGAACTGCCCTTAAAATGAAGGAATACATTTCCAGCGGTTGTGGATGTGTTATAGATGTTCTTTGCTGCAAATACATTATGAATTTTTAAAGCATTAAATATGTATGTACTATTTATAGTATTCTTACAAATACGGAGAGACTTTACGTTTTGAAGACTTATAAATTTTTTTATGATTTTTCTCTTGATTTTTTTCTTTTTTTACAGCATCTGCAGCATTTACATAGTCTGCCGTGCAGAACAATTATTTTGTTCAAGAAATCATCATGTTTTACTTCCAGTTCATCTCCCACATACCATAGATCTGTTTTCTTTAGATCAATTTTCTATTTTTTGTAAATCTATTTTCTTTACTGTCTATTTTAAAGCAATGAAACCTTTTTTTTTCTTCCTACTGCAGTAATCATCACATATCATTTTCCCCCATATAACTGCAGTATTGAACAACAAATTAGCTCTAAAGACAAGACACCAAGCACTGAGCTTAACAATGTTTCTTTGTGCGTACAGGCCCGTTTGGTTTCCTGTGTTACATGTGGGTTGATGTTGTCAGTCTGAACTACAGTTTAGGTAGTGTTAGGCAATTCTTAACCCAAGCTCTGTTGAGTAACGCTTCCCAGAACCTGTAGGCAATCTGCTGTAATCTGCTTAATTCTGTATTTCAAAAGCTACACAAGGAGAAAGACTATCTTCTTGCCTCCAGGTGCTGACTAGGTGATTGAAAGCAAATCACAGATTTTCTGCTGCCAGTGCTCCTCCCAAATATTACCAGGTACAGAATTTAGTCTTGCAGCATTTGCAGTGACTCTATTGGTCTGGATAACATTGAAAAGGGTTCATAAGGAGAAGGTTGTGTAGTTGAAAATAAGGATGCTACTAGTTTGTATTGCAAAAATGTGTGGGAGAGGGGCCAGTAAAAGTTTTGAGTGCATGACCGCAACAAGTTTGAGTATCTAAACAGGGTGATCGCAGACAAAACAGATGGCCTAGATGTTAGCTGGCAAAACCTTTATCACTACAGCCTCTAAAGATCATGACGGTACATGAAAGAAGAAGGAAGATGAAAATATTTCAGTAGAGCTGGGGAAACTTCTGCTCACTGAATACTTTTCTTAAGTAATTCCTTCTTTGACTGTTGTTTTTTTGTCTAGCAATTTCAAGTAGTTTATTAGGTTGATTAAGTTTTACGCAGCCACACTTGCCTTGTAGTATGCTCCTTACTGCCACCTCACTTTGATCTTCAGGATCTACCTGCTCTACCTTGCACGCCACAAGCTCTGAGTTTTGCAGTGTGAGTCTTCTACTCCAAGGTAGTCCATCTGTTCCAGAATTGAGCAGATAAGAAAATAACAACAGCTATTTTTCTTTTTTTCTGACCAGCTGTTGTCTTGAAAAAGGTGCAAACCCTATTCTTTTTTATCAGAACCTTGGTGCCTCTCAATTAGAATAATTGCAGGCCAGTTCTGTTTCTAATACTCTCTGGAAAAAAAAGATAATTTGAGAATAAATTCTGAACAAAATTTACTTGAAAGGGAAAAATGTTTCAAGAAAATCTGAAATTGGCTTTTATTCAGAAAATAAATTTGTTAAAAGATTTTAGGAATTACTTCCTGACTGGGAATTCGTTCTGGGAATTCATTGTGTTTCAACAGAGCATTTCACTACCTGCTGTTAATTTTGTTCTCTTGGTATTGATAATTTGCTTTAAACTGCAAAATATCTCCTTCCAAAGCCAATTTGTTTAACTGCATGGCTAAACAATTTTTTTATTTATATGTGTGTATTTTCTGTGCTAATGTTTCCTACAGAAATCACTGTGAATTATGCTTCACACAATTATGACTTTAGAGTAGAATCACCAACATTATTTTTTATCAAATGCTTTAAATGCCCTGTGTATTACAATGATGAATAAATCACAAGATATCTTACTGAAGGCAGTTCTTGTCTAAGAGATATACAGGCATTCAGGTATATATATACAGGTACATTTGCATTCATCATGTTTAGAAAGTAAAATATTTTAATGTATGTAGCTCTGGAACAGGAAATAGAGTATTTGGTTGCTGTTCTCTTCTCTGCCGCTGTCTGTATGATGCTGTCTCTCTTGGCTTCTATTTCTCCACTCATAATTTATCTGTCATGACTTCTCGTCAACAATTATTTCTTCCTATAGGTACTAACCAAACCAAAACTTTACCCTCAGCTGGGAGCCTTCTATATAGTAATGGTGTCAGACTTGTGAGTATGGAGTTCTTTTCAGAAAGATACAACTTGCAGTTCAAAGTTTTTTCACGTGACGTGACCAAAGGGAAAACGGGTATGAAAAATAACTCAAGAGAAACTTTTGGAAAGTATTTACACCAATGGAGAATATCTAGGTATTAAGGCCCGAAAAGCCAAGCTCTGTTTTAGTCATTTAAATTACTCCTGTTTCTGTACTCAGGGCCATATTTGACTAAGAAACACTTAGATGGGGTTTTGGTTTAATATTATGAGTAGTCCTTCATACTCCAGTGAGTGTTCACTTCTCAACAGGAATGCTCAAATACTTAAAAGGAACTTTTTATTAATTCCAGTCTGTGAGATCTCTGTGTTCTTTAATGAAGGACTTTAGTATAGCTCACATATTTGCATGAGCTTCACTTGTTTATTATTTTAGCACTAAAAATAGTTTTAAATTTTTCACTGTTGATGCTGCTAGCTGGCTAGAGAAATAATTCCAGTGATCCATCACAGGCAGGTGAGCGGGTGCTGAAAGGCTACAGGTCAGATTTTGAAAGACATTGAGATACCCCAAAATCTTTGTGAGTCTTATCCTTGATACCACTTTGAAAATCTATGAGAAAACAGGCTGCTTCATTTGGGATAGCCCTTTCTTGCTCTGTGTCATAACCCTGGGGCTGCATGGTCCTCTGCAAGTGTCCTTAAGTGTACGGGTGACAGACTCCAATATTATTCTGAACCAGTCAATGCTTTAGGTGAGCTGGGATTTACCCTGAAGAACTGAATGGCAACAATTCCAAAACTTCACCAGGAAGAAAGCTTGGCTCATATTGCATGAGCATGTATCTTCAAAAGGTAGGGATTTTTTATATGAAAGTTTGTCTTTCACGTTTTTTTTATCAGTTCAGTCTTAAAGATAGCATAGATAAAGTAGGAGGTATTTGGCTGTGTGGCAAACCTACCAAAGTAGTCAGCATTATTGAATCAAAATGTTGAAAATTATTTTCTTGTAAATACAGATTAAGAAAAACCTGAAGAAATTTTGCCAGCGTTCTGTTTAATTTATAGTCACTAAGCTTCTACTCAAGAACAGATTAGTGGATATGGGTTTAGATATCTTCTGCTGCAAGGAAAACCAAAGTTACCCACTGCAAAATCATTTTGTAGCTGTTTAAGGAATGTTAGCATAATGTTTGATGGCCCATTTAGGTTTGTTGGACGCATCGGCCTCCCATACTCGCTTTTGTTTTGAAGCCTGAAATAAGAAACACAGGAAAGCCATGGAATGGATTTAAAGATCCATCCCGGGGCTCCTTAAATTAAATTAACAGGGACCAGCCTACCCGGGTCACAGTGTAGCACATTTTGAGAGAATCTGTTCCAATAACCTCATAATTTCAAGTCTGATCCTGAAAATGTATGTCTGATATACATATTGGTCATCTGACAGATTTAAACAATGAGGAGCTAAAGGTCTCCAGCCATTAGTTTAACACTGCTGTATCTTTGATGAGGAATGATGATTTCTGAACTTACTGATTGAAGCAACCCAGCTCCATAAACAGCTGTGGCTTGAGAAAGGTATGTCCATGAGCAGTTTCACTGAGTGACGTAGTTAGGGGATCCAGGATCACACCTTGGGCCTTAAAATAGGAAAAGAAGTAGGCCAAGCCCCAAAGCCATAAGCAGAGGCATCGGGATATAGATATGTGCTTTTGAGTTACTTCTGCACATGATACATAAGTGGGATCTACAGTTGAGAATATTGTGGCTCTATTTATTTTCTGCACAGATGAAAGAATTTATAGGGAGATTATCCATATAAAGTTTTTTTAAGGTATCATACACTTGTGATTTAAAGCTTGCATCCTCATTACCACGGGTTTTAATTTTCTGTCTGTACACTTAAAACAACTCCTTGCTCGTAGACCATAGGGGGTAGCACATCTCTCTTCTCCTCAGAGTACCCATACGTGATCGATACATGTGCAAGTGTTGAATTAAATCTCTGTGGGGTTAATTTATTGTAACTGAAGGCTGAGCAGCACAAAAAAAATGTTTGATCATTACAGAATTAATACCTAATGTGTTGAAAAGTCTTACGAAGAGTGGCTGAGGGAACTGGGGTTGTTTAGCCTGGAGAAGAGGAGGCTGAGGGGAGACCTCATTGTTCTCTCCAACTACCTGAAAGGAGGTTGTGGAGAGGAGGGAGCTGGGCTCTTCTCCCAAGTGACAGGGGACAGGACGAGAGGGAATGGCCTCGAGCTGCGCCAGGTTCAGACTGTATATCAGGAAAAAATTTTTCACAGTAAGGGTTATGGGGCACTGGCAGAGGCTGCACCGGGAGGGAGTTGATTCCCGATCCCTGGAGGTGTTTAAGGGACGGGTGGACGAGGTGCTGAGGGACGTGGTTTAGTGGCAGATAGGAATGGTTGGACTGGATAATCCAAAAGGTCTTTTCCGACCCGGTGATTCTCTGATTCTACGAAAAGGACAAGGCAGCGTTCGGACAGGTCCGAAGGGTTTGTTTTTTCCCCCCGAACTTTCTCATAAATAGCCGCCGTCAGCCCGATTTAGCAGCAATTCACGCGTTCAGGGACGCTGCGATGCTCTCCTCGTTAGCGGAGCAGCACAATTCTTGTAAGACTCGGTTTCCTTTGGGCGAGAGGAAGGGGAGGAAGCAGGCAGGGATGTCAGAGCATCGCCAAGGGCACCGGTTTAATCGGCGCTTTCCCGAGCGCGCCCCGCGCATCCCTCCCCGCCGGGACATCCCGCCCCGCTCCGGGACGGTCCCCCGGGGGTCGCTCCAAGTTGTTCCCGGGGGGAGGTCCCTCCCGGCGGGGATGCGGGGCGGGGTGGGGGGGGCGGCCCGGCTCCTCGCCGCCCCGCGGGGTGTCCGGGCGCCGCCGCGCGGCCGCCGCTCCCGGGCGTTCCCGGAGCCGCCGGGCAGCCCCGCCGCAGTTCGCTCCCGAGCGCCTCTCGCCGCCGCTGCCGCCGCCGCCGCCTCCTCCCGCCGCCCCCCGGCCCCGCCGGGCTTGAAGGTCACCTCCGCCCGCCCCGCCGCCGCCGCCGCCGCTCGCCGCCCCCGGAGGGTCTCGCCGCGCGGGCTCGGGGGCGGGGGCCGCGGCAGGACGCGCTGAGGGCGGCGGGGGAAGGGGCTGCGGCGGCCGGCAGCGTCCCGCCCGCTCCCCGCCGGAGGGGAGCCGCGACCCCTCGCCCGCCTCGCCTCTTTATGGTGAGTTGAGGGGGCGGGGCGGGGCGGCCCGGCCGGCGGTGGGGGACAAAGGGGACCCTCGGTGCGGGGTATCCCGGCTGGTGATGGGGGCAATGAGGCAGCTCGGGGCGGGGCATCCCGGCCGGTGATGGGAGCAGCTCGGTGCGGGGCATCTCGGCTGGTGCTGCGGGACGAGGGGGACCCTTGGTGCGGGGCAGCCCCGCCGGTGATGGGGCGGCAGCTCGGTGCGGGGCAGCCTGGCTGGTAATGGGGGCAACGGGGCAGCTCGGTGCGAGTCATCCCGACCGGTGATGCGGGATGGCGAGGACCCTCGGTGCGGGGCATCCCGGCCGGTGATGGGGGACAAAGGGGACCCTTGGTGCGGGCCATCCCGGCCAGCGATGGGGGCGATGGGACCCTTGGTGCAGGGCATCCTGGCTGGTGCCAGGGGACAAATGGGACCCTCGGTGCGGGGCATCCCGGCTGGTGCTGGGGGCAGCGGGGCGGCTCGGTGCGGAGCATCCCGACCAGTGATGCGGGATGGCGAAGACTCTTGGTGCGGGGCATCCCAGCCGGTGCTGGGGGCGAAGGGGAATTGGCTGCCCCTCTCTGCCTCGCCCCTCCGCCCCTCGGGAAGGGGGCGCGGCTGGGAAGTTGTCGGGGAGCAGGGGGTGCGGGCAGGGAGCCGAGCGGCTGAGCCGCCTGCCTGCAGCGCGCCGGGGAGAGGCTGCCGGGGAGGTGTCTCCCCAAAGCAAGAACGAGAACAATGGCCAGTCGGGTTTCAGATGAGTTACCGGTTGCAAGAGTGCAGATATTTAGCTGCGGGGATACAACTTGCCTGTAAGTCATCAGTGTTTACTTATTTTAGAGGCGCTTCATCCTGTGGCTTTCTCCTGCAGCATGTCTCGGGAGAGAAAAAAGTATCGGTGCTGGCTACGTATGTGTTCCATACAGGTGAAGCTACACGATATAGATTTTAAATGTATAGGCAGTTCCAGGTGGAGCTGGCACTCCTGAGCAGAGGGACGGTTTGGCAGTGTGACCGTGGCACGCGTTCTGCGTTTCCAAAATGTGTAACGTGGCTGTTGGAGATCAGGCTGCCAACTTAACATGGTTCACGCAGATGGGGAAAGGAATGTGGTCTGAAGTTCGACTCTGGAGTGATTCACATCAGCGAGGTGTGAAAGATCTTGTCCAAATCCGCAGCTTTTGTTTATTGACTGTCTGAATTGCAAATGCGGCACTGTGGGTTAGATTGTTAACTAGTTTGGGGATGACTGTTTTTTCACTTTAAATAACATTGAGCTTATTCGAGACGAGTGTGATCGTAAAATACAGCGGTTATAGAAGACGGTGTCCCAAGAATGTCAGGTCCCCTGCTTTACTTCTCACTCTAGAGCTGATGATACTTAAGACAGAAAAGATGCTGCATGTTTCAGTTGCCATTTAGAAGCATGAAAACTATTGTATGTACAGGTTACAGAAGTCGAAGATAGATTTTGTCGTTCTGTGGCAAAGCCTGATGACCTAAATGAAGTTTGGATCAATCTAAAATGAAGTTAGTCCTTGTAATCTAATAGTTATTTTTTAGAGACCAGATAGTCACAGCTGCTTCACGAATTATGCATTGGGAAGAGTGGCAGGTGTGCGTGCGTGTGAATTTTCAATGTGTATCTCAATAGATTATTTAGTTTTTAGGAAAGTATTTTGTATCACAAGCTCCATTTACCGGGATTATAGTAGTGATTTAGAATAGCTCGAACTATGGTACTATTAATTTATTTTTGCTTTCTTTTGTTTAAATGTTTTGTAGCATTTCTGATTACAGTCCAAATCTGCTGTCTCTCCTAGGTAGGCTTTAAAGGCATGGCTACCCAAGTTTCAGTGGCGATTCATTCTTCTGGTAAATGTATTAGACAAAGGATTTGCATTTCCTGAAATGAAGTCTGTGTTTGTAGTGTCAAGACTATATTTCTTTATTCTATTAGTACTTAACTGAGTAAAAGTAATATAGCTGACAAACGTAATGAATAAGATTCATGGAACATTGATGATTTTTATAGTTCTTGTAATTGAAGTGCTTGGTGTCCTTGACACGATGAGGATGCTTTTCTGGTTTTCATGAAAGGGTAACCTTAAATGACAGAAATACTAGCCTGAGTCAAGTGTCGAGGAAGAGAGCAGGATTCTTGAATGCATAATGTGCTACATTTCCAATATGGAGTTTGAGTGTACACCTAGGATTATAAGGTCCAATTCCCAGCATTGTGAATTATTTTAGTGATGCCTACACGCTCAACGCAAACGTAATCCCTTACTAACATGCACTGCCGACTTGCTGCAAAGGAGGGAGAATATTATGTCCTTAGGCCATGGCTGCCAGTACTGCTGGTTTTTGAAGTTCCTCCTTGCTTCACAAGCTGCAGTCCCACACAAAGCCCCTTTGAAGTTGAACATGCAATAGCAAGGCCAAAGGGGACTCAGCCACTCGTATAGTCAATCTTTCTGCCCAGGGCAGGATCAGCTTATACCTGTGTCATCTCTGATGGATGTTTGTGTACTTTTTCTATTCCCCTTTACCTCTTGCTTTTCTTTTTCCCCGCTTTTGCTATTTTTTCTTTCATCTGATTTTTTTCTTAGTCTATGCTTTTACTTAATTATTTTCTAAAGAATCATCTCATTCCCTCTGAACCATCTGTCCCACTGGCATGCCCAGTCTCTCTTCCAGTATTTTTTATTGCTTTCTGGGGTACATACTTCTTCTCTGCCAGCCCTTCATACCTGGCTTTACCAGGTTTTTGCCTGTTTTTAAGGAGGGATTTAGTGGAAATAGTATCCTTGGTCTTGCTTTGTGCAGATACGTAAACTTCACCCAAGACTAAAAGTGCTGCTCAGTATTGACTTGCACTGGGGGAAGTTGATGTAGTTGGAAGTACAGAGCAGAAGAGACCAATGACTGAGTTAAATAATTCACCATCACTAATTTATCATGCTTTAACTTTGAAGTGGCATTATCTGAGTTTAAAATCTTATAAGTGTTATATACTGTAAAGATCGAATTCCTAATGCTGGCTGCAAGAAGAAATGTTATTTGCAGTTAGGGAAGGCATGGCTACGGTAAGCGTGGGGTTGCCTGGCAGGTGTATTAATCTGAAAAAGATGAATCTTCCATAATTAAGACTGATATATAATACTAGAACTTGAGAGAAATGTAGCAGCTTAGAAATGTTTTCCTTTTAACTGTGTTTATTTTGTGTATCTTTTGTAACTCTCTCTACTGCTTTCTTGGATCTTGACTTCTTCCCATTTTACATGGAAAACTGGGGATGCTGCTGTCTCCTGCACCTTTGTAAAAGTAGCATGTGACTAAAACGAAGGAGTTAAGAAATAAGTGCATGGACAAGGCTTCAGAGAGTAGCAACTCACATATTAGGTGGCCTGGCTGCTTATGGTCTCGATTGTGAAATCATTTAAAATGTGTGGCAAACCTTCCATTGACTTGATTGTGCAGTATTTGTTTTCTGTCTCCAACAGCAGAATGTTTTCTGAGAGCTGGAAGTCCCAGTTTCTGAGGATCTTTTCACAAGTAATTGATGAGAAGCCGAGAATATATTCCAAGCAATTGCTATTTTTAAAGCTTCTCATCAGTAAACAAATGGTAGCGAGTGCTGGAGTTAGTGAATCCCAGCTTTCTTCTGTGTTTTGTAGTTTGTTGATCTTGAGTCTGTCACAGTGCTGTCTGTGATTCAAACTTTCCCTTTACTTTTCAGCATTTATTAATATCTTTTCCACTGGATTTTTTTAGAATCTAATACAGTATGAGTACATGCTGATGCACCTCTCTTGGTGAGGATGCTCATAGGATCACGCTCTTCTGATTGCTTGTTCCAAAGTTTTTCTAGAGATTTTATTGTCTCTGGGTTCAGGCTCTGTATTAAGTGTGGCCAAATATTGTATGATCAGAACTGCTAGTCTGAATATATGTATGTTTTTCTGAGAAAGCCACGAAATGCAAACTTAATACATGAATTTCCACTCTAAATACATACTGGTTTAGAGGTTGTGAGTGTGTAAAAACATGAGGAGGAGAATGTTTAAATGAGGAAGTGCTACCGTTTCAGATAAAAATATTCTTTTTGACAGGTAAAGCATTTGTAGAGAAGGTGAAAGAGCACCTGTATACAGGTGGAAGAAAGCACAGTTGTATTGGACAGTTGTTCTTGAGTTAAAAGTAACAGGACAAAAGTTTTGCTGTGTTGAAATTAATAGCATCTTCACTTGAGATAACACAGTAGTGAATTTCTGTGTACTGCCCTGAGGGGAAAGCCCAATGCAGTTGTAGTTGGTTTCCTTGAAACTAGGTTGCTCTGTATCCTGTCGTTTGGATGCTTTGTGGCTCTTTTGTCTTTCAGATATCTATAGCTTACACATAAGAAAACACACGCAGAGAAAATATATATATTGCCTTAAAAAACTTGCAGTCTGTTGTGGAGTTTCTTATTTTGGTAGCAGAGTGAGTGTTAAGCCTTTGAGAAACTCAAACAGATCTAGACCCCTGGATTTAAAAATAAAATGTCAGGTAATTGTCTTGTTGTCTTGAGAAAATGTATCTTTAAAGTGCCTGTCTATTGCATAAAGGCACCCATCTTTCCCAAAAGTAGTTTGTCTGATGAACAGGCTTTACTCTTCCCCTGGATAGCCAGTTCCTGAGTTTCTGCTTTTATTGTTTATATTTGTTTTGTTAAATAGGTCTTTGATGTCTGATTTTTTTTTCACCATATGTTGTAGAGGATTGACATTTTATAGTTTGAAGAGAGATAAATGGGCAATGTTGAATGGGACTGATACAAGAAAAAGGCTTAATAGTCTTTGTCAGAGCCAATATCAATATCTTTGTCTGCTCTGGCAGAATTCCACTTTTCTCACAAGTATTAGTTTTCCATATAGCAGTGGCCCAAACATTTAGATCTCTTTCTTGACAGCTAATTAAATATATGGCCTAATAATCACAGTAGATAGCAAAATAAATACTCCAGATAAAGCTCTTAGCAGTTTCTCCTAAATTAAGCATTACGCAATGTTGTGCAGTTATTTTGTTCAGCAAGTTAATGTCATAGTAAGTTAAGGTCCTGTAAACAGTCCTAATATGAAAAGCTAGAATATAGTATTAAATACTGGTTGTAAAATAATTTTCTGTCTACAAATTTATGTAATTCTGTAGCACTGCCTTGGGGTGCACCGTAGTCTGTGCATTCTGTGACCACAGAGCTTACAATTTTGCTTCTTTGGTGGGAAAAGTTATTGAAGCATCAGTCTTGCTACTTGGTGGTTGCCTTTGATCAGTGTCATGGTAAATAAGTTGATGAAATATCATCTGTTACAATGAAACTCTACAGTGAAGGTCTAGTATTGGAAAAAAAAAAAGAACATATATTACTCCAGTACAGACAGTCCACCCTGTATGTGTGTAGTTACTTAAATGGCCTTTCCTCCAACATCGAAGATGAGCTACCTAAAATGTCATCTACCACATGGTGATATCCATTTTAAGTCTGCAACAATATAAATGCTAAGGAAGTCCCAGAGTGCAGTTTGAATTGAGCCACATAGAGTGACCCAGCAGGAAGATTAATGGATCTAGATACCCTCCTGCTCTTTCGGTGATATTAGACCCCCTTCCCCCTCCTTAATTTAGGACACACTCCAAATGTCTCCTTCACTTCATGGTGACCCCTTCTCTGTTGCCATTGTGATAATACGTTAGTCTGCAGCTGCCTCCACAGGAGGTCGATTTGGTTTCCCCAGGTCATGACAAGTATTGAACTCTTGCCAAATACCAAAATTGTCCATATTGCATCTTTTGCACACTTGCTTCATTGTGAATGTCCTCAATTTAAAACCAGATTATTTCATTGTTATTGTTTTCCAATCCCTGCCCATGTCTCTTTCATTTAAGTTTTTGGTTTGTTTCTGTTTTACAGTGTTGTTTTCATTTTGGTTCAGTACTGAATCTCTGGCTGTAGCTGATTGTTAAGTATCTTATGCCACTAAGGGAAAAATCAGTCGTAAAGACCACTTGTCAGATGGAGGAGCTTGGGGGCTTACCTAGCAGCCGAATGCACGGAGCACCCTGCAGTACCACACACAAACAGATCCTTTGGGGTTGTATAAGCCTTACTCTAAAATCATATGTTCTTTGAGACTGAAGACTTCTTTTATTCCTCCTACTGTAAAATGCCATCAAATCAGTCGGCTTTGGTGCTGATATGATCTTTCGTCCTCACTCTGGGAACTGTCATATCTAATAAACCACCTGATTAATCAGTACTTGTTGGGACATACAGATTCAAAGGGGCAGAGTGATGCAGTCAGGTGGCTTGGCCCCTTTAATGACTTTGAGCAGAGTTTTGTTTTCAGGAATTGCCAATTCACTGCAACAAAGTATGGTGTCAACTTTGGGTGATAACACTTCTTACTTGTTTTGCTCTGGATGTGGTTAGTCTGAAGCTTTCGCATTTCCGTTGTTTCAGTCCTCACGGTTGTAATCTTGCCCTTGAATCAACACCAACTTGTGTTTTGTTGCTGCCAGAGAACCACCTATCCTAGAATATGTATGTTTGTTATACAGGAGTGGATTTTATAAATGACTCTTGTGTTGCTTGAAATCTTGTTACGTGCAAACTTGTCTAGGTAGAAACCTAAATATTTTATTATATTCTAAATATAAAAGTGCTTTTTTTGATATACTATATCCAAGCATATATCACAATAAACTTCTGGTGCTGAAGAGTTCTGCAGGGTGGTCTCCTGGAGAGAGCCAAAAAGGATGGTGAGGTCGTGATACCAGCTCTTGAGTACTAGGTAAAACCACTGTCCTTAATGAAAAGAAGTAATTTAAAACAATTTTAAACCACAAACAATTAAAGTGATTAAATTTAGGAAGATACAATTTCCTTATGAATTTTATATGAAGAACGTAACTTAGCAATAATACATGACACAGGACAAGATAATGAAATCATACAGTAAAATAAAAACAAATAGTTAAATAATTAGACTTAAGTGAGTCAAGAAAATCTCTTGTTGTAATAAGAAGTGTCCATCTTTTTTGTTACAGGAGTCTGTGGTATTGTTCATGTTTCTTTAAAAATGGGTTAATCTTTTCTTTTGCACTTTTAAATGTTATATTCTAGTGCTAAGAACCTTCTTATTAAGTCCAGTTATGCTGCTGCTGTGGATGCATGTCAGGTTTGCTTACTGCAATCCAAAGAAATGAAGGCTTTCCTAGTCATTTTAAGGGTTTTTCCTTTCTCCTGAAAACCAGCACTAGTACTGCACTATCCATATATATGGTCTCTATTTGTATCCTATCCAGTAGGATTATTTCCACTTTAAGAAGAAAATATGCAAAAAAAAAAAGAAAAGATTTGCAGACGTCTCATGGTAGTCATTGTAGTGTGTGTGCTTCCAAAGTGTGGCACTTTGCCAGTCCTGATTTTCCTATTTGTTCTTCTCTGTTGGCTCTGGAACTACTGAGGTAAAAGTAGCAATTAACAATTTTATTTTTGCTAGTATTGCAGCTGTCTAGTTCTGCTAAAACTGCTATTTAGCAAAGTGGTAGGAAAGGAAGCTTTGCATGAGGCTTTGTAATAATGCCGAGGTGTGAAAGAGGTATTGTTCAGAGAACACAAGGATTCAGAATGCTTTGAACGTGGTTTGCTCACTATCTTTCTCATAGTTTATTTTTCTTAGTTTGCCTATGACACAGATTGAGGAGGGTGGGGTCTGGACCAGCAAACAACTGTGTTTGTGCACCTTACTGACTTAAACTTGTTTCTTTAAATTTTATTATTACTTTTCCAGCGGGGAGTAAAAGATGAAGGATCACTGAACCTGGAGTTTGACATACATGGCAGAATCCTTGTTTTAGAGGGTACATCAGTGCATTGTTGATGTGCAGAACTGGTGTAGGTTAGTAACATGTTACAGTAGTCAAACACTCAGAAAAATACACACACCAACAACTGTGCACGCACAGAGTTCCAAAATAGAATCATAGAATAATTTAGGTTGGAAAAGACCCATAGGATCATTGAGTCCAAAGCTTAACCCAACACTGCCAAGTCAACCACTAAACCATGTCCGTAATCGCCACATCTACATGTCTTTTAAATACCTCTGTCATGGTGACTCCACCACTTCTCTGGGCAGCCTGTTCCAGTGCTTGACAACCATTTCCATGAAGTAATAATTCCTAATATCCAGTCTAAACTTCCCCTGGTGCAACTCCAGGCCGTTTGCCCTCATCATCCAAAAGAACTGCCTTTTGGAGACCATGTTTCCAACTCCTGGCTCCCTGAAATTGCGTAGGTACATGTAAGGATAGACACTGAAACTGAATTAGCATGTACACCTTGAACGTGGCCAGCCATAGAATCATAGAATCACCAGGTTGGAAGAGACCCACCGGGTCATTGAGTCCAACCATTCCTATCAAACACTGAACCATGTCCCTCAGCACCTCGTCCACCCGTCCCTTAAGCCCCTTCAGGGAGGGTGACTCAATCCCCTCCCTGGGCAGCCTCTGCCAGTGCCCAACAACCCTTTCTGTGAAAATCTTTTTCCTAATGTTCATGGGCTAGAACAAAACCAACCTCATCTTCCATTACTAGTAGTGGAGTTGTTACCTCAAATCTTGGTATTGTTGCTACAATAGATGTTGACATATATCTAATCAGCCAACCATCAGTTACACAAAGCAGTTCAGATCCTCAGGACAGCTTTCTGGTGCCATTTTAGGCACTAAGGGCACGTGCCAACTGCTACTCCAGCAAGGCCCATGTCTCTTGGATGCCTGTATTTCTCTTGTGAACGCCTAGGATTCCTCTGGGCTTCTCTGACAGCAGTAGGCATCCACATTTAGATGCCTGTACGGCTCCCCTCCTAATCTGGAAGGAAACTGCACTTAAACACCGAAGCACCAATGCAGTGCAAGAACACAAAACTTCACACTATCAACAAAGCAATCTGTAAACTCCTAATAGAACATGATATATATGTGGTACCAAATCTTCTGTATCTCCTTCTCAAAATGTATGATAACTCTGGCTTTTGTTTCTGACGCCAGAAGCTGAAGTTTTCAAAGTACTGCAGTGATGGTAGGAAGTCTGCATGGTTGTATTTCAGGCTTATTCTAGATAATTAGGCTTTTGGAGGTAAGTGACTGAGCACTCTTGTCTCGTTGTCTGCTCTTCAATCACTTTTTCTGTAATTAGCAGCAGTAACAGTGATACAGGTAAAAAACAAGTCTCTCAACAGTTAATGGTGATGCAGGTACCAGGGCCTTTGCTCTAATCAGCACTATTATCTGTATAATTATAATAATTATTATTATCTAACTATTATTTGAATAGCAAATTTGTTTTACAGTGATGACTACAGAGTTAAAGTTCTGATGATCTTGTCAGGGTGTATGTTGAGAACTCCTGTGCATTTGATGTCTGATGGATGTTTTATGCCTGACAGTTTGGTGTGGTGGGGGTTTCTTTTGGTTTTTTTTATTGTTGTGTTTGGGGTTTTTGTGCTGTTGAATAAAATGACAACAATAGGGCATTAATATTTCTTCATATCGGTCTTGCTTTATGAATGTATCTTCCAAGCACATGCAATTCTTAATTAATATATCTAATAATGTCATGGTAATCCCCGGCCTGGCTTGATTGGCAGCTAAATGCGTGCAAGCTTTAGATCAAGCCAAGAAGAAACAGTCAGTATAATGTTTCTCTATGTTAAACCTTTGCAAGCAGGTAAAATGAAGCAAATTGGAAGTTTTCTGTGACAAAAGTAACACAGACTTTTTTTCTGTTTCCATATTTGCACTGTTACAAAGTAGTAGACTAATATGTGAATCCAGATTTCTAAGGTAAGTATATTCTAGTGGATAGTAAATTTTACAATAGTAGCAATTGTTTCCCTGCTGAAGCCATTAAATATTTTGTCTCTCATTCTACAAGAATCAGAAAGATTGGACACTGATTTCTACTGTGGGTAATTTTGTTTATTTATTTATTTAATAAATTTTCTCAGGTGATAATATCTTTTAAGTTGCTTAAGTGTTGATTAAAATGAAAGATTGAAATGGTCGCTCTAGTCCTCGGAATAGTTTTGTTATGAACTTTCATGGTACGTGATCATACTGTTCACAAGAAAATAATACTTGCAAATAACATAAAGTAGAACAAGTGAACTAGTTGATAAACTCTTCATTTCTAATTACATCAGACTTTTGTTTGCCAGAATAAAACTATTCAGCACCTGTAGTCATCTGTGCTTTGCTGTCAGAGAGTTATGCTTGGCCTATAAATGAATATCCTTTTACCTGTATAAGTGGGTGCATCTTTATTAGGAGAGGTAAAATTTAGGCAGTAAATTGGCTTCTTTACTCTCATAAATGTGTTAAAATCAACCTGTCCTATTAGCACCTACCCTATTAGCAGATCTTAATATTGTTGTCTTTTAAGAAACAGATCCTTAGCCAATAAGTTTTTCACATTGCTGTAAATAATGACTTGCTGATTGAACTTTGTACTAACGCCTCATATTGCATTTGCTGTTTATTTTGCTGTTTAAAATGTCACGTAGTTTGGTCTCAAGTTTCATCTTTTTGAAGGTCTCCAAAGTAATTCTAAAGAGCTACAGATCATCTCTCATTTAAATCAATAGGAAATAATATTGATCGTAACAGGGAAGAGGAAAGCTGTTGGTGTCTTTTAATCTTGTATCATTTGGGCTCCTGGTATTGCTTCTGTCATTAGCTTTGCCAATACCCATCAGAGCACTTCGTAGTGGAGCTTGAACCATGGAGGATCATTGCGCTTTTGAGTCCTCTCAATTGTTAGTAGGAAAGCTGGTCTTTTTTTTAATATCTCAGGCCTGATATTTGTGCAGTGACTGTGGTGTTAGCATGTGCTGGGTTGATTCAGAGAAAACACTAATCCCTTAGTAGACTGACTTTGGGGATGTCCAAAGGCTGTGCTTTTTCTCTCACTTCTGAAAGGCTGGCTGTTGTCATCTGTGGCTTTTAAGAATCAGGAATCACATGTTAAAAACTAAGCGGATTTTAGGGTAGAAGCATATTCTCCTTTCTTTTCTTTTCATTTTTTTCATTTTAATAATTTGCTCGGCTGATGTTTAATACATAAGTAGTTTAAATAATTTAATAAAACTGTCTCAAATGAGGAAATTGAAAGGGAATTCCAAATGAATGTTATAACGCAGTACTATTGCAGCTTAACTCTTCGGTGTGGGTGGTCCTTCCTGGTACAATGCTGGAAGAGTAAAAAATGCATCATCTTAGGACTGTGGAAACGTGCACACCTACGAAAGATGGACAGAGTGGCGACAGGACAAGCATCACTGAGGTCACAAGATGACCTGCATATTCCTTTGGATAGTTGAACACCTGAATTGGGTAGTTTCTGCTCTGGAGTGAGTACCTGGGTCCTTGTGAAATTGCTTATGAATTACTTGCACTTATGCTGATGCTGTGTGTGGTGCATAAATGTGTACAGCTCTGTTTCTGGGCCTCTGTGTGTGTCAGCAGCTGTCAGCTCTGTTCCCTGGGAAGCTCTTGGAAGTTATCAGTGAGTGCTTGGTTTTACTTTGCTGTGTATTGTTTGTTTTGCTTAAGAGGTTGGTGTATACTGTCTTCTTCCTCTGAGTACAAGGCTGCATGAACTCAGCTTCACGGCTGAGTCAGACATGCTTGTATTGCTTCTTCTTCTTCTTGTCACTACCATGTATTTACCTAGTTTTTTTTTTAATGGGCTGTAAATTTATTGGTTTGTAAAGAAGAGAGCTGTGTAATTTTTCATGTGTAAAAGCTACTGTTAGTTCTTGTAGTAACTCTAGCCTAAGAAATACAGATGCTAGTTAGTGCATGCGGTAAAAATACACACAAATAATGAAATAAAAAAAAGTGAATTTGGTGCTTTCGTTTATACTTTCACGCCTATGAAACGTGTACAGCTAGTGAGTTGGTGAAAGGAATTGACCTTGGAGCTGACAGAATTGATTTGGAACTGCAGAAATATTAAGCAAGGTGTTTATGATTTCTACTAAGCACAGCTTGACAATTGTTCATATTTAATAACTTTTATCATTGTCTCTACTACTAAATTTATGCTTCTCTGTGTATGTGCAACACCTCTGAGTTGCTGACTCTGTGAGCTATAATTTTGAATTGCTTTTATTTTGTGTTTAAATTATCAACTATAATTTTATGTTATAGCACACACGGGGGAGGAAATGTTAAGCTATAATTCCAACAGCAAGCATTAAATTAATATATCATATGCTTTTCAAAAAATAAATTTAGAAGTGCATGAAGATTTACAGAATAGTCCAAATTCACAAGGATGCCAAGCTTGAGCTGCCTTAGGAACTCTGTTCATTAACTAGAATTTCTGACTTTGGCACGTGGTTGTTTTGAAAGATGTTCAGTTTTCTGGACTATATTCTGCTTATTAAAATACCTGTGTTGATTGTGTTGAATGATAAGAAATAATGGATATACTTGACCATATTCAGGTCCCAGTTGCAGTGTGTGATTTGCTAGATGATTACTGTTTTCTTTACATGTATCCTTTCACTCTGGTGCTAATACAAGTAAAATCTATTCTTTTAATTTGCTAACCTTTACTGTGAAACAATACGTGCCATTATGAGCTTTGCCTGAGTAACAGGTATAGTTACATCTTTGCATAGTAAATTGGAATTGCTAGTCTTTTGTTGGCAAAGAAATTAGGGAAAAGATTATTTGAATGTAAATTGCCCTATCACTGAGCATTTTTATACAAATTAGGCAAAAATAATTTCCTGTGATACCTCAGAAATCAAAAATGGAAGAAAGGCATATTTGCGTAGACTGTTTAGCTACAGAGTGTCCCCGCACTTTAACATTTAGAACTACAGAATACTGATATAGTTTGTCATATCGAAATATGGACATTGTTAATTTTTTATGTAGCTCCATTAGATAAGAAAAAAAAAACATTGAGGGCATTAAATCCTAATCTTCAGAGAAATGCGTTTATAGAATGCCAGCAGATGTCAGTATGTTCTTGTCATATAGCCCTTTTGTTTTTAAACAATAGTTTTCTATGAATTAAATAATATGGGAAGAAGTAGAGTATTGCAACACTATCTTAATACAGATCTGTTTAATTCAAATATTCCACTGAAAAGGTGGGGTTTTTTTTCCTTTCTCTCTTCTACACCTGGCTTAGTACAACATCCATGTACACATTAGCTTGCACTCTCTTCAGGCTGCTTAAAGAACATAGTTTAAAATCCTTTCCTAAATGGAGATGTGTTACTGATATTTTAGTGCCTTAGTTTTTCATTGAACTTTTTTTTTTTTCTCGGTAGAACTTTTTTTGTCTATGTTTCGTTCATATATTCTTGAAAATACTGGTGCCCTTCTTTCTGTCTGCATAGCTACTGAATGTGTTTGAACTCTAATGTGTTAAATAAAATTTGTCTAATTTAGAGATTATTTTTTTACTGTTTATACATGCTAATAAAAACAGATGAGCTGTTTCTTGTGTTGCTTGTATTCAAAAAATCAATGCCATTGTGACATTGTGGAGAAGCCTTTCCCTTCTCCTCTGAAAGTGCAAAGTGATGCCGTATTTTGAGAAAGGATACAGAATTCATAGGCTGGAGTACTCACTATAATAAGCTGACCGCAGTTTTTAAAACATCATGGAATGTTTCCAGGTTGCACTTTTAGGGCGATGGGCAGATGGTGCTTTTATAAGCTATGGATGAACAGATGGAACCTGTAGCCGACGTGAAAGGAGTCTGCAGCCTTCTGACAGGTAATCCGAACTGTATCCTTCCCTGAGATTGTTACGCTGGTACCGCAGAGACGATATTAAAACTCCTATTTGTTTTTCTCCCTGTATTTGTCAACGTTGTCTCTTTATGGTGGAGTACTCTACACGTCAAAGAAGATACCTCTGAATCTCTTAACATAGAACTGCAATACTTTGGTCTCAATCTGATGATTTTGGCCATTGTTCGTCTTAGGCAGCTCCACCAATACCAGAAAGAGAGACCCCACCGTTTTCAGTTTTGGTTGCCTGAAGCACTTGGTGCCTCAGTGTGTTTGGTGGTGAAAGAAGTGGTAAGAATCCTCTTTGGATACAGAAGGACATTTACTTCAGCTTCTGTTAGGGAGCTAATGCAGATTTTATCCTCGTATGTTTTTTTGGTTTTGTTTTTTTTTTTTTGTAAATATTCTGTCATAAAATACTGTAGCTGTCACTTTAGGCTTTTTAATTACATTTCCAAGTAGAAATTTATTTTACATTTGTTTTCTCTTTCTTCAACCCTCTTTTCAAGCCCTGTCATCTTAAAGAGTTTGTTTTAGATGCAGGGTCTATTTATTGTGACTTATTCCTTATTTCTTCTCATCTCAGACTGTTCCCATGAATTTCAGATCATGCAAATGTGAATTGAGGCAGGCAAAACAGATAAGAAAGATATCTCTGGAGTTTAAGAAAACCCAGACCGTATAGTATTTTAGAGGTAGTAGTACTGGAAATAAGGCTGTTTTATTTTTGAAGAGTGGTTTTATTGCGTTTGCCCTTGATGCTGTTTCTAAAGATGCTGATAAACACACAAATATCCGATTAAATATCATGCTTAAATTAGTTCTAAGTAACTGTTTGTATGACATACTAATATAATTTAATTCAGGTTGGCTTGCTTTCCTGAAGCTGAATGGAAGAAATTAGAAAATTGTAGTTCTCTTTCATTTTCGTGTAAGGAAAAAAAAAAAGGAAATGCAGATATTTGAGGGTCTACGTGTGTAATGCTTGAAATTTTATACATTTTCTCTTTTTGTAGTGAAATTAAAAAGCAAAAAGTATTTTTCAACCACCATGTCCCTTTCAAGAGAGGGGATTTTGAGTAGTCTTCTAGTCAGGAATTACCGTTCATGGTTCATAAAAGATGTGGAGTGAATGGATCTTTAATTCAGGTAGCTGTGAGCTTTGTTTGGAGTGTCGAATGAGTTTGGAAGAATCATTGGTGTTACTTTCCACAGTCTTGGTCAGGGCTGTTTCCTACCTACCAGGATGCAAATGCGTGATTTTACTCTGACTCTTGATCCCTTTTCTAACTGTTTAAAAACAACATAGTTCTTCTTGTCCAGTTATATTCAGACACGCAAACAGGATGGAGACTGCAACAGGAGATGTTGGAAGTGATTCACTTTGTATTTAAATTAAAGACAGACTTCTATTGAAAGTGCCCTGCTAGCAAGCACGATAATGTAGGAGCAAATAATCTCTTTTGTTTTGTCTACTGTTCATTGATGTGCTGTGTTATACTGAAATATTTCTGCTCTGCCACACTTTCTTTGTCTTCTTCAGAAGAATGGCTCTGCTCATTTTGAGTGAAGTAGGAAAATGTGATTTGCTGACTGGTTTACTTCATCCTGGGAAGAGATCTGAGATGTGTTCAGTCTAGCTGTGAATGAGACTCCATTTTTAATGTGAGATTTAATTTTAAGTAGTTAAACACTTGAAGGTATGTCTGAAAGCAGCTACTGATTTTAGAAAAAACAACAGGGTAACACGTGACATTTATTGTTTTCTCCAACTCAAGTTCTTGTAGTGGGAAATAAAGGACGCTTTTCCACATAGCTGTTGGAAAACCCTGATTTTTTCAGGGTTTAGGCAGTATTAAGTATTTTAAACATTGTATTTTAGGCCTTCTGTAAATTTCTCTTACTTGTTGAATTAATTTTTAAGACTCAGTCCTCATTAAAAAAAAACAATGAGTGTGGAGGGGGGAGGGGTCTTGATTTCCCAGACAGGAAAAATGTTGTTTGTAAGGGTAGTGTTCAGAAGTGTTTGCCTATGGAGAGATTCCCTTTAAGAGAAAAACAGGTTGAAGATTGGGCCTATAGAGCTCTGATGTCATGGTGCTGTGAGGACAGGGAGCTTTGCCTAGCAAGTTGGAAACAAATCCTCTGGACCTAGGGCTGTACGACTGATGTTTATTCATTTCAGAAAAGCGTAGTCAGATGTCTATTGCACTCAACTCAAATAATCCTTGGGGACATAATACAGTGTTACCCTGATCAAAGGTCTGGCTATCTCAGGTTCAGCAGGTCACAAATTGGCTGGTTCAGTAACAAACAGGAGCTGCAGGAGCCCTTCAGTTGCTCAAAATGTAAAGATGCTTCCTCCTCAGACAGACTTATTTTGCTGAAATTATTAGGCATGTCGCTATGTTCTACGTACATAAAATGTACAGAAGTATTTTTAGCTGATGTTGCTGTTAGAATGATTTACTTTCAATACCAGTGAAAGAAGGGTAAGAGAGAAAGGCTTCTGAATATTTCAGTGACATAGTTCTGATCTATTGGATAGAAGTTACAGAGAAGATTATGTGGCTCTCTTATTTAGGGTATGTCTCATCAAACCTCATTGCTGCAGTATGGGGCTGTATTCCTTCCCTACAGTAAAAAGAACTAAAATAGTATTCTTTGGTTCCGTCTGTAGGTGATATTTACCTGCTTTTACAGGTTTTTATTAGGTAAAGCTGAACAAAGTAGTGGTTTTAGATTCAGCTCTAGCAGGATTGTTGGTTCATAATATTTTTTCTGACAGCCCCTTCTGTGAAGGTTCGGTTTTGCATAAGCTTTTCTGGGATGCCGTTTAGCCAGCAAGCAGACCACTGCAGTGAAATTTAGCTGGTGTGTGTGTGGTCTAACTCATTGCAAGGAGGGGTGGATTGAGATCCATTATGTAAAGCTTCGAAAGCCAGCAAGCTGACCTAGAACTGAAACGTGCATTAGCGAAGCGCAGTGTTTTGCATTGCTGAGCAGGTAGGTTGCTGAATTGGGAATGAGCCAGGGTGTTCTCAGGGTCTGGCAGCAAGTGATAGTCTGGTTTGGATGTTGCACACATGGTGCTCAGAATGGTGGGATTTGCATTTAGGAAGCTGCAGTGTGAGCACCCCATTAGATGGGTTGGATATTCAAAATATCTGTTTCTTCCCTTGAGTAACCTCTAGGATCTGAAACAAGATTTGATATGTCTTTGTGGTATTGGACCAAGAAATATATGAAAATACGTTCAGGGGATAGTTAAAACAAAAGACTGATTTGAGGGTTTGTTGTTTTGGGGTTTTTTTAATTTTTTTTTTCAAATGGAGATATGCACTTTATGTATTGATGAAAGACAAAATTCAAGATTTTGTAATACACTTTGGATTCTGGATTTTGGGCTTCTCTAATAGTTAGGTTTATCTTACACTGCATAAATTATGTTCTTACAAACTGAAAATAACCCTGAATTTGAATCATCAACTTTCTTCCATTTGGTATTGATACTCATTTAATACTGCTTTCATGGTGACTTTCAGCATGAAGTTGTGAAGGAGTTAGCAGCAATTTGTTTCACCTGCCCATAGTTGAAGTTTCCTTGGAAAGTTTCAATAACACACTGTCATGGTTTAATAAGAGAAACGTAGGAGAATTACTCCAACCCAAGTAATATATTGCACCAAGAAGCTTTTAATTTTATACTGTAAGTATTCCAAAGCACTTCAAACTGGCCGCTTTTCCATTGTGAGGAGACTTCTCCACACTTTTTCATCCAAAACGGTAGTTCCCAGAAATTCTGCATCTGCGTGTAGATTACTTGCAGAGCTCCTGTTGTCCTTGTTTCTGCCCTGCTGTAGAATTAAAAGGAAAACCCCAACATTTAGTGAATTCTTAAATTAGTTTTATTTTGTTGCTCATTGTGTATGTACCAGTAAATAGCAGAGTGAAGCAGCTGGAACATCTGCAGCACTCTGTGAACAGCAGAGGATCACATGGGTGATTACTTCCTTCCTGTAGCTACCAATGAGATGCTTCTCAATCACCAATTCCATTAGAATTCCAGTCAGAAAAAGTTTATTTCTCTATGCTTTCTCTCCTCCCAACTCCCTAAAAAGAAGCAATAAGTATTCTTGATAGCATGTTGTCAGCTGGACAGCTGTCTCTGTGGCAACCACAGCTGAAGTTGTTCTTCAGTGTTCAGCCACTGAATGTTTATAGTAATTCCACCTAAATGTTTGTTGGTGTTTTAAATACTAAATAAAAAGCATTTCTTTACTGCTGTGTTAATTTAGAGACACATTGTCAGGTTTTTTTAATCTGGGTTCCAAAGAATCTCAGTCAGCTGGTTGACTGCATGGAACCACAGTATTGAAAATAGAATTTGCTTGCTGGCTTACGGGTTTACAAATATCTACTATTTATTTCAAGCACGAAATATTTTTTTTTCTTGATGGTGGTTGTTGTTTTGGTTTCTTTTGTGTGTTTACCTACAGCATAGCTTGAAATGAATCACACAGTGATTTAGGATGGAAGGGACCTCTGGAAGTCGTGTAGTCCAACCCCACTGCTCAAGCAGCCTCATCTAGAGGTGGTTGCCAAGGACAAAGTTTAGATGGGTTTTGAATAGCTCCAAGGATGAAGAGACTGCAGCCTCCCTGGGCAACCTCCACCAGTGCTCAGTCACCCTCACAGTGCAAAAGTGTTTCCTGATGTCCCGAGGGACCCTCCTGTGTTTTGAGTTTGTGCCCATTGTCTCTGGTGCTGTCACAGGGCACAAACTGGGAAGTGCCTGGCTTTGTCTTCTTTTCATGCTGCCATCATTTTTTGCACACATTGATGGGAGTCCCTCTGAGCCTTCTCTTCTCCAGGCTAAGCAGTCCCAACTTTCTCAGCTTTTCCTCATAATGAGAGATGCTCCAGGATCTTCATCATCTTAGTAGCCCTTCACTGGAGTCCGGTGATCTCCATGTCTCTCTGGTACTGAGGAGGTCAGGACTGGACACAGTACTGCAGCTGTGATCTCACCAGTGCTGAGTAGATGGGAAGGATCTCTTTCTTCAGTCTACTGTCAGCATTCCTTCTAATGCAGCCGAGGATACTGTGACAACCAAGTTGCTGTCTATTCAGCCTGGTGTACACCGGGACCCTAGGGACCTTCTCTGCAAAGCTGCTTTCCAGCCCATAGGCTTCTGTTGGTGCATGGGCTTGTTCCTCCCCAGGGGCAGGACTTACATTTCTGTCAGCACATTTCTCCATGTAGTTAAGGTCCTGCTAGGTGGCAGCACAACCCTTTGGCATATAGCCACTCTGCCCACTTTTGTGTCATCTGCAAACTTGCTGAGGTCACATTGCACCCCATCATTGACGTGATAAATCAAGATGTTCAATAGGACTGGACCCAGGATTGACTTATCTTATTGTGAAGTTCAGGTACAGCTTTACACGCAACTTGCTGGTACTCCAAAACTTACAGGTACTCCAAAATGAATCACCTTGCATTTTCATCTTCACTCATTATTACTTCCATCAGCCTGGTGCTAACTGTACGTGTGATTCTGTAGTAGGAAGGGAGCACAGTTGTATTCTGTTATTTGTTTCTAGCATCTTTGTAAAATGGTAAGGTGGACAGGTGCAACAACCCCATTACTTGCAAAGCCATACAGATTTTTCATGAAACAGCGGTCTTTTTATATTACATTATTGTCCAGATGGCTAAGTATATGGTAGAACAGAATTAATAGATGTTGGGGAAATCCACCTCCATGTGGAACAGATCGTAACATTGGCAACCAGTCAAAAAACCCTCAGAAAGGTTGCAGCTGAAGGACACCACTGTTGGAAACACAGATGAAGATATATTCCTGAACTCAAGAAGGAAACACAGAGGATGCATTATTGTATGGAATGATTAGATGACTGACTAATGAGCCTTGAGGGGCAAGGAAATTGGCTACAAAAGCAATTAGATAACCACCTGACATCCCAATGTACTCTGTATAAACATTAAACTCTTACTATGTTTAGTTGGCAAAGCAAAACGAGTGGCGTTTAAGCATGCAAGACAAACTCTTACAGGGATAAAGTCTGCATTAAACAGATTGTTCTGCCCAAAGTGTGTTAGGAAAAGCTTTTCTTTGTCAGAAGGTGTGATAACACATTGTAGTAGCAGCATTATAAGTCACTGTGCACAGTTTTTGTTCCATTTTCTGGATATGATACTGCATTAAAACCTATATTCTGCTTCAAGCATTCTGTTGTTGCATACTGTTAGGTATCAATGGCAATATTTTTCAGGGTTTTTTTTCCTTTTTTTCTCCCTCCAGTGACAAAACTATTGCATAACTGCCCAGATTTGAGTAACAGAATCTGATGAACCATTTGATACATGTTTCTGTGACATGACATCTATTAAATGCACTTAGATTGAATCATAGAATCATAGAATAACCAGGTTGGAAGAGACCCACTGGATCATGGACATTAGGGAAAAATTTTTCACAGAAAGGGTCATTGGGCACTGGAACAGGCTGCCCAGGGAGGTGGTTGAGTCACCTTCCCTGGAGGTGTTTAAGGCACGGGTGGACAAGGTGCTATGGCGCATGGTTTAGTGTTCGATAGGAATGGTTGGACTCGATGATCCGGTGGGTCTCTTCCAACCTGGTGATTCTATGATTCTATGATTCTATGATTGAGTCCAACCATTCCTATCAAACACTAAACCTTTGGTGGTGGTCAGTTTGGGTATGAAGCCGTATAGTCAGCCTACCTTGTAAACCTTCAAGAGAGGGGAACCAGACTACAGAAGCAATTAAATGAACGGTTGCCATTTGCCAGATTGAGTTTTAAAGTGGCTTTATTGATTGAAGGATTCTGTCTTGCTTAGTAACGGATAACTGTACAATGTGAAAGGTCTTTCAGCAAGATAGAACAAAAGGTGTTCCTTTACGTGTAAATGGTTAAACAGTTTTATGCCAATTCTCTTAACATATAGCTTGAGTATACAAAGATCTTGACCTTGTGTAGTGAGAGGAGGGGGTTTCATGGGTTTCTACATTGCCAGAGGGGACTTTTCCTACAGGAGGGAACTGACATGAATATTTTGCTTAGGTTTCTCTTTCCAATACACTTTCAAATTATTTTTTTCAATGGCTATGAACTGGAGAGTAGCAGATTTAGACTAGACATAAGGAAGAATTTCTTCGCTATGAGAGTGGTGAGGCACTGGCCCAGGTTGCCCAGGGAAGCTGTGGCTGCCCCATCCCTGGAGGTGTTCAAGGCCAGGTTGGATGGGGCCTTGGGCAGCCTGATGCAGTGGGAGGTGTCCCTGCCCATGGCAGAGGGGTTGGAACTGGATGGGCTTTAAGGTCCCTTCCAACCCAAACAACTCTGTGATTCTACTTGGTAGAGTCTTTCATTCGTAGCCCCACCCAGTAAAGCAACAGCTTTGGAATTCTTTTGTCAGGGAACTCTTGGGAAGCCTGTCAAGGTCAGGTAGTGATTTGAAAGGCAATCCTAGTGAGCCAAAGCTGAAGTGTTCGTAATATTTTAAGAGCAAAACTAGGTTTTCTGGTAATATTGCTAGGGGTAATGTTCAGCATTGTTTTCAGTAAATCTTGAGCAACTTTTTCTGCGTAGAGGTGCTGAAAGTGTAACCGACTTCTGTTTTTGTGATAAATGAGTGCAGCTAAAGGGGCTTGTTTAAGAAAGCAGTAATTTGCAGGTTATCTATTGCAGTTGTAACTATGGATGGCATGGAGATGAGACAGGTATTTGAAACAAGTGGTTTATCTCCTCTGTAACCAGCTGGTAGGAAAGAAATTAGGTAAGGGTTACTGTTTTTTTTCTTCAAGAATAATTACAAGCACTTCTTAAACATGTAGAATAATGTTTAAATTGCTATCAGAAAATCATGCTTGGTTTATTAAGGCAGTGTAAAATTAATCATGTATTCATTTCTCATTTACCTCAATCAGATGCAGAGGTCCACGTACTTGGTACTTGCAGTTTACAATATGTACTACTGAACCTCTAAAGTATTGTTACAGTCCTTATTTTTGAATAGGGTAAGAATTCTAGGGTTTTGATCTGAAAGAGCTTTATTATGAAGTGACATATCTAGCTTTAGAGACAGAGATGGGATTGGTACATCTGAAATGAATTAATAATGTATTAAGACTGATACTAGCTTTGCCTCATAAGTTGCCCTTACTATTTAGCCTCAAGCAGAAGCAAGAAACACACAAAAAAGGAAGGTTGTTAAAGTAGAAAGTTAAATATTTAATACTAGCCTTTGTGCTGTACATTCTCCTTTTGTTGTATTCATGGAAATATGTTTTGGAACTGAGGGAAAATGTTTTTTTATATTGGGGTAGTGGCAGAAAGGGCATTCTTGATTGAGGCATCAAAGTGCTGGACTTTGTAAAAGGCATGAGAGAAAATTCCTGGATTAGCCTTAAAATTTTCACTGTTACCATTTCTTTTCTATTGGTTATTCTGGATCTCATTTTGGCTTTCATTTGGGATTTGTCTGTATCAGCCCTTTTTTTCTTTCGTCTTCATGATTAGGTAGATAACCAGGTAGCAATAAGGGGTTATTGTTTTTCCAGTAGCAGTTTTAATTTTTCAAGCCCTTTGAAATTTATCCCGTCAGTTACAACATGCTGGATGTTCTGTGATGCATTCTGTCATTAAATTTTTTTTTTCAGCCTCTTGCGTACAAAAATACCCACTTTAATTCCTTTTTTTCTGTGCCAAACAGGAACTGGGTATTACACAAAGGAAGGGGTTTGGAGTAGAATGGATCTTTAAGTGAAAACATTAGAACTTGTTAAAAAAATCGAAAGTGTTTTCTTTTCTCACCTTGGATGATGTAGTTAGAGCATTATGGTATGTCTGAGATCTTTATTATCTGATTTGTCAGTGATGAGTGAGGATAAAAGCATGCCTACCTGTTTGCAGAAGCATGTATTTCAGCACTGTCGCACCTGTGTCCTGGGCTGAGCATCCTTCAGGCTGTGTTGAAGGGTAGATACTGTTCCAAGGCTTTTGATACTCAGCTGAAAACAAGAACTAGGCACAAATTCAGGTGTTTTGTTCTTCAGAGAGAAAAAAGTCATTATGAAGCGTGGTATTTTTCTCTTTGGAAGATTCATATATTTTTAAATAAGTTCTGATGTTTGCGTGTCTCTGCCTTCTCACAAAGAGGTCTTGACTATTTTGCATGGACCCAGTATTTTAAACTGTGTCACAGGGCTCCTGCTTTACTGGGTACATTGTCTCGGAAAAAAATCTTAATAGCTTCTACAGATCCATGAGAAATTCTGCGCTAGCTTTTTCTTGTAAGACCTTGCATATGCAAAAGACATTTTAAATTTGTTCTGGAAATAAGCTTTACTCCCAACCCCTGCATCTCATTTCACTGAGTTTTAAAGTGTATTCAGTGACTGAAAGAAGCAGGGATGTCCTGATCACAGTTCTTTCTTGCGTTGGATCCGTGTCAGAAACCTACATCTAATTATGCTGGTGTTTTAAATGAGAGGGAGTTAAAAATATACTTGCATGTATACATACATTACATGTTCACACTTTTTTTTCTCCATGTTCGCGCTTTTTTTCTTCTTATTCAGAACTTGGAAAAAAAGGAAGTGTTTGGAAACTGAATGCTACCAAATGCAGCTGAATAATCACTTCTTCAAAAAATGATTTCTGTAAGAAGAAAAACGTTGCCCCAAAATTTGGAAAGATGAATAGTATGTGAACTAAACCTGGTGCAGTACGTGCTTCGCAGGGCTGAACAATCGACTCCAGTGCTTATGGTAGGTTTGGCAAACAAAAGCTTGTGAAAAGCTCAAAAAATTTAGTGTGATTTCATGGAGCTGCTTGTAACACTGTTGCTACTTGAAAGAGTTGGTTTTAGGTTGCTTTTGCTTGAGACAGAACTGATCAACAGCCTTAAGCTGATGTTGTAGGCAAGAGTGGTAAAAGAAAGAAATATGAAGCTTAGGGAAGACTGTTTGTAAATGAATTAAACTTTTTTCCTGATTGTTTGCTGAATTCATGGGTAAGGCTTTTAAGAAAGCCAGTTCATCAGCCATACTGAACAGAATGCTAAACCAGTAGTTTAGCACTAATAGTGTTAAAAGTATGTTTTAGCTTACATAGCATATACAATATAATTTTTTATCACATTTTTTTATGTTTTTAAAGTGTAAAAATCTCTTTGGGGGTGTAAGAAATGTTCTGCAGTTTCATTTATCTTTCTAATTGACTTAACCTGGTATGTATAAAACATTTAAAACTGGAGTTGTTGCTTATTTTAAGCCTGAAGAGAACAGTAGGTAAGGTAGCTTGGCTCAGCTGTCCCTTGTAACAATCACAAAGTCAGGGTTTGAGTGCAGCTGATTCTTATGTGTCTACATCACAGAAGGAAAAGCTGAACATCGTATTTGCATAACCTAAGTAATGTTTTGTACATAAGAATAGAGAAGGTCAGTGTGAAAGTAGGATGTCTGAAGAGTTTTGTTTGCTCTGAGGGTGGATTTGGCAAGTGGAGTGTAGGGCCGAACCCTCTCTTTTCTGTATGCCAGTGGAAGAGGAGACTGCAAGAAGATAGAGCTTCAGGTGTTCTGAATTTCAGCTGGTGTAAAAATTGCCTGTGGTTTCCCAGGTGCAGGTGAAGCTGTGTTGGCTAATGCCATCTGAAGAGGCAGTTTGGTGGTCTGTGGCTGAGTGTGTTATACTGGAGTTAGTTATTGAGTTTCAGTGCTGCTCCTGTTCCAGTGCACGTCTTCAAGAGCAGCAGTAAGGCACAATAAAAGCTTGCTTTTAAATATAGTAATTTTTATTTTTGTCTTGTAAGTAACAGCTTATTTTTGCAGTGATTTCCAGTGTGGTTCAGAAATCTGAGACCCTGGTTTAGGGTTGAATGGAGTGCCAAAGTGCTTCAGTGAATCAGGACCTCATCTGGGTTCCCCAAACTAAAACAGCCAACGTCAGCAACAGCTGAGTGAGTATGGGCATAAGTTTGTATGCATTTTATCAGCACTTCTCTGTTCTCTGTCAGAATTCAGGAAGGTAGTGCTGCAGTGTAATGTGAGGAGTCAGGTTCTCTCGGCATAAGTGCATTTGTGTTTGGTTGGTTCTTTATATGAAGAAAAACAGAATATAAATATAATATCAGATTATAAGCCTGCTACTTTAGAGTTTGGGCAGTATTTTCAAGGGAAAAGAGTGTATTCATCAAGGATCTTACTGTAATTTGTAGTCTCACACTATCGAAGCAGTAACAGATTGAGTACAGGTATGACTTTTTATCAGTTTGTATTTCATGCTCTTGCATAAAATTAATGCATAGTTTATGTTGCAAGCCTTCCAGGGGTGTTATGATTCCTGCAGAAAGAAAGCCTCAAACCTCGCTTTCCTACAAACCTAGATTGTGTTACAGAGTAAATGAGATTGCAAAGTAATGCGCTTACAGGATGTATTCTAATGACATTTCTGCTTTGGTTTAAGTATGTAACTTACAAGTTGGGTGTTGTAGTTTAGCATGTGTGATGAATTGCTTCATGGAGAAAAGATTACATTGCAATCTAATAAATAGTAGAGAAATCATAATTAAGCAATGTGGTTTAATCTTTAAATGCTAATAATGCACTTTTAGAGACCCAGAGGAAGCCTACGTAATTAAAAAATTGGAAAATATTTACTTAAGTGTCTTCTACCTAATTTTCCTGTTATGCTTGCATTAAATCTGAAGGACGTTTACTGGATAGAGGTCACTTTAATAGAATTATACAGAATCGATCATAAGCCCTGATACTTTCTTTAGAATAAAATATTTGTATCCTGCAGCTATAAAATAGAATGCCAGAAGCTTCGAATATTTTAAGGAAAATTAGTTTTGAGATACAATGTATTGATAGGTATGGTTGGAGTCAGTGATCTCAGAGGTCTTTTCCAACGTGGTGATTCTGTGATTCTATGTATGTAGCGAGAGGTCTAATGGACCTTATGATTATTAGTTATGTCAGTTCAGAGCCAAGTCTCCAAGTAGAGTGCTTTTTTCTTGGATTTTTTTTTTCTTGTGTTTGCTTTGAAGTACTTTCTATAGGTAACATATATCAAAATTAGAAATGTGTCAGCACTGTATGGTAATAGGCTCATTGTCTAAATAATGTATGTTTCATGAGGGCAGTTGACTTAAGGATCACTTATTCACCACTTGGAGGGCGTTTAACTATAATTTTAGGGTTGAAAAGAGCGCCTTGAGATATGCAATAATTTGATAGAATAAAAAAGATTGTTATGTGGTGAGTGTAAAATTATGATTTCACCCTGTGTTTACTGATGAAGGACAATTTAGTTCTTGGGGGGACCTGATTCTCCAAATTTCTGGCGTACATGATTATGTGCTATACATAGTCTTTATATTACTTATTGCTTTTGTAGAAACTGCTGTATGTTGGAGCCCCACAGAACAGATGTTTGTTGGCAGATTCACTCTAAACAGTAGGTGTTCAAATGAGGGAGCTTTTGTTTTTTAAGCTTCTGCAACAGTGGGGGCATATTGCAGTCTACCTTTTTATGTTATTAATTTTTTCTTAAAACCTTCAGTTGGAGCCTTGGTAGTGAAGGATTCAGGTCTTTTGTCTTTTTAAGCAAGCTTAGGTTTAATAAATACGGTTTCTGTGCTACAACCTGTAGCTTCTGCTGTCATATGCCCAGTTATAAACAGAAATATAAATTGTTTATTTCCTTTCCAAGTATGTCTTTAATTAAATTATAATTTTTTTTGTAGGTGGGAGTTCTTTTCTTTTTCTTTCTTCCCCCCCACCCCCAAATTCGATTTAAAGCTGAGCTCTTCCAGTGACCCCCTTTTTCATGCAGAACAATGGCTAATACTCTTGGAAAAGTGTTCATAAAAGATTTAGGTCCTGTACAGACAGACTCTAAGTGTTTTAGTCTCAGGCTTCCAGTTTTGACTTTAAAAAAATATTATCTTAGCTCTCCCGTGGTACCTAAAATGGTCTGGCTGTGAGAAGTTGCTGTATTTTTGATGTGTATGTGAATATGCGTGCTTTATCATAGAATAATAGAGTAGTTTGTGTTGGGAGGGAACTTTAAAGGTCAGCTAGTCCAACCTGAGCCTTAGTGATTTCACATCTGTGGCCAGCTGGGAACAAAGATCTAGGTATTTTTATAAGCAAATACTAAGGTAGGAGGGCTGGCGTGGCATTTTCTGTGCACGCAGCAGAAGCTCTTACTTCTACGAATGTTTTGGGGTGCTTTTTTTTCTATATCTGGCTCGAAGCAATGAATGTGATATTTGCAGTCCTTGTTCCTACTGTAGCCTGCTGGCTTGAATATTTGCCCAGAGAGGGGATGGAAGGTGCCCTCCTTCTGTTGGTAAAAAAATCATCAAATTTACATTGTATTTTAATTCTCCACAGATAGATCCTAATTCAAATAGGCTGCTGGTATCAAAACTGGTGTGCTCCTTCTGTTGAAGCTATACCAGTGGTGCTTGGATTGCTGCTGGTTGGGTTTTTAGGGGTGTGTGTTTGTATGATAAGCCAGCAAATGCTTGAAGAAATATAACTTTAGGGCTTGGATCATTCCTGTTAGGACAAAAAGAGTTTTGATCCCTTTTCTCAGGGTAAAACTGTAATCTCTGATGGTTTTATTCAAAATAAAAGATAGAAACTAGACTCTGAGGCAGCAGAGTTTTCTGCTGTATCTGTCTTGTCTTTCACGATGAATTTGCATCACAACTTTCTTCTTTACTAGCTAAATAGAACATTATAAAAAGAAAAGTGGCAAATGCTTTCATCCAGTATAGTGTACAGCCTGTAGCTGGGAGCTGTCTCCTGAAGGGATGTATTTATTTATTTTTGTCTGTTAGGCAGAGAAGAGATTTCAGCTGGGATTCTTAATTGCTGGAGAAGTGCTTTGACCTGTACTGATGTACAGTGGGTTTTGGGGGAGCAGGTGAGTTTTGAAAGTTTCAATGAATCCTTAGCCATTGTCCCTGGAGGAAGAAAAAAAAAAAGCGACTTAGAGAATGTAGGAGTATCTCTCTTTATGTTCATAAAGGGAAATCATTAGACAAATACGTGACATTCCTTTTAATAGGAAGATGTATATTTTCTTGTTTATATATAGAATGGCTATATTATAAACCCTTGTTGGTAAAGGAAGATTGGTAAAGGAAGACGTTGCATGACTTTTTGTTTTAATCGTGCTTGTACTGCTATGTATGAAAGTTGTGAATGGCAGTGTGCATGTTAAATATAATTACGTGTGCTTTATTTCTTTTTTTTCCAGTCTGTCATTAGTGAATGAATTGAGTAGGAGGACAGACTGAATTTAGCCTTAAAAATTTACTATCGTATTTCAGTTGAGGGTAGAGGCATTGAAAACCATGAACATCTATTAAGGAGTACACAGCTTTTCTATGTTTCATAATTCCTTTTTGACTCCATCATCTGTAGCAGTTGTATAAATTACTTCTAATTTTGCAGTATAACTGAAAAATTCTGTCTTTACTTTGCAGCATGTCATTATTAGCTCTAAAGAAAAAAAAATATATTGTTTGCTCTGTATAAAGGGCATTTAAGGAAAGGAGAGTGAATTCAAATCAAAAGAGAGAAGGAAATGTAAACCGTAGCCACAGATGTTTTCCTTAGAAAGGAAATGTAAATTGCCACTTTGCAAACTGAACTAAATAGAACATCTGTGAGTTCTTGTTTTCTTTCTTCAGGACTTGATTTTCTTCTGTTTCTGCTAGTCTTAAGAGATGCATATTCATCTTGATTCTGCTTCCATTGCCTGCTAACTTCAGCAGCGCTTTGTGAGAAGGTCATCACTGTATCTTGACCTGCTTTAAAAAGCTCCTGGATAGTACAGGTTGGGCAGAAGTTGCTAGTGGAAATGCTGGCACAGTTCAAATGCCAGTGTGAAGCTGCAATGCGTGGGCAACGTGGCTGTTATTTTTTGTAAATGGGAAGAAAATAAGAAATGTAAAAGAAATACTGTTGTGTTTTTGGTGGTTTTTTTTTGTATTATTGATAATGTACAATAGGTGAACCTTGATTAGCGATAGTTAGAGTTATGTTGAAGGTTCTCAAAGCTGCAGCACAGAAAGAGAGGAAAGATTCAATTGATTAAATATGGGCTTTATTCTTTTGATTCTGAAATAATCTGGGCTTCCAGAACAGTTTGCATAGCACTTGAACAATTACAGCAGGTTCCCCAGGTGTCTCTGCACTCTTTGATGGCATCTATGGTCATTACACAGCTGGGCTGTGTTCTCAGTTTCTCTTTCCTGTGGTGTGTTTTCTCCTTAGACTGTTGCTAGGGTAGAGCTGAGGAAGAGCTCCCCCAGACACCCCTATTGCTCTCTGTGGTTCAAACACATGGTTCCTTTGGGTAGCAGTATCGAGTCAAGTCTTGATCTGTGTGCTTTGCTCGGTTTTCTTCTGTGATGGTCACCTGCTTTGGCATCTATGCACAGTTTTCAGTAGCGGAGCGAGGCAGTGCTACTTTCCAACTAAACTCTGTCAGTGGTGAGTTTTCTATCTTGCACGTTCATCTGGACTAGCTCTCCTGCTCAATTCAGTAGTTAAAGATTACTCCAGGACATGATTCTGTGGAACTTGTTTTTAAAAGCTTGCAATTTCTTTTTCTTAGTGCTTATGTCAAGGAAACCAGATTTAAAGTTTTAAGAGTCCAAATTAACCAAATGGAAAAACTCGCATAAATGTCCTAGTGTCATGTTTATAGAGTAGAATTTAATTTAAAATTGCAGCCAAAATATCTTGAATCAAATGCAGATAAATAGATCTGTAACTGGGTGCATGGATCACATAAATGACTGATTAATTTGTGATTGGGAACTGTAAACCAAACCAGAAATAAAACTGGGGAGAAAACCCCAGACAGACTCTGTAATTCAATGTTGGATTGTTTTGTAGGATAAAGATTGGTGACAAGGTTTTTTTTTTCCCCTCTTCTTTTATTTCTGCTTTTTACCATTCAACTTCAAAGCTGGATAACTTTATTTTGTAACCATCCTACACTGCATAGGTGCTGTGGTTCTTTCAGTATTTTTGATGGGAGAACAGCATTGTCTGCCCTGGTAGAAAGTGTTAGTGCCAGAGTAAGGGACTGTGAAGAGGAAAATGTGAGGACAGACCTCCAGCTTTTCCACTCTTGCCTCATTAATTCTCTTTAAGGGGTTAAGAAACAAACAGCAAGTCATTAATATGTCCAGCTTGGGTCCATTGCCATTTCTGACTTAGTGCTGATGTCACACCTTGTCAATGCAGAGATGGGTACAGGAAGAAGGGTGACAGATGAATACTGTGAAAATGAAAACTCGAGGGCAACTGTTTATTGGTAGTTGCCTAGAAATGAGGCAGCACTTTGTCCCAAGCCCATAAATAACAAGGACAGAGGGCTTGGCTGCTTTTCTGTTCATGCTGTGCCTCTACCTAACAGAGGAAAAGGTCCAGAAGAAGCTCCTAAGTTCTCCCTTTAACTGCTGACAAAATATGGTTTTTACAACACTTTAAAAAGGAAGTAAATACTGTTAACTCCCTCATCTTGGAGGTGGAGTAATTGTGAAGTTACATGATTGCTTTCGAAGGATCTAGAAAGAGATCTCTACGTGGCAGACACTGATCTCGTGCTCAAGCCGCTGAAGGAACTTGCTCCATCAGTCATACATTTGGCTGTATTGCCTCTAATTTCCATCTGCACATCCCATCCAAGGCAGGAATAGTAACTTAATATTCCGCTGCTGTCTAGTTACATTAGCCACTTGTGAAATTTGTTTCCTGGTTTCATCTTGCTGATTTTCTTCACAGAGGATGAAGAACGCTGTCACTTATTTATGCCTTGTCTTTGAGCAGTTGAGGTCTGTGCAGTGACCGTAAAGATACTGAATTTAAACCTTGTTAATCACAATGTTTGTTGTCCATATGGTTCTGCTTTGTACAGTCAGTTTTATTTTGTTCAATGTCACTTCCTAGATTCTCTTTTTAGTCCTAATGTAGAAGAATTGCAATGTTGCATTTTAGAACAAAACATGCAAGCCTAGTCTGATATTTAGCTTTTGTTATTTAATCCTTTCTCCTTGATTTGGGTTTGAAGGTCTTTCTGTTCCTGTTATTTCTGGAACAGGAAAAAATAGTTCTGACTATTTTTTGTAAAACTTCCAATATTAATTCAGAGAACATTCTTAAACACTTATGTGTTGTGCAATATATTTTGTTTAAAGCACTTAAAACATTTTTGAGAATAAGAAGTCTTCCTTATCTACAACTAATACAACAAAACAATCTTTCAAGCATCTAAAACGTTGCTTTTATTCTTGTTTTATCTGACCTGTGCTGACCAGTATCTGAGAGGGATGGGATGTGTATGGATATGCCACGTACCTGTAGTTTTTTATGTAAATGATTAATTTTTTGCTATGTTTGTGTCCTTTTAGTTTTACTATTTAATGCTAGATGTACAGAAGAGGAACTTTTATCTTCCATAAAAAATATATGTATATTTTGGTAATCATGAGCAATGGTGGTGGTTTGACAATGATGCTAAACCAGAATCTGCACCTGCAACAGGAAAACTTTATTTTTATCTTCGCTTTGCAGAATCAACGTGATTCTTCTGGAACGGTCAGTAAACCATGAAAGAAGAAACATGTATAACCCCTGCAGAATGTGTCTTTTTAGGCCATAATGTTACGTAGCTGCGAGCAGAATTAGTTTTTCTTTCCAGTACCGAAGTCTTTTAAAACATTTAACAACCAGCAGAAGAGTCTTTGCGTTTTGATCAGTGATACATACAGGATAGTTCAATCAATTTGACATAATAGCGTTAGCACACTCCTTTAATACTAAATAAGAGCTTTAGATGTGTTTAAATTCCATATTCCTCTCTAATACATTATACATGTTGAGGGTGGAAGAGTCTAGTTTGAACTCTGGCAAGATACGGCAGTGGTTTCTGGGCAAAAGTCAGCGGTTTGGTCACTATTTTGCATCCAGGTACCCATGTTCCTGCTCACTGCTGGTAGCTTCCATTAAAGGCGGAGGTTGTGGAACAGTCTCACTCTAATGCATATCCCCCTCCAATTTTAGAAAAATGGTATATTGTCAGGGCACAGCAGGGAACTTAGCATCACCACAGCTAGCGCCATACCTAGTCTGTGAATAAACTGACTTCATCTTCTTTTGCTATTGATCCATCAGCTTTCATGCAAGTGCTAAATTCATCCTTAAAAAATAATTAGCTCCAGTGTCTTGGCAGAATTCCAAGCAGGCAATTACATTCTGCCTGCTTAAAACTGCCCCCTGTAGTTAAAATTGGATAACTTATAGTGACAGATGATTGTGTGTTTTGTGATATGTTTTCCGTGTGGCTTTTTATCAGTGTGAAGTCTGCTGTAATGCTGCAAATACCTCACACTGCAAGAACCAATTGACCAGGTTGGCTTATTAACATGACAAAGAAAAGTGTCTGTGGAAAATATTTCCCCAGTAGTTCCAAGACAAAAGAAGAAAGATTCAGATGTTCCTTGCATGCTTCAAAATTTTGAAGGCAGCGTCTGTAATGTGCCTTTAGGACTGGGAGCATTGATACATAAGAGAAGATCAAAACTGAACCTTGCTTGTTTTGTAGAACCTGCTATTAATTATGAACTGAGGACTGACATTTAAAATGGTTGAGAAAATAGAGGAAAGATAATGCTTTTGTTCAATTTGAACAACTTTGGGTTCAATTTGATGTTGGATTAAATCAGAAGTATTGTTTAATAGAAGAAAAAATAGCCATGAAATAAAGTATATCTGAGCTTATTGTTCACTTTCCAGGGGTAGCAAATAATTGAAAAATTGTGTTCTGTTTCTTTCATTCTCTTTCTTCCCCCCAACTTTTTTTTTTCTTGACAGAGAAATTGCTTTTTATAGATATTTTTAACATCTAAATAACTTGTACCTGGTATTAAGTAGTTTGAAATGATCAAGAGTGAATGTTGATTTATAAACATTTGATGATGCAGTAGATGATTAAAAATAGTTCTTATGTAGGGAGAGATCAAACTCCCTTATCCTTCCACAGATGGAAGACCAAAGCTACGTTTTGATAAAGAAAATCATCTCATTGAAAAGGTCTAATGTATTCTCTGGTTATTTAAATTTTGTGATCTTTGGTGAAAGAAATGGAAGGGAATTTTCACATTTCACAAGCTTGCTCTTCATTACCAATATAGATACTCAAAAAGGCAGGCATGGTTTATGCAAGAAGTGCTTGGAATTATATGCTATCAATGAAATGCTTTCAAGAAAATGGCATGGAAAAAAAAGATCAAGTGAGCAATCTTCTATGTTTGGTCTTCTAGTAATGGAAAAACAGGCCTATTTTTAGGAGTTCCCTTCCTGATGTGAAATTGTGGCATCTCTGACATGAGTTGCAGAGAGTTAGCTAACCTTTCAAATCGGAATATGAGGAACTAATAATTTTAGTCTTTCAAGCTCAGGAGTTTGAGTCAGTTCTTTCCTAATCATGAAATGGACATGAAATATAATAAATGTTTTTAAAAGAGTGTTTTCTTCCTTTTTAGTAGATTATAGTAGAATTTTTAGGCAGTACTTGTTTCATGTTTATGCCTCCTCTGTCTGAAATACAAGGGATCAACTTTGCTGTTGTATTGCAGAGACTTATGCCTTTTCACACTTTATGAACAGCATAAAATAATCTTATTGGTTTTGTTAATTATGACAGTCAGGAATATTCTGCTGAACAAGGCAGGGAAATTTGCTGTTGGCAAGTTCCATTTCATCCTCATTTGGATGAGGCTGCTGGTAGTAAAAGCTCTTAGAAACAAACCAGAGCAATTTTGAGAATAACATAGCAGCTCAGATGCTTAGTGTATGTTTAGGGATTTGATTATTGCCTTTGCCTTTACTTCGCTTTTTCAGTTCTCTGTATGTTTTGTTCTGTTTTTAAGCAGTAAAACCTGTCTGGAAATTGTAGAGGCAGTTTATCACACAGCATCTCTTTTCAAATTGAATATTATTTAGGAAATTATTGGAATAGCTGCTTTTTATTTCTGGTGTGGATCTTTGGTATGAATTCCCACATACTGTAGAGAGGCAAACACAGAGAATATGCACTCATCTAAGAGCTGCATTCCAAGAAGTTTTAAGGTTTTTTGCTACATCTCATTATGTATGCTCCTATAACTTAATTAATCTTCCCTCCATTTAGCATAACTGATACAGCTTTAATGGTGTGATTTAATGACTTAATGGCATAGTAACAGTAATTCATTCAACATTTGGTTTGTATTTGAAATAACAATTTCTGGGGTTTTTTTTCCTTTTTCTGAACATTAGCCTAATAATTCAGAGTTAAACAATCAGGAGAAAAACCTGAAGCCAATTTTGGTTTCAATATGGTTTTCTTTTTGCAAGTTGTGATTTATTATACTTTTTCTGGCCTTAGTAACAGCTTTGATTTCATTTCAGAATGATGAAAATTGTGGTTACCTCTTGCTCACGGTATTTAGTGTTGTCTTGGTGGTATTCTGTGTGCTCTAGGACCTAAAATACCTTGTATGTATGTAGCCATTTTCTCCCTTGCATTTTCGCTTTGTCAGTTTTCCCTTTTCTTTGGAAATTGTCTTCATGCCTCTTGATGGCAACATTAAGCGCTTTGAGAAATTATGATCTCTATTTCACATTTCAAACTGGATCATACCACAAAGCATTTTTTTCCTAGTTGCTATCAATATATCAATTGTTTCTCACTAAGTTTCAAGTTAGTCTTTGCCAAGGTGTATGTGATGCCAGCTTTGGAAGGCATATGTTCTGTGGCACCTGTAAGTCTTCCACTTAGTGATACTTGTTCCTACTTCAATAGTATGCATGGGGTATGATAGTTGTCTTGAACACAGCTGGAGATGGGAACCGCAGAAAGGTACTGATTGATAGAGGCTGAAAACTCTTTACCCTGATTTGCAGGGACCATATAGTGCTCTATATATGCTAGTGATGGATTCTTGCCTATCTTTTCTTAAATACAAAAGAGGGGTTTTTTAACAGCAAAATAACAGCGATCATCTGTGATTCTTACTGTGGTCTCTACTACTTTATTGCTTATTCTGATTTCTGGGGTACCTCAGAAACATTGCCTTTTGCAGTGAAGGATGTGGGTGGGCTGTGGTTATCTTGTCACTTATTCTTTCTCTCTACACAGACTCAGAGCAGCTATGAATCCTAAGACTGCTGTTCCCATTGCGATAGAGCCAGACACGTGCATACCCACTGTGGAATCTTTTGCCTATATAATTTGGAAGAAGTCTGTTTATTGCAGGTGAAATGCTTGTAAAGACTGAGTTTTGATTGATGAAGTACTGACTGCCTATGTTTGTTATAAAACCTCTGCTGTGGGAGCTCACTTGAGCTTTAGAGATTGGAAAAGGCTTTCTGGGACTGTGGGCTTTCCAGAAAACTTTTGCTTCTTCTGAGACTGCAGTTAGAAAGTGATTTTTTAAAGTCCTAGAGTAATACATTAATTGCACAAATCCTATTGAGAACTTGGTTGTGACATGCAGTCTGGTGATTGATTTTAAATCAAAAGATGACAAAGTAGAGAATATCACTTGAGAAAGAACTGTATGTGTCTCATAACTAACGGTGAATGCTAACTAGGAATTTTAACTCCTAAGAAGGCACTTGCCTACAAAGATTGATCAAATTCATGCCAAATTTTGAAACATAATTTAAAATAGCATTAAATTCCTTATCAGTCACATTTGATTTTCTTTTCACTTACACTAGTGTAAACTTATAGTAACTTCATGTGAAACAAGTGAAGTTCCTGATGGGGAAAAACTAGAGAAAGTCAGAAAAAAGATCTGGAGTCTTGAGACGCCTTGGGTAAACCCTTCCGGAGGAATCACAAGAGTCACTTACATAATGGAAACATCCTATAATTTTTACCGTGCCTTTATCCCTTGTTGCCACACATTTCTGTTGCCAAGGTAACTGATCATGAATTGTTCATATTAAGTGACCTTGTCATTCCTTTTATATACGCTATGAGTTATTGTGCAGAGGATATTTATAGAATTATAGAGGTGATTGAGACTGCCTGAAGACAAGCAGGTTTTGTTCATTTAATTTTTTCTGTAGAATAAGAAGCTTAAAACCATATGAGAGGAAAATGCTAAGATTTGTCTGCAGAATAAATCTTGCTGTTATTCAGATAGGGACAAATACAGCTAATAAGTCATAAGGCAGCTGGATGAAAAGTGTAAGGCTCAGCCTCCTGTGTGCAGTGTTTTCATCTGTTACTCTTTTGGATGGGACTTAGATATATTCTGTGATTGATATTTTTAGAGATGACAGAGTTTTTGTTAAGCCATGTCAAAAAGAGTGTATGATGTACTTTTTTTTTTTCAAGAAAAACAACCCTAAATGAACAGACTTCTTTTCTTAGTCATTCGGAATGGCAGGAGCTACTGCTTATTCTCTTTGTCCTGATATTCTGTGCAGGAGTTAATTAGAATAAAACCCTACCAATGTTTAAGTAGAGTGATAATAAAGTGATCACTTAAAGTAACAAAGGCACAGCAAATAAGCCTAAGAAGGAAAAAAAAAATACCCCAAAAATGTAGAGTCTGTAAACTCAAATAAAGAAAACTCTTAGCAGACCAAGTTACAGCCTAAAACGGGAGCATTAATTATAGCTCAAAGATATGCAAACTGTAAATTGGTAATACTGTCTTAGTTTGATTTAAGCCTTGTTGTTTTCATCACAACACTTCACTTCCAAGTAACCGAATGTTAAGCCATTGTGCTGCATAGGAGATAAAGGCATAATGCTAGTTCAGATAGGAAAATAATATGAAGGGTGTCAGAGGGCCGCAGAAGGCTCCCTAGCTATTTTTTTTGCATTCAAGAAAGAAAAAGGATTTTATGACATTAATCACCCTGGTAATTATTTTCTGAGTGGTGTGTTGTAATTATTCTTTTAATCTGGGAAAAGGTGTGGTAAGATCTTTGGGATTCAAGGTATAATTGTGTCATAAAGATGAAGTTCATTTTTGCCCTGTAGTTGCAGTGGTGGAGCAGCTGGGTATTTTCTCAGTTCCCTCGGTAGTCCAGAAGTCCCTCAGCTGGTGTCCACCTGGAGGAGACAGTGTCTGGGCTGAAGGCTACTGGGACAAGATGACTGAACCCACGTGGCTGGTTTCACAGCAAGCCTTCACTACTTGTTAAAAGAATTCCTCAGGTGAGGCGTTTGGACATTCCCATAGAGCTTCTGCCGTACATTTAAACCAGTTAATAGGCCCTGCCTGCATACTTAGGGTATGTTTATTAATTCCTTGGGCAGAGCATGTGGCAGTATCACAAACCCCCACATGTGATTCTTACTGTAGAACTTACTGCACCATGCACACATGCTCTTAAAGAGCCACAAGAAACTGTTCTTGCAAATGCAGGAATGGTCATACAGGTCAGTTATGGTAATTGGGAGATGTTTCGTGCGTAGTTTAAGCTAACAGCAAGGGGTCATTCAAGAGTTGGACAACTACTGTTGGGCCACAAGTCAGCTGAACTGTAAGAATTCAGCAAAACAAGTACCTCAGTCTCATCTGATCCAACTGAGTGTGCCATTGCAAGGACTCTGTGTTGGAGATACCTATCCCCAAGGAAGCAGCAACTCGCCATCCTCTTCTAGAGATTCAGTTCCCCACTTGAACACTGTGCAGAAGATCACAGTGTACTAATTATCATTGTGTTTCTTTTAAGCAGACAGTCTGCCCAAGAATGTCTTTGTAGCAAAAAAAATCAGGCTTATTTCTATTTAGCAACCAGCTGGAACTTCATGATCAACTAATGATGTCTTGAAATATCTGTCATGCCTCTGGAATTACCTTTTGATAACAAAAAGGTTGTCTTACGAATTACATATTGCACTAGCTTCAGATGAGTAGAGGCGGAGCACAGAGTCCATCAGTAGAAGAGTTCTTAGTTGACATTTTACATAATGCAAGAAAGCAATAAGCAAAAATAGAGGTTGCCCTACGAATGTTGTGTGCTAAACATCAAGTGCTCAATTGGACTAAATGGCATAGCAGTGCAACGCTGAGCCATTTAAACTGTCATTTCTGAATGGCTGGGAATGGTAATCTCGTGGGAGGAGTAAATAGCCTAATGTGTCCTCCCTTTCATTGTCCATTTACAATGGTTCTTCCCTCCTATCATAGGTGAGTTGTAATAAGACTAAACCTACCAGTTTGAGGTTGAATAAGTATATACAGAGAACTAACATTTCATTTGTATTTCATCCTAGTAAATTTGCCATCAAGCTAGTCTAATTTTGTGCAAGGACTACTCTGCTAGCATTTAGTGTATCAAACCACTCTGGTTTGTTGTTTCCACAATTTATTGCTTCCTGAAGGTCTGGTCAAGGCATAGGTATAGATATAGCTACCATAAGCTTAGTAAGTGTTGGATCTTTTGAGAGAATGAACTAGTTTTTTATTTTATAATTTTTACTATTATAATTTTGGGAGGGTAAGGACAGGTGACAGAAACCAGATATTTTGGGTAAATTTACAGGCTTTAAAAAGATGCTTACAAGTAGTATCAGATCTGTAGGCTTTTTTTGTGTCCAGCTGGGCACTTGTCTTAACTTCATTTTGTCTTTATACTAAGTAGGAAACACCACTTATTTTGCTCTAAATTTTTTCTTGTCTGAAGAATAAAAGTATTTCTTAAGATCTCTCAGTTTGTTATCAATAGTATGTCAGCTAGCTCTTTGAATTCATTTTTCTTGTCTTGTGTGCTTGCACATCTTGAATGAACTTTGTTAAAGCTAGTAAGTTAGCATTCTGTTGCCATCCAGTGGAGTAAGTAGTCTTGTTTATGTTTGAGTGTTTTAAATACATAGTATTAACACTCTTTTGTAAATGGTTTTGAGAAAACCATTTATTACTTGCTTGCTTGAGGGAATTGCTCAAATTGCAGTGGTTGGAAACAGTATGTTAAATACTGTTTATATATATAAATAAACTATGTTAAATGAGGTAACGTGCAGAAGTGATCTGCATTTATGGGTATGGTTCTGGATGCAATGAGAAAACCTACAGGTCATCAGCAACTTCTGCTGCGTGGGGGAAAAAAAAAAATCTGTTTTATATATTAACATGTTGGTCTGGGTAGGCTATTTTTGCGGTCAAAGAACATGCTTAGATTGCACTGTGGAGAGCACATTGAGCAGTTTGGACACTGGAAGACATCTGTCTATGCATTTATTAGTGCTTATTCCAGAACTGTGATAGAGGTAAGTGCTTATAAATTAGTCGATTGATTCACTTGGTGATGGCAGCTCCCACTGATTCTGGTTGCAGGAGAGATCATCACTCAGCAATCAAATAGCTGATCAGTCTACTCACCAGTGGATGGTTTAAGGAAGTGGAGTGAAATAAATAATAAGGGCAGCTTACTGTGGGACTCTAAAGCATAAATACAGTGACAAAAAGTTGTCATCAGCCGTTGCGTGTGTGTGGCTTTACAATCTAGGACTATAGAATACATTAAATTTACTTAGTAAATGATAGAATGTAGCGAAGTGAGATTCATCAGGTCTGCACATCACTGTTGTTTCTTGCTGTGTTGGGTCAGGACCTTTTCGCCTCTTCTCATTCTTCATTTGCTATTCAATAGCTGTCCCATTTGCTGTCCACGTAAGGGGCTCTGTTGAAAATTAGGGTCTGCTCTGTAACTTGGATTTGTAGTTTGAATATCAATGCTGACTGTATTTTTTCACATCTGTGAGTTCCTATCATGAAAATAAATGCTTTTAATCAAGCGTATTAGTAGAAAAGTAAGCATTAGGAAATGAGCACCAAGCCAGAAAGGAATATTTGATATTCTCTTATGTTTCTTTTACTATTAAATACATTGGGTGCGATTACTTGGAGCAAATGGTGTGACTAATAGTGGCAATCTCAAATTGCATGTAACTTCAGTGACTGCATTGTCAAGAACGATCCATTCAGTTCCAAAATGCAGACTGCTGCCTGCAATTTTACATAAATGTTTAAGTTTATTCCTTTGTGCATCTGCAGATTGGGGCTAAGATTCCTGTTATACTTTCTGACTAATGGGTTTTTGAGTGACTGATGCTACTTACAGAAAAACAACCTGCATGCATATGTTGTGTGCTTGGTGCTGAAGCTTAAAGTTGATCCAGAAGTTTAAAGTCAAAAGGGCTCCTGGGATTTCTAGTTGGATTCAGGCTTTGAGGACAGCATGCAACAATTTCTTCTTAAAGGCACTTAAAATGTCTTTTGTAGTAAAGGCTTAAGAGTTGAGTTATTAACACTACAGGATTTGAAAAATCATAAAGGGTTATTGAGTTGAAAATTATGTGTAGTTCTTTTAAAATACATAATAGGATTTTTGAAGTGCTCAATACAAATGAGTTGTATGAGGAACTTTGAGTTACTTTATTCACACGCTAGGCTGCTTCATCATATGTATTCATGCTTAACAGTGATATTTGTTCAAAGGTGAACAGCAGTTAGAACAATTACTGCCTTTATTGGGAATGCCTATTTGGCGTATGGGAAGAAACAAAGTACTGCTTGTGAAAAGCTGTCTATCTAGACAAGGGGCATCAAGTTTGAACAGACACCTGTATACTGTAGAAAAAACAAAGAGGTTTTTTTAGTTGAAAAGGATTTTTCTTAATTGATTGAAGACCATAAGCTATGGTAACTTAAAACTGACAATGAACAGTTACTTCTACATTTATTTTCCACACTTAACACTTTATAGTGGTTAGAACAATGTCTCAGAATGTACATTTATATACTCAAGTATATTGTATTAAAAGATAGATACATCCTGCATTATCACTAAAATAGTAAATGATTGAGCTGTGAGATCATTCTTACTGTAAAACAAACCTGTATTAGTTTTTGATGATAAATTTTTCATTGTTTTGTGTTCGTATGTTTTATTTGTAAATAAAATTTTGTAAGAAAAACTTTGAGAGGTGGCATTTGTATAGTAGGTTACAATTGTGAATTTTATCATCTTTAATATATATATATATTTTTATATATATCCCCATTTAGCCATGTCTTCTTTAACTCAGAAGTACTTTTGTGTATCGTATATTCTAGTTTCTGCACGTCTCCAGCAAAACATAGTGAGCCTGGACTTGCAGAGCATGCACACAAAATGTATATATTTATCTGTGTTTGCTGAAGATGAGCCTAGCTTTTTGCATGATCAGACAAATTATCATTTTTCAGGGAGCAATGTAACAATAGTAAACAATGTAGATACCCACTTTATCTTATGAATAAATTGGGTAGAAAGTGTGTTATAGCTTTCCTGCGTGTTCAGTCTCACCTTCTTAGTTAGAATGGAACAGTTTGTCTGGATCATTCAAAGACATCCTCAGCATCCAGCACAAGATGGTTCTGTCTTACTGTTATGCATTCAGAAAGAGCAAATGTGGATAAGGATTGAAGAATCTAAAGGAATCCTGAGGTACTAAGGTACTGTGTTGCATAGTAGCTCGGGGCAGGGAAATCATGATGTTTTAATGCCGCATTAATTCCTTATGGACTACGTCCTACATGTCATTACTAATAATTACTCCAGGTGGAGGTGTATGCCAAGGTATTTAGATACCTTCTCGTTTATATCTAAACTTCTATGCCTCTGTACTTCTCTGCTGCCACCATTTAACTTAGAAATAGTTTAATATGCAGGCTACAGACAGTCTAGTCAGGCTATCTCTTTAGATTACAAGAATTCCTCATTGGCACAGTATATTTGCAAGATTGTGTGACCCCTCCCTGCAGGAGAATGGGTTGATCACCTGTGTGCCCCTCTGCCAACCCTCACCTGGCTGCCTGCTTCCTAGTCCTTGATATTGAAATGGGAAATGGAGAACACTGCCAAATCTGGAGCTGTTTCTGATAAAGATGTTCTCCCTTATCAGACAAGCTGCCTGGGACACTGGTCTAACTCAGCCGTGTTGTATTTTCTTTGACCATTGCCGTATGGTTACCTGTTTGATATTTGACATCTTCTGGATGTTGTCGATTTGTAAATAAAATATGTTGGGTTACATATATATGAAACGTTTGTAGCTAATCAGAACACTGCTAACTGCAATCAAACTTATTTTCTATACTCACTCAGTTATTTTATGATACTGAATTTATTATAGCTATTAAAAGAGATTTTTGACCTTTCTCACTGTTAACACTGGAGTATCTCGATTCTCTTCCAGTCAGTTGCTGCTATGATAAACTCTAAACTGAGTATTAGTCATCTTGTCTAGAGGCAGATACTCTGTTCATGCTCATTCGTATTCTAACTCCAGATATATAAATAAGAAATGAGCTTAGGAGTCTCTCTGGAGATTTCTGAAAGAATATACAATATGGTTTAAGCCATCATTCCATTGGATGACACTGCTGTTCCACACTGATAAAGGTGTATGAGTGGAATGTAAACATGATGTTTCACTCTGAAAAATGATCGTTTAACTGTAGGAGCTCCAGCTATTTAAAGTGTTGTTTCTGAATCAGTCACTGAAAAAGGCAGTGACGGAGCCTGGCGTAGCGCTGCGTACAAACTCCGTTCTGCAATGGAAGTGAGCTTTGCTTCAGTAGGGATAGTGAAGCAAATTAAAGCGCACACACTCATTTTCTTCACTCTGGTATGTTGTATGGTGTTTTATATCCTACTTCCTTTAGCTGCAGAGTCAAATAACTCATGTCTGGGTTGAAAGGGGTGAAATGCCTTATTCCTATAGGCTTAATGACAAATAGATACAGATTGGGAGGCTGCACCTACGCCGTGCTCCACAAGTACCAAGTCTTCTTTTCAAGGTGGTCAAAATGGCATGTTTGTAGAAAAATGCCAAGCAGCTTTTCTGAACTTGTGCTTATCTTTGAAAGCAGCTTTGAAGGTTGCTGAATCTATTCCAGAATTGCAGAAGGTTTTGTTTAAAAGCCTCATTAATGTTTTTCAGCAATGTGTTTGTTTAACCAAGGATATTACCTCTACTTAGAAGCCTCTTAATATAAGAAATAGACACCCTACTGTTCCGGCAGTGTAATAAATAGTTGGTATCCAAAATCAGTGGTGTTTTTTTCTGGTTTTGTTTGGTTATATTGTAATAACAGCTAGAAGCTTTAAGAAATAGTTTAATTATTGTGCAGGCTGCAAACAGTCTAGTCAGACTATCTCACTTTTCTGTGAAATATTTATTCTTTTCTTAACAGCTCTAATGTTAAGATTTGGGTCAGCAGGCAAACATTTGTATTGTTTTTGCAATGTCTAAATGCCTTGAATTTTTTTAAGCTTTGAACTTGGATTACACTTGACTTCAGCTCTTCTAATTAATTTTACAAAATGTTTGCTGTTTTGATTTCGAAGATGTGAAATCCAAGGGATTTTGACAAGCGAAGTTGTGGCTGCCCCATCCCTGGAGGTTTTTAAGGCCAAGTTGGATGGGGCCTTGGGTAACGTGATCTAGTGGGTTGTACCTGCCCATGGCAGGGGGAGTTGGAACTAGATCTTTAACGTCCCTTCCAACCCTAAGTATTTTATGATTCTATGAAATTGTGATGCAATTCTTAAACAAAAAATATGTAACTCTTTAGAACGCTTTTGAAAAATGGAAAATTTAATATAGGTGCTTATTATGAGCCTTACATATATTCTCATTTTTGCATTTGAATTTTGTTTCCTAGTCTGGTGGTGTATAGGGCAAAGTACATGAAACGTGAGACTTGATAATGCATCCCAAGAAATCTTGGCGTTTACACCATTCCAAAGGAAGGATATATTAACAGTCCTTTCTGGATAATAATTACACAAACTCTTTTTTCTGTTCTTTTTCGGATTGGTTGGTTGGTTTATATGTGTTTTTATTGGTGTGGAGTTTTTTTTCCCCTTCTTTGCTTTTGCCCAGCAAAAGATCCTGTCTCCGTCCTGTTTTGATATGTGATTTGTACGTGGGAGTGGGGGAACTTCAAGTCTTGAGATAATATAAAGAGTCTTGTAAGTTGTCTCTTTTAACCAGCCACTTCAATATCTGAAATAAACCCCTTCAACTTGACTCAATTTGATGATAAAACGTTTTAGTTTTTTTTGCTCTTTCCCCCTCCCCATGAGAAAACAGCTGAGCCTGGTCTTATTATAACTAAAACTTTTGGCTTTCAAAATTTAGCTTGAAATAACCTCCACAAACATTATTTGGCCATCTTCAAGGCAGCTCCTAAAATGCTTAATGCTTTTGAAAGTCAAATTAAAGTTTTGCTTCATTCAAGTTGTATAGCTGGATAAGATTAAAGGAAGTGCCCTACTTGCACATAGCAGTCTATATGAAATGGTTTTTTGATCGTCTTCATGCGTATCTAAAATACACCTCCAATTTCTTTTCAGGATCTCAGCTTATTCAGCTTTTATCATAATGGTTCATTAGCCTCCTAGGCTTTTTCTTAAGAGTTGCAGTCAATTTCCCATTTTTGCTGTTTTACATTAAATCACTTCGATTTCCTAAATGTAGTAAGGGGAGAGAACAAGTAAGAGTCACGGAAAGAAGGGTTAAGCAGTGTGGATACATTATTTCTGCTTCACAGCATTCTTCTCATATTGCCAGATTTTTGCCTCTGTCTGCAACTCTGCTAAATTTATCAAGTATTCCCAGCTCTTAGAGAATGATTTAAGTATATGCTGCTGGTATGACTTCTTGTTGGTGCTCATTTATTTTGTGATCAATGGGTCTTTGTGTGTGGACAGAGCCAAGAAAAGGTTTAAACCTTCACCTCAGTGCAATATGCTGTAGTGTCCTGCTCTAAATCTCTTTGAAAAGCTAATAGGTACTCATTCAAATAATTCCACTAAATGTAGCTGAAATGAAAAATATAGCTGCTGTGTGGCATGTGTATGCTATTAGGATGTACTTTCTAGCCCCTTTGGTGATGAGCTGTGTGGGGTCCTAGCTCTGTTTACAGGTGCAGATGGTTGGAATTTTTTTGGACTGTGTACATAAGTGCATGGAGACTTTTGTGGTTACCCTCTGTCCGCAGTAAATTTGGTTTCTATCAGATGAAATTCTCTCTTTTCTCCAGTGTTCTCATGATCTTTTCTCAAATAACTATGAAGTTGTAGTGTGAAGTATTTGCTGTTTTTCTCCACAGAAATCAGTGTGTGTGTGTGTGTGTGTGTATGCTGTTTAGCACAAAAATTCAGCACAGCTGTGGTGGGTTCACCCTAGCCAGCAGCTGAGCACCCACACACAGAGAGGAGAAAGAGCAGAAGCAAGAAACCTCATGAGCTGAAATAAGGTAGTTTAATAACAGAAGGGCAGAAAAACCAAGAAGCGCTGCATCACATCCCACCGGCAGATCGGTGCCCAGCTAGTGTCTGGGCGATGTCCTATCCCCTTTCTTCCTCTGCCTCCAGGTCTTACTGCTGAGCATGACATTTATGGCATGGAATATCCCTTTGCTCAGTGCAGGTCGGCTCTCCTGGCTGTGTCCTCTCCCAGTTCCTTACCCACCTTCAGCCTATTTGCCAGAAGGGCAGCATGAGAAACAGAAAAGACCTTGACACTGTGCAAACACTGTTCAGTGATAGCCAAAATCATAGAATCATAGAATAACCAGGTTGGAAGAGACCCACCGGATCATCGAGTCCAACTATTCCTATCAAACACTAAGAAAGTGTTTCAAAGAGCTTCAGTGCTTTTTTTTTTTTTTTTTGGATGTGTAATTTTCTCTTTAAGTTTACAGCTTTACCACTGTGATCTCATTGCTTCTGAGCTTGGTAACTATGTCAGAAATTTTGGAAGAAGGCTCTTGCTGTATGCAGGAATGTAGGAATCCCCCGATATTAACTGGCAGAGCAAAACAAAACCCAGAAATATGACTTTTTTCCAAACCTGCTATCTTCAATTTTTATTAGTTTACCTGTAATGAGGTCATACATTACTTGAACAAAATTTATCCATAAACCCAATGTACATGTACTAGGGTATCTCTGACCTCTTCATTAACCACTTCCATAAAATCTGTTATTAACCCTGCTCTGGAGACTTTTAATACCTTTTGTTACCATTACACTGAGATGTGATTTAATGAAAAGCATGGATTATTTCTCCTGGTATTTAATCTTTATAACACTTTGTTGACAGCTATGTTTGTGGACTAACAAGCAACTCCAGGCTAAAGAACTCCTGCACTTTTGCAGTTCCTGCTGAACTGTGTTCTTGAGAGATACAAGACATTATATACATCCTGTTGGTAGCAAGAACTGAGCCCTTAAGTATAATTTTCAACGTGGGAAACAAGATCAAATGCTAGTTACACAATAGTACAAATTATAGGGGAGGAAGGTGGTAAATTGTTTCGAAGGGTTTGCCAGAAAGACGTTTGTGCTGTGCTGAAGTAGTCTGTTTAATTAATGGTAGCCTGCTGTATCTCATTGTTTCTGTCTCAGATTTTTATAAAAAGGAGTTCAGTTTGCAATTATCCTGGTGCTACTTTCTGTATGTATTTTCTAAAGCTGTTTGCCTTACAATTACTTTTCTTATTCATCAGCAATCAAGAAAGTGCAACAGATTTCACTTCACATTGGAATAACATAGAACTGAGAGACAGATGTTTTGTCTTCTGAAAAGGCAGTGGTGAGCATAGCTCCTTCAAAATATAAGGAAATTGTAGTGGTATCCGTTTATGCACGGTAATCATTGTTTTGTGAAGCCAGCATTTTTCTCAGTGCACAGTGAAAAGGAAATGTCTTTGGTGTGGGGAAATAAGTTAGGATGATTTCTGATGTTTTCAAGGTCATGAATATCTTGTTTGCTTCTTTATTCATTTGTTAAAAAAGCACTCATGAAAACAAATTGAAGTGATGGAAAGCCAGTTATTTTCTTTTTGAGAGTTTAATCTGTTTGAGTTTTTAATTCCTGTTTCTTTAAGAGATCAGCTTTCAAAGCAATGGATCATAAAGATGAAGATGATGACAATTGCTAAGAGTGAATATGTTGCTCTTGAAATGAAGCAGTCATTTTTATGGGAAATTCCTTTATAATAGAAAATTGAGATGAATGACCACAAAATCTGTTGTATTAATGGATTAACTTTCTAGTCTGTAATTATTACTCAGCTTTTCATAACAATTAAATAGTTTTTAATATGTCTTCATGATCGCCCTGCAGGGTGTTTAAAGAGGAATACTGATGTATGGGAGGGATTTAATTTTTGTAATTTGTGTTTTGTAGTTAAAAATATTGATGCTCTTTCTTCAAAGTTAAAAGGAAATACTCAAATTTTGGAGCAGAAGAGGTAAAATAAATGAAGAACTGAAACAGTAGCAATGATTTGCAACAGTTTTCACAGTGATGTTTATTTTGTGAAGTGGTAGTGAAATAGTAACTATTTCATGATAAAAGGGTTCAGAACCTGTATTTGAACTCCTGAATACTGTTCAAAGAAATAGTGACTAGTGGGTTCTGAACTGAGTTACAGATACGCTTTGTCATTAGCCTCTTGTGTCGGTAAATAGCGAGTCTTCATTCTCTTAAGACTTGCAATGTATTTTCAAAATAGGCAGCTCAAATCCAAGTCTGAGTTTTGATTTAAAGAAATAACTTTTCTCATTTGTGTAACTTCTTTTGCATTTTTTTTTTACATGTTGGTTATCGTGGCTTTGATTTTAATTGTGGAACGTGTGCTATGAATACATAATTAGAAAAAGGTTCCCTTTGAAAAAGTCTTCAAGTGGCTTACTATGACCTGAGACCCTCGTGGCGGTTGAGAGATAGGAAGCACAGAATGTTGAGTGGTGATATTGGTACACTGGCAACCTTGCCTAGTAAGAGGGGAATTCTTTTTTTTCTTAGTTTTTTTTCTTTGTTCTGGAGGTGACGCAATTGGTGCGACTTGAAAGCCACCAGGGAAGGCGAATCTCCAGCTCTTTAAATCTGTCTTCTGTATCTGAGTAGACAGCGTGGGGTAAGTGCATGGTCTTTTGTAAATATTTCTTTTGAGAGTGTACCCAGCAGGAGACAGAAGTTGACATTGCCTGTTGGCAGAGCAGAGGTCGCTTCTCCATAATGAACAACAAAGAAACACAGGCTGGGGGTGAGCCAAAAATGATCTACTTTGTTGCTAGTCAGAATGCAGTATGTGTAGAAAACATTTTTGCTCTAAAGTAAGTTAATTCTGTAGCAGATTTGATGGTTTCAAATAATGTTATAAAAAATATAATGTGGCATCAGACGCTACGTGGAAAATTCCCATGTAATCCCTTTGGATGAAGGAAATTTCACAAGAATCTGAGGGAAAATCTGGTATGTTAATATATGTACAACTTTTAACTATTGTGCTGCTAGAGAAACTATATCCATCTTCTGGTTTGTAATCATCTAGAAATGTAGGAGGATGTTCTTAATTGGTTTTAACTTTGGTCTCCAGTGTACACTTCAGTTTCTATCTAATTGTTTCATAAAGCTGATGTTCCTCACTTTGATGGATTAGAAGTATTTTGTGTATAGCTGGGAGGTCAACAGATCTGATCCCCTCAGGCTGTGGACAGGGAAGTCATTAAGATTTCTACAAAGTTAGAACACAATGAAAGACCTGGATGGTCATCTTGTAGCTGAATCTGTTTTTCTCCAGTGTTTTTTCTGGGACTGGGGTTTGGAAATAACTGAACAGTAGAATAAGGAGAACTCGCAGAACTCACAAAGTCCTGAGAAGGGCAGAAGGACTGTGAAGTGATCAACGAGGACACAAAAAAACTTTTAATGCAGCCTATCAGCCTATTTTGGATGCAGAACTAATTAAGATAATAGGAATCTGCAGCTGAGAAGAGAAAGATTGTGAACAGGAGATTCTACAAGTAGATGGGATGATCCTGAGCACCACACCAGCACCTAAAACTGAGGACAAATTATGGTTAAAATTATAAATAAAACTGAGGCCGTTGTTGATTTCAGTACATGGTCCAGATTTCAACATTTCTAAAAGTAGCTTGAGAAGATTGAGTGCTTTGGGACAGCCTGTGTGTTTGCTTACAGCAGCTACCATTTGCCTTCCTTGCTGATGTGGTGGAATGTCGGGGTGGCTTTGTAGCTTTTGGATCGATGGAGGAAAAGGCAGCATGAGCCTGTGTCTGCCTGCACCTATTGTGGTCGATGGCACCTGTTCCACAGCCCCAGTGCTGTCCTGTAGCTTCCTTCAGGGTTGCTTCCCAACGGTATCTGGTGGCAGACTTCCTGGAATACATCATACCCAATATGGTTTTAAAAATAGATTACAGAGTTTTGACTCTGCTTCTTCTGCTGCCTGGCTTTGTGCAACTTGTATCCAGTCTTTTAAAGAGCTACAATGAATAATTTGCAAGGCAATAAACCTTCAAGTCTATTTTAGTTTCACAAAATGAATTCCTGAAAGGACTTATTTGCATAGTGCGTTTTTGGTTGTTTTAAGATAACACAATTAAACAGGAAATAAAACTATCCAAGAGAAACAGAGCAAGAGGCTTTTGAGTCTGCACTGGGATACGACATCAAAATTACTTGAGCTTGTGAGACGCAAATGACTTTCTCATCTCAAAGATGTATTTGCAATGTAAATGTATGAGATACATATGAAAGGCAATAGATCTAAACAAGGAAGCGCATCCTCCTCTTGCCTCAGTGTGTTCTTTCATACAGGTATAAGAAGTTTTCAAAAAATATGGAAGAAGTCTTATGGGATTGTGGGAGAAAAGCTTAGCAAAGCATAGCATGGCAATCTTACAAAATCTTGGGATGGAAAAAAAATACCCAGCTACCTCTTTTTCTTTTCTCAGCATATCTAAACTACTGTGGAAAATTGAACCATAATTTTAAATAGTTAAGAAACCTTTCCTTCCTGGTATGGTTCACTGTCATCATTCAGCGTGCCTTGCAGTACCTGATACTAACCTTTTAGTCCTCGTGGTGGGTGGGGGTAATGAGGAGGAGTAATAATAGTAAAGAAGAATAAGACTTCTCCCCTGATTTGTAGGGAGTGGATAAATCCCTATGATTTGGTGATACCCCAGACCAAAAATTAGTTTTTTGGTGATTAAGAAATACTGTAGCTGTAGGTTTTGGGATCTTGACAGCATTGTAGCAAAAGTTGCATAAATTGCAGGGTATACTGGGAGCTGTTGCATTTAAATTGGTAAAGTTGTTAAGATGATGGAACTTAAATACTTCAGAACTGGTTTGTGGTAGACTGAACAGCTAAGCATAAGGCCTGAGTAAGCTGAACTATTTCTGGAACATATGTACATGCACAGGTTTTGAAGGCAGATTACTTAGTCTGCTTTGAAAAAGCTCCAGGAACCTAAAAATAAGGAAGATATTTTTATTATGTGGTTTTCTGATCGGCAAATTCTACATAAGCACAACTGATTTTTTAAATTAAAAAAATCTATTTTTTCTTTAAATCGTAAATTTTTTGGGTGTATTTTCTGCAGTGCGAGTGACTGATTAAACTTTGGGAAAAACCACAAGCAAGCCCCATTCTGATTTGCAGTGTGTTGTCCCATGAAACCTCTCATCCTGCTTTTCAATTTAATACATTTTGGGCTCTAACCTGGTTTGGAGGTGCAACCTGTATTGGCACAGGAATTCTGAAAGTTAACCAAGGTAGGTAGAATGAACAGGGCAACCAAGCAAACATGCTCGCTTGATATTAAGTCCACCTCCTCTCTTTTTATGCCCATGGATATTTACTCTTTGTACCTAATAGTATGGATATTTATGGGTATTTGTGTGTGTGTGTGGCTTATTAATGCTTTTCTGTTTAGGGAACACATAGAGACAGGAAGAGTGAACAGACTTTCTGCAATACAACACGGTGTTCATTAAGACTAGTGGTTTATTTCTCTGCTTAGGAAGATTTCAAATATTTTCTTTTACTGATAGTAACTATAGCAATACTTTTCAGTTTTGAGCTTCTCACAGTAAGCCTTATATAAAAGCCTGATTGGAAGGTGACAGTTGAAAATGAAAAAAAAAATATTGTCAAATAACTTGGTTCACATTATGTAGTACAAAACAAATAATAAATATCTGTCTTAAAATTATCCTTTGCTTGGGCAAGGAAAAAGTCTGTCATTATGCATTCAGGTGGCATAAAACTGCTTATCTAGGTAGGACAGTGCCATCAAATTGCTATTTTGGTGCCTTTGGAAACAGAGTGAAAGAGGATACTGAGGAGGTTATGCTGTTAGTCACTGAAACCACTTGACTAGCACTAAATAAGTCATGTTAATGTAACTTCAAGGATACACGATGTCTGGAAACCTGTCTAGGAATCTGCTGCGCTCTCCTTATATACATGTATGGAATATAAAGTAGTAAGTAATAGTTAGGTGACCTTTGGTTTTGGAAACACGAGTTTCATCCTGCAATTTGAAACCCATTTTACTGTATTTTATAGCAATACTTGTCTCAGGTCTGCTGTGCACCTGTCTTAACCTCTTAGATTCTTTACGTGTGTGTGTTAGGGACTAATAGGAGTGGTTTTGACTCCTGCCGCTTTGGCACGCGAGGGGCCAGCGGGATCGTTCTGTGTTGGAGTATCATCGTTCTGCTTCCTTATGTTTAAAAGGGAAAGTCATGAGCCCTGCAGCTGCTGGTTTGGCAGGATTGTGAAGCGCTTCTCGTTTAAAAGAACATTTGTGGGAGCTTACAGGCAGTTCAGTACCTGGGTATAAAGAAAAGCAGTAACACGGGCAACTACTTAATAAGGTGAAATAAGACATTGAAAGTTAATGAACTTTGTTATCCTTTGTGCACGTAATCTTGTTAAAAGGACCATTTGTATTTATTGATATGTGTGTGAACTCTCTTAATTAATGTGATGTGTGACAACTCATAGCCATTGCTTTTATAATAAAAGGCATGCGAGGATGAGACTATTATACCCTCAGAATTTCGATTTTTCTGTGACCCAAAACCCAGTAAAGGGTTGTATTTTGCAAATTAGGAGATAAATGGAGTTTTTTCAATTATAATTTAGTGGATTTTAATATTTGGTTGTTATAAAGTATTAATAGTTTGTGTTTTAAACGAGGGCAAGGAGGAAACGACATAATGCACCACTCAGATTCTTACCTGTAATGGATGTTTTTCTCCATAAACTAAAACTTCAGTATTTTGCTTTATGATGATGTTATGACTACAGAATCATTTGAGCCTTCTTGATATCAGAGTTCTTTAGATTAGATTAGATCTCTATATTATATTGGATCTTGCTTTGTCATTTTAAAATCTTCTTTGCCACCAGAGAAGGCTCCTTTGAACAAACAGCTGGTACCACTCAATACCGCAGTGTTTCTGTCCAGGTAACCTTTGCACTGTTGTTCAAATTAACATTTAAATTCTGTCTGAGTTTTAGTGTACAAATGATCTTTCGCACTTTTGTTTTATCATGGCATTTTCATATCCTTTCTATTTGTTCATGGTTAACTAAACTTTCATTTGAGGTCTGTAAGCCTTCTACTGAAACTGATAATGTCTTTGGGTAAGATTTTATTTTACTTGAGTAGTGAGTTGAGAAGGTAATCAATGCTTCTGTATTTTTACTGGATGAGGCATAGAACTATTTACATTATTGAGTATTTCTCATTTTATCTTCCTTTACTCACACAATAGTGAATTCATCACATATATCAGACAAGTATGTTATTTCATACTGAACAATCAATGTTAATTTTAAAATGTTTCTTTTTGTGCAACTGCAGGGAGATCAATTCCTATTTGACAGCTTGGTTTTGAATGTTCATATGTCTTTGTTAGTGTGTTTAAGAGTACTGAGATGCTACTGACATGACCTGAATAAGAAGCCTTCTCATATGAAGTTAATTCCTTAAAATATGAGGCTTTGGAAAAAATTAAAAATTTGTTCCATGTAGCATTTATGCATTGAAGTGCGTAAGAAGCAATCAAACCGTCCTTAACTATGGAAGTAAAAGCAGCTGATTGTGCAGGTCAGCAGCATGAGCCAATTAATAGGTGAAAATTTGGTGGGAATTCCTTTTATTAATAATGCATCCTTAAGTCAGTTGGTTTTGCACAGCAAGAGTTGTTTATTCAATTTTGCATGTGATAGCAGTGCTGGCAATTGGAATATCTTGAACTGCCATTCTTCCAAGTGTTCTTGGTGTGATTTCAACACTATGAGGAACACTAGGATTAACTTTGATCAGCTGGATAAGGGTATTTAATTTATCTCTTCTTAGATATGCACTATTTTTCTCCTCCCCTCCCCCGCTTTTTTTTGTTTGTTTAGTTTTATTATTACTGTTAATTAAATCCCAAGAAAAACAGTGCCTATTTTGAGGGATTTGCCACTGCCGCTGAGAGAATGCTCTTTAGGAATCAAAGGTTTGGACTAAGATAGTATTTATGATTCTAACCGTATCTTGGTGTGCTCCTTAGGATATATTAGGAGGTTTTTATACAATTTGTGAGCACTCATCGTTTCATGAGAAGTGTAGTGTCTGTGGGAATTCATTGTGCATATTGAGTGTGTAAAACCAGAGGCTATACGTTCATTACCACATGTTGCACCTGGAACTCGCAGGTCCTTATTTTTTTTTTCCTTTTTTGCTGTTTTGAGCTCTTCTCAAAAGTGTGCAGTATTAGTACTGCTGGAGTGCTGTTGTGCATTTTACCAAGTAGTTACCTGAGGCAATGTCTTTGAGAGGAGTTCCCAGTGTCAGTGGTTTGACAGTTAACCAGTTGTGTTTGCGTGTTGGGTAGGTTTTTCATTCACATTGAGTGCTCCAAGTGCTCCCTGAATACATTAGGAAACCACTGGAAATAATAAAGAAAATCAAAGGCAATCCTGTCGTGCCTTTCAATCAGAGGCAGTGTTGTGTCTGCATGAGGAGCAGTTGCTGTCCTAGCATTTTTGTTTTTGTGATGTGCATAGAGTGCTTCTGAATTGGTTTATTTTCTTGGATTTTATTATACTTGCCCTAGAAATACAGAGACTTTTGGTTTATCTTTGCTGTATTCTATCAAGTATCAGTTCTCCCAGTTATTGCTTTGCCTGAACTTAAGAACTGCAACTAAATATCACCAAATTGCCAGATTTTCACATTTTCTTTAAAGCTTTACATAGATGACTCTGTATATTGGAAAATGAGAACTATTTTTGTTTACAAGTGGCTGCTAGTATTCACATTTTTTTTTCTTGTACTTCTATAATAGATTGGAATGTATCTGTGCACTGGTTGAAGCTTTTTTGAGTTGTTTACTGGTAGTCCAGTTGTACTACATCTAAGACTTTTAGGACAACATATTGTTAATTATTCTTCAATAAGAAAGCATTTTTAAAATGTCGTTTGTGAAAGGAGATATTCATCACATTGATTGTTCTGAATAGCCCTGATGTTGAATTTGTGCAGAGAGCTTACGAAGTTGACTCGAGGAGATTTCATTAAATTAAATGTCTATCTGTAAATGGTACCTCTGGATTAAGTGCAATCTATCTTTTATCTGTAATGATAAAACATTTCTACAATTCTTTTTTGCTTTGAGCTAGGATCTGAAAATGCTAATTGGTCGCGGTGTAAGTTATACACGTAGTGGTTAGTTTAATGTTTTTATCTATTTGTTCATGAACTAAGCTGTCAAAGAAAAGAGAAAGAGTATATGCTGCGTTTATATAAAGTAAGGGAAGCTGGTTTATGATTTCTTAGTAGAAAACTGTGACAAGGTTGTTAGACATTGGGAGACTGCAATGTCTACAAAGCCTTAAGCAGCCCAACCAGCTGTTTAAGAGTAACACACTAAGGACATCTCCCTGTGCTTCCATCGCCAAACAAGGACATCTCTTAGAAGTCATAAATGCATTATTGTGACACGTGGATTTGGAGCATGCGGTTAATGTATCTTTTATTTTCTTTCTGAATATTGAGGCCGGGGAATCAATTTTTTCTAAGCTTTCTTCCCCCATCTTGAAAATATAAACAGCCCCATGATGGTATGGCTCATAATTCTGAGCAATGAGGCAAACTGGCGTCCTGAACTACCACAATTAATAAAACTGATCTAGACAACACAGTTGGAGATCGTCAACACTTGGTCATCTAAATGGCCTAGTTGGCAGCTTAAAAATCCCCACCTGCTTTACAGTGTCATGAGATGGGTATATCCTTGCAAGCATTACAGAAGTAGTGGGATGTGCTACGGACATGGGCAAGGTTTACAGATGGATGTGATTTTTCTTACTATATATTGCCTGTCCCTTCCCCGTGCCTCCTTCATTCCTCTCCTGCTATTGTCATCTCTTCAGCCATTCCCTTCCTTGTGGATGCTGTATCTTTTTCCCCTTACTCTTAAATTGCATTTAGTTTGCAAAACCACTGCTTTTCTTTTAGACCTAAAGATGATATCGTGTGGCAGAAGATTTTCTGTGTCCAACTGGCTTTAAAACTGCCAAGCTTGTCAAAATATTCCTTATGAACAAACTTGTTAAAGTGTAACATTTGTCTATCAGTATCTTAAACTAATAGCAACAAGTCCGGAAGCTTTTAATATTTCAAGAAATTCACAATATTAAGAGGAATGTAATTCATTTTGATAAGCCACAAAACTGGAAATATGTTTAAAAAAACCTCAAACAAATAAAAACTGTACAGAAAGAAGTTTCCTCCATCACCAAAGCACGATATATTCTTCCATGTAAAAAAAGGGGAGAGGAGAAAGTTATTTGCTATAAATAGAAAAAAAATATTTATAGCACATTTATAGTGCCGAACTTTCAATTGGTAGGAGGTCCTGCAGTCAGTGTGTTTTGGATATTTCAAAAACAAGCTACTTTTATTTTATGGAACTTTTTAAAAATGTGAAACTACTTAAGTTTTCTAGAATAATCATTCTTAATTATTTGCTTAGCAAAACAATTTAATAAGCAATGAAGTATAACGAACCATAAAGTTTTAATTTGCCTTTTTTAATTGAGTTGTTAATTAGTACCCCTCTACAGTTGGTAACTCCCCACTTGCTTTTTGTTGCTTCTGTATCCAAGACGCATTCAGGAACCTAATCTATCTTAGTTATTCCAAAAAGACACTTCCATGAATCAAATCTATAGGTGATTATGTTCTAACTCTGCTGGGGCTTCTGTGAGAGCATATTAATTATGTCAGTGGTTAATGATCAGGCAAGAAATATGTGAATGCCAACAATGGTTTTCTAACAGGAATAGAAGTAGTATCCTGTGTTCCCTGAAACTTTAAGTCCTGCCACTTCACTGAAGGTAGCACTTGTGGTCACCTTATTCTGCAAGAACATTGGCAAGGGCTTTGTTTGATTTTTTTTGTATGAGCACTGTTGAGATCTTGTTATCTGTAATAATTAATATCGAAGCATCTATTTCATCTAGCTGCAAACATTGTTAATAGATTTTATTTTGCTGCTGTCTTGAAGTATATGTTTTACTCCTAATTAAGAGTTTAAGCTAAGAGCTTTTAATTCTGCCTCTTGTGAACTTTGTGGAGATGAAATTGCAGGTTATTGGGTCATGCAGATCGCTTGGAAATGCCCAAAACAAGGGTTAAATATACTTGAATTGCCTGTAAAGTGTGTGCAATGGGGAATGATTGTAGTATTCCACTTGCCTGTGGGATGCAGGACTAAGCCCTCAAAGGGAGATTATCCACTAAGAAACAAATTTGGATTTCTACTTTCTGTATTTATTCTGAGTTTCTCTACTAAGCGTAGACTCCTTGCCATTTCTGTCTTGCATCATATATCAGGTTTCTAAAGAAAAGCCTGGTGCAGTAGAAGATGGATGGTGATGCTGTTGTAATTTACTTAGTTTAAGTAGTATAGGCTAATTTAATAAACAAGTATTCAGCAGCAATTTGCAGGGTCTGAAATTCACTTAAATGCCTTTTGATCTATTCAGAATAACCACGTGTTTAAACCACAATAATAGAAAGAAAAGCGTATCTATAAATGGTAGTATGATCTTGAATTAGTGAAATATCAGTAGTTGTGGATATGTAGTGCAGGGAAGCATTAGTTGGTGATGGTTGTCTAAGGGGGAAATCTTAGCTAGAACTAGCTATTTTTTTTCTTTACACAAAGCTAGTTCATAACAGGAAAGGTATAGGGGTTAGGAGAGGGTTTAGGAAGGAATTATTTGCAGTTTTTCAGCCTCTGAAGACCTTTCACCCTTATCCAAACTTTCATGTAATCTTAGGCAGCAGCCGATGACTAATTTATGGCATCAGGTTATGGTGCCTAAGGGAACATATGCCAAGCATGAATTGATAAGACAGGCTGGTGAATTATGAGAGACAGCTTGATTTATATGCCAGATCTCAGCTTTTTTAATTGAAGGCATGCCTTCCTCTCCCTTAGATGTTGGTCACTTTAGATGGGCCTGGTGCAGGAGATGTAGAGTTTAAACCTTAATATGCTGTAGCTCGTCCCTCTGTAGGGATTCTGGGTTCACGTACATGCACATGTGCATGCACATGGAGAAGTTACTTGGACACTGTATAAATTTGTTGGCTTCTTAAATGCATCAGGAACCAACCTGGTAAAACTTGATTTTGGTTTTAAGTATGCAGAAATAGCCTGAACTCCCTCTGTGTTTAGATGGTGATGGCTGCTGAGTATTGTGTTTTTAGATAACTAATTCAGGGAAGGTGTATGTTGAGGACATGCTGGCTCACATGTCATAAAGGAAAAATGCTAGGAAACAAATTCGGGGTTTTTTTTTTTTTTTTTCATTTTAATAAACCCCAGCAACTTAAATATTGACTTGTTTCCTTTTGTAAGGTAGCATATTCTTACAATTTATGGCAATGTATTGCAGCTATTCCTGAGTGATCATGGTATTAGCTGATACCTTGAGATGCCTTGTTATCAAGAGGTTAATTTTCTGCTCACTAAACTTCATCTCCTTGGTTTGGCATGTCCTAACTTTTTGCAAATCCTTGATAGATTTGAACGCTCCTAGAATCTAGCCTTAGTCTCTTGCTTCTTTCCACCACTCCCCTGCCAAGGAATCTCTACACTGCTTTAATAGGCAGTATGTTGCCTTAAAATGTTATTATTCCATGCATACAGCTACTATAATGGTCTCTGTGACAACTGGCAGGATTACATGCTGTTTGTCATCCCTGTAGAAGGGTGGCTTAAGATGCGAGACCCTGGTTGTGAACCAGACCACGTACAGCTTTTTCCCAGTACATTTCTGGATGTTCCGTGCCCTTTGTGTCCTCTGACCTGATGGCCGGGCAGGACAGAACACAGACTGAGCTGAAAGATTTAGTGAGGATTTCTACCAAATTACAAGCGAATCATGTACAGAGCGACATAAAGTTAGATTCTGCTGCATGAGAGCGCTGCATGAGAGCACTGCAGGACAAAACTCACTCCGCAGTGTTGATAGAAGCTTTCAGGCTGCCACTGTCAGCCGTTTGCCTCTGTGATTTTATCAACACAGCTGGAGTCCAGGTGGAGGGATAACGCAATTGAAATCCACAAAAAAAAAGGCATGTTCTCCTAGTCATGCTTCATGTTTTCTTATTATGTAGATGTCCATAGCGACATCTTTTGTTGGTTTTATGGGATATTTTTAGGTAAGCATCATGGTCTTCTACAAGAGTTCCGAGGTCCTTAAAGTTTACATTGCCTTAAACCTCAGGTGCTTTCAATGATGTAAGTGTTCTCTGCACCGTCCTGGAGGCAATCTGGTAAAGGATTTTTGGAATCAATACTAATGAAGTGTACACTACGGCAGCTACTATGAAGTTTCCTTAGTATTTATAAATCAGTTAAAAAAAAAAACCCTGACTTAAAAATGCCATATTTGATTAAAATGTTTAAATTCCTTTAGCTGTGTGGAAAGCGTTTATGGTATTGATGCAATGTAAATCAAATCTCCTTCCTAGCTTCTTAAAGATTTTTTTTCTTGCTACTTCTACTTCGCTTTTGTGGAAGGGAGTTTGGTTGGGCTTTTTGTTCCAGAAGTGTAATGAATTATCTTGGTTAGTGCTGGTAGCCAGCATGGGTATAGAGCAGGCTATCTAGTTCTTCCTCAAGACTCTTTAAATAGGAAATAGCCCAGTAAGACTTAAAAGTGTAATGAAAACCTCATTCAGTTTCCTGTCAGTTTTCAGAGCTCTAAGTGGCTTCTGATTTGCACAAGATTGGAACAGCATTGAAGAATTACAGTAACTAAGTGAAACACTCATTAGTTTTGCAATTTTCTGATAGCATCCCTTGTAATTTCTTGTAATGCATTTGTAGCTAAGTACAATGACAAATGTCAAGGCTCATTGTACTAGTTCTACACACATCAGCGCTAGACTGGGAGCTGTAATGTCAGCTTCTATCATGGGAAAAGCTAGTGTAACTACTTGATGTTTTCCCATTGCTAGTTATGCTATAGAAAGAATAATTTTTTTAGGCAAGAGAGAAATGGAGAAAATAATTGCTTTACAGAGGGGTTTTTTATTATTATTTTAATGTTTTATTTTTGTATCTTGTAGAAATTCCCACAATAAAAAGTAAGCTTGAGAGGCCTATTAACAATTTAGCTTGACATTAGCAAACGAACTCTGGATATCAGTTAGGTATTTACCACAGCAAACTACAGAGGGCTAGTGGTATTAGTTAAAGCAAAAGCATAGGTACTTTTACGCTGGCTTTGTGTAGCTTGCTTCCTTGAATTATTTTGATAAATAGTCATGTGCAACAGTAAACTACAAGAACATCCTCATAATAATGTGGTAACAAATGCTGATCTGCATTTGGGTTAAAAACAAATGAGTGGCTCTGAAACTATAAACCACATACAGTTCAGTAAATGCCTGAGAAAGTGATTACATACAATGCAGTTTATCTGAAGTAAATAAAATGCAGTCTTGCTGTTGATCTCTTACTCCCCTGGAACGTACTTTTTGCCTGTTATGTGGACCTGAGGGAAGGTTCATGTGACTGTGAACAGAGATTTATGAACATGGATAATTGCTTGAAGCTGGTATTTTCTCTGTTCTTGCAGTTGTGTTACTTGGTTGGAAGCAACTAAGTTGATTTTAGTAGTTTAAAAAAAAACATTCTTTTTTTGTAAAACTCTAATAACTTTAGAGTTATTTTGTGTTTAGTGGCTGGTCAAAAAAAGGAGCCTTTAGTAAAACAATATTTAGTAGACTCAGCTACTGAACTCAGCTACTGAACTACTCAGCTAGCGACTGAAGTCTTCTGCAAAGACTTACTTGTCAGAGTATTAACAATACTCATAGGACCTGAACTTATCCTACTGCTGTTGCTTTTTGTTCTTCTCTGAGCCTGTTTCATGCCCAATACTCATATAGCTTATCTGTCTCCATTGTTTTCTGTCTCCATTTATTTTCTACCATTTCTAGTATTGCTACTTCAGTTGTTACTGAGAATGTCCTTATGTCATTCATTTTCCTCACTCATTTTGTCTCCCAGTTTTATCTTCTTCATACCCCTCTTAAGAACTGTGTGAAGATTAGTAGGCTTAGATTTCTAGCTAATAAGATTAGTATGTAAATAATTAATGATTGTTTTGATACACAGATGAGGTACCAATGTGTATGACATGATTCATGTATTATATGTAGCACGGTTTGTTGTTGTGTGCATAGCTTATATGTGATTTATTTACTGTAAGAATGTAATTGCACCTGTTAAATAGAAAAAAAACAAGTGGTATTGCCATTTTTACCTAAGGTCTGGCTAGTAAAATTACAGAAAATGCCAGTTTTATACTTATAATAGATTAGGTATTATCATTGTGAAGAAACAAGGCTCCTAAGAAGAGAGAGAAAGAAGTCTACATAAAATAAAAGAAAGGACTTTTTATCTGACCTTTAGAAACGTGTCAAATCTCCAGCATTCTTGTTGCTCAAGGAAAAAAAGTATCTTCTTAGTGGTTCTTCTCCAAAGTATTGATTAAAAATCCAAGTCCACTGCAGTACTGTCTAGTCAGAATTTTTTTTCCTGACCTATACTTGAGAGAATTTGCATAGTACAAAGGGTTAGAATGTCTGCTTTTTGGTAAGACCTATTGATACAGCTAAAGAGCTTTACTTGAATTTAATGAAAAAAGAGTTTAATTTTTAGTTAGCTATGCAATTCATTGAATAATTTACCAACATAATTACAATCATGACTTTTTTTTAATAATGAAAACTAGAATGGTCTTTCTCTGATACCTTTCTTTTGGGAAAGCTCTATTTTGGAGTATTTTGCTTATAAGCCAAGTTCCTCTGTAACAGTAGTTTAATTTTTGTGTACAGGAGAAGGAATGTAACTTCTGAAGTAGACAGAATGCATGTAATGACATGTAATGCCATATAGTCTTTTTAAAATGGCTAAATGTTTTGAAATTTTGCAATATGTTCTGTGCATCATGCAAATACAAGGTTAGACAAATTATGTCTAAAAATATTGTTGTGCATCTGGATTATTTTTAGACTCTAAGGCATAGCAGGGAAAGGAACGTGGCACAGGTTTAGAAGTCACATTATGAATTTTGCAAGGCATGCTCTAAAATATTGTTGTGATTTGAGAAATGTTCATTTTAACCACAATTGTTCTCTTTTAACCTCTGAAACATGTTGGTATAGATCTTCATCACCAGTCAGGGTCGTTTTGCAGAATTGTGCTCATTTTTTTCTGTACAAGGGCAAAGCATAACACGTGTTTGGGTAATTATTAGATGCATTTAAAAATAATACTTTAAAAAATCCCTTTGTATTTTTGAGTTTTCTAGCTGACATGAAAAAATTGAACATGTCATAAAATTGCAGAAAGGAAAACAAACTGAAACAAAGCCATTAATAATGTCATCATGTATAGATCTCCTAGTTTGTAGTATTATTAGTTGCTTCAGCGTGTTCTTGGTGAAACAGTGCTTATCTTAGTCATGTTTGATGTCAGCAGGACATGTACGTTTCTTGCATGACCTTTCCAATGAGTAGACATGAAAATTTGAAGTGAAATACAATGGAGTTTCTAGTTCTTAATTTCACCCACGCTCACTGTGGAGGTATGATTAAATTAATATATTAAATATTTTAGTAAGCCAGTATTTCAAAGTAGGACGAAAGAATGTTGTGGCCGATAAGTCATTTGACTTCAATTTGGGTTTTAAAACAAGTGTTACTGATAAAAATGCCTGGGACTGTCACAATGTGACTGGACACACCTGCAGTATTTGCTCTCTGAAGATCGCAGATAGACTTTGACAGTACGACACTGGAACGGAGCTTTTGGCTGGGATTGCTGCCCGGTCAGCTGGGCCTGCAGGTGGTACCTGTCACAGCCCAGGTGCTCTGGAGATTTTCAGAAATAATGTGGTGCAGAGTCCCAGTGCTCTCCCTCCGTGGTCTCAGTGCCAGAAGTTCTCCTCTGCCCACAGTGAAATGGGCACAGCAGCAGCTCTGCTTACCTCCCACAACTTGCCCAGGAGGCTTTGTCAGATGAGAAGTTGAAAAGCCACAAACTCTGTACAGTTTTGTTATGTCTGTTGTGTTTCCAAGGGTGCTAGCTCTGTTGCTGGTTGTTGTGGTCTGGATGTCTGGATTGAGATGATTTTTCATTTCCTGCTGGTCTGATTCGCACTTGGATAAGCACAACGGCTGATTTAAATGTGGAGACCGTGCGGACAGCAGGAAAGGCAGCAAGCGATGCCAGGGCAAGAAACAGGGGAGATGAAATAAACAGAGGGGAGGTTGTTGATAGATGTTTCCCACCTCAATCAGACAGTAAAGTAGTTGTGCAAGTTGGGGATCGGAGAAAACGTGCTGAGTGATGACAAACTGTCTCCTTGGCCAGCTTTCTTAGGTCAAAACTGCAGTGCTGCTTAAAAAAAAGCTTCAATCCTTTGTTTATGTAGCATCTGGAGTTTCTATTTATTAGCACTGAACCATGCTTTTTCTAACCTTACAGCAAACAACTGATCCCAAAATGAAATGGCTTTTTACTTCTTTGGTGATTTTTCCTGGTGTTATACATACCTCGGGACTCCTTTTTTCAATGTATGAAAAAGGAAAGTGCAAGTTACTGTTAACTGGTACTTCGGTACTTATTCCATGTAATATTGAGTTGAATTTTTTTTTCTTTAAAATTTGGTGCAGGCTTAGAGTTTGATAATGTAATCAGCTTTTAGTATTTTTTTTTTCCTGCTGAGTGATTCACATGCGATGAAATTTTTTCATTAAACCACTCCAAGGGTCACCAAGTAGAGAATACAAAGGACCCTAGATACCTCTTCAGCATAATCATTTCCCTTCGAATTGGCTGCTAGCCATAGTTTTACTATGTAGATTGTTTAAATGGACTATTGGATGTTTTTTATCATTATTGCTTTAGAAAACTGATAAAACAGGAACAAGTATTTATTGATGCACGGGGCATAAATATTTAAGATGATGCCACTATAGTTTCAGATCTCATCACTTTGTAATGAATTTGAGGGAGTGTGCAGGAACAGTAAGCTTCCATAAATTAAGCATTTCAGACTGCTGTAGCACACATGTAATAAATTTTGGATGCTCACTAGTTTTTGTAATGTCAGTATGGCATTATACAGTCCACAGAGGTGGATTTAAGTCCCAGTCTAAGAGAAAGGGAGGCTGGTCAGACATCTGTCTGATTGCTGCTATGGAATATACTACAAGGCCTTGGTAGTGCTAGTGCAGGTGCTGAAGTCTGTGGGCATATTTGGTCTAATTAATTAGAATTGTTAAAGACCTGGGGTGTGAGGGGGTATTTGCAGATTCTCTGGTCTTCCATTTTATGTCTGACTATAGCTGCTGTTTGCAACCACAAAGATACCGAGCAAAGTACGGAGTCTTACACTTATTTCCTGCAATTTAAATATGGCCTTACTTTTTTAGTTTGGGGTTTTAGGAGCTGGGTGGAAAGCTATTGAGTGAAACAAATGAGAAGCTTTAATCAAGTTGACTGAATATCATCCCGCTAATGAACTGCTGTTGTGAAATATGTGTAGCCGTTACTTTGGTGTCGAAATTATCCACACTTTCAAGTCTTATTTAAATTCTTAATAACCTTTATTAGACAGAAGAGAAAAGATTCCACCCGGAAGCCTTCAACCTCCATCAAAAGTGATAGAACTCACTAATAAAATCATATGCCATATTGAAAGTGAAAATTGTAATGTAATAGAATATTGTCTAAGCTAAGCTAATGGAATAAATTACTTAACAGAGTTTTTGATAATTAATTTGTAGGTAAAATAATATGAAAGCTGATTTTAAAAGTTTTTTTTTATTGGCTATAGTTTTCTTCATCAGCATGTACTTGGAGAAATATTAAGTGGCGATTGAAATTCCCGGAGGAGTGTTTGTTTCAAGGTGAATCAGGAACGCTGCCATAATTCAGGAGAATGCTTCTGGCATCAGATGAAAGTTGGATCAGCTCAAGTTTAGGTCAAAATTTGGAGGCCTCCCTGGAGTGTTTCTGTCCAGATAACTTAGTGGAAGAACCACTCCTCATCATAGGTCGTGAATCCAATTACCTTCCAAGCATTACTAAAGGAGCTTAACTGAAAGTTACCATCTAATCTGTGCTGTTTGTGATTTTTTCTTTTAAATTGTGTCTACAGAACAAACAACATAATCCAGGTGGTTTGAAACACCCATAACTATAAGCAGTTCATATTTTCACTATAGAAAATAGATCTGAGGAAGCCTCTCCTTCAGAGTATCTACCTGAAAGGGCACTACGTGGATTCTCTAAATAGTTTTCTGCACAGATAGTTTTAATCCTACAATTTGAAGAAAACAAAGCCTTTCTTACAAAACAGGGCGATAATTGTGGTTTCAAGAAATTATAGGAGAATTTTGGGAGATAGTTAATTTTTCATAATGCTTTCACTCTTTTATCTGGCATCTTGTTTAGTCCTCTACTGACTTTTCAGGTCTTAATTTTGACCTTTAATGCTTTCTAACACTGTAGCCAGCCAGCAAAGTAATCTCTTAGTGTTCCACTTTATAATTCCTTAGTTGCTCAATACCCACAGCATTTGAATCCTGTGAAAGGATGAGACTCAAAATTGGAGATTTGAAATGTGGTAGTGGGAGCTATCTCCTCTTTAGTGGAAGGAGGTTGTAATCAGAGGAAAAGAGGCACCTTCCACTGCTGTGGAGTTTTGAATCTTTCCTTTGTGCAGGGAGAAATGGGGAGTTGTAGCTTATATCTGCGTGCGCTGGGGCTGTTGTTTGTTGACTGTCTTCAACCTGCTCCTTTGCTACAGTGGAATCTGACTGTTAATGTTAAAATTTTACTGGGATTCTAGGACAGAGTGTGTTTTTGTTGCAAACATGATGGCTTTGTACCTGAGTGCTAGGTAACCAGATGCCTGGGTTTCCTTTGGGAGCTGTCACAAATAGGTGACATACTGACTTACAAAGAGTATTTCTTCTTAGCACAATGGAACACAGCAGTTTGAAAGGTTAAAATAGTAAAGTCTGTATTCGTCACGTCTGACCAGAAGCTTAAGGACTGGGGAAGGAGCGCTAAGAAGCATAGGACCGAAGGTAAATTTAATGACAATTGTAATTTTTAAGTATGTGGGATTTTCTTTGTCTGAACCTATTGATTCGCCCAGGTTTTTTCATGTAAAAGCCATCCAGAGTTGATTTATCTTCTAATTATCCTGCAGCAAACAAAGAAAAAGTGAAAAGACATGTTAAGTAATACAATAATAGCAATGTGTCCTGTGTTCTTCAGTGGGAAGTAAATCTCTAAAGTGACTCTAATTTGTATTTATTTCCTCCATTTTTTTCTATTTCTCTCTATATGTCTCAAAATATTAGTCAAACATGAAAGACTTCTTCTAGAAGATGCTTAAATGGAACTGATGTTCATGGAATTGCACAACAGTCCTTGCTGTTGTAGTACTGCTGGAGCTGTGCTTTTGCTAAACATGTTTGTTGTCGGGCAGCTGTTTAGCTGGGTAAGGATGCGAGATATTTGTGGATGCTGAAGGTCACAGCATGTTTTGTCAAAATGCTGGGATTTGGATTGCATGAACCAAGAGTGTTGGGCAGCAGTTCGCACCTCCATCCATTGTGAAAAGCTCTGTTAAATGATCCAGTTGTGCAATTTGCAGTAGCTCTGTTTGGCCTCACTGCAAAGAGCAAGTCAGTTGTCTGTCATCCCTGAGACAGGGCGATCTGCAGGTCCAGTGGGTTAAACATCCACATTTCTGTCATGAGAAATCTGACGGGGTGGCTTTCCCCAGGGTTCAGCGGGTGACAAATAAGCAAGTTCAAAACCTGTGCAGGGCTTGAAATAATTTTTATGCATGCTGTTGAACTTCAGACATATTAAAGTTGCTGTTCATAGTGGTTGCGTTTGTAAAGTTATTTGATCAGTTAAAAATAATGCAAAAAAAAAATCTTTGCTGAAAATGCAAACAGGCATTTTAAAGTACTGGAATTTCTTTTTGGCATCAGATATGTTTATAAAGTCTGTGGTGTAGCCCTTCAAATCATCCAACCCCCTGCTGCAGATTTGGAAGGTGCATAAAAGCAGCAATTGTGCCCTCTGCCGGATCCAGGCTTTAACGAGCTGCCTAGGAGGGGGGATAAAAAGTGCTTGAAGAGGAGGAGCTGAAGCATCATAATATAGCACAAGAGATTGATTAAATAAACCTACTTAATGAGAAAACAAATACTGTAGTCATTTATACTTTTAGGATATCTTAAAAAGACAAATATATTGAAAAGCTCTTGCAACGATTTTCTTGTGCCTTTAATTGCAGTTTGCCGTTGGGGGAGGTCATTGAATATGTATTGGTTTCTTGTTGTTTTGGTTCTTTTTCTTTTTTTACCAAAATGTGAAAAAGTTTGGTAACTTGCTCACTGACTTTGGCATAGAAACCGTAATGATTTTGGGCAGGTTTTGCAAAATATGAGAGATGTCCTGGAACACAGTTGTAGACCAGTGTCTTCCTGTTCTCATGTGCACGTTAACAGAATAGAATCATAGAATCACTAGGTTGAAAAAGACCCATCAGATCATCGAGTCCAACCATTCCCATCAATCACTAAACCATGTCCCTCAGCGCCTCGTCCACCCGTCCCAGGGAAGGTGACTCAACCACCTCCCTGGGCAGCCTCTGCCAATGCCCAATGACCCTTTCTGTGAAAAATTTTTTCCTAATGTCCAGTCTGAATCTCCCCTGGCAGAGCTTGAGGCCATTCCCTCTCGTCCTGTCCCCTGTCACTTGGGAGAAGAGCCCAGCTCCCTCCTCTCCACAACCTCCTTTCAGGTAGTTTGAAAGAGCTATAAGGTCTCCCCTCAGCCTCCTCTTCTCCAGGCTAAACACCCCCAGCTCTCTCAGCCGCTCCTCATAAGGCCTGTTCTCCAGCCCCTTCACCAGCTTTGTTGCTCTTCTCTGGACTCGCTCCAGAGCCTCAATGTCCTTCTTGTGGTGAGGGGCCCAGAACTGAACACAGGATACAGTCTCTGCATGTTTCCTTCTGTTGCATGACAGGCTTTTGTGGTTGTGTTTTTATTGGTTTTACTCATGTAATTTGCCCAAAGCAGGGCTTCTAAACCAAGGGTAAGTTTTCTGTGACACTGCATATCTAATGTGACCTAAGGCCTACCCCGTGGCATAACTGTGTACCTTCTTTTAATGAACAGAGCCTTGGCATTAATGAGGAAGGCGTTAGTGCAAGTGACAAAGAGGTCTGCAGCGCAAATGCAGCTGTACACAAGACACAGTGTTGTGGCTCGCATGTTACAGAAGCACACTGGTTTTGGAGCAATAATGCATTTACCTCTGCATTGCTGTGAAAGGTTTCAATTTTAACAAAATCTTTCGTTTTGCATTTCTTGAAATGGAGAATTGTCTTAAAGCCTGGTAGAACAAAGCCAATATTATTCCTGTTGTTTAAAGGTTGAAGTAACTGTGCATATAGCTTTTCTTTAGCAGAAGCTTCCAATGTGCCAGTGAAACAAACATACTTTAAGAAAGCCCTCACAAACTCGATCAGTTACAGTAGTGGGATTTACAATATTTCTGATGGGATTAGTATCGCAAAAGGAAGTTTAAAACTAAACTGTGCCTCCTGGATGGCAGTGACCGAGGTGATGGTGGCAGGTTGGCCTTGGCAAGAACAGCCGAGTGCCTACCAAGCCACTTGCATGTTAGTGCCTGCTCCGGGGCTGGGGCATCTCCTGTCCTCCGTGTCCCCTTCACTTTTCTCGCTCTCCCAATCTCTTCCTCCTCTTGCTGTCCAGTGATTTTTGCTCTTATAGAAATACGTTTTCCCCAAGGTGACACCAGCCTTGCTAAGGGGCTCAGCTGTGCCCTGCACTGGGGCCGCAGGAAGCGGCTGCAGCCAGCATGGGGCAGCCCTGGCACCTGGGCATGAACAATACAACTAGATAGTTTCCTTCAGTTCTTCCTTCTCTAAAACCTCTAAAATTCTATATTTTTTTTTTTTAATTCTCTTTAGTTGTTAATTAGAAATATATGAAAAAGAGGATGAAGATGTGTAAATGAGCTGTGGACAGTCTTCAAAAGCAGTGGTGTGAGAGCTATTCAATAAAGCAAGTGGCAGTTTGGGGGAGCACTACTGATTTATGTGTATGGGTTACAGTTTTAGGTCTGGATTCTGACCACTTGCATTTTTCAGTGACGTGAAGAGCAGTTGTGAATACTCAGCACTTGTGAACATTCTTTGTGTATCCCCACTTTTTTATTTTCTTGAGAATGGCTGACCAGCTTAAGAAACTGCACTGGTAATCGTGGTTTAATTCTTGCATGTACTCCATGCTGCTCTGTTTTATTGTTGGAGTTGTTTTTATGAGCAATCCTTACCTATTCTCCTTTTGCTAGCGGTTTAATCTGGGGGAGTTCTCCCTCCCCCCTCCAGCTGTCAGTACTGCAGACTCAGCCAGGGAGCTGAAAATCCTTTTATTCCTCACCAGCAATAAAAGTTCAACACATCAAATTATCTCCCCATTTATTACTGTGCCACCTCATCAAAAGGCTACTGCAGGAAAATTTGTGAGAAGTGATATATCCTGCAGATATAACTGAGCCAAGACATAACCAAGGGTCTCTTAAAGTAAAAAATGTTGCTCTCAGCTGGGTTTGTTCTCTGTTTTGTCCTATTGCTCACCTTCCCCTGTCCCCACCCCACTCCCCCCCTCCCTGAACTATCGAATTGTCCTTCCTTTTCTTTTTCCCTTGACCGTTTCTATCCCTCTTTTCCTCTCTACCCCATTCATCCCTCCGTCAGTCCTGAAGAGGGGCATCTACAAGTAGTTCCCTGGTTTAATCAGGCTGAGAAATGCACCTTCCCTATCTTGCTGCTTAGTCATCTTTTTTCTGGAAAAAAAAAATAAATCTTTTATTAAATTAAGAAGGGAAACCATGGCTACTGTCTTCACCTGGGCAGTGCTGTAAATCACAAGCTCTGTATAGAGCTGCCCAGTAAAGATGTGCTTTTCTTCAGTGGTCTGTAGCTTGTGGGGACAGGTTGGCCTGGAACTGATTTAAATTTAAATGCATGCTTGGTGGTGTATGTTTCTTGAATCTAATTATTCTGGGAAATACTGAACTGCGCATGCATAGCTGGACCATGTTACATTGGTGGACCCGAGCTTCAGGTTGTGGAAGTGGGAGGAAACACGTGTAATCTGAAAAACTGTAGAAATTGGATGTCGTGTGAGTCCCTTAAGGTGTGATGAAGGAATGTAGCTGCATCACAGAGGTGTGAGACAAATGAAATGCTGCCTTGTAAATTCAGGCTCGCTGAATTTTGTGCATTAGTGGAGCTCTTTTGTCTCGCAGAAATAGGTTACTTTTGTTCAGCTTGTTGGAGGTAATCTGAACTCTGTGAAAAAGAAGCTGAGCTTGAAATCTGATCCTTCAGTTCTCCTTGGGGGATTGGGTAATAGAATTGAGCTCGTCCTGGAATGCAGTTTTAGGAAAACTGCTTTCAGTAGGCTTGTCCCCTTGATTCATCAGCCGTAGTCTTTGATGCAAATACCTATCCTAACATACTCAAAGATATAAACCAGCTCTGAGATACAAAATGGAATTAGTGAGGCAAACACTTGCAAAAAAATTAAGTTTTCCTTAGGATTTCTTCTTGAGCATCCCAGCCACGAACTTCATATGCGTTAGTGGTTGCGTGTGCTTTATTCTTCATATTAAAGTTATCTTAGAAAAAGATTACTGTCATTAAGAAATGGTTAATATGTGGGGTTTTTTTTCTTTTATGTGTTTAGAGAACACGTTCAGGTACTTTTCTGATCAGATATTTTTTCTTTTTACTCTAAGAATTGTAATTTTTTTTTCTTTTCCAGGAATTATTAATACTTGAAACTAGAGAGGCAGGAAACAAATTTCATGAAATATACAGAATACTGAGCCTCTGACAGTTTTAAGTGTCATTAAATGGAAATATCATAACTGTTTTGGGAAGTTAGACATTTAAATAAAGATATCCATTGACATGTAGTTTTTAGGAAGGAACAGCGTATCTTTAAATCTCCTGTTAATAGAAATTGCAATGAATAACATAATGGCCTTAACTGTAGCCAAAATTGTACCTTGCTGTTGCTTCAACTCTTAAGACTCTTGGATATGCTTCTCTGTTACCCTTGGCTGGAAGTCTGCCAACCTCTTCAACTTTGTGTCATAATCTTTTCTAATGCTTGTATTTTAGTAAGGCAAGGCAAGTTGGAAAAAGTCATACATTTGTACTCATTTCAGATGCATTTTTGAAAGTAGAAAGGGTTTTGTTTCCAACCTTGTAAAGATTTATCTTAATGAATTGCATACCATTTAAATTTGTAGGAAATGTTACGTATGTACTCTAAAATAGTTCTAATTTCAGTCTGAAAATGTAAGCAACAGAGTAAATCCTGTCTGATGCATCCCATGCCTCATTTTGCTATTGCAGAAATAAGCAATTAAAATGTGTATGTACATATATTGCATCGCATTACAGTAAAAATTGTGTTTGCATATGATGTTTTATCATCTTTCATCTTTCAAACCATATTCCTACTTATCAGTTGGTTTTACAATTTTGATTTCAGGTTATCTGTTTATACTGCTGTGTGCCTGACATAAAGCATCCTGAGTTTATGCTGCCCTGGCATCATGATGACACACTTGATAAAAATTTAAGAGAAAACACAAGTAGCACGACTAAATAATCTAATTTTTTTTGTTTCTATGTGGATACCTTTAAATATTTTTTTACGAGACTATACACTCGTACGTTCTAACTAAATGCTATATATGTGCCATATTGCTTATGGCATTTATTGCAAGCTGTTCAGCAGATCGATACATTAGGATTAAAAATGGAAATTGCACATATTGTGTCATGTTCACGGAGCCTTTGGTCTTGGATTAAATTTGTTCAACTGTATGATGTAACAGTGTAACATTCAGTACTGTGGCCCCTTACCAATGTGACTTCTGTTTATTGATTAACCTCCTTGCAGTGAACAGTAAATAGTCCATAGAAATCCGAGGAAAAAACTTAACTGCTTGTGATAATTTTCTAGTGTTTTCTTGCTTTAGGGAAGATACGTGAGAAAACAATTGTTAAATAAGAGCATATATTTAAAATTTAAGCATAGATTCTACAGACACAGTATTCCCATGTTTGTGTTGATGCGTACAGACATCTAGATATGTGCAGAACGTGAAGCAATGACTTGTATAATAGATTTAATTGATTTTGAACAAAATTTGCCACTGGAAAATGGAAGAATTCAGGGCATTTGAAGCTTAATAATGTCTGCTTTTCTGGCACTGATTTATCTGCAGTGACCTTTTGCAGTATGGTTCAGGAGGAAAGAAGGTTCTAGTTATTTTTGTTTCCCTTAGAAAATGTTTGAAACACCAGAGAAATGTTTGCGATAAAGTTAAGCTTGTTTCCGAGTTTCTGTTGAAAACCCCGGTTCTCAAATTATGTTTCAGTTTTTCTGCAAGAAATGATTAATTCAAACATAATTCTGATTTTTTAGAGGCCGAATAACTTCTACATAGTGAATGACAGAAACAATATAACAAAGTTGTATTATATATATAAAATGTTACCTTGTAGCAACATTTTGGAAATTTATCTAGGAGAAGGCATAAATTAAACCCCAAGCCTAGAGCACTTTCCTTAACGTATCCAAGTATAAAATCAGTTCTGCCTGTTAGGAAACAGCAAAAATCAACATGTATAGTGAGCTGTTGGCTTTTCTATTGAATGGCAGATCATGAGTTCTGGTTTTATTCAGCTATTGTTCTATATTTATTTCTTTCAATTAACTTCTGACATACTGTTTGGTTTAGCAGTATCAGCTCAAGGAATGACAGAGGCTTGCCTTGTATGTTTGAATGGACTTATTGTGAGGCAGTGATTGAAATCGCTGCACTGGGTACTGTCAGGGCCTTGGGGCACACACTAACTGTCAGTTCAACTAGTTTTGAAGTGAAAATAAAAATGTGGATAGGCTTTTTAGATCCTAGCTTTCAATCAGAGAGGCCATCTTACCATTAGCTTTTTTTTTTTAAATGTTTTTTTCTACTCAGGATCAGTGAAGCAAATTGTCATGGTTTGTTTACTGTCCAATTTGCCCTATTTATTCATGCAAATACATATAAAAGTAAATTGCTGAATCCCTTAATAAATCCATTTATTATATCGTTTCATACTAAGGCAGTAGAGACTTATGTAGGGTCATACTAAAATAGTCTCCTTTGTCTAACAGTTAAGGAAATTAGATAAATTCCATGCATACTAGTGAAAGTGAGATACTTGGTAAGTGTTTTATACCACGTCTGGTGTTGCCATCGGGACTTTCAGATTAAGTCTTTTGTTATATTAAGTAGGAGGAGGCCTATTCCAAGATCCAGACACTCTTTACTAACTCTTGAAATGGAATAACCAGACCCAATAATATTCATCTTGCTGTTTTCAAATTTCAGATCTTGTGTTAAGTGTAGCTGGGCTGAAAAATTAAAGATAGTGTGTATTGAAGTCTGTCAGAGCTGGTAGAAAAAATAGGTAATTCCTTTAATTTAGTCAGGTGTTTGCACAGGATCATGGTATGAGTATCTCCATGGCCTCTTTCTGTGTGCACTGCTAAGATAATTTAATGGTGGAGAGAGACAGCAAGGAGATTTTCAAAGAGAGAATCTTGTCATGCACTGAAAGCTGTGACCTCTTTCGTTAATTAACAAGGAATAAGTACAAAACAATGCCCATTTAATGGAAAGGACAATTTAAACTTTAATAGAAAGGAATCACTTGCAAAGTAATAATGAGTAAGAAACGGAGTACAACGTTTCACATGCTGTACTGTATTTCACATCCAGCTGGCCTATCAATTATAACCTGCACTCTACAGATGGTGCAATATATCAGAATTAAGCCAGTCAGTGAGTTTGTTTCCAATTAAGTACTAATACTCCCAGTGGAGACTATTACCCTGAGACTGAGTTAAGTGCCTGTCTTCTAATATCCCTTTATGGTTTATTTTGTCATTTTAAAGAGATGCCCTGTCACTTGGGCCAGAACTTAGTCTGGCTTGTCTTCCAAGCGCTACCCGAGTTTCACTCCTTGTTATTAGTTGGAAGTTAGTTTGAGGATTTGATATTTCAGGAGGGCTGGGAATAGATATATTCATGCAAAATAATGTTAGGATAAGTAAGAATAAGTAAGCTGGCACTATGTTTTATGGGACTTTACACCGTGTCTTTAGGTGCATACATGTACTTGCCATTAAAAAATCTGAATGCTTGATAAGAGGGTACAATTTTAGCAAGAAACTAGCATCCCAGTGTCCAACCGCTTCTCCTGTGGATTAGAAGATTAATGAACTTGTCTCCTGAGGCTTACTAGCATTGCAGGGCTGGCTTTTTTTCAGTGACTTACTAGACAGATTTCTTGAGCTTGTATTTCACTTCCTCCGTCTGTCTTTCACTTGGTGTTACAAGCCAATTCAGGGTTGCCACTAACAGATTGATATCCAATTCCATTACACTTCTTTCCGCTTTTAGGTCTTTGCCCAGTTAAAGGCTGGTTAATTTCCTGACACCTTTCTTCTCTTGCATCTAAATGTCAAGCTACTTGTGGATTTGGTCACTTGATCCGATGCACTTGCTGTCTTCCCCTGTTAGTCTTTAAGGTGACCCTTCACTGAGAGGAAACCCTTTGGCAGAGTTTGTTTTCTGAAGTGTCTCCAGAGATTCCAGGCAATTACACAAGCTTCTGAATATCTTTATTTAGAAGTTTAAAAGGCATGCTCTTCCAGTGCTGCTTAAATTACCCTTGTGGGTTTGTTACCACGCTATGGGAAATCTCTGTTGGAGCATATTCACGGAATCACAAGTTATTTCAGCAGTGCCTTAGTTATGCAGAGATGTATAAAAAAGTTAAGTTTCAAAGTGTCTGCTCTGAGCCCTCTCTTGGCACGCCGCTTTATAAATTATGTGACAATGAATGGAAAACTGCCTTGTATAGCTGTTGACAAAAACATCTCTTTGGTACTTTGGTATCTTACTTGAATTTACTGACAATTCTTTAAATGTAATTAACTTTCTTACATAATCTCTGATAAACAAACGAACAACTGGGAAATGTCAAAAATAAGTAGTTCCATGAAAATGAAAAAAAAAAATACTGTTTGGGAAAGGAAGTTTGTGTGTATCAGCTGAAAATCAGTATATAGTTTTACTCCGAGTATTCAGACAATTTTGTGTGTTCTACAACAATTCCACCTCTGCTAAGGGACTTTTTTTTCTTACGCTGTTTTGAATTAATGGCTTAGCATTTCTGAAAACTTCTCTGTTTATAGAAGTAGATGCATTGATTTTATTTGCATCAAAACGAAGTAGCTTCATTTTGAGTTTCATTATTAAATATTTTTAAAGTAAAACCAAATGAGTATCCATTGCATACCTATTAACATTTTAATCTGGCACTTTTTTTGCTTTGCTTAAATTTTGTGTTTTGTTAGGGGTTTTGTTTGTTTGCGATTTTTTTCCATAACATAGGGTTATGGCCAAGAGCCCAACTGTGATTGGCTCGTATTATTTTTTCCATAATTTGTGTTTTAGATGATACTTTGCATGTCTTTCCAGCTTGCAGTAAGCTAGGCTGCTCCTGACCTGCGGTTTCAAAAGAGAGCTCATAATCTTGCTCACTAGATTTTCAATTTGTGTTGCATTATAACTTCATGGTATAAACCCAGTAAAATACATGCATTCAGTCTTTGATTCAAGTGTGAAGCAGTGTCAGAATTCAAATTGCATGGGATATTTTAAATGGTGGTTTTACTCGTTGAGTATTATATTTTTGTGCATAACCAAAGATTAATGTTCTAAATTAAAGTTCTTAAGGTTGAAGGGGGAGTTAAGTTTCACAGTTTCTTAAAGTAGGAACTTTGCCACACACTGAAAATAGCCTAAATAAATGTATTTGAATATATGCTAGCTTCTTTTTTATTGTATATTCATGCTTTTTATTGAGTCCTCAGATACGTATGTGTGACTGTAGGCTTTTAATGGAAGGGAAGAGCTTTATTAGAAAGCTAATTATGATGCCATAGTTGTCTTATCATGCAAAAACCAGGAAGTAATGATGAGCTTTGTGTAAGGAACATAATGGTAATTACGTGCTAGTGTACAAATTATGTATCTTGCAAGCCTATCTCTTGAATATTTCTTAGTAAGCAAAATGTATTTTTGGTAGCAGTATGGAAAAGGTACTGGAAGAGTATCGCTAAATAAGTTACTGATGTCTCCATTTTCTTTACTGCAATAGGACATTACTTCATTATATAAACTAAAAAAATTGTGTATGTACTGGACACGTAAAAAGCTTGGTATGCTTTGTTTATTTGGAGGAAGCAAACAAATTTGCTGATATGCAATATCTGGCTGTGTAATAGCTAAAAAATCTGCAGAATTAATATTTGAAATAACTGAAAACTATGCAAATGTTTAAATAAATAGGTAATATAAATAGGTATCATGGCAGCCCCACATCTGGGAATGTGTGATTCTGTCTTTGTGCCCTACTTGCAAACAATTCATGGTGCACATCTTCATAGTTATGTACAACCTTAATGCTTGCAGTCTGATGGATCTGCCTGGGTCTGGTAAATATGACCTTGGATTTACAGGAGGCTCGTGCTGCTGAAGGCGTAGTGTCTGAAGTGCCACAAGACATTTGCGTTTAGACAGCTGCCCACAGCCTTGCTGCAGGGCGAGGTAGGTATAGAGCCATAAGGTCCCTGTAACCGTGTCTGAAAAAAAAAATAATACACAGCAAGACAGAAAAATAACTTGGGAAAACTGACCTGGACTTCGATTTTGGTGGGTCCAGAAGACTGGAACTACTGATGTACAAGTGTCAATATTACTCCTTTTCTTCTCAGTTACATAAGCTCAAAAAACCCCTCGCCTCAGAAAGCTTGCCTGTGCTTACTACATTCAGCATATAATTTCCATTTTGTTTTTTCTCATACTGGTCTCACTTGTTCCAGGTGGACTTTTAGCTTTGTCAAGCTAAGTAGGATATTTGTTTCAATCAAGTATTTGATGTTGCTTTCTGGAAGTAGGAAAGTCAGTCAGCAGTACCCGATTATATACTTCAAGCACGTTACATGCTTTTAAGTAAAGCTGGAATTCTCTATTGGGTGTAATCAAATTAGTCACCCAGTTCCCTTTCATTTTCTTTGTCTTTATTTTAAATCTCAGGTTTAATTGCTTGTGATGGACAGTAGAATGAACAGGGCAAGGCTTTAGCATAGGCTGCTGGAAAGTGGCAGAAAACATTAAAGGAGCATTGAATGAAGTGGTTCCGCTTTTAATGATTCTTCACAGATTCTCTGGGCCTGAAAAGGGTGGGAGTTTGTAGTTGACTCATATTTCTGTTAGACTAATTGAATTTACATGTAGTCAGTACTCTCACGCAAAGCTCCTCTTCTGGAGCTTCGAGATGTGCATCCATGTGAGCACAGTGAAGGCGGACACTGTTGGGTCCTGACTGGTGCAGGAGGCAAGTATGGGAAATGGGATGTATCTTGCATAAGCAGCTGAGGAGGAAGATTGAAATCTTTAATTTTCCTGTAAGAGAACTGAAATTGAGAGGAAATTGTGGGGAAAAAATATTCTGGGATATTTAAATTATTTTTTTTACCATAGTATTTGCAAGTAGGCATTGCAAGACATGGAGAGCGTGGTAACTGAAAGAGATTTTCTGTGCATTGACTCAATATTTTATTAGTGTACATGTTTTCTGCTGAAATTCCCTTTATCAATCCTCTGCCAGTAATCGATATATTTTAGGTAACTAAGTTACTTTGATATGTTGTTTAAACTCATGAGGGTTTAACAACTATAAGTTGTGTGACTTTCTGGATGCTTTCCATTAATGCTGTAGAACTAGAGGAAGTTTTGAGCAGTTGTAGAAGGTTGAGGCTTGGTAATACGTAAATTACATTTTGGAAAAAAAAAAATTCGTGAGTTGATATTTTAGTGTAGAAAGGTAATAGCTTAAACGTAAAAGTGCATATGATTACAGAAAATTATGTTCAATGACAATGAATCTGCATCAACACAAGATTCAGTTTAAATGCTTTAAATGCAAATGTACAGGTTCTTAGCAATAAACATGGGAAATGTGAATTCTTAAATTTCTGTTAAATATGACCATCATTACTAAATAGTTCTAAATAATGTTATGAATAATAACTAAAAAGGATCTGTAAAATTGCTCTATGTGAAGTAATTACTTAACATTTTATAATCTGTAAAAACTGAAAAAAAAAACCAAAAGGACTGGAACAAGAAAATCCTTACCCTTAGAATTAGGCTTGAGTGGAAAACTTTACTAATATATTACAATTGGAAACAATGGTCTATGTAATGGTCTGTTGCATTTATTTATTTGAAAAGAATGGGCAAAAAATCAAAAAGAAAAGAATTTTACTGCTGAGTCCTTAGAAGAGGGTAAGTTGAGGAAGAATTAAATTTATTTTCCATGTTAAAAAAGTTCCAACTTTATCATTCAATTCTCACGCACAAGACTAGTGCAGTGAATCATTCCCTGTTCGCTTGTAGGTGCCTTTACCATGCACATATTGTTTGGAAATATGTCTAACCCCATTAACTGGAATTGGTAGTGGGCCATCATCCATCTTCCCATAAACTGCATAAAGCGAGAGCGTAGACTGTGATAATACGGCTTATAACCATGTCAAGTCAAATAGCTGTTTATATCTGACTAATGACTGGGGTGGAGATAGAAGTTGTATTTCTTTTTACAATGGAACCTCCGATAAGATTAGAAATGTCCTTCACAGTCGCTGCTTTGTCCTTTTAGCCACTCGCCCTCCCTAGCCAGTGCTGGCAATTACGATGGGACCATTAAACATTTCTTATCCATAAGGCTAAAGGTAGGGAAACTGCCTGATAATCGAATCGATAAGGAGGATCTTGCTATCTTTCTTTCTGGCAAATCTCTAGAACAGCTGGAACATGGTTGAAGCTGAAATCCAGGGGCAGTACTTGTAGAAGATTCTATATTCCAAATAATTTCTATTGATAATAAGCAAGCAAAAAAGTTTAATAATTTTCAATGGTTCTGGGACATACAAAGTGATTGAAGTTGATTTGGGACAAACATTGTGCTTTGATAGATGTTGCTCCCCCTTTCCCCCTTTGTGTGCAGAAATGCCACCAGTGTTAGCGGTTTGATACTTGCTGTATAAATTGGAGTGAAAATTGATGATGAGTCTGTTGTGTCTAATGAACGTATTTAACAGTTAAGAATGACAATTTTCCTTAATTTTCACAGTTGCTCTTGAAACAGGAGCATGTAGGTGTTGTTAGTGGTGTTACTCCTCATGTTCCTTCTTAGCGTGCTCTCATTTTGCTGATGTTAACAATTAAATAACAGTTATTTTGTTAAGGTGACTTAATCAACAATTGCCCTTTTTAAACACTCTTGAAGCCATGTCTGGGGCATTATGTCCAGGTTGGGCCTTCCAGAAAAAGAACGATATTGAGTGGGGGCTGGAGCATGTAATACTAGTGGATACTTGGTGAGGACTGTTGTTGGCCACTGCCTGAAAGGATTAGAGAGAACAGTACAGGATCTAGGGTCTTAGAGGTGCATGGCAACAGCACAAGAAGCACTGGTTGCAGGGAGCTGAGGGAAATGCTCATTTTACACGCGGGAAGGAGGAGAAGGAATACCTTCAAAATAGAGTGGTTTGCTACTGGAACATGTTTCTCTGAGAAATTTTGGGCCTTCTGTATATGAAAATATTGAGAATATGACCAAGTAAGACCATGAGAAACCTTATCTTATTTTGAAGGTGGCCTCAATTTGAGCAAGTAGTAAGGGTAACTGACCTCTGGAGACCTACCCTTGTGGCCTCAAACGTTCTGAAGTTCTGTTTGTCCTGGTGGGGTTTACAAATGTGCATATAAATCTGTGTATTTGTTTTAGGAGAGAGGCAGGGCTGTTAAGGCTGTATTCACCACCCTAAAGCAATAAAAAATTACAGTGAGGTAAGTACTGTGTGCATCAGTCTTATTATTAAAGTGTTTACCCTAGTTACTTCCTTCACATTCAATATGAAGCTGTAAACTGACTGTATTGTGGTGACAGCTGGATTATTTACTTCTCCATTTTCCATCTGCAATGCATTTGTAATGATTTCACAGAATAAAACAAAATTTTTGAGTAGAAGGTGAGGCAATTTTGATAGCAGAATTAATAACCTAAAAAAAGTTTTTAGTAGTACTGTTGTATTAAGAAAGTGCCCCTAAAGTGATTGATCTTTGAAGGAAAAAAAAAAATTAGGAACATTTTCTTCTAGCCACAAACCAGATTGGACAGCAGCTGCTCAAGGTGCTTCAGTCTGTTTTCCGTGTTGTTCTAACTCTTCAGACCTTCTGGGGAGAAACAGTCCTGAGGGGAAAAATAATGTGTCATTCAGCAAACCCATGCCATTTACTATTTTGAGATTGTGACAAAGATACGTTTGCAGTGATAATTTCCATGATGTGGATATTTATGCAGTGTCCTCTGCTATAGTTCATTCTGTATGTGCTCTCCAAAGCTATTAAGTTAAATGTCTTTCAGCTGTTGGATGGAGACATGAGGTGTGTCAGTTTGGAGTGATTAGTGAGCAATAGAACAAACCCTCTCTTTTTATGTTAATCTGGAATTTTATTAGCAAAGTAATGCATAGGATTTTTTTATGCAGGCTAATTTTGAAGAGGGACGGAAAAACAACAGGTGATGATCTTGAGGGTGAAAGCCCAGGGTGAGGATCAGTTTGGGGTCTTTTGGTAAGAAGCAATTCTTCATAAGATCTCTGTTGTCTCATCCTTTAAAACGTTGCTGTTGGATTTGACCTTTATTTTGTGTGGTGTAACACATTCCTCTTCTGTTTTGCAGTGTCAGGGATTCCTTATTTCTTCTCCAAGGGCCACTTTACTGTCTTTGAGAGCAGAGAAGAATGCAGAAACAAACAGGATTTTCATTCCCAAAACTGGCAGTCACCTGCTAAAACCATCAAAACCTCATTCAATCCAGAATAGAAAAGCGTTGTCTCTTTTTCTTGCTAGCAACAAACTGAGCATGATAGTAATAGTATAATTAGTAGGGTTCATGCTTGCATTAGGTAATGAACATAGAACAAAAAGAGATTTGGTGAAGCAAAAATGAGATTTAAACAGCTGCTTGAAGTGAAAATAGATGATCCTGGGAAATCTCTAGAAAACAGCATATAGTGCTAATAATGTCAGTGTTATTATTTTCACTTTTCTGACATGTCAGCATGTCGTTTGCAGTGTTTTTCAGAATAATAGAATTTATTCAAGCAATTTATCCTTAATGTGTGTAGCATAAATAGTTTATGTTGTGCTTATATATCCTATTAGCAATATTTGATTTGTCCTTTCTTTACAAATTGGAAACATCGATTTTTTTCTCTAGTCCACATTTTGCATTTAGGGTTTTCAGTTCCCATTTTAGGTTCTGCACTTAGAAATAAGTCGATTTCTCATATAATATGCTGTTTCATAAGAGGGTCTACAAATGCCATATTCCTTTTTTAACCATTACTTGCCTCTGTTAGTACACAATCAGTGTCTTCAAGTTTGTTTGTTCCATGAAGAGCACCAATAGTTTTCTTACCCTTAATCAGAAAACAAACCTACAGATCTTGATCTCGGGTGATACTTATCCTGGGTTGTTACTGTTTTAATTCTCTGTCTTGCTTCTACCTTGTCCCAACACTAGTGTCAAAATGGCCTAGGTCTCTGTCTCTGGAGATGGGCTTTAAAGGTTTCCATACACCTTCTGATTGCAAAAGAGCTTCTGTGCATATAGAACCTTTAGTCTGATTCTTTGAAGTTCCCTAACTTAAACTTCCCGTTGTTAATTTAACCACTAGTAACATTCATTTGAATGTATTCATTAGTTCGTGCTTTAATGTTTTTGAGCTGCCTTGGGAATCCGTCTAGTGGTGTGTCAGTCCCACCATATATCCTTTTTCCATATTTTCATGACTCGGACGTAGTCTCAAGATTTATGTCCTGTTTTTTCTAGCTTGTGATCGAGATTTAAAGATTTATGGAGTTACTCAAAACTCTACTGAAGACTTGCATCTCCGTATAGATTTAAAGACTTGGTAACCATGGTAAGAATGTGTAGGTACATAGGCCCTTGATTTTATTTAATCTCCTTTCCTTGTAGTTTGAGGTAGTCTTAATGACTAACTAATTAACTAAAATCTGTCTGCTAATTCTAGCTCCTTTATTTAGATATTATTTTGAATTTTTGCATTCGCTAAACATAAGGACACATAATTCTTTGGCTGTGAAGATGCAGAAATCCCCAGCTAGAGTTATATGCAGATGTTCTGCATCATTCTTAATATATGCAAATATGGAAGTGTATTTACTTTATCCTTCAGATATTTGCCTACTTGTTGGGAACAAATACATTTTAAGCAATAAAAGACTCTTCAAGGAAAACTTCGTAGCTTCATAATGATTACTTCCAACATGTCACAAAGCAAAAACTGAAAGCTACTGCAATGTATCTGCAAAGATATGTGAATGCACAGGCAGATGTACAATTTGCATCAAGTAGGTGTCTTTACATTAATTCATATTCATTGTTATAGTACAAAGATTGAAGACCTTTAGCTCAGCATGCTACAAGGGTGATAAATCTGAGTTAGGTCTACTTTTTTAGTCACTTGGGATTAGACCTTTTGGTGAGGAGATCCATTAATGTGTTTTAAATCTATTGATTCATAGTAGAAAGGCACAATTTAAACTCAGAAGTCACTGAGTGAACTTTGCATTAAGTTAGGGAGACTGTGGTCACAGCTCATTTGATCTTTATGAGGTAGAAAATGCGATGTAGACCACACTGGCATTCTATTAGAGGAAATCATGCATTTAACCATGTAGCAAAATACTGTAGCCAATTATATGAACATACACCTATTTTACACATGGCTGATCTTCTGAGCATAAAGTTTTAGTGATGTGCGTACTATCCTGTTTTAAGGACTATTTACATTTAAGCCAATGATACGGATTGAAGTTTAGAGAGAAAAAAAAATATTGTATATCGGAATTTTGTAACTGAAAGTCAACCTTGCATGTGTGGACATACTTCAGATGACATCAGGAAAGACTAAGTACAACCCTGTTTTATTTAATGGTATCATCTGAAGTCACATTTAACAAAGGAAGAAAGAAAATTCAGTATCAAAATTAATGTCCTAAAACTCTCATATTTTAAAAATAATTGAATTTATCAGAGGATATAAAAATACATCTTGATTTATAGTTCAGCTTTTTTCTACATTAGGTTGTACTTGAGTATCTACAAATCTTCACATTTCCTATCTTTTCTTAAAAAATAATGCAGCGGACTTGCTCTTAGCATTAGGTGTTTATACACTCAGTTCAGCAGGCTGGCAGTTGGCTTGCTTGATGTTATGTCCCTTGAATTAATTTTATTTGTTTACATATAAATAAATGTATTCAGAGGCACATGTGCATGGATATTTCACAAAATGCCTTTATACGGTTTGGTCACAGGAGACACTTTCTTACTGTCAGAAAGTTAAGTGACACATTGAACACTGATACAGAAGTTGAGAGCTAAACTTTTACATCCAAATCTCGTGGGTGTCATTTGAAGGTAGCTCTGATTATGTTCTTGATTTATTTTTCCACCTCTGTTCCATTGTTCCCACCTCAGCTGTCTGGACTCCTGGCCTTTTGACTAGCAGAATTAACGTTTTTCCCTCAAAATTTTTTGTCCTTTTAGGCAAAATACTCCTGGGTGGAAGGAAAATCTTTACAGTGTAATTCATAATAACACAGACTTTTTTTTTTTTTTTTTTGTTTTCCCTTTTCAGTAGTTTTGACTTATTCCATTGCCAGAAATAAATTATGAGCTGGGAAGTTATAACCTCTATCATTATGAGCTTCTTGTGTGTATTGGCACTGCACATTCAGAATGGGCATATGAAGATTAATGTGTTGTATGCCAACATGTCCTTTCCCATGCAAAACATTCTGTGAGTGTTGAGGTGATTTGTAAAAGAATTTCACAGCGAGTGCCAAGGCTCATTCAGAGTAAATGAAACATCCCTAGCTGGCCTTGCTTTCTTGTAAATGGACACAGCTATATATTCCAATACAGATTATTCTAGCTCCTATTTGCAGTGCAATTTTTCTGAAGCTTTGTTATGTGATCCATTAGCTGTGATTTTTCTAGGAAGATTTCTGTGTCTTGAAGATGTCTGCACTAAGGAAAAGCCAGAACTCTACATTCTGGGTAGCCAGCGTGTTCTTGAAAAATGATATTAGTCTGACATTACTGCATCTGATTTCAGTGGCAGAAAAAACATGCATTTAAGAAGCATAATGCACATGTTAATATAGTTCTGTTGCAAGATCATAACTGACCATGTGTAAAATAAACTTCCTAACCATACCTAAATGTGGGAAGAGTTCTAGGGATTAGTCTTTCATCCAAGATAATTATTTTCATAGAATCAACAAAGCAGCTTTGAGTTCTGTTTCTGAAGGATTGGCCTGAAATTATTTTAAAAACTCGTAGAGTATATTTGAGTGAGAATTCCAGAGTAATAGTTAACTATGTACTGTTAAGTGTTACTAAAACAAAGATAGAGAAAAAAAAAACATTTTTTAAACCAGCTTTCCACTGTGGAATGAACTTGGAGGAAACCTGAAGTCACTGAATTTTGACAATAAAGTTTCATGGTCAAACACGTTAGCATTTGTTCCAGCAGCTCAAGACAGATCTACCTACCTACCCCTTGGACTGGGATTAGAAAGGACAATGTCAGCTACATGCAAAGTGAAAGAAATTCCATCTTTTAAGTTGAATATTAAACTTGGTGAGGGAAGAACTGAACTGAAAAACTTTTTCCAAGAACATGATGATGCGAATGTATGTGTCTGTGTATGGACTCACATATACACACACATCCATATAAAATCTTCCCTTCAAACTGTGCTGTAATTGTTTGTCTTCTTTTTCTTTGTTTGATGCACCTAGTGCTTGAAAGGAAAATATTTGCTATTAAGAGCACTTTGAGAAGGTAGTTCACATTGGTTTTCCCTGTTGTTATTTTTCTAACGAAAGATTTGCACTGGGTCTCTTAGTTACATTTACAGATCTTTGACCCTGTGCAGTGTTACTTCTGACACCATGAGGTAGAAAACTAACATGGAGAAAATATGATGATGTGAAATGCATATGGAATCTGATTCAGGCCAGGTTTTTGGGTTTTGTTTGGGTTTTTTTTGCTTCTTTAGGCAGATTTTATCATGCAAATTTATATTGTAATGAAAAAAGCTCATGCATGATACTCAACTGTATCAATGTATTTTCTTTACCTCATGTTGATATGAGTGTGAATGCATGTGTGTGTGTTTTGATGTACAAAATGTATATTTTCATATACCCAGAAGAGACTTGTGAGTTCATAAACGTGATATACTGGAAGTCAGCAGTGGTTGTAATTTTGTAGTTTCTGGGGAGATCTTTTCGATTTGCTACATAGAAGATATATTTCCATCACTGAGCCGTGAATGAACTTGGTGATGACCTACAGTAAAAGAAAAGATGGGTGAAAGTAACAACAATATGATTTTGGTTGCTTGTCAGTGAATGCACATACTTACCTTTTCTATTGCCAAAATGTCAAGGCAAGGATTAGTCCAGCCAGTAGTTTTCTCACAAATTTTACTACTAATTCAGGTCTACTGCAGTTTTCATTATTGTACAGTGGTTGGTACTATGCGAGTTTGATACTGATGAGTGTTACTGGGCAGCCTCAAAAGATAAATATTTAAACTACACAGTATTTTATAACAAACAAAGCATTGTGTTCTCATATTGTGATCAGCTTTTACTGTTCAGCTTTAGCAGTATAATGAAAAGTAGTCAATAGTAGACATAGCCTAGGAAAAATATGAATTCATATCCATTTCATTACTAGAGATGGATGATAATAATCTGTTAAGATTATGTTCAGTTTTCTTACTGAAAGGTGAAGAGATCCAGTATTCTCCACAATCTTGTCATATGAATACTTAACTAGGTGTCAAGGATTATAGATTTCAATCTAATCTCTCTAATAGCATCCCTGGTTTCCACAGGCACATCACTTGATTACTCTGTCACAATTCTCCACCTGTAAAAGAAGTCAGAGTGATGCTTTGCCTCTACAGTAAGGGCAGGACTATCAAACGACTTATGTGCTGTGCTGAGACAGGGACTTGGGTCTTGGTAAGAGTATCTAGGTCTTGATAAAATACAGATGCTAATAATGTTGATGAAAGATATGTGAGACATGCAGTAAGTGGATTTTTACTGATCATATTATGCTAAGGATTGTTGTTACAGATGGTATAAAGTAAATCAGCAAATAAGAAGCATAGGTTGATACTGGGAAAGAATAGTGCAGAGAAATGCATTGTTAAAGAAAAAAAGAAGAGCAGCAAGTCTTGTATTTAAAGCTACACAGAACAGAAATGAAAGAAGCTACAGATGTTGTGTTCTGAGAAGCTCTGTGTGTAGGTTGTTGGGTTATTTTTGTGCCAAGCTAAGGTCAAAGTAGAAATTCTTGTTTCTGCCCTACTGTACCCTATTCACCCTGAAGTGGATGGAAAAGATAAAATTCTGATTCACCACAGTCTCTCAGTTGTACAGCTTCATAAATCTTTTCCTACTTTGAGGTGCAAAGTGATTTGCTTGTTATTCTTGGTTTTTGTGGTTTTTTTTTTTATTTTCTCTGAAGTTTGAAACATTTGTTTAGAAAAACTTCTCCTTATCTTATGCTTCTTGCTTCTGCTTTGCAGAATCAACTGATTAACCAGTTCTTTTTTTCTGTCTCTCTCTCTCTCTCTTTTTTTTTTCCTTTTTTCTGTTACTTTGGAAAAAGAAAGTTGAAAAATATGACCTTTTCTTTCATCTTTATGGGTGACTTAAGTGCTAGCATTTAGGATCGTGAAGACGTGGAGAGAAACTATAAAAACAGCTTAGTATCCAGACTCCTACCTTATGATGAATAAATGTTAACATACTGAATATTTCACAGAATCACAGAATTCTTTAGATAGGAAAGGACTTTTAAGATTACTGTGTCTAACCCTTAACCTAGCATTGCCAACTCCATGACTAATCTGCGTCCCTAAGCACCATATCTGTCTCTTAAAAATACCCCCAGGGATGCTGACCCCACCACTTTACTGGGCAGCTTGTTCCAGTGCTTAACACCACTTTTGGTCAAAGCATTTTTTCCTAATATATAATCTAAACCTTCCCTGGTGCATCTTGAGGCCATTCTCCCTTCCTTTCAATTTGCTGCAGAGAGCAATGAGGTCTCCCTTCAGCCTGCCCTTCTCCAGGCTAAACAACCCCAGCTCCCTTGGCTGCTCCCCATAACCCTTGTGCTCCTGGCTCTTCACCAGCTCCATTGTCTTTCTCTGGACCATTCCAGCCCCTCAATGTCTTTCTGTAATAAGGGGCCCAAAACTGAAAACAGGATTTGAGATGCAGCCTCACCAATGCTAAGTACAAGACAATGATCCCTTGCCTTCTCCTGCTGGGCCTGCCACTTGTTTATACAACCGGGGATGCTGTTGGCTGCCTTGGCCACCTGGGCACACTGCTGGCTTATGTTCAGCTGCTGTTGAACATTATCACGGGCCCTTTTCCATTGGGCAGCTCTCCAGATATTTTTCCTCAAGTCTGTAGTATTGTGTGGGTTGTTGTGGCCCAAGTGCAGGACCTTTAGATGAGTCTTGTTGAACTCCATCCCACTGGCCTCAGCCCAATGATCCAGCCTGTCCAGGTCCCTCTGTAGAGCCTTCTTGCCCTCCACCCGATTGATGCTCCCACCCAACTTGGTGTCATCTGCAAACTCACTGAGGGTGCATTCAATCCCCTCTTCCAGATCATGGATAAAGGTATCAAACAGAACTGGCCCCAACAAAGAGTCCTGTGTTGAAGAATATTTTGAAGAATACTTAATAAGGGAATGAACAACACTCTACAGCTTAACTTTCTGATCAATCAAGTAGAGCCTTATTAAAAGAAAAAAAAAAAAAGGAGTAACTATTGCCCAAAGAAGGTAGCAGTGCACATGTATACTGGACAGTGACACATTGCAAAGACATGGGCTAGGTCATTTTAAGCTGAGAAGACGCTTTTGAAGAAAGCCTTATTATCCCGTCTCCTGAGATATAAGTCTGCGTGTGTATCTCTTGTATTTATTTGGAGCTTTGAAAATATGCACACACAGTATTCAAGAGTCCATCATTACTTGAAGTAAAATATGAGTCAAACCTTTTGGTACAAGCCAGATAGAGTAATTGTATTAGGGGGAAGTAAAAAAAAAGTTTGGGATTTGGTTGGGTTGCGTGGAGAAGTGCTTTTTGCTGTGGGGGGGAACAGAGGCTTATCCATGTATCCATGAAGTATGAGAAAACTTGATAGTTCCTTTGAATCATTCAGCTTTAATCATGTAGAAATACTTTTTATTACTGATGGAAATAGTGTCTGCATTCTTATTTTTCATATCTTTTAAAATCATCTGAGACACACTTTTATGCATCTTTATCCACATAGGAAATGGTAAGGCTAAAGTTTACTAGTAAAATTAATCTTCAGTACAGTTGTTTATCTGATCTGTGCATTCATTAATAAAGAGTCCCTGCTGTTGTTGGCTCCAGCACAACTTAATTAATTACTATTTGAAATATGGATGTGGTAAATGATCCAACTTGGTGAAACAGGAGAACAGCTGTTATCTTCTTTTATGTTTGAAGTCACTGTTTTTTCTCTATAATTGTGTGCCACCCCCTTTTTCATCTTATGACAGTAATTCCATAAATTCTGGACTCGGATTCATCTGTAAACCTTGATCTCTGTCTTGTCTTCCCACTGTGCCGTCTTGTTCTCCTCTGTACTCTCCATTTTATCATTTCATCTTACAACCATCCATTATTGTCTCTTTCCTCCTTTTCAGTCGTAGCTTTTCAGAATTCTGAGAGCCTTTTTCTTTCCAGTTCCTTTCTTCAGTCATTCTGTGTTCCTGAAAGGCAAGCAAGTTGTTTGCTGCTGCACTGAAGAAACCACTACTTTTGCCATCGTTTCCTTGTGATGTATTTTCCGAGCAGCATATGCCTACGTGATTTCTCAAAACAACATTATAGAATTCATTAAAAGTTCTTCCTAAGTATTTCCATTTTCCATATTAATCCTCCTGCTATTTTCTCTGGTCAATTACCGAACTAAATTCATTTTTGCTTCTCTGTCTACCTTTCTTTTTTTTTTCTTTTCTCTTTTTTTCCCCTGTCTAAGAAGGGACACTGATGGCTTGTTTTTAAGTAACACCTCAAATTGCTGGAGGGTTTGCTATCGGCTACAGGCAACAGCATTACTGTGCAATTAAATGCTGTGGAGAGCTAAGGGAGGCATTTTAGTCCTGCACCCATAAATTCTATCAGTTACAATATCGTCAGCATCTTGGTACCTGAAGCTGGATATTCTTTCTCTCTCTTGATTTCCTTTATACTCAGAAATTTTACTGAGGTTTTTATCTTTGAAGCTTGCGTGCTTTGTTAAGCACTGCTCTAGGTGATCCTGAGCCGAGGGGGTGGACGTTGATCTCCAAAGGGCCCCTTCCAACCTCAACTGTTCTGTGATTCTGTGAAATACTAGAGAAACAATAATGGAGAACAGAGAAATGACTGTGGAAAACATTGTCTATTCACCGAAAGAAATATCATGCAGGACTAACAAATGTCATTGTAGAAGCAGTTTAACCTACTTCCTTCAGCACAGATGATGTAAATCCCAATTGCAATATGTCCGGAAAACTGAAAAAACCTAGCAGGATGCATCATCAAGTAGCATTCTAACACATTTGTTCTCTTAGATGGTGTACTTTCTTTAATGTTTTGGCCACTTAGTTTTAATTCCTGTAAGGGAAAGAACAAAATGAAAGAGAATATGCTCACAAATGTAAGCAGAAATAAATCCTCAACGTAGCTCTTATGTATAAAGGCATCTATTTTTTTTATTATTCCCAAAGCGGTTTTATGATTTCAGAACTGAATAGCCAGGTAGGACTTACTTGCAGTGTGTAGGACTATAGAGAACTCTAAAAATAGACTACAATTGTTTATGCTTTTATAAATATAAAACAAAGATGATGTTCCAGTCTTCATTTTAGAGACAGAAAGTAGAAATATTTAATGAAAAATGTTATTGATGAAATAGTTGAAACAACAGATATCATGAGGTAGGGAAGGTAGTGAAAACATCATAAATTTGGGACTGTTTCATTTCAAGAAGTGTGATTTCCTTTCTTAGACGACTGCTACAGAATCTGACTTGCTTTTTTGAAAGCAAGCAAATTTTGAAGCTCTTTTATTTTTAAAATGAGATGCTGGATTACAAAAAAAGTCTTTGTTGTCTTTATAGAAGTAGATGGATCTCCTTTCATTAATATTTGATTCTAGTTATCCTGGGTCACAAAGTAGGAGTTGGAGGAAAAGGAGTGGGAAGAAGAAGAGAATAGAGACAGTTTTTCATTGTCCAAAAACCTGCTTTTTTCTGTCCTTAAGAACTAAGAAAACCCTTGTATTTAGAGGAGTGAGTAATGAGTGCTAGTTTGCAGAGTTCTCACTCCAGTGCAGTGATAACTTGATAATGATGTGGAAATGGAAACAAAAATTCTAAATGGGACTTGAGTTTGTGGAACAGGTTTGGGGATTCGCAGTCTTTTAAGGTAATATTATTGATCATTGTACTATCTGGTGGGCTCAGCTTTCCAGAGTGAGGCATGTTTTGTATATGGCATCACACAGAGAACGTTTAGGAATTTAAAGGAGAAAATGAAGGAAGGGCCTGTATATTGAGAGGATTCTTATCTATTGAGACGATTAGTAGCTTGGGAGGGAGGATTGTGAGCTAATTCTAGTGGTGGTCTTCTGTCAGGTTGAGTTCACCTTTTTTGTCCATCTTGCTTTTATTAGTGCTCGCTCTGTTCTGCTAATGGCAAAATACAGACAGAAATGAGGGAGAGTTTTAACAGCTTGTACATTGCTGGACATTTTTAATAGTATTTGTCAAAATTTGCTGATAAGTGGTCGAGTTCACCCTAGTTCTAGACATACAAACCTCTTTGTTTTTCAGGTGTCACTTGTGGTTCTTTTTTGGAGGCAGTTTGAAGGATCTGTGTGTTCTTCTGCAGTTACAGCGTGCGAAGTATGTGCAGCACAGCTTGTGGGGCTAACAGAGCTGTAAGGTACTGAGGCACCGCCCAAGCGTGTTTCCTTACTTTAATATATGTTTTATTCAAAACGTTTTGGGAGAAAAGAGTTCTACTGACGAACCATGTGATGAACAGAAAATAGATACAGCTGAGAAGCGTGAATTCCAGAGAAACTGAGCTGAGATTTTGCCTCCAAGATTTCTTATTTGCCACCTGCACTTAAGAGATGACAGTTTTAATCTCCTTTTTAAGTCGAATGTCGGTTCTAATTGTAATTAAAAGAATAAAAAGTACACCCAGATTTATTCTGCCTGTAATATGGTGCAGTATTTTGTACATATTGTAACAGTATCTTTTAAGCTCTTACTTTTGAAGGGGTTTATTATTTCTAAAGAGACATTATTTCTGTTTGACCGTGGCAGATGAAGTCATGGTTCTATTGCAGGGCCATAAGCTAATGCACAGGGTTTTTTTTTAGGATTTTGGTTGTTTTGGCTGAGGATCTTGCATGTGCTATTGCCACATTGTCAGAGATTACCACTGATACCCAAATCAGCATAATGCAACATATATTTTTGTTGCTAGTTTTGTAAATCCATATCCGTTGCCAGTTTAAAATGAACAGGAATATTCCTGTGGGAAGGAATAGTAAAGTTGTATCAGCTATCCACATATCTTTCCCTAATACAGTAAAAAGACATGTGGGAAAGTAGGGGCATCATGAATAGAGATTATATAGCCATGTTGTAATTTATTTTTTATCAGCATTTGGATATCAGTTTGGAGCTAACTGAAAAAGTACATGCAATGCCATGTTATGCTGCAATTGTTACCAGTAGGGTAGCAGTGAGAATGGCTAATTCTCAGTACACTACAGAAAGAAAAATCATATTTGTATATGGCAAAAAGAAAGAAAGGTCTGGGTTTTTTTACCAATGCAATGGTGCATGGACAGTACTCAGTTATTCATGCTGAATGAACCTACAGTGCTAGTAAGGAAGTCTCTCAAAGTTTTGCTATGTCTGTCTTCTTTCCCTACCCCACAACATATAGGAAACCAGTATTTTGTGATATGGCAGCTGAATACTTCCCAAATAGAATTTTCCAGTGTCTGTTATCAATTACTTCAGAGTATTGAAAACTGTATGTCGCGAGGCTTTTTTTTGGCCTTGCGAGACTGACACAAAAATTCCTGGGAGTCAATTGGCTTGTTCTTTAAAAGCTTTCAGTGGTTTATTTTGTGTTTAAGATGGAGGAAAAAGGTGTATTTTGAAACATGCAATTTCTTGAGGTCTGTATTATAATTAATTTTCTGTCTTTATTCATTTGTGAAATTAAAAAACAAAGAAAGAATAAAATAAATATTTTTTATTGAGGTCTTAGTAGAGAAGCTAAACATCATTCAGGATGGATTACTCCTTTGTCCTAGAGCTTGTCTTTCTGATCAGGGTAGGTATATATCAGTATGTCAGTGGAGATGAATTTTATGGATGAATGGAAGTCTGGTGTTCAGATGTAGAGACTGGTGAAAATTAATTCACTGTCCATCCAATGTCCCACAGGTGACGAATGGCAGACAAGAGAGAATATTCTAATACAAATTCCTGATGTAAAAAGAAAATTAGTATTCTGGGTACTTGTGACTAATAGAAGGGAATTTTGCCTGCCATGCACAGTTGTGGAGAGCCACTTGACTTCATCTGCTTTGAAAGTCTTGGATGTGTTGCATGCTGTCTGGTATTACCTAACATAAGACTTCACCAAAGCGCTTGTAGTGGAGTGCGATTATAATAGAATGTGATTGTAGGGGAGGTTCTGAGAATTCCTAAATGGCTATAATAAACAGGTTACTTGAATTGTGATTAAACTTGCTCCTTTGTTTTGAGTGCAATGAAATCACATTTTAAAAGAATAATTTTTTTAATAAAGTACCTTAAAATTTCTATAATAAAAAAAGGCTTCAAAGAAGAGAGATTAGAGAAGTAAATAAAATTAAAAAAAATATAATTAAGCCATTGGCCCTTAAATTGCTAACCTTCAGAACTAATGCTGGAGAAGCATGGTATTATTAGCAATAAAAAGAATTTACTTTGCCCTTTTAAAATTACCATAAACCAATTGACTGAGATGGAATGATGTTCATATTTAAGAAGTAGGACTCTAGATTCTGTTATCTCAGAAGCTCTGTCACCTGGTATGCTCTGTAGTCCTGTTATCTAATTATTGTCCTTATATTGCATTAGTCTGCCAGCAATTTGTCTGCTAGTAGAAAAGTAATTGACATTTGGTTTACTGCTTCGTATTTGGGAGACTCGCCATCTGATTCCAATGAGTCCTCTTCTGCCAAAGCAGATTAGCTAAAACAGAAAGAAAGTCTTTGCTTTAGAGTATGTTGTGTATATAGCGCTCTTCTAACTTAGTATTGAAATTCAGATTATATATCAAAGCTAATTGTTAACTTAAAAGAGGGGAAAAAAATTGTGACAAATTAATAAATGAGACTTCTGGCTTTAAATTAGCTTCAGCGCTGTCTGCTCTTTCACTGAGAGTGCAAGTGGTCATAGATTGACACAAACTAAGTACTGTGATGATGTGGATAGAGGGGAATGTTTATTTGTTCGCATTTGATGTGCTTGGTATTTAAATCTACAGGTGCTTGGTCAGTAGGTGGATATAGTCATAGGGCTGTGGTCGTGTCCACTGAATGAGCTCTTTCATGCTCCACAACTGAGCTGTCACAAAGGTGCTGGAGTTCTTTACTGTCTAACAGAAACTGCTGGGAGATTTTCATGGTACGCACATGGTGTTGTGCTATTTGCCTCTTTTCAATGGGGTCAAGCACCAGATTATACAAATTTCTTTGTTAGAACTGATGCTTGTTTTGCCTTGGATTTCTAGCTGGTTGGGTAATGTTAACGTCGTTTGACTTCCCATACCTGTTTCTAAGGCAAGTGGCCAGCTTTGTTTTGTTTTCTTCAGCTTTAACTTTTTTTTCTTTAATAATATTTGTGTATTATCATTAAAATAAATAGTATACTGATTTCAAATAAGATTTTTTTCTAACTGAAATACATAGTCTTTCTCTTTATGTTCTGTAGCAATATTTGTTTCCTCTTCTGTTACCATTTGGAGGAGTGCTTCCAAACTCTTCCAATACCATTTTTTAAATTAAAATTGAAAACGTACTTATTCTTCCATGTAGCCTGAATAAGGGAACGAAGGCCTGTATTTCAGCAATTGCATTGCACTGGGCATGTATCTGCGTCTCTGCAAAGGGTTTGGTTCATGAGTGTGTACAGTCAAATGCCTGAAACTTTGCAGACTAATATGATTTGGGATCTAAAGTTGATTAGAGATGCATGGTTACAAAATGCACGTAATCATTTATGTGACAACGGGAATTAAATTTAAAAGATATTTTAAATTACCATGAGGAATGTAGCTGTCTAATAGTGGTGATAATTTTGCTAATTTATTTTGTTTAGGGACTTTACAGTTCACATTTGAAAACACAAAAATCTTGCATAATTTCAGGTTTCTTTTCACAGGGCTACTTCATAAACTGCAGTGTAATGCTTGGACTTTAAAATCGGTAATGTCAGTATAATCCAAAGGAAACATTTAGGAATGTTGGTTAAAACCAAAACCCTCATCTGAATTTCTCTTGACTATAACTTTCCAAAAAAGATTTAGAGCACTGTTAACACATCTTTAGAGGTCTTGGCCAACACGTCTTTAAAATACTTCATCTTCCATTGTCCCTCCTCTCGATAGATTATGTAATGTAGTCACCTATTTTCAACCATTATTGGGAATTTAAGTCCTTTGGCGTATCATGAAAATTGATGGGCTATTTCATGTAAAACATTATTAGTAATTACATATTTTTAAAATCCCTAAATATTGTAAGTTGAGAGAGCGAGCACACGAGTGTAAGAGCACACTCTTAATTGATCGAGGGTATTCACAGGTAACAGCTCTATTGTTTATAGACTGTTAATGTTGTACCTGACAGGGGCAGGTGACTTGCACTGACCAGCAGGATTACATTAACCTAACGCTGCGAGTCTCCTGGGTCAAATGCTAAGCGTTAGTTTGCTTTAAAATTCTAATATTATCAATAATGAGACAACTTTAACGTTAAGTCAGGAAAGGAAAAGTAACCTTTTCGCTTCGAAGAATGGTGTGTTTAAAAGGTCAGAGCTGTACCTGGAGGCAGAGAGCTGCCTAGTGGCAATAATGACAATCCAGAGTTCTTGAAATGCAGAGGTGTAAGTTTTCAGTAGGACAGAGGACGTTGCAGAAGAAACATTAATTTCTTAAATTTAGGATTCTTGCTTACAGTGCTGCTAAGAAAGTTAAGTAAGGCCAGGCTTTTAAAGAGCTCAGGACCAGAATTCATATTCTCAGCCTACACAGCAGCTGCTGGGTTTTCAAAATAGCTCAACTCCTAACAGTTCCTGTTCTGAAAGGCACAGAGCTCTCATGAAAGTCTGGCTCTCATTTGGGTGCCAAAACGAGATCTGAACTCTCATGAAAATCTGACTCTCGTGAAAATCTGTGAGTACACTGATTTCTTGGGGGAAAAAAAGAAAAACAAATAAATCCATAAAGTGGAGGTGAAAATAAGAATATAGCAGTATATTTATTTCTTAGTGATTAATTTCTTGGCATGATTATGGTAGTATTCTGATATAGTTATCTGAATAGTTGTTACTGATGTACATATACTGAAAACAAAAAATTACTGATATAATTATTTTTAATAGATTCATCTCATTAACATCCCTTCCCTTTACATCCTCTGGTGCTGTTTTGAGACACACAAAAATCCAATCAAATAGACTTTTCCTCTAAAATTTAATTCAGTCAGGAACAACTGTATACAGAATGTGCACGTGTGTTTAATGCAGGTATGACAGCAACAATAGATGCAAAAAATTTGAGTCTACATATATATTACTTCTAAGTCAGTTGTCTCCCTAGCCTTTTAAATAGAAAAAAATTGAATCTCAGGAGATGAGGAGAGGGAATTTTGCTCTAACACAGACTGCAGTGAAACTGGAAGCAAGGGATATCCTGGCAAAACTTCTATCTTCACAATATTTACATAAATAAAATATAAAATGTTATGCCAGTGTTTTGTCTGGAGTGGAGTTTTTTTCCCCTTTTGTAGCATCTCTGTTCAAACAAACAGACAAAAAACCCCAAATTCTGTAGCAGATATGTGCGCTAACAAATTGATTTTGTTGCCAGTTTTGTGGCTGAATTGTATTTTGCCATTTTTAGCACTAGCTCCGTGAACACAAGTGTGTATAGAATTCATGTTAGGTCATTGTATGTATGTTGTGTTCTGTGTACTGGTCTTTTTATAAAGAGAAGGAAGAATGCAATTCAACATAATGGCTTCTTTCATCCTATTTCAAAACTATCTTTGGGCTTGTTTGAAATTTGGTTTTCTCCCTATGAATTTTTGGGTACTTAAGAAGGCTAATATGTAATTTTCCTGCATTTATCTAGGAATAAGCCCTGTATTTGCTTTGTTTTATAAATGGAAAGATTACACTGTCGTTGTGTAGGTGCAGAAATATATTTGCGTCTGAGGTTTATATACTTCTATAATAAACTAAAACTCTGTGTATTAACAGCTCTCTGGCAAAGGTGTCAGCATAAGACACAGGGTAAACTAGCAGTTCTGTAGTGGACAATGAGGTGTCTGCTCTGTACTGTTCTATTCTATGTATATGAAACCTCCTTCAAACATTAAGAGACAGATGAAGGTAGTGAACAAAGATGACAACCTTAAAAATTCTCTGTCTCTGCATGAATGATTTGGAGCTTTGCGGAACTAAGCCCAGGGCTGACCTCAAGATTTTATTGAGTTGAAGTTAAAGGCAAATTTCCCCTGACATTATCTATAAAGGAATTTAGAAAACATGTAACTTCCTTTCCTCTTATTCCCCAATTATTTTTTAAAGGCAGCAGTGGCATCTTTTTGCCTTTAACACAGACTTACTCATGCAAAATGAATATTTTCTTAGAATAAGTGCCAGAAGGCAAAAATCATTATCTTTGAATTGAAATGTTTAAAGAAAGTCACCTTGAAAGTGTATTTATTTTTAAAAGTTTTATGTCTGTACCCGTGCGTGAGTGGACATCTAAATGTAGCAAGGAGCTGCTAACACAGTATTCTTGTTGCTGAGCAGCAGCATCTAAAACCGTAGGCAGTTTGTTCGGCTGTCCAAATAAATGAAACTTTGTCTGCCAGAATTAAAATATACAAACAATTTTTCAGTTACAGATTCTAGGATAAGTAATGCCGCTTAACTTGAAGACTAAAATTAGAAACACCCACTTTTGTATAATATATATGCAAATGTTTTCAAATGTGCTTAATGGCCAAAGAGTGAGCACCACAGTGGTGTTGTCTGGGTGCTGAGACATGAGCCTTTGGAAGGTTTTATGGTTCAAGTGTGTAATGTTTCTTCATTTTCCAGAGACATCAGGGTGCGAGTGACTGGTGCTCTTCAAAGTCTATCCAAACACTCCTCCTTTATGTTGTTGAGTAAAATGTGAAAGGAAATAAGATGGAAAATGAAGAATAATTTAAAATGATTTCTTACTTTTTTATGTATTAAAATATTATTTGAAAATATGTTCACTCCTTATCCTGTTGTCTTTACTGATGCAGTTTCAAAAGGATTTACATTCTAGGCATGTTGGCTTTATATAATTGATGCATCCAAGAACTGAATTGCCTCTAGGTCAACTTTGAGTGAACTTTTTCAGGACTATTCTTGCCTTGCAATTAGCATGCAGAAGGATCGTAGCCAGTCAGTTACTGCTATGCAGCAGACCTGGAGTTTTGCTAATAGATGCTCGTCTCAAATGAACCAGGCAAAGCTAGTACTGCACAGTGTGTCCATTTTGTCTCAGTATACAAAGAAGAGAAGAGAAAATTGAGTCCATGAGTTTTGGAAGGCAAACTGAAAAAAATAGCAGAATCCCCAGCATATCGATGTGCAGGTTGCAAATTCTGATACTTTTGGGGGAAATGTTTGTGCCCTACTCTCAGAAACTTGTCTCAGTTGCCGTAATAAATTAATCCTCGTTGTGGGATTTCAAGTGGCTCCTCTCAGAGCTGTGGTCGTATAACATGCTATGTCAAAACCACAAAAAATAAAAGAGAAAATAGTTGCCTTGATTTAGGAATGATAGGATGGTATCGAGGTGTCAGTGGGAAATGCACACCCTTTTCGATTAGCCTCTGTGCACTCAGGGATGGAAATCATAAAGACTTTTCAGTCCTTTGTTGTCTTTTTTCCCCCAGACCTGACATGTGAGGGGTTTTTCTTTTTAATCTACCTGCTACTGACAGTTCCCCTGCCTCGCTGCCTCAGACCTTTGCTGTCTTTGAGAGTCTCTGTTCCTTTGCCAGCAATGCTTGCGCTGACCAACCGAGTGAGTTTTGGACAGGTTGGATTAGAAAGAAGTCCATTTTTTTTTTGGTTTCTCAGAGTAATTGTGTGATTTAGAACATTTGAATGTTCTTTTTGATTTGTCATTTTAATGTAAGCTGGTGGAGTGTAGAGCCTTCTGGAGTGCTGAAGTGGAACATAATCTTCATTTTTGCTAGCACATCTTTTGGGTAGTTAATCTGTGTTTGCATTTCATGTAGCTTCTAGCACACAGAGATCTGTGGCGCTTTACAGACTTTAATGAGCTGAGCCTCCCAATTTTGCTGTCATCTAAAGGAGTACCTGTGGTTCCTACTTTATACGTAGAAAGAAAAGTATATAGATGTTAGGTGTTGTGCCCAAGGTTGCTTGCCAATGTAATGGCTGATCGGAGACTAAACTGGTGGACCTTATTTGGGGTTTTTGGCTTGAAGCGATAGACTGCTATGAATCCTCTTCTAAACAGTGTTCAAAGTCTTCCAGGTTCAGGTTTTCAGACACAGGTTCTAAGAATATATTAACTTCCTACCCTGAAGTGCTTGCAGTCTGAAAATGGAAAATAGAAAGGGCATACAAGCACAGGGAAGTCATTACCTGCCTGAAGACACACACACAGCCACTGGCAAAAGAATGAAGCATTAACCATTTTTTCCAATTATTTTCCATAATGTAACGTATGCTGGATATTTACACACTTCTTGTTTGTCTGATAGTTCAAAGGTGATTTTTTTTTTTTGCGTGTATTTGAGAAGCTCTGTAAAAGTGTCATGTTTAATGGAAATGGATTAGTTGAAAGTTCATTTTAAATATGGCTTAATAAGATGAGGAGTGTATTGAAAGATTTATAAATATTAAAATTGGAACCATTATTTCAGCCTGTCTACTGGGCTGGGGTGGGAATGCATACTCATGCCTTTTGTGAGTAGTGGTAAAAGGCTGAGGATAAACTTTTATATTCCTTTGGGTTCTCTAAAAAAAACCCCTATATGATAGAAACAACGTTGGTTTTTTAATAAGCTTCAATGTTCTGATGTTTTTCTCTTTTAATCTTTTGCACAGTCCCCATTAACTAGCCAACAAGAACGTAGCACTGAAGTAAAAACTGTCCTCGGCTTGATGTTAAGGCCAGCTTAACAATGTGCTGCGTTGGTAGTGTCTGCCTTGGTCATTTTTGAAAAAGAGGAGAAGCTCCAAGTTGTGGATTTTTTTTTTTTTGAGACTACATCTAATATATTCCAATATATCCTTCCCTATACTTACACACAGTGGCCATAGATGTCATTTTCATAGTTGTTTAATGCCATGTACTTTAAAGTTTTTGTTTGTTTGTTTTTTTATTTTCCCAGGAAGGAATTTAGTTTTCAAGTCTGTAAAGACTAATATGGGGGGAAAAAAAAAAGAAGATATTTTAGAAGTACTGGAAACTGAGAATAGGGCTAATACAAGAACTACATGATTTGTCTTTATTGAAGTTATTGGTGCAGGGTCTTAGGAAATTAAGACATTCTGAACCCCAAAGTTTGCTGAGACTATGCTACAAAGGGCAGTAGGTATTTGTGCCCAAGACCTGGTGGATATCTAAGAATAAACAATAGGTTGCTGAAACTCATAGTTGAAAGTTTTGGGATAAAGTTTTCTATCCAGAGCCACATTTGGTAGCTTTCTTTGAAACTATTGCAATTCACATGGCATGAGGATAAACAAACTTTCTACTCTGGATAAATGGATAAGAAGGTGGTAGAGAGACTTCAATTATAGCCATTACTAGAACAAAAATAATCTGTTTTCATTACACTTACAGCACTTTTGTCTTTCTGTATTTAGATGAAGAATATTGGTCTTGATTACTTCTTGGATTTGACATGGCTATGGCTATAGTCCCTTAATAGTGTCAAGCTTTATCCAGTGCTCGGATAGCTTTGATAATTTCCAAGTAATATCAAAGACAAATTCTAGATGGTGATCAAGTATTACGTGTGGGAATCTTCTTTAGGAAAGAGATGGATAAAAGGAGCAGCTAAATATTGAATATGGAACGTAAATATTTTTCTGATCACTGGGGGAAGACATATTCAGTCTGTAACTGTGGGTGTTAACAGCTTAAGCAAAAGAAGGCAGAGCTGTAATATGTTCTGAGGAACATACTAAAAATCAAAGCTTACAGGCTAAAAAGAAAAGAGGGATTTGCTGAGGTCTGAAGTGATCATTTTGCATGGACAGCAGAATAATTTGAAGCAGTAAGGAAAAAGAAATAGCACACATTTTTTTTTTTTGTTTGTTTGTTTCTTCTGGAACTGGAATTGCTGTGTGTATTATTTCCAGTGCTGCCCAGGGGAGTCCTGGTACCAGACTATGAGGTCACCTGGCAAATTAAAAGGCTTATTTGTAGAAGTAGAGATGAGATGTGAAAAATGTTTCAGAGAAGAATTGGTGCCTGTCTGGATTATAAAAGAAATTTCTTGTTTCCTTTGAATAATGGCTCAAAAAGTGAGTAGAATACTTCAGCCTGTTGTTCTCAGATGACAACTCTCTTGGGGTACAAGAGCCTTTATGCTTAGTATTATCTTTGTGAGATATCAAGTAGGAAAAGGACGAGTGTAAGAATCCATGTGTTTGTGTATTCCTGTATGTGTTTCAAGCAGCCACTCTGCAAGCATTGGAATGATGTATAGGAGTGAGGTCCAGGTGGTTATTGATGGTCCCTGGGATCTGGAAAAGCTAGTTTTGCTATTTTCCTCAGGGAACAAGTAGTGCCCATAAAGGACAGGGCATGAATCTTTTTGGTAAATAAAAAGAAAAATGCAGTTTATGCATTGAATGGGTGTAAAAATAGCATAAAAAGAGAAAAATGCAGTATTGTGTACTTCATTTTTTCTAATACTTAGTACCAAAAGATTTTTTCTGCAGTAGTAAGAAGTGTGACATATTTCTCTACTCTATTCAGTTTCAAAGAGTGATTTATTTGAAAATGGCAACATTAACAACTTCTAATCATGCAGAAATGCAGATTTTAAACCTGTGATTTTAGTTCTTTATACCGTTATGTAAGTTGCATTCATGTGCATATGTTCAGGTGGGATCTGTGTATCAATTACATATTCAAAGACAGGAATTAAAAGTTTTTTCTGGTTTAGTTCTGTGTTATGAAATTCTGAGCAAAATAAATGGTAGAGGCTGTGCTTTTATTTTTCCTCTCAAGTACTACATTTCTATACACAAAATGTTAACTGATATGTATGTAAAGGTAGAATGCTTAGTTCCATCCATTGCCTTTATTTTAATAGGCTATGGCATTTCCTTTTGCAGCGTGTTTCCAGTGCTTAATTTTTTTTCCATCCAACTTCAGTGAATTTTTTTCACAAAAAATTCTTCACGGGGGGGGTCGTTGGGCACTGGAGTGGGCTGCCCAGGGAGGTGGTTGATTCGCCTTCCCTGGAGGCGTTTGGGGCACGGGTGTACAAGGTGCTAAGGGGCATCGTTTAGTGTTTGACAGGAATGGTTGAATGAATGGAATGGTTGGACTCGATGATCCGGTGAGTCTCTTCCAACCTGGTTATTCTATGATTCTATGATTCATCTGGAGTACTGCGTCCAATTCTGGAGTCCTCAACGTAAGAAGGATATGGAGCTGTTGTAATGGGTCCAGAGGAGGGCTACAAAGATGATCAGAGGGCTGAAGCCCCTTCCACACAAGGACAGGCTGAGAGAGTTGGGCTCGTTCAGCCTGGAGAAGAGAAGGCTCTAAGGAGATCATATAGCAACCTTGTACCTGAAAGGGGCCTACAAGAAAGCTGGAGAGGGACTATTCATTATCGCCTGTGGTGATAGGACAAGGGGGGATGGATATAAGCTGGAGAAGGGCAGATTTAGACTAGACATTAGGAAGAATTTCTTCACCATGAGAGCGGTGAGACACTGGAACAGGTTGCCAAGGGAAGTTGAGGATGCCCCCTCCCTGGCAGTGTTCAAGGCCAGGTTGGATGTGGCCTTGGATAACCTGATCTAGTGGGATGTCCCTGCCAATGTAAGGGGGTTGGAACTAGATGATCTTTATGGTCCTTTCCAGCCCTAACTATTCTATGACTCTGTGATTCTAACATTTCAGGTATTTTCCAGTTTGAAAAAAGTATGCTGATCCACAATAGACTTTAGATGATAACAGTCTACTTCCAAGGTGAATAGGAATATCAAATTGAAAATTAATCCAGTTTAATTAAGTAAATCATGCCTGCTGACTTTGCACTCCACTCCAGAGCAGACCACAGTTTTGTTATTTAATTTGACTGACAGCAGGATACTTATGTATCCTGAATAATACTACTTCAGTAAGATTGTCCTCAGCATGACACACCATGCTCTGATACCAGCTCCATCAAAGAAATTGATAAAGTACAAAATAACTCACCTACATTAACTCATTCCTTGATAATTCCAGATGTGGGGATATGGGTGCTATCACTCTATCTATTACTACATAATGAGCACAAGCCTGCCCTCTTCACTTTAGATACACGTTCCTGCATTGCCAATTATATAAGTCAAACAGTAGTGAAGCTTCCAATCACTTGCTTGTGTTTAGTCACAAATCTAATTCAGTGCTGTTGAAACTCCTGGGAAAAAGAAACAAAAAGGAAACACCACTGCAGTTGCCACTATGACTTTCTGATTTTTAAAATATGTTGAGCCTTAACAGGAAGATTGTTACTCCCAGGCTGTCCACAGGATTACGTTCATTTTCCACTTACATAGCACTGCTGTGACAACTATTATTCTTCATCTAGAAAAGCTACCTATGTTTAGATACTTTTACTGCAATTAAACAGTGGGAAGCAAGAAACCAGCCAATGACACTCAATACAAGTCACGTGTATCAGTGGCTCCTGCATGAGTTTGAGGAAATGCCAGAAAAGAAAGCTTTCTTTTCCCAGTAATAACATTCTTGTATGTATTAGGATGGCTAAATAACACTTCAGATAATGACCATCTTATTCATAAAATTTACTGGCAATAGTCTTCTTGTGGATATTTTTCATGCCAAACACACTTGATTAAGAACATGGGGGGAAGGATTAAACAGCCTATGCTCATGTCTCAGAATTTAGCTACAGAAGTCAGTAAAACTGTGGCTCCATGTGGCGAGTTCTATTCTGAATATTTTGAGAATTTAACAGAGCCCTGCACAATCAGAACCTTTTAAAAATGGTCTGCCAGTATAATTTCCCAGATTTCATCTTACAACACATGTTGCTATTACACTGCAAAACTGAGCATCATTAACAATGTTTACACAGACAAAAAAATTTACTATTAATCTTGGCAGATATTTGTAGAAAAAAGAAATCTGAAATCTTAGAATTTTCTCAAGAAGCCCTCCAAATAGTAATTTACAACAAACTTTGTATGATGGATAAATAACAATTAGCCAACTCAATTGTCAGATAGCAGAAACTCAAAAAAATTAGCCATCAGCAATTGGAATTCAAGGAATTCTTAACAAAATTATTGTTGTCTAAATTATCTTGACAATTAAGATATAATTGACCTAACAATTAATGTAGCCTCCCATAAATGATCCCCTAAACTTCATGTGGCATGGCTGGTGGCATAGCTGTTAGATGTACATTGTCATTGAAAAAAATATATTAAATAAACACAAAGCAGTTGGCAAGTTGAATAGTAAAATTACACAGCAACTGTATCTCCATTCAATAGACCAGTTTAGCTCATTTAATCACATTTGAGTAAACACATGCAAATTTGACTATCAGTCACTGTTATATTAAAACAGTCAGAAAGAATTACAAGAAACAACAAAATTCAGACAATTACGTGTGTCTAAATCACAGTATATTTTGCAAAGCATCTATTTTTAGAGTGTAGAGCAGTATCTTCTACATAATATGAATCCCACAGTGGCTTATGAAGATATTACACAATTAATTTTCCTTTACATCTATCTCCTTAGGGTATTTATTTAACTAAATAAAAACATTTTTGATGTTTAAAAATGAGATGGGGGAAAAAAAAAAAAGTCAGTGTATACCCTTTGAGATACACCAATACTTTCCTATATCAAGTAAAGCAATAACATTTGCATGAATTTTAATAGACTTTGACTCAATAAATAGCACCATTCTGAATTATGCATGCAATGCCATAACTGCAAAATTAAGCACTGGATGTGAAATATGCTTTTAAATGCCTAAATATTAAACCTGTGGATGTTCTTCAAAGATATCAGAGTGGTGAAGCTATGCCTAGTAAAATCTGAACTTCAAATAAGAGTTAAACCATTTCAATTGCTTACAACTCGAAAGCAGCCCCACAGCCTATGCATTTTCAGCTGAGAAAACTACATGTCTGCCCCAATGTAAGAAACTATGGAAATAAAATACAAAGCAGAAATTTTATATTTGAGGTAAAACATATTGATTATCACTCTAAGCTGTCATTTGGCAGGCTAATGCAGATATTCAAGATTTAGAAACGTCCTTTCCTGAGAGTCCATAATCACATACAGAATTTTTTTCTTGCAAGGAAACTCTTATCTCTGGGCTATTTCTGCTGCTGTTGGGCAGTCTCTGCTATCCAGTTCTCTCTCAGGTTTTCCATAACACCAAACAGACACTATCTGAAATATAGAATCATAGAATCATAGAATAACCAGGTTGGAAGAGACCCACTGGATCATCGAGTCCAACAATTCCGATCAAACACTAAATCATGCCCCTTAGCACCTCGTCCACCCATGCCTTAAACACCTCCAGGGAAGGTGACTCAACCACCTCCCTGGGCAGCCTGTTCCAGTGCCCAATGACCCTTTCTGTGAAGAATTTTTTCCTAATCTCCAGCCTAATCCTCCCCTGGCGGAGCTTGAGGCCATTCCCTCTTGTCCTGTCCCCCGTCACTTGGGAGAAGAGGCCAGCTCCCTCCTCTCCACAACCTCCTTTCAGGTAGTTGTAGAGAGCAATGAGGTCTCCCCTCAGCCTCCTCTTCTCCAGGCTAAACAACCCCAGCTCTCTCAGCCGTTCCTCATAAGGCCTGTTCTCCAGCCCCTTCACCAGCTTCGTTGCTCTTCTCTGGACTCGTTCCAGAGCCTCAACATCCTTCTTGTGGTGAGGGGCCCAGAACTGAACACAGGATTCGAGGAGTGGTCTCACCAGTGCTGAGTACAGAGGGAGAATAACCTCCCTGGACCTGCTGGTCACATCGTTTCTGATACAAGCCAAGATGCCATTGGCCTTCTTGGCCACCTGGGCCACTGCTGGCTCATATTCAGTTGGCCGTCAACCAACACCCCCAGGTCTTTCTCCTCCGGGCAGCTTTCTAGACAGACTTCTCCTAGTCTGTAGCACTGCATAGGGTTGTTGTGCCCCAAGTGCAGGACCCGGCATTTGGCCTTGTTAAACCTCATGCCGTTGGACTCAGCCCAGCGGTCCAGCCTGTTCAGATCCCTTTGCAGAGCCTCCCTACCCTCCAACAGATAAACACTTCCACCCAGCTTAGTGTCGTCCGCAAACTTGCTAAGGGTGCACTCGATGCCTTCATCCAGGTCATTGATAAAGACATTGAACAGGGCTGGACCCAGCACTGAGCCCTGGGGAACCCCACTTGTCACTGGCCTCCAGCTGGATTTCACACCATTTCCCACCACTCTCTGGGCCCGGCCATCCAACCAGTTTTCCGCCCAGGAGAGTGTGCGCCTGTCCAGGCCAGAGGCTGACAGTTTCTCAAGCAGAACGCTGGGAGAAACTGTGTCAAAGGCTTTACTGAAGTCCAGGAAGACCACATCCACAGCCTTTCACTCGTCCATTAGGCGGGTCACTTTGTCATAGAAGGCGATCAGGTTAGTCTGGCAAGACCTGCCTTTTGTGAACCCATGTTGACTGGGCCTGATCACCCGGTTCTCTTGCATGTGCTTCATGATAGCACTCAAGATCACCTACTTTGTGGAAATAATCCAGAAAATTGAAAATTGAGGGGGTGATACATTTTAATTCCTTTTCAGTTCTGGTATGGTGTCAGAAGAATACGAATGCCAGCAGTGAGGACAGCAATGCAAGAATAAGTGTGAGGGAAGGAGAAGAGTAAACCACTCTTTTTTCAGCAGCAGATGAGGTTTTAGTCTTTGTTAGTTTTTTTCTAGAAGTACACCAGAGAATGGTCAAGTACAAAAAGCTACATAAAGAGCAAGTGCTCAGAAGAACTTTCTCATGTTAATTTTCATGCTTTCACTGCTCCATTTTTTCCACATTTTATCATATATTTATTTCATTTTTTCATCACTAGGTTACTGCATCTTTGTACCAGTAATTTAATTTTAGTAGTAATTATTAATTTGATTTTTAAAATCATGACAGTATTAAGAATATAATATTATCTGTATTAATGTTTAATTATGTCAGGCTAAGCAAATTTTAACTACTCTGAGTATTGAGGCATGAGTAGAACTAGCTGGAAGAAGACCTTGTACTGAGGTGTATACTATAAAGGTATACATGTCAATACTTAATTTTCCCTACAAACTGATTAATATGACATAGAAAGAAGAAAAAAAAATCATTTTAAGGAAGACGAAGCAACTGCTTTGTGAGAAGAGAATAAACAAGCTAGGACTCTTCAGCTTCTAAGTACACGGGGGACAAAACCACAGTTTACTAGCTCCTGAATATGGTGGGCAAATTAAATGCATACCCATTACTCATCTCATCCTGACAAACCAAAATTAGGTGGCACCTGACAAAATGGTTGAAGATGGTTTTGAATGAAGGGAAGAATGTACCATTCTACACAGTAGGCTGAAATTTGAAGCCATGGGAGATCCTGTTAGCAAGTTGTATCAGCAAGCTCAGCATAGAGTCAGTCCAAAAGAACTGGCAGGTCAAGCCAACAAGTGTCGATGCTAGGAGGGACTGGCCGGCAGGAAGTGTTCAGTTTTACCTGCCTTACATTCTTGCCTCCCAAATACCTTCTCCTGTTGTCACTGGGAGAGTGGAGGTACAGGAGAGCAATTTGGCACTTTTGGCTGGTCATGGACCCATCCTCAAGATGGGGACAAGGGAGCACTGGTCTGACACAACGCAGTACACTGCTTTCTCATCCTGTCCTGCGGTGCTTGTGACAGCACTGAACTACTCTTTAATTGCTAATTTGGCCATAATGTTTGAAGGTTTTGAGATGTGAAGAAACAGAGATAAAAGAGATTATGTTTATTTTTAAGTAAAATCTGGAATGAAAATATTTTATTGCGAAGTTGAGAGGCTAGCACAACTGCGTGAACACAACTGTGTTCCTATTTGTAATAATTTAAATAATTTTTTATAGAATCAATCAACAAGATGATGCTACAGACTAATAAATTATGGACTGTTAAAAGCCTCGTATTTTCCACTGCATTGCTATGCCAAGAACAGGTGTTGTATCCAACTGCTATAAGACTCAACACCGCCTTTTATAATAAAATACAAACCTAGAATACCATTACTGTTTTCAGACATATATAGTTTCTTCATCTTACAAAGTTAATATACATTCTTATACAGTACTAATCATTCACTGCTGGTTTTCTATTAGATTATGTTATGCTGCAGTATATCTGTAAGTTTACAAAATAGTTCTGCCTATTTATATTTGTGGGACTTTTCAATGGAAAATGGGTTACATTTTTTGGGGGGGGACGACGACACAATATATACTGTTATATTCCAAAGGGAGGTAATTTTAAATGACAGATACCTATCCCTGGTGACTGGAAGAAGGGTAACCTTGTGTCCATTTTTAAAAAGGGTAGAAAAGATGATGCTGGGAATTACTGACCTGTCAGCCTCACCTCTGTGCCTGGGAAGATCGCGGGACAGATCCTCCTAGAAGCTATCCTAAAGCACATGGAGGACAGGGAGGTCATTAATAGCAGCCAGCACAGCTTCACAAAGGGCAAGTCCTGTACGACCAGGAGTTCAAGAATTGAAACGAAGAAGGGCTTTTTATCAACACATTGCCCACAAAATTTCCTCAAACCACTTCAGACTTCTGGTTCTTTCTAAACCATTAACAAAATGCTTGTTAGTGACCTGAAACAGTTAACTGGCATAAAAATAAACACTTTCAAAAGTTTTATAACATTTTGCTGAATATTTAAATAAAAGCAAGAGCACTGACTTCCAATGTACCAGCAAAAATCTGTTCTTCCTGAGCTCTAAAGAAAACCTATTCTATTTCCATCAATGCAGCAATTCTGACTATCAAAGAAATTCAAACCAGTCTAACTGAGATCAGAAAAAAAATGTCAATTGCATTTCTTCAAACTTGTATTGATATAACAGTATTAGAATGTGATCCTAGGGGATATGAGTACCTCAGCTCTCCTTGGCAAAGAAATTTCCTACACAATGTTATAAGCATGGATCCAATACAATCTGTTAGGATTGGTGTGCATTTTGCTCTTCATTATCTGTCCAAATAAAAAATCTGATTATTAAAACATGATACTGAGAGAGGATCATCTGTGATGGTAACTTTTCTCCCATGAAGTTATATAAAAAATGTCAGGAAGCAGCAACCTGCATGCCTGAACGTAAAACAATCTGATACCATTGGTGAACTGTGCTATCTTGTAATCCACTAACCTACGTTAGTCCACATCCTGTGATTAAATTGAATTTGTAAATCTGCAGCTGAATATGCCAACCAACCTGATCTGTATAATTGGTGTACATTTCTCCACCATCCACTTGACATGGGGATCTCAGTGAAACTGTGTTCTCCATTAGAAGAACAAAATGTTGCGTTGTGGTAAGAGCAGGTACCTATTTTCAGAGCCCTGCAGGCATCAATAGGTCTTAATTGCCCTAACCAGTCTCACCAAGGACCCCATGCTGGAGTCGCACCTTTTCCCAGTCCTGCTTCTGTTCCTGCACTGTCACTGGGATTTCCCAGACTAACCTCAGACCTGACTTGTTACTTCACCTTTTACTGGACTGCTGACTGCTTGACTATCAGTGGGATCTGCAACCATCCCTGCTCTGCTTAGCCAGCTCAGATGGGTGGTACCAGTAATACTCCACTGGTGATGGTCTTGCCCAGCCCTGGGTTGGAGTCACCACCAGCTTCCCAACCCTTGTGGAACAGTCCCAGAGCTCATGTTGGAGTAACATGGAGCTAGTCAACCTATGAGAAAACTGCCTCATAACATATTTTACCTTTGCTAGTAGAACCCTTTATATGCATCACAGTATCAATGTGACTTTTCTTTATTTTGCAATCCTTATTCACCTTTTTGGGTAAAAAAATCATTTCAGAAGAGTAAAAGTAGCCATACAATTTTTTTTTTGAATCTTTGGTTTGTTAAAATGTGCTTTTCATCTTCACTTTACATAAAATATTGATGAAGTATATGACAGTAAATTATCATATTTAAGCCTTCTGAAATTGCTAAAGAGATTTTCAGTTATTTTCACATAAATCCAATACTAAAGGATATTGTAAGATACTGGTGACCTTGTGCAAATGTGCATTAAAAGGCTTTTCATGCAAACTGCAGAGAAGTTACAATGAATTATATCATCACTTTGGATTTTTTTATAAGTGTATGTTAATAGGTAGTTTAAGAACATCTATATTCTAGCATCTAAACTACTTTTATGATGATGAATAAAGTTTTAGTGAAGGAAAGAAAATGCTATTTAAGATTTGTGGAGCTTGAAAACTCTTCATGTCCCACTTTCACATACTAGAAGTACTTAATATCATCTTACAGCCAAGGCTAATAAAGACAATACTGTCCATGTAAATATATTTCTAACAAAATGCAGCAAATTTAACTCTTAACAAAACACTAATTTAACACAGTTTCCCAGGAACTGAAGAAAGGAAAACATGGACACAAGTTCAAGATTGATGTCACTGTACTCTGTACAAATACTTCCAACATCCATGTGTGGTTCTCTGGGAAGTGTTTTGGATGGGAGAGTGTTGGAATCAATCTTTTGAAGACACCATCTCCAACTTCCCCAGACAATTTCTCAGCATAATCAGGCTCAAGTGAAGAACCTACAGCAATGACAATGGACAGGTAGACAATACTTCATAGTAAAAGTAAAACTTTCATATCTGCAGAAATACACCATGCAAGAAATTTATGGTGTTTACATTTTTGAAGAGGACAGCAGTGAAGCATCTTCCCTGTCTTTACCCACTAGTGAGTGATTTCATATAAGACTAGCAAAGGATGATGTTTTACAAGCTACTTAGGTTTTCACAGATATTCTGAATACCTTAGGGTTTTCTTCAAAAACACACATGGCTAGCATGCTAGGGATTGTAAGATTTCAGTAAAATTTAGTGGACACATTAAAACATCCTGGTCAATCCTTTCAATCATATTTTGTGGTAATGGTAAGGAACTCCTGTGAAAGTTTAAACAGAAAGTAGATAAAAAGTTCCTATTCATTGCCTTTGCAGATATAAAGAGTATTCTAGAGGACTAGAGAAAGAATACCACCTTGTTAGCCTGCAAAACACCAATCCATTACCATTCTATCAAATTTGGGTAGCTTTATCCCTCTTCAATCAGAATTTTAGTAATAATTGTGTTGGAATCTTAATTAAAAATGAGATAAATGGAGGTGATCAAAAGTCCCCAAGTAAAGAGAATATCTTTTCTCAGATTATGCGATTTCATGCTTTTTCCTTAAAACCCCAGACCATGAGTCTCTTGAAGCCGTCACAGGGAAGTGAATATTCTAGCTCTGAAACAGCAGGAGTGTTTAGGATTCTGCATTTATGGAGAGAAGCATCACTCCTTTTTACTCTTCTCCTCAGCTTTTGTATTGGTAATATTCAGTTGAAAGAAGTTAAGGAAGTGCAAGAACTGCCAGTATGACTGGAAGGAAATAAAAGAAAGTGGAGAAAAAGTACTCTTAGTCACCCTTTCCTTCAACCTTCAATCTTTTCTTTCTTTAAATACATGCTTTCTTTTCATCATTAGAATTGGTAAGGAATTTTGCAAGATCTCTCCAGTACCAGCTCCAAGGAAAAAATGACAAACAACGTGTGCTTTGTTCTGCAAAGTTGTCCTGAATTCAATAGGGTATTAACTTAAGTCATAGCAGCAGAAAGCCTAGAACATGGTTTCAGTTTATAGTCTCCCTAGTTTTAAGCATAATGAAATGACACTGTAGAATTGCAGTGAGTGATCAGCAAGAGTTCTTTGATGTTCCAAAGTGAAGCTGCCAGTAACTGTCAGGAAAGAAATTGTCAGTCATTACCATAAATAGTATCCTCAACAACCCATTATCAGTTTCACACTTCTATCAGTCTGGAAAGCAGAACACGATTTTCATAGAATCACTAGATGCAGAAAATTATAAACCAATGCAAATTGGAAGGGACCACATCAAGTCCAAGCCCCCAGCTCAAAGAAACACAAAATGACCACAATTAGTAATAGAAATGGGGAAAACACAGTATTTAGACTTGCACTTTGAGAATGCTTTGTTTCACAAAAGCAAAATAATAATAGAAATGTAAAATTCTTCTTGCTAATTGAATCAGGAAATAAAACTCCTATCTTTACCTCATTAACTTGTTAACTCTGACTGGAAAAACAGAGAGTGCACGGCACTGTGCATCTTCAGCAGATCTGATCAGGGAGAGCATATCTAACTCTTCCTTGCATTACCAGAGCTAGGCAGGTAATCCTGCTGGAAATGAGGCTCCTGTTGTACTATTGATATTTACACATGATTCACAGATCAGATTGCCTCTGATTTCTGATATAGTAAGGTTTATACAAATTAAAGTATTATAATGATTAACAGATAGTTTATTTAAAAAATAGTATAAATTCTTCTCTAAGAGAAAATGTTATTTTGTTTTATAACTAGTAACACTTAAAACAGTTTTAAATGGATGTTTCAAGTCAGCTGATGCTTCAGTTTCTTCACTTTATTTCCATTCATTTGAATTCTGAAATATGGCAAGTGTTAATGCATTGGCTTTACAGCTTGTATCCTTCCAAGCTTATTTCATTTATTGAAGAGTAGCCTTCTGTCACTTGATAATGCACATTAAGATCAAAAGTAAATGTAAGTTCCATTTTTTTATGAACAAGTTCTCTTAAAAAAAGTATTTTAGGGTAAAAGTTTAAACTGATAAACATTTATTTAGTGCTAGTTACATTCCTCACAATAATGAAACTTTGGGCACAGAAACATTTCAGAGATTTGTTTCTTTAATATATGTGCAATACCAACTGGATGCAATATCACAGCAAAATTAGGTTGTTTATTTCACAGTGAACTTTCAGTCCTAATGGCCACAACAGTTATTGAGAAATTAAAAGGTAAAAACATCAAACCAAACAACTGAAAAAACCCTACCCAAATACCCCTTGACATTTTTATTGTGTGGTAGTGAGACCAGCAATTCAAAATAAAAAATTAAAAAGATTATATCTATTTGTACTAGGGGTACAAAAGTGATCATGAGATGGTAGAATTCTAAGTTCTAGTAGAGGTGAAGAGGGGGGTAACCAGAATGGCCACATTAAACTTCCAGAGACTAGCTTAGAGCTTTATTCTGCTCCTCTAACTCTTGTGCATGTCCACAGAGGGAACAACTTTCCTTACTATTAAAGATTGAGGCAAAGAAGGCATTAAGTGCCTCAGCCTTGTCTTCATCCTTTGACACAGTTGTTCCCTTTGCATCCAATAAGGACTGAATATTCTTCCTGGTCCTCCTTTTACTATTAATGCATTTAGAGAAAGATTTTCACCAACTTGGCCAATCTGAGCTCTAGTTGGGCTTCAGTCCTCCTGATTTTTCCTCTGCATGATCTCACTTCCTCCCTGTAGTGCACCCAAGATGCCTGTCCCTTCCTCCAAAGTCCATAGACATTCCTCTTCTTTTTCATGTCCACCCATTTCTCCCTGCTCAACCAAGCTGGATTTTTTTCTCTGCTGGCCCATTTTCAGGCACATGGGGACAGCTTGCTCCTGCGCTGCCAGGATTTCCTTCTTGAAGAGTACTCAGCCCTCTTGGGCTCCCTTGCCCTTAAGGGTAGGGTGGCTTTGCAAAGGGATTTGAACAGCTGAGACCAATGGCATGAGGTTTAACAAGGGCAAATGCTGGGTCCTGCACTTGGGGCACAACAACCCTGTGCAGTGCTATAGACTAGGAGAAGAGTGGCTAGAAAAATGCCTGAAGGAGATGGACCTGGGGGTGTTGGTTGACAGCCGACTGAACATGAGCCAGCAGTGTGCCCAGGTGGCCAAGAAGGCCAATGGCATCTTGGCTTGTATCAGAAATGGCATAACCAGCAGGTCCAAGGGGGTTATTCTCCCTTTGTACTCAGCACTGGTGAGACCGCACCTCAAATTCTGGGTCCCTCCCTCCAAGAAGGATGTTGAGGCTCTGGAGCGCATCCAGAGAAGAGCAACAAAGCTGGTGAACGGGCTGGAGAACAAGTCTTACGAGGAGTGGCTGAGAGAGCTGAGATTGTTTAGCCTGGAGAAGCAGACCCTGAGGGGAGACCTTATTGCTCTCACATCTACCTGAGAGGAAGTTGTAGAGAGGAAGGAGCTGGCCTCTTCTCCCAGGTGACAGGTGACAGGACAAGAGGGAATGGCCTCAAGCTTAGCCCAGGGGAGGTTCAGGCTGGACATCAGAAAAAAAATTCACGGAAAAGGTCATCGTATGCTGAAACAGGCTGCCCAGGGAGATGGTCGAGTCACCATCCCTAGAGGTACTTAAAAGGTGGGTGGATGAAATGCTCAAGGACATGATTTAGTAGTTGATAGGAATGGTTGGACTTGATGATCCTGGAGGTCTTTTCCAACCTAGTGATTCTATGATTCTATATTATTCTGTAGCAAATTTATTATTATCATTTACAGTATAAACTTACTAGTTTTAAAATCATATCAAAATTATGCTCTGAAGTCATCAAAATAGAACTAATAGTTATATTAAAAAGAAAATTAACAGAAAATGCATTTTTTAATATTAAATTGGGATCTACGCGATGTGTCTATATAGAAATGGTTGAAGATTTTTTACAGTTTTACTTAATGCAGAAGACTAACTGAAGTTATTTGTTGCTGTTCTTTATAAAAACCTTCACTGAGTGATAGCATCAGAGGGTCACTGGCTCTTGCACAGCCATACACAACTCTAGTTGAGGATCTCAACTGCATTTGATATCAAGCAGTAGTATCAAAATAAAATTAATTACTGCAAAGAATTCAATACAAAGAACGTAAGTCTTTTAGATATTCATATTAAATGGATAAACACATAAACAAACCATGGAAAAACTTATTTATTACAATACACTTGTAGTATGTCCCCTACTGTCAGTACATGGTCAAGGCCTACAAAATGTAGTTACCAGAAGCGGTTCTTTTACCAAACCTAGTCACTGGCTTGCTGGTCAAAGCAGAATTTCTTTTCATAGTCATACTCCTGTATCCAGGAAACAGGAATAAAAGTATTTCAAATTACACATATCTTGTGATCATAAAGTACGTTAAGGTCTATAAATCGGAACTGTTATCTATAGCAATTTCGCAAGAGCATGATTATGGCAGAGAAAAAATATGAATATTCAGGCCAATGAAAATTCACAAATACTATAAAAGGGAAATGAACAGTCAGCTTTCAATAGTTATGCAACTTCACTTACGGATTTAATGCTAGATTCTTAATTAACTTCTAAACCCACCTGTCTGGCAGGTACAATAGCAATAGCTACAGATACTGGGTACATTAGAAAGTAGAATAGAAGCAGACCACAGAGTAAAGCTGTAAGCACTATAGTCCCTACAACCATAGTGTAGGCATTTCATGGGATCTACTTCTAATCTGGTCCTATGAATGAAGTACCATATAACAGATGGAAAACACAGGGACGTGTTCTTACAGAGTACATCTTCCAATTTATTCTTCTCTAAGAGAAAATAACATTGAAATTGATCAGCAATGCAAACAAAAAAGAGACAGTCCTTAAGGGCAGACCTGCTTCAAATACACTCCCACCAATACTTTGCAAATGACTAACAGCTGAAATTTCAGAACAAATATACTTAAGCCTTGAAAAATCCAGAAGCAGTTAAGAATATTGTCTTCATCTACTGAATGAATGTCTTTCTGTATGTCTTTAAAAGGAACTCAAATGTGTGAAAGTAAGCTGACATCTACCTTGACAAAATTTGTCTAAAATTAGAGGGACTGAATTCTGACATTTTCTTATGAAAAAAAATGTCATCTTTATGCTAGAAATAACAGTTACTATTGCAGTAAAGAACAAACAGAACTACAAGCCTTCAATTTCTATGGTCCTTCCTGTGAATATGCTTTCTTATGCACTATTTTATACATATATATATGTTATATATGAATACTATTTTGAACTTTTGAATTTTAAAACAAGGATGTAAGAGTTTATCCTACTTTTCTATGTCAAAACATCTAAGGATGTTTATCATCTGAAAGAGCAGATTGAAGACTACTAAATTATCAGTACATGTGTATTTAAATTTAGACATTGGAAGTTGAAACTGCTGAAAAATTATTGCAATTACTGTGTCTAATCTTGTCAATGGCTTGCAGATTTTTTAGTCAACCCCTAAGAAGAATAATACGATATATAAATGCTTTCTGTTTATTTAACAAATTCTGGTGAAATGTTAAGAAATATTTAACATTATATTCATATATCTTAGTTTGGCATCGTAAGAGACATAGCTTGTTTTTCACAAATGCTAGAGATATGAAGATTGCCCAAGGCAGAAACTGTCCACAGTAGAAAATAATCTTTGAAAATATGCTGTATAATTTTTATGATGGATTTTTTTTCAATGACAAATTAAAACCTACATTAGACTAAGACCTAATTAAAAAGTGAAGCGTTCTACATTACAGGAAATTCCCATGCACTTCAGGACATAAAATTTGCTTTTAACAAGCTAACCTTAATAGTGAAGTGTAGAAACCTAGATGGTATACATGTCAGAGGAGCTGTGAAGATTCAGGGAAAAACTATCATCTGAAAGCTAAATTCTAGATTTTCTGGAATTTTTAGAAGCAAGACAGTAAGTCAAAAAAAACTTTAGCTCACATTTAATCTCCAGTTCCAGATGCATTCAACAGTTGATTTAGAGGCATTTTCACTTGCCTCAGTTATGTGGTCTTGTATCTACATCATTATGTTTTGGTTTGTCTATAATAAACAAAACTATTCAACTATGCAAATATCTTATTTTCAACGTACAGAAATATAAAACCTTCTGCACTCTCACATCACACTTTTCACTGTTATCTGTGAAAATGAGATATTTTCATAAATGAAACAGTGCCATCTTGTGTATTATGGACTCTTGCCACTTGACAAAGTACGAATATTCTTCCCTAAGGATGTTCATACATTTTTATTTTTCCTCCTCTGAGAATGACACAAAGTGCCATAGATGAAGTTTGCAAATCACTGATGAAAATACTTGTTCAAGTCATTCACAAAAGCCTGTTAAAATAACTTAATCCTTCCATTGAAGCAAGCAAGCTGAAAACCAGTTTTCAAATGCAACACCATAGGAAAGTTAGATTCAGTTCTCTACAAATACATTTAACTGATGTAATATAGTAGACTCCAATCTTTCTGTATAATGGTTTATATTCCATTTTAATTAACAGCTCTAAAATTTAATTTATATAGGGTGAATCACCATCTGTTTAATGTCCCTGAGTACCTATGTAAGTCCTCATTACACAGTTTTAAAAGAATAGATGACCATCATTAAAATGTACAACATAGCTAACAAAATTTCATTTTCACTTTATAGATAATACTCTAAACTATTATGGTCTTAGACAACCAGAAATAATGAATTGGCATTATAGCATTCTAATATCATATATAAATGAGCAAGTAACAGTTTTAATTAACAGTTCACATTCACATCCTTTTAAGTGCCAAAAAAACCGCAAACAAAGAAAACTCAGTTTAACAAACACTGTGGATACGGACTAATTAATAACTCTACAGCAGCTCTCAATAAATGCTTTTACAGTTTTAAAATTATGTGGTGACATGTACTGCCTATAATTTGGGTTAGACATATACACAAAATACAGTTTGTTTTATCAGCTGATAATTTAATGGTTTTTGCATCCAAACTTTATTAATTCCTGCTGACTATAACTCTGCTTGGAAAAATAGGCTGAAGGACATAGCTGCGTATACTACAAGAAACTTAGCAACAATAATAAAATAAATGTTCTTGGTCCATTTTTTAAGTAATGCCATCTATTTCTGTAACTTGAAAAATTTCATTATGTCCCAGACATTTTGAAAATGGGCACAAATACTGTAACGATTTTAAGACATAAATAGACAGTTTTTGAAATCATAGGCAAACACACTGAATTATGCAGCCCCATACTTAAAAATAAACCCTATCAGCTGAAATGAAGATTTCTGGGGAGTAAAACACTAGACAAATGGCAAAACTGAATGTTGAGAATTGATGTGTACCAGAAAGATAGTTATGAACTGAATTATGCTTACATTAGGAAATAAAAACACTATCACACACACAATCTCAAGTGTACTCCATGTCACTTCTTTAACTTTCTGTGATGATACTGACAGAAGTGTAACTGTAACGTTATAAGAATGCTTATAAAAATCTGTATTTCAAAGCCAAATATAATCCGATACATTACATACTAAAGGGTTGTGGTGAGATTAAGGAATAAAGAATAGATAGAAACCCCTATGTATTCTATTTACTTGTCACTGTGTCATGTTTCAGACTTCACTGCTATCTTTAAAAACAATTCCAAACTAATTAAACTAAGGCAAGCAAGACTAGTTTTGCTCTCATACTTTATTTTTCAATCACAACCCTTAAGGTGTTCTAAAATTTTCAGACAACAAATCTATTGTTTCACTGAGGAGAGTAAGCTCTCAAAAGAATTAAATTGATACTAACAAAATTCAAATTATTAAATTTGTCATGCAGCTGCTAGAGCCACTCCTGGTGTTGGGAGGACTGGTCCCAGAACTCCTGACAGTGAGACAGAATTTCAAGTATTACACCAATTAAGTTAATCATCTCTGAGCATAGGCTGGCACTAGATACTGAAAAAAGATACTGAAGGGAAGTAATACTGAAATTAATAGCAGTTGCATTTAATGGGTGGTGGGTACTTCCCGTAGGTAAATAAAATTATTTGTTATTATGGAGGATGTGATGGTCTTTGGGATAATGAAAGCAAGTGTCCTTACATGAGAATTTAAGTCTTAAACTTCTTAGTTCTGCTAAATTTTTATCACTACATTTGACATACACACTATATATTTCTACATATTTGTACAGATGCACATACATATGTGCACATGCACACACATACATATTTGCATCTCCTGTGTATGTTTAAAACATGCATGCATATCAGTAAACATAAAAATGTTACAACTTCGACAGACTGTTTTCAAGCAGAGATCATTCCCTTGGGAAGAAAGACACCGATCTCAGGTACCACACCTGGAATACTGTGTCCAGTTCTGAAGCCCTCAGCACAGGAAAAACATGGACCTGTTGGAGTGGATCCAGAGGGCCACTAAGATTATCAGAGGGATGGAACACCTATGAGAAAAGGCTGAGAGAGTTGGGGTTGTTTAGCTTTGAGAAGAGAAGGCTCCGAGGAGACCTTACTGCAGCCTTTCAATACTTAAAGAGCACTTAAAAGAAAGATGGGGAAATACTTTCTAGCAGGGCTTGTAACAATAGGACAAGGTGTAATGGTTTTAAGCTAAAAGAGGAGAAGTTTATACTATATCTTAGGAAGAAATGTTTTTTTTTCTGAGGGTGGTGGAACACTGGCACAGGTTGCCCAGAGAGGTGAAAGATGCCCCATCCCTGGAAACATTCAAGGTCAGGTTAGATGAGCCTGAGAGAAACCTGATCTTGTTGAAAATGTCCCTGCTCAGTGCAGGAGTGGTTGGACTAGGTAATCTTTGTGTTCTCTTCCAATCCAAACCATTCCATGATTCTATGATTCCATGATTCAAAGTAGTTTGGACATTTTATCACATCCCTCTCCTATCTTGGCCTCTATTTTGCATATGCAGAAAGGGCTTAATAAGCTTCCTTTCAACAGCTTATATCTGTGAGGGGTAGTTAATTTTTCTAGTGTGTGTGTGACTCAAACATCACTGTTGCAGTAATCGTGTACAAGTTTGATGATAAAAATTAACTACAATCATAATGAAAAGGCAAACAAGTCCGCACAAAGGTTATACTTTAAAGGGAAGAAGTGGTTTGAAAAAATTGGTTTGCATGTAACTAGACCAAAAAGTGATCACTAAATAACTTATTCATTAAAATAAAGAAAAGAAAGCAAACAACATACCCAGAGATATTTGGTTTTATTTTTAAATCACATTCTGACAGCTTGTACAAATATCATGTAATTGTTAAGATACAAAAATAAATCATTAGGGACTAAAAGACAAATAGGTGAACAATGCAGATCATTCTGGCTGTACTGCGCGCAGTACATGCTGCACACTCCATGCTAATCCACTTAAGTTAGTTTACATAAAATCAGAAAAATATGTCTAAATTTCTTACACTCTCCTGATATTATCAAATAGTCTGCTTATCTAAAGAATTTCAGTATTAAATTACGTTTTAAATACACGAGTACAATATACTTGCTTACTTGCATGCTACTGTTTGGAAGCCACAGAAATAAGAGTACAAAATTACAATGGGAATGGTATCCAGCTTCTTATATGTATATTTTCAATATTTCCTTTTTTTTCCCCTCACGGATCATACAGCACCAAGAAAGAAAGAAAATCTGTCACAAAATCCGTATATGAACTAATACTGATGACTCAGTAGTGATTCTGTCACACCACACTGTCTCAGCTGGTCCCATTTCATTATCCATCAGTAAAGTGCACCGCCAGCTTAGATGTTACATACAACCAGCACTTAACTCCTTTACATTTAGCTCATTCATCCAGACTGGAACATTTTTCTAGTCAGGCAGTTCTGTCCTCAGCAGTGGTTCCCAATATTCATTACTATAGCGTAACTAGAACAGAAACTGTGCCTAAGATGGAAAAGGTGTACAGACAGTAATCACATCCACAGAGTTACTTAAAAAACAAACCAAGCTAAACCAAAGAAAACAAAACAAAAACAATAAAACCAAGAAATCTGTTGTTAATAGATTTAGCCTAGTTTGAATTTCTGCACTCAAATTTATTACTCTTTAATTTAATAATTTTCCTGCATGAAAAATGATCACATTGCTGTCTTAAGCCCAATATAATCATTTTATCAAAACCAAAATATATAATAAACTATTTGTCTTTAATATATTATTTATCTATATAGATGAAATATGTGAAAGCCTAGTGAATATCACAAATGACCACTAGGAAGTCTAACTTCAAGAGTTATTAGTGATTGTAATGTGTAGAATGTAAGAGGGAAAAGACTAGTAGCAGTTGCAGTGCTTTGCTTGTGCAGGAATATGACCTGACCTGAATGTGAGCCTCACTAACGAAAATTCACCTCAATTAATCCAGTATGTATTTGTGAACAGCACAACAATGAATTTATGATAAATGGTAAAGTGTGAGGGGTTTTTTCTACATAAAGATCTTTCAAAGAAAGAAGAATCTGTACATGAGCTTCATTTTCTCTTGTTATCTGTGTTTTTGCTAACAAAATTATCAGCCAAGAACTAGCATTTTAAGGAGATTTTCATGAGGTGCAATGGAGATTATACACTGCAGACAATAAACATTATTGAGCCAGTATTTCCAATCTCATCTATCATTCGCTGCATGTTGTGTGGTGCAAACATGACACAGAATTATATACATAAGTGAAATGCCTAAGATCAATTCACTTCTTAGAGCAAACACACATAGAATTAGAACAAATCTGCTGATTACTTGTAGAGCATCTGGATAAAAAACCAAACCACGTGAACTAAAACTAGGTAATTATGTATTTCAAGCATTTTTGGAAGAGGAAATGGAAAATGTATACACAGTAAGCCAGAGGCCAGCTGTTGACTTGAAATAAATATCTTGTTCCTCAACCCAGGCTGATGGGTTACATCATGGAAGAATATATTACACTAACTTTGTTTTTTCTAAGGTGTACTGTTTAGGCATTATAACAATGATATCCACCTTCTTGTTTTAGACACAGGATGAAGAATCAAGAATCACAAAATCTTTTTTGTCTCAAGTAAATATACTTGAACTAAACCCAAAGAGTTTCTATTCTTACTGTCTAACTTGAGTAAGATCAGTCTAGTTTTTAATACTGACGTTCACAATCACTCTCAAAGTACATAGCTTTTGAGGTGCATAGCACGAAGGGAAAGTCACCCCTTTGATATTTCAAACTGCCATCATTATTTTTAAACATAGGCCTTAACCTCAGATGAATTGTTAAATAATACAGATACTTCATACAAGATTTTTTGAGGAGGGAATAATTAATTCAAGCATTTTAAAGTTTTTGTAGTATTACCTATTGGACTCAGACTGCTCTTTCTCTTCTCTCACTACATAGCTGGCTACATCTCTGTCATCTCAGGCAATTGCCTTCTCCACAAGGGGAGAATCCAGATTTAATTTAAGCTTCATTGCACATCACACCACATTTCCTGAAAAATGCCAGAAGAGTATCTTCTAAAAAAGTTTAATTTAACAGAAAGAGAGAAAGTTGAATCTTGAAACCTTCAGCAAGATGTTAGGGGATGGGAAAAAAGTTAAAAAAAAAAAAAGAAAAAAAGAAAGTGATTAAACTTTCAAATGAGAATGAAAGAGACTAACAGTACCAAAATAGAGTGCAACTGGAAATAATAGATGAAGATGCAATGGTATAAGAGATGTAAAGATCTAGATACTCTTCATACTGTCACATTTAAATTACTTTTCTGTTATACAATTTTTTTCATTAAAAGACAGAAACCTGGTGCTCTAACTGATGTTCAAGTGCATTTCTTAAATGGCATTCATTACATGTTATTATTATACCTAAAAAGCTATGTACATTTTCTTGTGAACGTTCCAGATCTGCCTTGCTCCTGAAAGAATGTTTATGCCACTTTATCATCTTTGCACAGGATGTTTTTTGTGTGTCTTAGGGGATAATGTTAATAAAACAGACTTCTAAAATACCATAAAAATTCAAGTTCTGAAATCGTGCTTGAACAGATTCAAAAGTACCATGAAGTTTCCACTTCACAAGTAGATGGGCTTCAACTATTTCACTTAAATATACTATAGCAGCCCTTGATTTCAGGAACTATGTCTTCATAATCAGCTTTATATCTCCTCTTTCTATAGTGTGCCTCAGTAGTTAATATCAGTCTTACCATTTCAATGCTCCAAATGACTGCTTATTAACAATCTGTTATCCAAATGTAACTGCATAAATTCACCCTTACTTATATCATTCCTGCTTAACATAAGGGACTACAGGCACTGGAAACACATAGTAGGTACAGCTCTAGTGAGACATGGTACAATAGGTCCATACACTCATTAGGATCACTAAAACACAATTTTAAAATTCCCGGAGGTCATCAGCATGTGACGGAATAAAAAATCCACCACACATAATCAATGTGGCTCCTGCAGAAAATTAAAAAATAAACTTACCATATGCTGAGGTATAGCAGTGGTAAAGATACCTCATGCTTCATTATATATGGTTAGGTATAGTAACTAGAGGACAAGCATACTCCGAACAAATTTATGTACTATGTTTTGAAAAGTTTCATGAAATGTTTTGTACCAATACTTCAAGATCAAGCAGATTTCCAGAGCATGGGCATTATTGTCATTTGAGCCATCCATTGTGTCTGAGAACTGATGATCCAACAGCGGCACAGTAACACACAGACCCTTTGTCATTTCAGTCCCTCCTTCCCGTGTGTGGAGATGGAAAACTGAGGGCACCCTGAGCAACAACCTTTGATATCTCCAAATGAAGCCTTAATGATCAATACACCTAAATGCCTGGTGATGGAGGGTGTGTGTGTGCAATAAAGAAGGCCAGGAGTGGCTCTTCCCCACCACGCCCAGTGACAGACCAACAGACAATGGGCCCAAACTGAAGTACAAGAAATTACATTTTAACCTAACAAAAAATGTTTTATTGTGACTAGTAAAGAGATTTGGGTGCTAATAGATGCAGAAAAAAAAAAGGAAGGGAATTCCTTGCATAATAAGAATTCCTGAAATAGTATGTGAACAGTGGCCAACTTAATTACATTACTAGGACAGCTGGTCAAACCGGCTACCACATATTATTCTTCAGAGCGAAGAGCTGTAAATTTAGGCCTTGAGGACATAATTCTTTGAAAAATCTGACAAGAGCTTGTCAGTTAATATTTGCCTTTGACTGTTCTTATCTCCTTAATTCTAAAAATAGAATATCATTGTATTTGAACCTGAGTTATGGGGTAGTAGGTTTTGGTAGCTTATTAGCAAGGCTATTGCACAGAGAGAGGCAGAATATAATTCTATTCATTTTCTTTCAATGAAGACCTTTTTATATTTCTTTTTTTTTTAATTCAATAAGTTGTCCCTAATTAAGTGGTATCTCACCTCTGCTTACTGCTGTTTTGAAAACTGGCTAGTATTTAAAATGTGGATCAGTGAAAAACAGCAATGTATCATGTCAAAAGGAGGTGTCTGGTGAATGCTGCTGGGATGAGTGCTGGGTCATGTTTTAATTAAATTCCTCATTAGTGATCTGAAAAAGAATATAAAGAGCATGCTAATGAGATTCACATATCTAAATTGGAAGGTGCCTTACAGTCCAAACAACACAAAGAAGTTTGGAATGTGAGGGAGAGAGAATCTCCTTTTTTTGTCCTTGATTTGGAAAATTTTCCATTATCTGACAGGTTTTTTTAAAAAAATGAAGGGCAGAAATGAAATTTCAACTAAGGTAGGGCTTGTTTGTTTGTTTGGGCTTTTTTAATGAAAAATGGAAGGCTGTTCTAATGAAAGATATTTTGCAGACAAGAGTGGTGAACAGGAAGTTAGACAAAATTTTTTCGGTGCCACTATACTAAGAGCTGAACACAGGCCAGAACACAGTAGAGGAAGGAGGGAATGTTTCAGTGCTGGTCACATGCTGATCACATGGTTGGACTCACAGATCCGTTGGGTCTCTTCCAACCTGGTTATTCTATGATTCTATGCTCCAGCATCATGTAATTGAGACTGTATATACCTTAAGGGAGTGCTACTGTGCACAGATAAATCTTCACAGAATCACAGAGCCATTTAGACTGCAAGGGACCTCCAGAACTCTACCTAGTCCTATCTCCACAGCTCTTTGCCCGCCTTTCCACACATCGCCCCCCTCCCCCCCACCCTGATCTGCATTATAGCAGCCAAGGAGCAAAAAGCACCTATACACAGGCATATGGACACAGGCATATTGACACATGCACAGCATTGCAGAACAGGTCATCAAGTCATTTATAATAATTCTGCAAATTTCCAAGTCCATACCTATTAGTACCACATACACTTGACAGAGATTTTGTATAAAAGAAAAACCCATAAACTGAGCTGATATAGAAATGATCAAGAAAAATGGTTAACCAAAAGGTTAACATAATTGAGGTGTAAGCACAGTATAAAAAAGTGTCCTAGATTTAAACTGACATCATTGAACAGAGTAAGTTTATAGCAGTTCAAGTGGAACCCTATTACAGATTTTCAATGTCCTTTTTCACCTTACAGGGGAAGCATGAGATACTTTTTGGAATTAATTGTTTGTCAAAATATATTTGAAAGGGATCACCAGAGGAATGCTATGAAAATGGCTAGAAAACATTTGCAAGGGTTAGGTGAAAAGCATGCTGCTTTCATGTAGCTGTATCTAAGTATATGTTTAAAGTTCCAGAATCAAACAAAACCCAAATATCATGAGTCACATTTCCAGTTTGTGCCTGTAAATATGAGCAGTTTTAACTTCAAGAGAGTAAGAAGATACTCTATGTTTCCTTATCATCATATTCTTATGACAGTTTCATTGGTATTTGTGATATTAACCTTGTACCTAATACAACTAAACCAGTAAAAATTTACAAAAGGCATGAAATCTGTATCAATTTTATCCACTATACTGATTTAGTAAATGTATCTTTGCTTTTGCTTTTGGTGTACATGGATGATGTATATGAATTTTAAAATTTCTTGTTAGTTACAGTTAAAGCAAGCTCCTTCGTGTTACCCGGGTGTGGTTTATGCTTAATTTAACTTCAGCAGGAGCTAAATTTCTATAACCTTTGCAATTCTGTTAACTCTTTTTTCTAATCAGGAATCTTAATGAATTTCCCTTTTCACCACTACATTACATGGATCTGCATTCAATTACGAGAGCACTTACTAAACGAAAAAGAGTGCAAATGAACTCCCATTTAACCTTAACAGAGCTTGAAAACTGTAGATGTCAAAGATGAACAATAAGTGTTCAAAGCTTCAACCTTCTTCCTCTGGAACTGTTAAAGTCAATTTATGAAGAACAAACACAATGGAACACTCTTAGGATTTGAAAGACTGTGCAACTGCAATCAAATTATTACTTGTTCTTCTATGAAAAGTAGATCGTAGATAATGTAATCTATCAAAATTTAAAACATGTAGGCAATCAAAAAATGACACGTGACAGAATTTTCGGATCACTTGAGGAAGATCTTGCTGAAGGATAATGTTACTTTGTTCCAAAATGTGCCATGAAAATGGAAGTCTGGACATTATATGCTAATCAGATATCTCTCTCATAACAGAGTAATACAGAATTTCTAAGAAATTATTTCACCAAGCTGATTTAGCTTTCAGGGGCTTTCCTTAGTACATATATATTTTCCCTTTTTCTTGCCTTTGCAGTAAATATTACAGCAAAACACCAGAATTTAGGGAATCCAAAGTACCTCACGTGAAATAAAATGAAACAGTGCTGCTGAATGCAGGGCCTTCATTTCATTTGACTTGTTTTATGCTCTATAATGTAATTAGTTAACTCTGTATCACTTCCAATTTATAGAAGCTCCTGTCTTTAAAAAAAAAAAAAAAAAAAGAGAACAGACACTCTTGGCATTTTACACATAGAAAAAGCCAAATCTGCTTGAATAGAACATCATAGTTACTGTCAAATTCCAAAATCAATGACCTTATTAAAGTAAAACTTCCTAAAGTACACAAATACTAACAAAAAATGTTCAGTATCACAACTCTATTGTTTCTCTTCACTAGATGTTCTCTATATAAATAACACTCCATAATCAACTAATTTAATATAAACAAATAGGTCACAACATGTTTCCTTCAAATTCTGTTCCCTTCTAAACTAAATGCCATTTTTCTGCAATTTGCAGGGTGAAGAGTGGGGACTAGGAAGGACTTCACATTTTGCCTGGAGTACTGATAAACTGCAAGTTCTCAAACTAAGCTAAAAAATCCAAACAAAAAGAAATGGGGACATTGCAAGGACCTTACCTATCATACATAGTCTCTTAAAAAAATGTTATTTGTAAGTTACTTGGGAACAGTAATACATTACCAAAAAATTTCTGAGATGGATGGATTTTGGTTTTTTTTCCTTTTAAAATCTCCAGTTGCAATGTTCAGTCAGCTGCAAATTTTCAGCTGTCAAGTATTGTTAAAGACATAAACTAGCTTCATGACAGAAGCAGTGTAGGTATGTTTCTACAGCAAAATTAGTTGTACAGAAAGCCTTGAGTGGGTGCTTTCTTCGGGATGCTTACATTTTACTCTCATTTGCATCACCGACCTTCCATTTCTCAATTAAGTCCTGTCTGTCTACTCTTAAAGCCTTTAGTAATGTGTTGTTATTATCCATGCTTTTTTCTTTATCTGTGTAAACTCATTCCCTTACTACCTTTGAAGATTAAGATGGTCAGTCTTCCCCAAAATATGGTCTCTCAACCTTTCCCCCAACACAGTCACAATTGTAAGATGATGCATAAATCACCTTGGACAATATATAAAACACATGTACTTTACCCATTGATAAGTTATATATTTTTTTTCACTTTACTCTAGACATCCAAAGTAAAAACAATTCTGCATCACATTAGGAATGATCCCAGTAACTATTATTTATTGTGGAATTCCGCACTTCAAATTTACATGCAGTATCAATCAACTGTCAATGCTCAGCATAAATCTTTTAACTAGGGATTATACATTTCTATCAATGGCAGAAGAGAATACTAAGCCCTTTATGCATAATGCATTTTTCGCAAATTTGGATGATGTATGAACCTGCTTTTCAAAACAATTACTTTTTGTAATTGCTTGCAACTCTGTAAACATGAGGTCCAGTTGAATCCTGTGGCACTAAGAAGAGGGATGAGAATTTATGCAATTGGGTCACTGGCTTCTACCTTCCAAATACCAAGAACTATTTCACTGGTACCACACAGAACACTGCAGAGCTGAACACAAGGTCTCCTAATTCAGGCTCCCTGAGGACTTTTAGGAAATAAACCATGACGAGCTAAAATTCTCTATGTACTCTGAAAAAGTCTGATATAAATGAAAATAAGTAGCTCTTCACAGCAACTATCTGCAAAAAGATGCAAATCAACCTGTTCATTAATAGATCACTGGTTTAATTCAATTAAAATAAAGGTATTAAAATGTTCAGTGAATATTTTAGCATGCACTTTTTTCAGCTTAAGAATCTTCTTTGAAATAGGAGAGAAATTAGGATATAGGTAATAGAGGACCTTAATACAGCTTGTGAAATCAGACGATTACTTCAGAATCTACCCTTACACAGAAAAATAGAAAAATCAATTTGAAGAAAGAGTCCCAACCATAGCAAAGTATTCTGTCAGTCCCAGTTTGTCCGGAAAAGCTATGATCTGCTATGGAGCTAAAACCTCTGTGCTAGGACTTGCACTTTGGACAGCTGCACTGATATTGGCCAGTCAGCAACAAGGACATAACGAAGAAACGTTAGTAGGAGGAAGTAAGAATGAAGTATCAGAAAGAGTCCTCAGAGATGGGGAAAGAAGAAGGGCTAATGAGAAGCCTTGAGTTCAGGAAGGGAGTAGTGAAGATCCTCTTAAAAAGAAGGTTGGGAATAACTGCTGTAGAAGGTGGTTAAAAAAGTGACAAGCACGTACAGAAAAAGAAACACCAACATGAATCTGCAACAAACCTGAAAGTAGCAGAGTGTCTCATTTATTTCTGGAATTCTGGTACAAGATCTCCTGAATAAAAAGGTTTGTAACAGAAGAGTAAAACCTTGCCTGAGAAGATACTTACTTGTGGTTGTCAAGGATCAATGATTTCCCCATTAGCCCACACCTGTTTTTCAAAAGCACAGGAAGGTGAAAAGGGAGAGTGTGACATCTTCTAACCCACAAGTTTTAAACATTTGAGAAAAAACGTGGGTTTTTTTAATTTAATTTTATTTTAAGTGATCCTATATACTCCTGAAAGCCAGAGAAATTGAACTAAGGGTGACCCCTGTCTAGCTCCTCTTGTGAAGGTAACATATTAGTCAAACACTCCACAGTGAGTGCAAAGCAAAAATCCGCAAATATTTAGATTAATTTCATTAGACTGTGTGAAGTTTGAAGTGTATCTCTGTTTTATCTATTCAAACTACTGTATGGCTGAAAATTCTGGGCAGCAGTTGTCTTCTCACTCACAGCTCAATTTCTGCTCACAACTTTAACTCTGGAAGCAAGTAAAAAGGAAATACCTCTGGCTAATGACCAATAATATGAATTGTCAAAGGTTGTTTAGTAGTAACTTATTTTTTTAATACCAATGATTTATATACAAATATATTGCTCAGAAACACATGCAAATTTAAATGACTGTTTTGTGAAGCATGAATGTTTTACTCAAATTCATTTCTGCTTTCTCTCCCTCTACTTTAGGAAGACTACAACTCATGATATTTGATACGTTCAGGTCATTCACTGACTCACATAATACAGTCTTACTTTAAAGGTGAGCATGAAAGGAGAGACTCAAGGAAAAATATATTCTGATGACTCTATCCTTAAAAATCAAATGAAGGCAGCCACTTGTTTTAAATCTCTTAGATACAGTTTGTATCTAACTTATGCTTCTTCATCTGTAGGATCAGGTGCCATTAAGCCATTCATCTTGTTCGTTACAGGTTCTGTAACATTTTGGATTAAAGTTTGAAGACTTGGATTAAGCCTATTCTTAGTGCTTCTAAATTGAACCAGTGTATTTGATTTGCATTTTATCAGAAATATTACCGTAGTACAGAATTTCATAGGACATCCGTACTATTTCCAGCAACTAAACTAACGCTAAGACCTCTCAGCAGAAATAATTTGAAAACTCAAGAAAAGACAAGCTGTTAAAAAGAAAGTCAGTGCATTTCATGAAGCCTAGAAATTACAAATGGCAAATAGATATATGAGATGAAAGCCTGTATGAAATAGGATCAAAACACTATTTCCACTACCTTTCCTAATTTATTTGAAAGCATAGCTGCAGTAGTAAACTGACAGCAGATGTATCTATATAAAGAACATCAAAAACATGACAAACCTTTAATATGTAGCCCACATAAAGGGCTATTAAGCACTGGAACAGGCTGCCCAGGGAAGTGGTTGAGTCACCATCTCTGGACATATTTAAAAGATGTGTAGATGTGGCACATAAGACATGGTTTAGTGGTGGACTTGGCAGTGCTAGGTTAACAATTGCAGTTAATGATCTTAAAGGTCTTTTCTAATCTAAATGATTCTATGATTCTTGTCTATGAACTATGTACTAGCTCACAATTGTAATAGAAATCTCTGAGGCTCAACGCTTGCACCAGTGTAATGCACCACAACATTTAACAAATTTGTTTTATTCTGTTCTCATAGCCATGCATTTGTTGTGCTGCTGCAGCCTGCTCTAATGGTCAGATGTGCATTCTTATAGCCATGTCTGACCTAGTTCCTCATAGTCCTCTGTGAAGTCAAGGTCATCTTATACCAGACAGCAGACTCTCTCAAGCACAAATACATCTCAACACACAAGATCATAAAAATACATGTCCTCAGTTTTTCATCCTTTATTAAACAAATCCTAAAAATCTCAACGGTAATATTTTTAAGTATTCCATCTTATAAATTAAAACCAGGCAAAAAGGATCGCCCAAAAGTCAAAGAAAGTCTGAAAAATGGGATAGACTCCCTGACAGCAAAATAATAAAAAGTAGTAACAATGACATCAAGCTGTTTCAGTGGCTTTGTACAGCAACTCAATTGTAAGACATTTTATAAAGATGAGTTGAAGTTTTCTGCTGGGATATACAGTTTCAGAAACAAACTTTTATGTTCAGTATGTTGGAGCTGTTTTTAAATTAAGAAGCACCATTTCAAGCTGTGTCCTCTGCTGCCTTTATGAGCTTTTTATGTATCGAAATATGTATTAGGCACCCTTCTAGTTTTTTCTTTCGATCTGATAACCTTTCTAGGAACAGCATGTTCTCTGTCCACTCACGGTTTTCCCCTCATGCCAAGATCTCCATGCATTTGGTCATACATTGTAGTAGTCTGCTTGCTTCATCTCAAATATTTTTCTAATTTTTTCCTTACTTTTTCTGCGTATGGATTTGAAATGCAGCATCATTTTACTTACGATTGTTCATGTCCAAACCTAGTCCTGTCACTGTTTCTTTAAACAAAATTCTTTTACATACGCGGGCTGCTAGTATATCTGTGCTCTTTCCATATGCTCCCTGTGCTCTTCCTTCGTGTTAGTCTCCATTTCACTCCTGTACTGGTAAATAATTCAGCTAGTGTCAAGTTTACGACTGGTATAATTAGTTATTTTTCTCTGTCCAGGAAGCAGAATTTTCTATGTATCAACCTTTTAATCCCTAATAGGGAATGAAGGAGACGGTGATGTCACCCAGAAAGCTAAGTGCTGATATCAATCAGTCCTGTGACCTAATTAAGGACCCATTAAAATTGACACAGAATACAGAACACAGAGAGATGCTCTATGTATTGCACATATTTCCTTCCTGGTTTTCCCCTTCTCTCCTCAAGTTAATTGTGTGCTATCTATAGATAGCTAGGATGTTATCTCAAGAGCAGGGATTGATCAGCTTCATCATTAAAAAACAGATCCATTAGAAAAAAAAAAAAAACAGAAAAATTTCTACAATGCATGGGTGAAATCTGGACACAGTAATTTTGGAGTATTTTGGTCTATATTCCTGTTCAGGCACCCTTAAGATTAATTTAAGCACTATTTTGTTTGAACTTGACTATCTTTTAAAGCTCAATTAAATTTACTGTGAGAAACAGAAATACCAATTACTCTTTTATGCTGAAGAGGTGTTCTTTCTTAATCTTAATTTTCTTGAGCTACACTGAACTGTTTATCTGTAGGAAGATTCTGTGTAAAAAACACAAAACCCAAACACACTATAGATAGCCAGAAGAAGCAAGAATCAAATATCATGAGGACAATAAAATATTTGTTAGGAAAAATAATTCATATTACAAGCAAACTCACATAATTAACAGAACTCATAAAAAATAAAATTTGGGGTAAAAAATGACACTTGTATATTTTTAAGTCCTAGTTTTCAAGTGCTGTGAATGGAATATGTTAACCTATGCTCCTGTGTGTTCTGAAAGAAAAAAAATATGCATGTATTTTTGTTCACCTTGAATGTCACTGGCAAGGGTGAAAACAATAATATTTTGATTTATATAGATCCAGAGAAAACTGGTAATGGAAGCTTGCATTTCAGTGTCTTTTTGGACCTTTTAGATTTTAAATAAGTTCTTCTAAATTAAGTCAAACACTGTGCAAATACAAATAGCAGGTTAGCAGGTGCCAGAAATAGCCAGTCACCGTGAAAGTCCTTTATACAAAATTGGTGACCCCATGCTGCCTAGATGACAACTAATGCATGCTTTGCATGCAAGAAACAAACCCACCTTTCCCTCTGAAGCTGCTTCAAAGGGGATGGTTTCTGCAGCAGAGACCACATCATAGCGGGTGCATCATTGCCTCTGCCCTGGTATGGTGGGACTGTGCTTGCCTGGAAGAGGAGGGAGGGCACAGCTCTGCTGGCCTGTGAGCACCCACTGCCCTGCTGCCCCAGCATGAACACATGCCTGCCCTGCACAGGTAGGTTGGCAGCTTGGCCATTTTGATTAGGAATCCTAAGTCACTTCCTTCAACTAAAGTGATAAATACAATCAATTCTTCCCTTTCTTCCAGATTCCTTACGTCATTACATCTCATGTGCAATCCTCAACTGTAGTTCCACTGCTTTAGTTACAGAGCAGAAAGCACATGCCACTGAATTCATATAGGAAAGCAATATGGCAAGTATCCAAAGATTTTCTTTACAGCCCCAAAAGGGAGTACACAGGCTTTGTGAAGCTGACATTGACTTAACAAAAGACATAAAAACCACCTTGTACTTTTAAACAAAAATGATTGCACAGACTTTCTCAATATTATTTCAGTTTCTAAAATGATTTGTAGAGTATAAAACCTTGAAAAGCTCAGAATATTTAATTTTCATATATTCAAAATTTAAGTTAGCTTTTTTTATAAGATTCAGTCAACTTCCTGCTTTAAAGTGTTTTTCAGCTTGACTTGACAAACCACTCAAAACGTTCTGAAATATTTTTGAATTTTCAGGGAAGTAAAATGTCAATTATTCTCATGGTGCTAAGGGAGGCTAAAATCCACAGGTGACTAAAAGCCCGTTTTTTTTATCAATTCATTTATCTGTTTATAACAGTGAGGCCAGCACCCCACAACACTGAATCTCAGTTTTGTATTTTGACCTTGCAAGAAGAGTGAGAGTTTCTTAAGCTCCATCATAAATATATGTCTGCAATAAGGTAGCTCTGAAACTTCCATTTGCATTTACCAATTCAGGTTTTCACACAGACACAGAGAAAGTTATAAAAACTTTGAATACAATATGCATTTGGTACCATAGCAAAACTCTACACCTGCTTTACGTATGTACAAACTTTTATAAAGACAATATATGCATGGAATCACTGATAAGATCAGATAACTGTTAAAAATTAGAGAAGCAAAATTAAATCACTGGGTTTGTTATTTTTTTTCCATTCTCCACAAGTTCTGCTATTTACAGTTGTCAGAACAGCAAAAATCATCACACAAAGAGGAGCCTAAGTGTTCAGAGAGTCTCGAAGTTCTACAATTCAATGCACATCTTATGTTCTTTGAGTACCTGGAACTGACAAATGCAAATTGGAGTATTAGTCATGGCGTAAACTAGAATAGATGCATAAGCTACATACAAAAGTTTCACTCAGGCACAGAGCGTCTACAAACCAACAGTAATGTATACATACGTTTAATTAGGAACAAGTATGGTTTAAATGCATTTGCAAGCTTCCATTTATTTATTTCATTCAGTGTTATTAATTAAGGCAGACTATTTAAAAATCATAACCATGAACGTTTTTACTAGTTCCTTCAACTGTTTGCTAAAGAAGGCTTATATCATTGTGAGAGGTTATTCATAGAATCACAGAATCACTAGGTTGGAAAAGATCCACTGGATCATAGAGTCCAACCATCCTATCAACCACTAAGCCATGCCCCTCAGCACCTCATACACCTGTCCCTTAAACACCTCCAGGGAAGGTGACTCAAACACCTCCCTGAGCAGCCTGTTCCAGTGCCCAGTGACCTTCTCCATGAAATTTTTTTTTCTAATGTCCAGCCTGAACTTCCCCTGGTGGAGCTTGAGGCCATTCCCTCTTGTCCTGTCCCCTGTCACTTGGGAGAAGAGGCCAGCACCCTCCTCTCTACAACGTCCTTTCAGGTAGTTGTAGAGAGCAATGAGGTCTCCCCTCAGCCTCCTCTTCTCCAGGCTAAACGACCCCAGCTCTCTCAGCCGCTCCTTGTAAGACCTGCTCTCCAGCCCCTTCACCAGCTTTGTTGCTCTTCTCTGGACTCGCTCCAGAGCCTCAACATCCTTCTTATGGTAAGGGACCCAGAACTGAACACGGTATTCGAGGACTCGAATACGCGAGTATTCAAATACACGAGTATTTGAGTATTAAAGCAGATATTCATATAATCATACAATTATATGAGTCTCATATATGAGAATGAGGAAAGACAGATATATGTCTCAGAAGAACATTTCTCTCTCCCTTACTTCAATTATTACATAATATAAAGACCTTCACACAGGAAAGTCAGAGTCCTCTTTGCCACCAAGGACTATGTTTACCATGAAAACTACCATTATTGAGTAATATGAAGTCACTTGGGCAACCTAACCATAATGCTGTTCTTTGAAGTGTCAGAAATCTTGAAACGCAGATTAAATAATCCACTTGGAATCCATTTGAAATTACATAATAACTGTGAAATGATAGAAATACTAAACTGAATATGATTAAATAATGTGGCAAATTGAAGGAGAAAGGGCAGATATGTTTTGGTTCTTTTGTTTTTCCTCATAATACATCGCATTTTGCCTGGTGTTTTACAATTATGAGAGAAAATGAAGATTTTATAAAGGCCTAGAAAGTATATATACTAACAAAAACTGCTTGGGAACATTTTGCTCTCAGACTAGGCCAAAATATACCCACTTCAGAAATACATATAAAGCTAAAAAGTATAGATTAAATATTAATTATCATGCTTGGTGCCTTACTTTAGAAGACCCAGTAAAATGAAATCCTTTTTTCTTTAAACATTTTTTCTAATGGCTGAATATCAAAATATTGCCTTACCATACTACTCAAGGCTACATGTATTTAACACTGATACTATGAGCTTCTATCCTTACACTTCAAATCAAATGCAATCTATGAGACAAATTGTGCCCTGAGGAACAAGTATGTGTCGCAATGGGAGATGTGAAAAAGCTATGGAGATTTTTCATTTATCTAAAAATATCATTCTCAGATGTCACTGACACATGTGTAGACCTTCATCAAAAGTTCAACAGCAGCTTTAAATTCCTCTTTCCAACATAAAATTTAAGCATCCTGTCAGCAGAATAATAGGATAAATGTGAAAATATATTTGCTGATTGCTCTATCATCATTTATTACAGTACTTCAAATACTGCTTCTCCAAAGAAACAAGATTGACATTAGGAGTGGTTACAAATGCTAGGATGCAAAAAAGACACTTGGAATATATTCATTGTGAATAATAATATACAAAGATAGTTTACAGAACTCAACTTTCCAACCCCAAAGGCTGCAAACCTGTTATTAAATAGCTAAGAAAAAACAAAGAATCTGGGAAGTCAATAGTCTTGGGTAGGTATGCAGTCTTTTAAGAAAGGTGAAATAAATATAGCCTTTGAGGGAGGAGGAAACTGACAGTATTTGTTGGTTTTTTTTAAGCAAAAGATATGTTTTTAGACAAAATATATGCATCACACTATAGATCTGCATAACTTAATAAGCTATGAGATGGCTATGATGTCACTAGTCAAATTATCTATGTGGTCTTTCTATCAAGCCAAACATGAGCAAAATTGCACAGATCTGACAAGAAAGTACAAAAGATAATAGTTTATGGTGGTGAGATACAAAAAAGAAGGGAGTTTCAGATGAAGATTGAAATTATCAAAGATTGCTGAATTGGGGTATTACTGCTGTGACAACATGCCTCCTCTAAGAGAAAAAAATCTTGTTCTTGGAAACTCAATGTATTGGAGGAAAGAGAAAACTAGAGTTTAAAGGAGTTCCAGAAAAATTCATGCCAACACAAACATTTCCCAAGTATAATAGAAATAATGCTTTCTGCGCCCCAGTTTTTCACTGTATGAAGGCCATTATTTGCTTTGTTTAAGCTCTTGAACAAGATAAATGATAACTAGACCTAAAATGAAATAAACATAAACTCCATTTACTGATACACCACAAGATTTGCTGGTACATTTACAAAAGTGGAATCCCACTTACTGACAATTCCGGTAATCGAGAAACTGTTAAATAGGCTACTTCTAAACCCATGGAAAGGCAGTGATCAATTTTCTTAGTGTATCCTCATTACTGATGACTGTTTATTGTCTCCCCTTCTGAGTTATTTGTAGTTTGTTTCTATATCATGCTTTTCCTTACATATAGCTGATCCAAATGCTTCTTGCACCTATTAAAAACAAAGCCACCAATATTGCATACAAAATGAAAAATTATTATGGCGTTTTCCAGAACATTCCTATTTGGAATTTTTTTACAGTAACTATGGTACATGAAGAAAGTTGTAACTGTGAAGCCAGAAAGAGCATGGAATCTTTGGATTTTTTAGCTCTGCATCTAGCTGTATCAAATTTTCTAGAGAGAAGGATGGTCTCAGGCAAAACAGAAGCAGATTTATAACTAATGCGCCATTTTAATAAAAAAAGGGAGGGAAAAAAGAAGTATATTTTGGAATTTCATTTCAAATCAAGCCACATCTGAAGATGTGAAAACATCACTAATGTTCAAAAGTACTCACCACTACTCTTATACACAGCAGCAAGATTAACAAATAATTAACATTTCCAAAATACACATACCTCAAAGATATTGGCATCTTAATTCTTCCATAGAATTACTACTTCAGCTGCCTTTTTGTCTTCTGGTCTTGAATTTGTTGTGTAGCCTAGGAAAAATAAATCTCAGCTTACTTTCAAACTGAAAGCATAAGTATAGACCCAAGGAAAAAAACTTAATAGCATTGCAGTTAATTCCTCCGTAATCCTACCTCATTATCTTAAGCAAATAAATCTCTGAAAAGGATTACCTTATTAAAAGCAAATTAGAAAACTGAATGTCGTCTGTGCAGGGAGACATTCTCTTAAAATGCAGTCAGCAAGGAAACTCATAAATAGGGCACTATATAAAACCATGCCTTTCAGGCAATCCATGGCAGATTTTCAACAGATGTGTATGCAACTATGATTTCACGAATGCTTAAAATAAAATGTGTCAACATCGTTTACCACAAACTTTCAAGAGTCTAAAAAAAAATTTACTCATTTAGATTCTAGAGAAAGAATGATATTATAAAGATATGTAAAATGTAGCAAGAGTGGCTATTGAATTGTTATACCTCCCACTCTTACATGTCAACATAATGTTTAATTTACTGAGGAGAACTTGGGAAAAAAAAAGAGGGTATTATGTTTTAATTTTATTTCTACAACCATGACAATTTGGGAGGAATAATGTCAATGTGCATCCTAACAAACATTATACATTTTTAGAAGTGCACATGGAGTATATAAGCAGTGAAGAAGTAATGCATGCCATAAAGAGAAATCAGAGAAAAACTCCTGTAGTCACAAGTATTTGTAGAATATTATATGTTTTCTCACAAAATGTTCAACAATTGTAAGCTTTTTTTATATATTAGTTAGAAATGGAAAACACGGAGCATCAGTTCCTTGAAAAAAATAATTATAAAAAAATCAGTACTACTGCAACAAAGATTTTTTTGATTCAGAAGTGATAACTTTATCATTCACTTAAAAGGAAACAACATATTTCTAGAGAAACAAATTGCCCTTTGCATTTTTAGCTTCATTAGTATTGATCGTCTCATCTTCACTTTAGAATTATCTTCTTAATCATCCCGTGAATTATTCTTTAATTAAAAT